>NC_067399.1:497692491-498344991 GCF_016432865.1 Antechinus flavipes
AAGAAGTAGCCCCTCTTCTTGCCAAGGCTGGCTCTTCTACCTGTGCCCTTGATCCCATGACTTCCTCTCTCCTCTGAGAGCTTTCAACATAATTCTACACCTTTCTTTCTTTTCTGTTGTTCCCCTTAGCCTTCCCCTATCACCCCCAACTTGAATCTTTAACCTATCTTTAGCCACTGACTCCTTTCTGCCTACAGAAATCCTTATGTCTCTTTCATCCTGAGAGGGACAGAGGGATGGAGAGAGAGATAAAAAGACCCTGCCTTCCCCCTTGAGTTATAACAGTCCCATATCATTCCCTTCATAGCTGGGAGGAGCGGGTAGAAACACAAGCCTCCTTATCTCCTTTGTCCACCTTCTAGTCATTTCTCAACCTCTTGTAATCTTTCTTTGGACCCTACCGCTAAGATGAAATTTCTCCAAGTTTCTTTATTATTAATTTTCAGTCATATCCCACTGTTTGTGATCCTATTTTGGGGGTTTTCTTGGCAAAAAATATTGGAATGCTTTTGTCATTTCCTTCTGCTGCTCATTTTACAGATGAGGAAACTGAGGCAAAGTTTATTGACTTGTCCAGGATCACAAAGCTAGTAAGTGTCTGAGGTCAGATTTGAACTCAGTTCTTCCTAACTCCAGGCCTGGCATTCTATCCCACTGTACCACAGAGCAACCCAAACTCCAAGTTACTAGTGTCAGTTGACAAATCCAATGATTTTTTTTCTTAGTCTCCAGCTTTCTTGACTGAGATGCAACATTTAACATAGTTGGCCACTCCTTCCTCTTGAATATTTCAATCTTCTTGGGTTTTCATAATGTTTTATTTGTTCCCATATATGGCTCTCCCTTGCTTTGGCTCTTCCATTCCTAAATGACAATCATGTTTCTTCTATCCACAACATCTCATCACCAAGTTAAGACACTTCTGCATCTCCTTGGCACTGATGAGACAGACAGACATACCTCCAGACCTTGGAGAAAACCAACAAATCCAGTAGGGTCACAATTGTTCCTCCTGGGATTCTACCAGGTGTACCTACTCTTACAATTGAACAGGTTTGTGGGGGTTTTTTTAACTGTAGGCTTTCTAAGGACCATTATCCTTCTATCTATTTGACCCTTTCTTTTTAGTCTCCTTTGCTGGATTATCATCCATGTCCTGCCCTAACTGTGGGGTTTTGCCAAGGCTCCATTCTGGGCCATCTTCTTTGTGGCATTCAAAATTCTTCACAACATAGCCCCCTCCCAGCATCTTTCTTATACCTTACTATATATCTATATGTATATGTGTGTGTATATATATATATATATACACACACATATATGTCTTACTTCTATATAGATTTTATTATATATGTACATTATTTATATATTTATGTATATTTTTATATTATATAGAGAGATTATTTCTATATAGATTATTTTCCTTGGTGATCTCATTAGCTTTCATGGATTCAATTATCTCCATGCAGAAGACATTTTAATATTTGCCCCAAATCTCTCTTCAGTCCTACATTACCAACTACCTGTTAAGCCATCACCTATATTTCTCATAGGTACTTTAAACTGGCATATACAAAACAGAATTCATTAGCTTTTCCCTTAACCACAGCCCTCCTAATTTTCCTCTTTTGTTGAGGAACATCACCACCCTCCCAGTCACCTAGGTTTAAAAGTAAGGAGTCTTTGACCAGTCATTCTCCCTCATCTCCCATAGCAAATCATTTGCCAACTTTACCTCAATAAATGTCTCCCTCCATCGCCTTCTCTCCAGTCATAACCACCATGCTAGTTCCTACATCTTCTCTTCCCTGGACTGTTCCTACTTGCTATTCCTGTCTCAGATCCTTCCTTTTACCTATCCATACTCCACAATTGCTAATCCTAAAGCCCAGCTGTAACCATGTCATTCCCCTGGTTCATAAGTCTCCCCACTTTCTAATTCTTTTAAGATCAAATGCAAACTTCTATCTTTGGTTTTTCCAACCTTTCACACCTGGCTCCAGCCTATTCTTTCAATTATTAGCTCTTCAACACAGTTTCAGCCAAATTAAGTTCATTCTCCCATTCTATGCCTTTATTCAGGCCACCTGTCCACCTCTTCTCAAAGGGCCCTTCCTTCTTATTTCTGTCTCTAAGAATCTTCAGTTCCTTTTAAAGCTCATCTCAGGAGTAGCTACTTCAACATGCATCCTTATCTTGACTTCCACCCCCTTCCGCCCCCAGTTGTTAGAGCTCTCCCTTTCTGATGTCGTTTTGCATTTCTTTTATATTTGTATTATCATTGTATCAATTGTATCACTCTGGCAGAATCCTTGTATCAATTGTATCACTCCTTGAGGGCAGAAACTATTTCATTTTGTGTTTCTTTGTCTCCAAGGCTTTGCAAAATGCCTTGCACTTGTTAAGCACTTTAAATGTTTATTGAATTGAGTTTCATATAATAACTCTTCAAATACTTGAAGAAAAGTATCATATCCCATCCCCTATTTTTTAACCCACCCTCATAAGACTAGGTGAAAGAGGAGATTCTTTGCCTCAGTTGCTACCTATCCTTAATTATTGAATGGCTGCAGCCTCATCTTAAAAAAGCCACAGTCTCCCACTGTATCCAGGACCATCTCCAGTTGTCCTGATCTACTCTGGCCAATGGACCAAGATGGTTCTGGAGGGGAAAGTGAGACTGGTGACCTGGCCCTCCCTCACTTAAATCCAATTCACTTGCATGTGATGGCATCACCTCTTTGAAAACAAAGGAAAAACACCATCATAATATTAAGATCCTTCACTATCCTATACTCCTGCAGAGAGCACATCTGCCAGCTTTCAAAAGTCCTCCCAACAAGTGTCATTCAGAAATGAACACAGCAATACTGTTGTGGTTTGACCAGGGCAGAGTGTAGTGGGGACCATTCCCTCCCTCATTTGGAACATCTTGTCTTTCAATGCAGCCTCACATTACATTAGCATTTTTAATTTCCATATCATACTACTGACTTACTTTGAAGCTAGAGTCCATTAATCCTCCTCTCCACCCCAATCTTTAACAGAGAAACTCATGCACCATTCCTCTCCATTAGACTTAGCTTGAATACTTGCTGTGATGGGGAGTACAAGGCAGATCCTCCACCTTTGGATATCTATGATTTATAGGAAATTCTGCGTTACATTAGAATTTAAATCTGCTTCTTTGTAGCTTCCATCCTTATTCCCAATTTGGGCTTCAGAGACAAAGCAGAACAAATAAAATCCTTCTTCTATGAAATGTCCTTCTCTGATACTTGAATTAAATCTCTTCTCCACATTAAACATTGACAATTCCTTCAATCAGTTCTTGTGGGGACTGGTTCTATCTATCCTGGTTGTCCTGGTCTCAGAAGCTACCCTGACTTCCCATAGTTAAGAGCTATCTTTGAAATGGAAGAGCAGGCAGGATGACAATCAAGGCCAGGTGGGAAGTGTGGAATCTAAAGAGCAGACACAAAAACTCAGAGAGGAGGAATCTAGGTTGGGACAAGCAGTACCACACCCTTTCACAGGCCCACTGTGTCACACCCTCCGACATGCTATGAACAGATCATTGATTATGCATGCTTACAGACCTAGAGTCGGAAGGGACCTTACAGGTAATTGGATTTGGAGTCCTCATCTTACAAATGAGAAAACTAAGATCCAAAGGGTCACATGTTTGGCCCCAGGTGACTCAGCTAAGAAATGAATAAACAGGGATTCAAACTGAGATACTCTGACTAAGTCAAAGCTTGTACACACATAATAATAATACTGAGTCATCAAGAAAAGGCTAAAGAATAACGATACTAAGAAGAGAAGAAAAATAATAATTAATTTCACTCAAATATCTCCATGGGCTCTCCTTACAACCATCCTAGAGAGGAAGGATAGCACACAGTAAAAAATGATGCATTTATGTGGTCTATGAATGGAACACTACTGTACTTTGGGAAATGCAGGGAATTCTGAGAAAACTTCAACTGATGCAGAGTGAAATGAGCAGAGCTAGAATGTTTGTATAATGACTACAATAAGGTAAGGATGAATAACTTACAGACTTAAGAGTTCTGATTATCTCAATGACCAGCCACAATTCCAGAGGTTCTATAGTGAAGCATGCTACATTTCCTGGCAAAACCAACAAACTCAGGGTCAGAATGAAACATATATTTTTTGGATTTGGCCAATATGGGGATATATTTTACTTGACTATAATAGCTAGCATTTATAAAGCATTTTAAGGGTTTCAAAGAGCTAAACAAATAGTATCTCATTTGATCTTCACAACAACCCTGGGAAGTAGGTACTATCATTATCTCCATTTTACAGCTGAGGAAACTGAGGCAGACAAGATCACAAAGTTAGTATCTGGGGCAGAATTTGAATTCAAGACTTCCTGACTACAAGTTCAGGTCTATCTGATTTCTGGTACAACACTCTTTCTACTGAGTCACCAAGCTACATATTTGTACAATACTTATATTGTATTTGACATATACTTTAACATATTTAACATGTATTGGACTACCTGCTATCTAGGGGAGGAGGTGGAGGGAAGGAGGGGAAAAGTGGGAACAGAAGATTTTGCAAAGGTCAATGTTGAAAAATTATCCATGCATATGTTTTATAAATAAAAAGCTATAATAATAATAATAATAATTTGAATAAAATAGTGGATAGATGATGAGGAAAAAAAGAGACATATCAAAATATTATTTTAAAGAGAAAAGCAGTCCCTTTAAAATACCAAACTTTCTTGAATTTTTTTTTTGCATTGAAGGTCCCTGAATAATTATTTAATCTGTGCTCATTTCTAAGAAATTCTTTCTATGTAATTAATATAACTTTTCCTAGATATCAGAAGATTGCAAATTCCTTGAGAGTAAGGACTGGTTGGATTTGTTTGTTTTTTCTTTCTCCAGTACAATGAATACCAACACAAAGTAGCCATTTACTAAATATTTATTGGTTGTATTTTCTTTTTGGTTTTTTTTAGTGATGGATTTATAGTCAGAAAACCTGGATTCATAGATGTATATGAATGTAGGTATGTGTATGATTATAGATATCTATGTATAAGTTTGTATACATAGTTTTTGCTTTTTGTTTTTTCTTTCTCTACTTTCTTTTATTTTTTCTATTTTTTATTTCTATTTTTCTATTTTTATTTATTTTCTATTTGTTTTAAATAAAAAATTTTAATGAATAAAAAAAGGGGGAAAAAGAAAACTTGGGTTCAAATCTTGAATCCTACAGAATGTAGTTCATACCTGTGTGGTATTAGATATCATTTAACTTCTCTGGGCCTCAGCTCAGTGTTCTTCTCTACTTTTCTTCTGCTGCTACTACTTCTCCTGTTCTGCCCTCCAAGCCAGATCACCAGAGACTATATGTTAAGTCACTCAATTTGTACTTCTGGGTACCATGGATTCTTATTTTCATCCTAGCCATTCTCTCTCTTGCCATACTGTCTTCCCTTTCCTTAGCCCTTATCTCCCTTTAGCCTTTTGCTGTGAGAACTATAATCAAATCAGGGCCACCCTCACCTCTGGAAAGGGTATATCAGTGTCTAACCTTCACTTCCCAAACCAGGCCTTTGCCTGACCACTGAAATTCACCTATGCGTGTTGTTTCTCCTCATTAGAATATAATTATATTCCTTGAGAGATGGTATTGCCTGCCTCACTTTTGTATATTTATCCCTAGCACTTAACACAGTAATTGGCATGTAATTAGTGCTAAGTAAATGTTTTTCATTCACTCATTCAGCTTTATAGATCAGAGATTGTTAACCTGACTCCCCAAAGGGAACTTGGATGACTATATATGTGTGTGTGTATATATGTATATGCATATTTGTATATATACACACATTCATATAGAGAAAACATAATTATATAACATTATATATTAATTTATACTAATTTCTCATTGAAATTTAGCATTTCCCTCCATTTTGGAATACTTTTTGCATGTTCTAAGATTTTTATAGGCTTCTCTAAATTACCAATAGAGTCCATAATGTCAAAAAAAGGAAGTATTACCAGACCAGATGGGCGATATATAGATCTAAATCTATATTCCAAGTTTAAATCTATGCTTCTATGAGGAGGTAGTTAAAAGAATGTTATCCCCAGTTTGCAGGTTAGAAGGGTCACCCAACTAACACAACGCCAGCCTCAGGAATGGAATCTAAGACCCTTGACTTCAAATCCATCATCTTTCCATATACCAGGTTGATTCTTTCGTCCAAGGTGCTATTTAAGAAGCCAAGGAAATGTTAGCAGTGGAAACTGCAAACATTTCCATCTCAGGTGGAGAAATAGAACACGGTTTGACTGAAGGAGTAATCTGGAAAATTCTCCAAAGGGACCAGCTCACACTCCCCATGGTATCATAAGAGCAATAAGATGGTAATAGTCTCTAAACATGGCTCTGCCTCTCCCCACTTTGCCTTTGTCCGCAAAGGGCTAACATGCATTCAGGACTTCGGGTCCTGTTGAGAGCTTGCGATGATTATGACGCAGTAACTGAGGTCCCCTGCTCCTGGGACCAAGGTTCTCAGGTGTTTCCCCCTCCCTCCAGAAAAGAAGAACATATAAGAATGGACCTCTGGCGTAGGAGCCTCCTGCTTTCCTGGGATGGCAAGCCCTATGGCTGGCCAACAGGAAAAGGCCATCTCCAGCTTTCCCTGTCCTAGCAATTGGCCTCCTCTAGAAGCAAGCCCAGCTCCCAGAGTTACAGCCCTGGAAACACCAAAAGCCAAGCTTTCCAACCCCAGTTCTTTGGCTCTGGGAATATATTACAAATGTGGGAATATTTGTGTATATGTGTGTGTGTTTTTTTCTCAGAAAATAAATGTGGTTTTGTTCCAAGAAAATTGGACAGCCCAAGGAATGTTTCTTAGCTGTGTTAGAAGGACCCCTTTCTACCTCACTCCCCTTCCCAGATCTGGGCTCTCATTACGTCCCCTGCCTCTCAATGCAGGCACAGTTGGCAAGACTTCTGACTGAGCCCCTTGCTCTGCTATTGACTGGGTTATGCTGAAAGGTCAAACCACCTCCCTGAGTCCAGTGCCTTTCACAATGAAAAAGGCCTATTCACTGTTCTCTGAATATATTTTATGTTCATCATTGCGTAACATTTTTCTCCCTCTTTGGAATTCTGTTCCCACTTTAGTCCTTCTGACTCTTTTCTCCAAATCCTAAATTCTTCAAGGCCAGATTAACCGGCCCCTTCTTCACAAAGTCTTCCCTGCCTACCCCAGCCCACAGCATCTTTCCCTTCTTCAGTATCTCTCATCCATTGCATGACACTTTGTATACACTATATGACGGGTGGGTTCTGGTCATTTGTGCTCAGGTTTTACCTTCTCTATGGAGCTAAGAATTCCTGGAGGACCCAGACTGTGTCTTACTGTTCTCCTTCTTGTCCTAGAAAAGGAAAATTAGTGGATTCTCGGAATAGAAGTAGCCTGCTATGGTGGGGAAGTGGGAAAAGAGTCTCTGAGTTTAAATTCCCTGTATAATTCCTGACTTAGAATTTGTCTAGCCTTCAGTAAACTACCTAGTGTCTCCGGACTCAGTTTCCTGGTGTGAATAATAAGATAGCTAATCTGTAATCATAGATAGATAACTAGAAGAAAGCTGAGATTTCAACTCCCCTCTCAACAAATGAAGAAACTGAGAGCAGAGGAAGTTGAACATTTTCCCCAATGTTATTCTGACATTATTAGAAGATAGAGCTGGAATTTGAACCCAGGTCCTTTACAATTCCATATGATCTGATGAAATGCCTGTTGAATGAAAGAATAAATGAGCAAAGTGGATTGAGATGGTGATTCTGGGCTCACAGTGAGCAGAGGGAGTTTCTACTGCTGAGAGAAGCCCCCAAAGTTTGTTTTTTGGACTGTTTTACAGAGTAGTCACGAAGCCTGAGCTCTTTCAGGAGGGATGGAAAAACCATTCTCTGTAAGATGACATCAGTTTGTAAAAATGCATGCCTGGTGTTGCCGAGCAAACCCCAAGAGGAGAGGGGGAAGTGACTCCAGCAAGAGAAGGGGGAGAGAGAGAGAGAGAGAGAGAGAGAGAGAGAGAGAGAGAGAGAGAGAGAGAGAGAGAGAGAGGAGAGACAAAAAAGGAAGGGGGGAGTGGACTCTAGCCATGATGGGAAGGAGGGGAAGAAGTACAGGAAGAGTAAAAGGAAAAAGAAAAGTAAGGAAAGAAGAAGGGAATGAGAAGGAGGGGAAGAAAAAGGAAGGACAAGGAGGGGAAAGAAGAGGAGGAGGAAAAAGAAAAAGAAAGAGAAAGGTAAAGGAGAGAGGGAAGAGTGAGAGAGAAGAAGGGGGAGTGGATTCTAACCATGGTGGGGAGAAGGGGGAAGCACAAGAAAAGTAAAAAGAGAAAGAAAAGTAAGGAAAGAAGGAGAAAGAGGAAAAGGGAGAAAAAGAGACAAAAAAAGAATATGAAATGGGGAAGAGGAAGAGGGGGGAAAGTGAGAGGGAAAGGAGAAGGGAAAAGAGGGTGAGAGAAAAGGAGAGAAAAAGGAGGGAGGGAGTGAAAAGAGAGAGAAAGAAGAAAGAGAGCAGGAGAGAAGAATAGTGAAAGAAAAAAGAACAAAGCATATCATGATAAGTTCCAGGAGGCATCCTGAGCTTGAGAGGGTCCCTTAGTGGGACAGGAGGGGGGAAGGCTGATCTCTTAGAGAAGGAATCATCCAAGAGGAAGCCATGATGTCAGAAAACCTAGATTCAGCTCTTGCCTTTGCCATGAGCTAAGGATAACATGATAAAATGCAAAAAGTACTTTATGAACTAAGTGACCCTAGGCACTAAACTTCAGTTTCTTTATTTATAAAACGGGGATTAAAAATAGTTATACTTCCCAATTCACAGTATTGTTGTGAATGTAAAACTTAGTGTTACAGGAATAGTCTCTTGGTCACCAGATGATACTAGTTCTGATGATATCAGTTCCAGGGGTCAGGGCTTAGATAAAGCTTTTTTCCCTCTTGTGGGTTCTAACAAAGGTTAATCCATCTACTTTTCCCTATTTTTATTTTAAACCTCAATACAAGCCCATTTAACTTGATACAAAACGTAATCCCCAAAATGCTCAAGACCTTCATTCCTTTAAGTAAGTTGAACATGTAAAGCCAGCCTAAGGACTCTTCATAGCCCCAAGTTTTCAGGATCTCTCTTGGGTACTTTTTAGGTGTCTTTTGTTCGCATATACTGAATCTCATAGTGCTTTAGGATCAGTAATTACTCCTGGAAGAAGTTTGAGCCAAAGGAAGTCTTAGGGGCTAACAATTGGCCTGATTCTAGTGACAATAGGGAATTGGGGGTCGAGGGGAATCGACTTTCCTGAACAGAGCAGCAAAAAATTGCTTTCTGTGACTCAGGAGATCAGTATTTTTGTCCCAGGATTTAGTCCTATTATCTGTGTGACTTTGGTCAGGTTCTCCCTCTTGGGATCTTTGTTTTTTCCAACATAAAATAACAGTTTTGGATTAAGTAGAAAAGAACAAATCCTAGAGCCAAAAGGCCCGCGTTCAAATTCTGGGTATCTCTCACTGCCCATGTGCCATTGATCAAGTCACTTTGATCCAATATTTATCAAGCTCCTAATATTTTTAAGGCACTGCTCTGTTCTAGGTGCTAGAAATACAACAGTGAGAAGAATTCTAAAAGAGTTCGCCATCAAATGAGGAAGAGGGAAGGAGATAAAGAAGACACAGAGAAGAAGGGGAGAGGGACAACAGATGGGATATAGTCCTCACAAAGTTCTCTAGGGGAGTTTGAGGTAGGAGAGAAAAAATGGACTGGTGAGTAACTAAGGCCTTTTAGAGCGCTAAAATGCAGAGGAAATAAATAAAGTACATGGTTTTCTCCCTCTTCTCCCAAATAGGTAGCTTTTTAGCACTATGCATTTACACAGTAAACCTTCTGTTCAGAAATTTAATTTCACCTCTCTTTAACAATGAGATGATTCAAACCACTTCCAAATGTTCAGTGTTGAAGAGAGTCATCTACACCCAGAGAAAGGACTGTGGGAACTGAGTGTGGCTCACAACATAACCTTCTCACTTTTTTTTGTTGTTGTTTGCTTGTATTTTATTTTGCTTCTTTTTTTTACTGGTTTGATTTGATTTTTCTTATGCAACATGATCATTGTATAAATATGTATGCATATATTGGATTTAACATATATTTCTACCATATTTAACATATATTGGACTACGTGCCATTTAGGGGAGAGTATGGGGAAAGGAAAGGAAAATTGGAACACAAGATTTTGCAAGGGCTAATGTTGAAGAATTGTCCATGCATATGTTTTGAAAAATAAAAAGTTTTAATTAAAAAAAAGAAATTAAATTTCACCTTGGCTGCTTTCAAAATGGTCCCTAGTTTCAAATGAGTCTTTTATTGCTCATTAAAAAAAAAAATTTTCACAGTTTTCAAAACACTTTTAAATTCAGTAATTATATCTGTAAAAATACCAAGGTATACCAAAGCTTGATTTTGAATAAGCCCACAAGATGTGCCTAGATCTTAGTTTCTTTAGCTGTAAAAATGGTAGACAGTTGGACTCAAAGCTTCTTAAACTGTGGGTTGCAACTCCATATGGGGTCTCATAACTGATTGTGAGGGTCATGAAATTATGGGTTTTTTTATTATCAATAAATGTTTAATTTACTCATGTTTATATACTCATATACCTGAGGTCACATAAACATTTCTCAGGTGAAAATAGTCACAAATGGAAAAAGTTTAAGAGGCCCTGGACTAGATAGTCCCTAAAAATGCCTTTCAGTCCTAAATCTATGATCAGTTCACTAGACTGGGAGCTGCATAGGACAGAAGCCATGTCTTAGTCAAACTTTGCACTTCTTGTCTTTTTTTTTTTTAAGTTACTTGGAGTTAACTGACTTGTCCAGGGTCACACAGCTATTGCCTGAGCCTGGATTTGAATTCAGGACTTCCTAATTCCAAGGCCAGTACTCTGTCCACTGCACCCTTGCATTTATTTTTATTTCTCAATACTGTAAAAGTCTGATAAATGTTTGTTAGATAAACGAATGAAACATAACCGCACTTGATTTTTACAAAAGTTCTCTGAAGTAGACAGCGTAGAGAGTATTTGTCCCACTTTATAGATAAGAAAGCTAAAGCTCATATAGGAAATTTAATTCCTAAATGCTGAGATGCTTACTTTAGGCTGGAAGAGCCTATAAAGTACGCATCTTTGCATTCTGCTAGCAGCATTACTAGAGTGTTTCACTTTCTTCAAGATTCTTTCCTAATTCCTTCCACTGTGAGTGACCAACTTTCGAATCACTTTTCATTTGGCGTATACCCTAGATTTGCCTAAGAACACGTTGTACTTCCCTGACCCAACCCCAGGAGAAGGTAATCTCTTTGAGAGCAGGTATTGTCTTGACTTTAGATTAGTATCTCTCAGGGCCTGGATCTGTATAGGATGCAGTATTACTAGATTATTAGGTATTAAAGCTTTTAGCTATAAGCTAATAAAGGTGCAGTATCACTAGTATAACCAGGTATTACGACTTCAAGCTATAAGCTAATAAAGTATGAGATTTCACTGAGACTTTGGGGCCAGCCAGTATAGAAAACGGCAGGAGCGATCTTCCTCTGCCAATGTAGTCAGAGGTTTCACAACTTGAAGTCTTAGAGATTTGTGTAGATTGCAGCGCTTCTTAAGCTTTTTCCACTTGTGACCCTTTTTGCCCAAGAACTGTTTACATGACCCTGAATATTAAGCACATAAAACAAGTATATAAATCAAACATTTACGCTTAACAAACCGTAATTTTGTAAGCCGCACATTCAATTGCAAGACGCTATATGAGGTTGTGCCCATAGTTTTAGAAGCTGGGGTCTAGAGCTTTAGATGGGCAGCAGGGGGGTGTAGTGGGTGGAGCTGTGGGCTGGGGATCAGGAACACTCATCTTCCTGAGTGTGAATCTGGCTTCAGACACCTGTTAGCTGAATGATCCTAGTCAAGTCACTAACCCCGTCTGCCTCAGTTTCTTCATCTATAAAATGAACTGGAGAAGGAAATGGCAATGACCTATTTGCCAAGAAAACCCCAAATGGGGTCATGAGTTATAGAGGAAGTTAAACATGGCAGTATGAATCAGAGACTGAACTTGAGCCCAACCTTTGTCTCCTTAACTTTACCTGGCATTTAGTGGGTGTTTGTTTAGACTGAATATTAATTAACTCATGGGGAAAGATCGGAGAGAGGAGACTTTCCCCGCCTGCTCCTCCTGACACAGGGAGGGAGGGTCCCAGCACTAAGTCGGGTGCAGGGTTATTGGAGGGGATGTTGAGATTTGAGGGAGTGGACAAGGATTCTCCTGAGCCAAAGCTTGAGGGACACTCTCTGCTGAGGCAAGCAGGGGGAAAAAGTTTTCCTTCTAGAAGGGAGAGAGGAGATTTTTATTTCTGTCCAGGAGAGCAGGGAAAGGAAAAGCTGAGCCTGAAAATAGAAAGCAGGAAACCATGATTCAGCCTGGGCAACGCTGGCTTGCGGCTTGGCAAAGCAATTTGGCCATC
Organism: Antechinus flavipes; assembly: GCF_016432865.1. Lineage (NCBI taxonomy): Eukaryota > Metazoa > Chordata > Mammalia > Dasyuromorphia > Dasyuridae > Antechinus > Antechinus flavipes. The sequence goes on from NC_067399.1 coordinate 497,705,081, forward strand.
GGGGCCAAGTGTAATAGGAGCCTCAGAGGCCAGTGAGAAAGGTTCTTCCTCTGAGGCCGCTCCCCCAGCCAGGCGTTCACTGTCCTGGTGCCAGGAGGCCGCCACAGGGCAGGCACTTGTCAGGGACCCACCCAGCCCTGCACACCTACCCTCATGCCCCTTCCCCAAGGCCCCAGGAGCAATGCCAGGACCTATCAGTTCCACCCTCTCCCGGCTCCACGGGACAACAGTGCTCAGGCCAGGACTTCTGGCTCCTGCTGCCATGGGGCTCTCAGGCCAGGAGGAGCTGAGCTGGATGCTTCTCGTCCCATTGCCCCTCCTATTCAGAATCATGGAATCAAAGATCTAGAGCTGGCAGAAGGAACCTCAGAAGCCATGGGAGTCTGTCCATCTCATTTTACAGATGGCAAAACTGAGGCTCAATAGACTAACAATACCCATAATGCTTATACTCACAGAGCAATTTACTACTTACCTTATTGCTTATTTATTTTTACCATTTATTATGTCAGGAACAACAGGACTTAAAATATGGCTTTAAGAAAGATAGGCTTTACATTTTTGATTTCCTTCCCAGGCTAATTGTGCACTATTTCAAAGTCTGATTCTTCTTGTGCAGCAAAATAACTGTTTGGATATGTATACTTATGTTGTGTTTAATTTATACTTTAACATATTTAACATGTATTGGTCAACCTGCCATCTGGGGGAGGGGGTGGGGGGAAGGAGGGGAAAAAGTTGGAACAAAAGGTTTTGCAATTGTCAATGCTGAAAAATTACCCATGCATATATCTTATAAATAAAAAGCTATAATAATAATTTTTAAAAAGATAGGCTTTTCTCTCTGGATTACCAGCATCATTTGCAGAGAAAGAAAACTGAGGTCCATTTAGGCAATTGATTAAGACAAGATCACACAGTGAGTTAGCAGCAGAGGCAGGACCAAAATTACTCTCAGATTATATGCCCCAAACTCTAAACTCATTCCCAGCCTTCAAGATCTACTAGTGAAGAGGGTCACAGACAGTGACCTTCAGCCCAGAGGGAACCTGCTGACAAAGTCTGGTTTGGCTTTCCAACTCCCCTTGGGGGGTCTCACTCTTCCAGAGAAGTCAGGGAAGGACTTGTATTCTGCTTGAAGCAAGGGAGACTTACAATAAGAGGCATTTACATTTCAACAGCGGGGTGCTTATAGCACTTGCACAGTGGGATGTGGTGATGTAATGGTTCTCTAGTTGGCACATGCTCAGTGTGCTGTATGATGTAATCGTACTAAGGTATTTAGGGGCTGAGAGGACTTGAAATAAACGGACTCCATCTTTGACCATCCTCATGGGTCTCCTGCCTCATCACTCCTCCACTTAGACCAAGGATTCGGGCTGGTCCCAAGAGTCTCCAGAGAGCTAGTCCGGATGGTATATTTTTGGCACCCCAGTGTGGGGGCTCTAGAAAGCATAACACATTTTGGCACTCCAATTTAGGGCTCTAGAAAGTACACTACATACTAGGATACCACAAATCCCCTTTTTATTCTGGTTTTACCAACAAAATTACACCATTTCCCATGGTCCTTCTTCCTACTTCTCAGAGCTGTCCCATCTCCTCCTTCCTACATTTTAAGTTGGGGGCCAGGAAATAGGAAGAGAAAGGGCAATATTATAATAACTCCTATTTTTATGATGCTTTTCGTAACAGCTCGGTGAGGTAAGGATTTTTTCCTTCCCATTTTACAGTTGAGAAAAGTGTAGTCCTAAGAAGTAGAATAATTATCCCTTGGTCACAACTGCAAAGTGTTGGAGGCTAGAGTAAAACAAGTTGTTTTTGAAGCTTTCCTAAGTTCTAGGGAACCACCTTTTCCACACTGCAAACAACCAGAAATGTTTGCTTTGTGCATTTCTTGTTATCTCTGGGAACACGAGGGTTTCTGTGTCCTAGCCCAGCTTGACATTATGTCTTCTCAGGGCACTGGGCACATCTGGCAGCCTCACTCCCAGTTCAGGGGGAAGCACAACCCTCATTCCAGCAAGGAACAGGAACGTACGAAAAACAAGGCATTGCGAAGTCCTATGTTTCATGGAAGAATATCAAGATCACAGATTCAGAGCCAAAAGGAACCTCAGGGACCATCTAATCTGCTGTCCCAGTTGGGACTCCAGAATAATGGATGACTCAGAGCCTGGGGTAAAGATTTGCAATTTCTTTAATAAAAACATATTAAGCAATCTCCATGTCAAAGCAATCCAAAAGGTAGTCAAAACAACTGTATAGATGGTGCCTGGAATATAGCAGGTCCCCTAATTAATACTTGTTGATCGGTTAAAGAGGAACATATAGTGAAAAAAAGCAGAAGCCAGAGAACATTATCTTCAATGACTACAGTAATGTCACCGAAAGCACCATCAAGAGACAGCTGAACTCAGAATAAAAACTTAACCTTGGTCCTGGAGGACAATGTGAAACATACTTCTCTCCTTTTGGGATAGAGGCAGGGGACTACAGGTGCATATGCTTTTAGACATGGCTACTTTGTCGTCTGGGTTGTGTTTAGCCTTTTCTTTATTACAAAAGAAAGTTGGGTTTGAGGAGGCAGATTGAGAACTGGAAAAACATCAGTAAGCAGTACAACTTCTGATGGAGGGAATCCCAAAAACAGTGAAGTTTCCTGGAGCTTCTGTGCATCCCACCCCAGCATCCTAGAACTGTCTTTCTACTCCCTGCCCATGTAGCCCACAGCTAAGTCCCAGATCAATCCCCCTGGAACAAGGTTAAGACAGACTGCTGTTCCCTCCCACCCTTCATAGCTCTTTCCTCACAAGATCTAAGTGTTTTGGTGATAGTAAGAATAGGGGATTAATTCAAACTGCCACAGTTCCAATAAAGACCAGGCCCACAAACTATGGCAATTCACATACGGGGAAACTAATAGGCTCCAGTGAAGTGATCTGCCTATGGTCACAAGTAGTATGTAGTAAAGCAAACCTATGAACCCAGTTCCCTCAGAATCCAGATCCAGTCTTCCATCCACTGCATCCCTCTGCCTCCAAGGAACAACCTCCCCAGGGAGAAGGACAGATGAATGGACAGTACATAGAAACTTCTCCCGATGCTCAGTATCCTCTCAAAGCTTGGAGAACAAGGAATGAAAAAGCAATACAAGGGATCCCTCTGGGAAATCCCTGTTAGAGAAACTTAGGGAAATACTAAGTGCCATGCTATAAATAGGACTCTGGGGCCCAGAGAGGTCAATGCTTTCTCCAAAGACACACTGGAAGGGAGGCATCTTGGCTATGTCAGGATAGTCAAACAAATGGTCAGGAGGCCAAATCCCTGAGCTGTGCTAGGTCATAAATACAAAATATTCCATGCATATTATTGTTCTGTAAGAAATGACCAGCAGGATGATGTCAGAGAGGCCTGGAGAGACCTACACAAACTGATGCTGAATGAAATGAGCAGGGCCAGGAGATCATTATATACTTCAACAACAATACCATATGATGATCAATTCTGATGGACCTGGCCATCTTCAATAATGAGAAACCAAACCAGTTCCAATGGAGCAGTAATGAATTGAACCAGCTACACCCAGAGAAAGAACTCTGGGAGATGACTATGAACCACTACATAGAATTCCTAATCCCTCTATTTTGTCCGCCTGCATTTTTTATTTCCTTCACAGGTTAATTGTACACTGTTTCAAAGTCTGATTCTTTTTGTACAGCAAAATAACTGTATGGACATATATACTTATATTGTATTTAGCTTATACTTTAACGTATTTAACATGTATTGGTCAACCTGCCATCTAGGGGAGGAGGTGGGGGGAAGGAGGGAAAAAGTTGGAACAAAAGGTTTTGCAGTTGTCAATGCTGATAAATTACCCATGCATATAACTTGTAAATGAAAAGCTATAATAAAAAAATATATATTCCATGCAGGTCTCCTTCAAACAGTTCCTTATCTCCCTAAGGAACTTAAATATTTGTCTATAGACTATTCATTAATGGTGGGGAAAAGAAATTAAGGAAAGAAGGAGTCACCGAGTTGTTATGGGTATAAAAGGAGGGAAAAATCAAACAAGGGAATGGGACATGGTCCATCTCTATCATAATCACCATGGTCCCAGGATGACAATGATCTTAGGACCTTAGATATGACCTAGAATCAGAAAAGCCTTTTCTGACCCCCTCAACAGCTAGTGTCTTCTTTGTCCTTACACACTTTATATTAATTTTCCTTATATTTACATACATTCTTGTATGTCTCCCCCTTAAGAATGTAAGATCTTTGTGAACAGGAATTGTTTTATTCATTGCATCTGTTATCTCCAGTGCCTTGTACATAGTACCTACTATGTTTGATTGGAAAGAGCATTAGATTGAAATCAGAATCTGGTTTGAAATCTGAACTTTGTAACTCCTTACCTGTGTGCTTCAGTTTCTTCATCTGTAAAAAGAGGGGATTGGACTGGTTAATTAGCTTCCATGAACGGTCCATCCCTCTCATTTTACAGAGAAACACAGACTGTCAGAAAAGAGTATTCAATTGTTGTCTGTAAGAAATGACCGACAGGATGATTTCAGAAAGGCCTGGAATGACTTACAGGAACTGATGCTGAGTGGAATGAATAGAACCAAGAGAACATTGTGCACGGCAACAAGAAGATTATGTATGATCAATTCTGATGGATGTGGCTTTTTTAACAGTAAGGGTGATTCAACCAATGGTGTAGTAATGAAGAGAGCACTCAGAGAGAGCACTGTGGGAACTGAGTGTGGATCACACCACATTAGCATTTTCACTCTTTTTGTTGTTGGCTTGTTTTTGTTTTCTTTTTCATTTTTTTTCTTTTTGATTTGATTTTTCTTGTGCAGCAAAATAATTGTGGAAGTATGTACAGAGGAATTGCACATGTTTAATATATTGGATTACTTGCTGTCTAAGGGAGGGGGTAAGGAAAAGGGAGGGAAGAAAAAACATTTGGAATACAAAGTTTTACAAGAGTGAATGTTGAAAACTATGCAAGTTTTGAAAAGAAAAAAGGCAAAAAAGAGTATTCATACAACCTTAAAGATAATCAGATCTAACTCTTCACTTTATAGATGAAGAAATTGAGATTCAGAGAAGGAAGGGGCTCACTTTAAGTCTTCCAATGAGTTGGTTCACCCTGCCCCTACATGGTCTTCACAAGTAAACAGGAGTTTATTTTCTAGTGAGTTGGCACAGTCCGAGGTCTGTGGTTCCAAAGGCCAACAGTTTGCTCAATGGACTTCACTGGGGATAATTTCACCCAGTACCCACTTTGAGACCTTCATTAATATTGTTTTCTCTTGATCAACAATTTGGCTGGAGCATGTGGAAGACTTTAATAGGGGCATGTGTGAAGGGGTCATATGATTGCAATTGGTTTTGATTGAACAGAAGCTCAAAAAAAAAACCTGAATATTTTTAGGGGAAGGGGAAAAAGAAACTTTTTTTATCTCTGTCCCAACAACAATGACTCAAAATGAGGCTTCTTGCCAACCCTCTACTTTCTTTTTGGGAGTAGATGCCCAAGAAGGAACATTTCTTGGTAAATATGGTACTTTGGTGGAAGTTGATGAGATCATGCAAACAGCAGCAAGAACAGATAGGCATGCATGAAACCCATGAAAGCACATGATTCTGACATCAATTAGGAAATAATTAAGAAAAGTAAAGAACAATGAAAATTCAATGGAGAACTTAGAAATGTAGACTCATAAAATGTTAGGCCTACAAGAGCTCTTAGCACATAAAAAGTTAAAAAATGGAAGGGACCTTAGGGACCACCTCATTCAGGCACAAAGGGGTCAAATTTGTCCAAAGTCAAATTTTGAGTGAGGAGAAAGCTGGGATTAGGACAGAAGTCTTGCCTCCCCATCCAGCATTCTCATGTTGGCATCATGTGTGGAGTTAATAACTTATAGCCTTTATTAACTTCTCCTCCAGATAACAAGCATTTGAGTAGGAATAGAGTGTATAAAGTTTTGGATTTGGAATGTAAAAGACTTGAGTTAGAATTTTACTATCAGCAAGACTATAGGCAAGTTACTTAAGTTTTTTGGGTCTTGATTTCCTCTTCTGTAAAATGGGAATAGTATTGTCTACAGTATAAGGTTGTTGTGGGGAACAAATGAAATAGTAATATACACAAAGCACTTTGCAAACCTTCAATGCTATATAAATGCCAACTGATTTTACCTGCTGGATACAGCAACAAGAGATGAACACTTCCCTTAAAGAAGTTAACAATGTATTTGGAAAGATAAAACTAAGTCTTAAAGGACAATGTGGGAATCTTTGAGGGAGGCAGTAAGTAAGGCTGCTGGAGTAGACCTGGAACTATCTCCCAGCCTTGCCATCTCTTTGCTCCTGTGGACTGTTTTGGGGAAGAACTGGTATTTCTGGGCTCTGTGGCTAGAATCCAAAGTACCTTCCTCTCTCTCTGATCCATTTCTCTCAGTGCTGCTTCCTTCCTTACCAGCTTTGTCACAGAGGGACAGATCAGGAACAGAGAATGGGAAAACCTCCAGTTGCATTCTGCCCTTCCGGGGAAGTTTAGGAAGCTTGGACCCCCGACGAAGGGAAGATGTGTTTGTTGGGGGTCACTGGGAGTTACAGCAGCAACTTTAGTTAAAATGAGATCGTCTCCCTTTTCAGCAAGCAATCCTAAAGAAAAGGAAACCCCAAGCCTATGCCCATGGGTTTCTAGAAAGCAGTCAGAGGCACTTCCCCAGAGCAGATCGGAGAGGGAGAATTGTGGAGGGTAGCCATAGGCTTGGGCCATCACAGAACCCCCGTCCTGGCCTTGCTCCAGTGACTGGGGACATGAACTTTAGCCGAGGCTCCCTCTCTGGGGGCTGCTGGACAGCCTGTTTGCCTAGGCAGGATTCAAGGCAGCAGAGCCTGCCTAAGTGCTGCTGACATGACAGGCTGACCTTGTGATTCTGGGACATTACTGTAGCACAAGAAGGGACTGCGGAGGTCAGTCCTCTCGTGTCAGAAATGAAGAAGCCCGAGGGACCCATCTAACCCAAATCAGAACTTATCGTTAACAGCAGTTCCCCACCCCCCAAAGACAGTAGTTTTGTCCAAAGGGACACATCAGGTTAACAGCTAAACTAGGATTGCCAACTTTCCTCTGTGCTGTGAGGAATAGGGCTGGGAAATAGGAACGGAGCCGCTATGGGTGAAGAATTTTCACACTAGGTGGGACAGTATCATGAGGTGGGAGTGGGGTGGAGAGAGGGAAGGGAGAGCTAGCCAGTGCAGGGAGCAGGGCAGGGTCCCGAGACTAGGAAGCAATATGGAGCCTGGGCCTTAGATCTGAGACAAGCTACACTTTGAGACCAGAGTACTCGAATCTGCAGAACCCATGCCTGAGTTTGAGTTCAGGACTGTGGTCACCAGCTTAGCACTCACCAGTCCTCCTCATTCCTGACTCAGCTTCCCATGAGCCAGACTAGCACCTGGGCTCCTCAAGGCTCCCACCGTCGCAGGAAATCCAGGAACAAAGGGTTGGGACAGAAACCTTCCTGCGACTCAGCTGGAATTTCATTCATCTTTTCCTCCAGCATACTATATAGGCGCATCAGCATCTAATCTGCAGAGAATTGGCCCTTTCTTTGAACTGTCCCTGAATAAGCTGGTCTTCATATGATCATTCCTTTCTATCTCTGGACCTCAGTCCCCCAGAATACTCTGTGGGATCATTGTTCTCCCTTCTGCTTTCAATGAGAAACATTCTGCCCAGAGGCCAGGAGTGCTGGGAACTGGGCTCTCCCTCAGCTAAAAATAACCCCAGCCAGCCACAATTGTTTGGTTCTTGCTCCCTTATCTGTCCCCCTGGAGGTCAGAAGCCAACTTCAGCCCAGAGCAAAAAGTGCCGTCCCTGACTCTCTGGGCAAAGACATTCCACTGCACTGTTGAATTACATAGCCCCAGTCCCAGGCTCCAGCCTGTTCCCAGCTAGGAGAAAGGCAGCTGGCTCTGGAGTTGAATATCATCTCCTGTGAATATCACTGATGTGGGCCAAGTCACTTTCCCTGTCCAAACATCTTATGAAAATTATTTCTTTCTAATGAATATCCTCCTTCTCTATAATCCCCTCTGCACGCCCCCCCCCCATACACACCCATTGAGAAAACAAGAAAAACAAAATTCTTATTACAAATATGTTTGGTCAAGCGAAAAACTTTTTTTTTTCATTGACCATGTCCAAAAAAAATAAGCTAAGAACTAAGATTATTTCATTCTCTAAAGATTAAGGGGATCGGACTGGAGATAATTTAAACAGTGTCTGGCACATAGTGAGTGCTTACTAAATGTTTATTGACCATTTCATTTCATTTTTCATTTTCCTTCAAATTACTCTTAAGGGAAACTGACGTCCAAGATAGTATATATAACTCAGCCAGCTCCAGGATTCTAAGGTACCAAGACATTATTGAATGCCCCTTTTCAGGAAATGGATTTCATTTTAACAGGGTCTTTTTGGAGACCATTCTTTAAACTTAAAGCTGAGACCCCAGGGAGGTCAGGCCTCTCCCTTCCCTCAATTGCAACTGGAGGTCCAGTCCTGGTAGCATGACACGTACCTTCCAATATCACACTTCAGATTTACTACAGTCAGGGTCTTTAAATGAGGAATGCTATTAAGAAAGAACTGGGTTTTTTTTTTCCATTTCTCAAAAGTTCTTTATTTTCTTTGAGTAACCTAAAGCCAGAGGCCCCGTGGTTAAAAATAACCTGGAACAGCACTAAATTGATGGAATCAGAATTACAGAGTTGGGGGAGGAGGGGCAATGTCAGATATGATCTCATCCAAGCTCTACCCAAAACATGAATCCTGCCTATATTCCCCCTGACATCCAGATGAAATGACAGGAAATGCACCAACAAAGTTCCATTTGGGGGAAGGTTTTAAAAATCAGGGCAGAATTTCCTTCTTTTTAAAAGTTAGGAGCTAAAATCTCCACTACACTCTAATCCCTTCTCCTTCTTTCCCCATCCCCTCCTTACTCTGCAAATTCCATCCATTGACCCCTTATGGCACTTACTCTCCAGGACCACGAAAGCAATGAATTTCTCTTCCACGGGACCTTTCACACATCTGAACACAGCAATTTTCCCTGTTTCTGCTAATTAAGGCTTCTGTTTTAAACTGGCCCTGTTATGGCGTGGTTTTAAGATTCCTTTCCATCCTTCCTTGGAAATGCTCTACCCTGTCATGTCTTCCTGAAATGCTGCACCCAGAAATGGACATGCTGTTCTCTCTGATTTGGCCAGGCCAAGAACAATGGGATGATCACCTCCCTTGCAATGGCTGCTGGACTGCTATTAATGCAGCCCGAGATGCTTTTCTGACATCGCCCCGCTGGTCTGTATTGATTTGACACCACTAAGCTCCCAAGGATATTCAAGCCAGAAGGGACTTCAGAGCCCATCCCCTTCATCTTACAGTGAAGGCCCAGAGGGGGCTGATGTTATCCAACCTCACAGTGGTTCAGTGGCAGAGCAGGAGCTAGAATCCACACGTCCTGATTTGGGGCTAGTGCTCCGTTATCTCACCGTCTCAGGATGGCAGCTATTTCAAAAAAACAATAAAAATCAAAACTCAAACCAATTACCTCCCCACCACTTACATTTGCTGAACAATCCTGATAAAGAGCCATCCTGAGGGTGGGAACGAAGGGGGAGGGAGGAGAAGAAAGGACGAGTGAGTGCACTACATGCTTCTCTTTGGGGACTGTTTTTAATTTCATTCCTCCCTTCCCCTGAATTGTCCAAGGACCAGCTGGGGCCGAAAGCCTAACAGAAGCAGGGCTTGACCCTTTGGTTTGAGCTGATGAAAGGAATGGGGAGCTGGAGGGAGGCTGATGGGCACATGCATAGAGGGCCATGAAGGATGAATCAGAGCGGGCTCAAGGAGCATTTGTGTACGGAGTGATCTCATTTCAATGCCCTGAAGCATGAATGACAGCAAGGCTGCGGGCAGATGTAGGGAAAGAACCCGCTTAGGTGGGTCCTAAAGGCCCTCATTGAGCTTGATTCTGAAGGAACCAAGCCAAGATAGTTCTGCAAGTGAGGGAGGCTGAGCAGGACAGAGTGGACGGGAGTGGAAGGGGAAGAGTTAGGAATGACAGCGCTGTAGCCGGAGAATGGCATGAAGCTGGAGCTAGAGCCCGGGAAGAACAATGCTCAGAGCCAGGCCAGGGCCCACTAGGCCCTAGCTGGAATCTCCTCACCCATCCCCCCAAATCATAGGAACTCAGGCTGTGATACAGGTGTTTGGAGCTGAAGGTACACAGACAACGAGCTGAAAACATAGAATATCAACAATAAAAAGCACCTCAGATCACTGAATGCTAGAACACAGAACCGTGGAATCTCAGAACGAGCTTGTCTAAGGTGTAGAATCGATCTAGATTCCCTGCCCTCCACTACACCTGACCCGTACTGCTCCCCTCCTGTGCTCCCAGACTGCCCCAGCTGGGCTGCTCCCCCCCCAGGCCTGAGGGGGCCACGAAGAGAGCCAAAGATGGGACCTCGAGAGCAGTGTCCTCACAAGGACATCCTGAGCCCTAACCGCCTCAGTCTTCTCTCATTAACAGCTAAACTTTCACCTTCCTAGGCCTGCAGAGTGTGGGCAAAGAGGTGCCGCTCGATTGCCAGACATACTCATCCTCACAATAATTGAATCTGCCGAGCCCTCTGTTAAGACAAAGTTCTTTCCTATGGGGTCTTGTCTCACACAACCCAGGGAGGCAGCAATATTCCCAGTTTACAGACAAGGAAACCGAGACCCGATGAGATTGTGTCTCCCAGCTGGCCCGTGACAGAGCCCGGGACCATGACCAATGGCTCCCAGCTCCCAAGCCGGCATTCCTTCTCCCAGCCACACTTCCTTCTGGAATTTCAAAGTTGCCTCTCCAAACCTGCATAGTCTGAAGGCCGGCCTGGAAACTAGTATCTTTCTCCTAACAAGTCCCTGGGGATGTGGGACAAACAATGAGATCCGCTCTTCCCCCTTATTGGGGTCAGAGGACACAGTATCTGCCTCCTTTAAACTCACTCAAAGGTGGCCTCCCCCTGCCCATTCCCAACCCCCACCCTGACCATCCACGGTTGACCTTTAGGTTCCCATGGAAACAAACCCCAAAGGGAATATAAAGCCAAAGCAGTCAGAATTCAATTTCTTTGAAGCCAGCTGCCCCAGTTCCATTAATCCCACCCTGATTTCTTTCGAGATGCTGTGTGGAGAACCAGAGATAATATTTTATAATGCTTTGTTCGTGCCCTCTCAGGTGTAAATCGGTCATGTACGTAAGAGGCATCAGGATGCAGAAGAGAATTTATAGCAGCCAGTTACACCAGGCAGAGGAGGCCTGGCTCCTGTTCCCAGCTCTGCCACTGACCCAGCGACCTTGGAGCTCTATGGCCTCGGCTGCTGCTCTGTAAAAATGAAGACCTTGCACTGGGTGACCTTTAAGTCTAGAATTCAAAGTTCTAAGGGGACTAACTTCAGAATTGTCTATCCCCAATTTTCGACAAGTTCTCTGGTTCTGAAGCTACCTCTCTAAAGTGTGGCCTCCTTGGGGAGCAGAGAGAATGTTTCTCCTTGTCTTTTTCTGCCTACATTCCCTTCCCAGAGCTTACAAGTGGAAATTGTCTGGAGAGGAAGCAAAGAATTGGATCAAGAAACCCTACTTCCTGGTTTCCTGGAGGGGCCAAGGCACATGATCCCAATTAGAAGCTGCTTTCCCTCAATCAGCGGTAACTGGGATGTTGCTCCAGAACAAAGCTCATGCATACATTCTCTGTCCTACAGCTGACTGTGATTCGGGCTCAGGAGGCAGGGAGTGTGAGATTCACCTCCTCTGCTTATATTTTCAACACTATTAATTCAGCAATCGTTTATTAAAGTTCCTATTATGTACTAGGCACTGTGCTGTTAAGGAATATCCCCAGTAGAATAAAAGGTCCTTGAGGGCAAGTTTTATTTTTCACTGTCTTATTTTTCACTAATTTAATATTAGGTGATTTAATAAGCATTTATTGGATTGGATTGGATTCTTAAGACAGTCAAGTCCCAGGGGACAGAGACAGATCCAGGCCAAAATACTAGTCCCTGATGGGAAGTCAGAGGGCATGTGGAAAATAAGTCTGTCACTGGTCATCTAGCAATGGGATATGTAACAAGTTTCTGAGCACTACTGTCTGCTGACTGAATACAAAAGTTTTGTATTCTTTTCAAGACCCTGGTCTCTGAAAAACCCTGTACCAAAACCTAGAAAAGCCTCCTGGAAGATGGGACTTTTGAAGAAAAGGTCAGGTGGGAAGAAGGGGACAGGAGACATTAATAGGAGCGAGAAAGGGAAAAATCCAAGGGTCTCACTGCAGGGGAGCAGCAGTCAGACAAAGAATCTAACCCACAGAGTTTCATTGCTTCCTGCCCAAAAGACAGGCCTAGGACTCCCACTAAAGGAGGATACAGGGTAACTCCATATGATGGAAGGTGATACCTGGGTCCTCACTATCCCCTAGTTACAAGTAAAGTCTTCAGGACTTGGAGAGAGTGATTGGGGGAGGGGGGGAGGTGGAGGGGGGGTAGCCTGTTAAAGAGTCATCCATCTTACAGCTGAGACGAAGCTCTGCCTCTTATAGGAAGCTTCCCAGATAAGTCTTACCCACAATGTTCAAGTCTAAGATTCAGTACTGCACAGGTTAGCTCTGAATAGTTCTCAGACTTTTCTCTCCTTTAAATGCAGACTTTTCTCTCCTAGGAGGCAAGGAAGCAGCCGAGGTGGGGAGAGGTGAAGGGAAGGTCCTGTGCTGAGTGGTCTCATCCACAAGGCCCAAGCAGAGGCTGCTTCCTAAGGATCCTATTCTGACCCAGGAGAGTTAGTTTACAGAATTAGACCTGGAAGGGCTTTGGGGCCACATCACATAGGATCAGTGCAAAGTAGCAAGGGCCAAGCCCTTCATTCTGTGGATGACTTCCAAGATCTTGAAGACCCCCTGGACCACACTGAGTTGGCTTTGGGCCCCACTGCCCTTTGGACTCTCCCAAGCAGCCTCTCTCACTAACTAGCTGTGACCTCATGCAAGTCACCCCCACTTCATCGGGCAGTTTAACCAGTGATGCTTGGGTTCCTTTCAGGTCTGTGAAGGCTCTGAATTCTTACAGTCCCCGTTATCTAATAAGATTCTTAGTAAGATTAAAGGGTTAATCCTGGAAGTGACAGCTTAAAGGAGCCAGACAAAAAAGACAGCAACCATCAATAGAAGTCCCATGGGCCTTTTATTCATTCCATCACCCGGCTATGTGGATAGTTTGGGAACCACAGAAATGGCTCTCAAGGACCAAATGTGCTGTCCCAGAGCCAGGTGGGCCCCTTCAGAGACACTGTCCCTCTGCTCTGAGGGTCAGCCTTGCACGGCACTTTGTTCATATTATCCAATTTAAGATTTTCAACATATGTACATCCAGGGGCCCCAGCTGCCTGCTGCCAGGGCCCCTTGGGCAAAAACCAACCCTCCCTCCCACCCCAACTTATAAAAGTGTGTACACCTTCTTAAAATAGAACGGTCATTCTGCTTTGTAGCTTCCCACGAAAACATATTTAAAATATTGCACTTGTAAATTAAGAAAATAAAGAGGCAAGGATTTCCTATTACAGAACAATGCATCAAGCATTCGGCTACAGTGTTGAAATAAATAAAATCCTGAGGCCAGGGCCCAGGGTGGGGGACATCAGGGCACTGAGCACTAGGGCCCCAAGGGATGGCACCTGGAGGTCAAAACCTACAGGACAAGCCGCCTGAGCACTTGCCACCTGGCCTGGGGGATACCTTCCCCGTTCCCACCTTCTGCTACCCAGTTCTTTCAGGGCCTCCATCAGCGAGAAGTGACCCAGAAGGGGGAGCAGGCCTGTGCTGGGGAATGCTTGGTGGAGCTCCCAAGTGAGAGGTAAGGTTCTGTACTGGTTGGTCCCCTGTGCCCCCAGCTTCCCCCCTTCCCTGGCTACCTGCTGCCTGGACAAGACCCTTTCAGCCTGTACCAAAGCCCTGCCTAGGGGCCACGCCCGTAGGCCCAATCCTGGGGCAGGCGTCGTCGTACCACAGTGGCACTGGGGAGGGGGCGGGGTGCCAAGACACCTAGCACCAGCCCACTGGCTTCTGGAGTCCCCAGGGACCCCGAGGCCTCAGACTTCTTCTATGTCCACGGGCCAGTCCAACAGAGACGTGGCTTCGAGGAGGCCCCGGTAAGAATGGCCCATCCTCTCGGCCATCCTCTGGAGAGCGGGGAGGGAGAGAGCAGGCCATCGCTGGGCGGGCTCCATGTAAACATTCGTCTCTCCCGGGCTGCCCGGAGAGGGGAGGGGAGCACTCCTACAATGGAGGGCTCAGCTTCTTCTGGTTAATGAGGTCTAAGTAGAGCTCTGAGCGGAGGAAACGAGGATAGGAGTCTTTCTCCATAAGCCCATAGATTCGCTTCTGAGCCAGGTCAAAGCAGCCCCTGGTGACATTCTGTAGGTTGTCCTTGGTGTGTTCCCGTGTGTAGGAGTCCAGGTTCACCTGGGGGGAGAAGCAGATACAAGATCAAGTCCTTGACCTGAAAAATGGCTGGTGAGCCCTCAAGGTGGAAGGCACCCAGGAGACCAGCGCCGGTCAAGGACTGCCCTTTCTCACCAGAGTGTTTCGAAAGCTAAGTCTGCACTGGTATATTCACTCATCTCCAAGCCCCTGGAGACACAAGAGCTACCTCTTTGGCTCTGCTATCTCTCCATCTTGGGGAATTGGTCTAATCAGAACCCCAATGCGACTTGTTTAATTTCCTGTCAATTCCCAATGTTTTCAGTTCATGTTGCTGGGGACAAAAGACTAACTTTCTCTCCTTCCAGTCTCCCAACTGTAACAAGGCAATAAAGACATATGCCTCCCTTTAACTCCTATAACCCCCATTAACCAGTAAGGCAGAGCAGTGAGGGAGGATCCTATGAGAAAGAACTAACAACTCAAGATGAAGTACTGGGGGGTTCCAAGAGCAACCTGACTTAAGGCCTGGGGGGGATCACTCCTATAGTAGGGTCAATCAACCAACCAGTAAGCATTGTAGGAGTAAAACTCCTACAAAGTGCCAGACACTGTGTGAGGTGTCGGAGATACAAAGACAGAAACAAAGTAGACCCTGTCCTCAAGGAGCTGATGTTTTCCCAGAATGAAGAAGCAGGTCCGCTCCTAAGTGACAGTGCCCTAAACCATAGCACTGGGCTACAATCCAATCCTACATTAATGTTATGAGCTCCTACTATAAAATGGGCTGATCAAGTTTCTATCCATAATGTTGCTCCAATGGAACTACCTTCCCCTGGAAAGTTGTTTTGCCTACAGCTGTTTTCACATAAGCAGTTATTGACACTGGGTTAGGGAATACGCAGTCATACATAAATGGGTTACCTCTTTACACGCCTGGATGGCAATATATTCTGAAAAGATCTTCTTTGCCTTGGATGCCATCTTAGATTGCGACTTGACTTTCTTGAAGTCCTCACATGCCAGCCAAAATTCTAAGTTCTCTTCACTGAACTCTGTTCGGAGGAAGGCACGAAACACTGCTAGTCCATCTGTCAGAAGACAAAGAGGTCAGGTTACATTGAGAAGGGATAGCCTAGCACCAGACTGAGATCCCTCCCAGCCCCATCGTAGGCCCCATCATGAAGAAGAGAACAGAACAAACCTCAGAAACCTCCTCAGACTCTGCCCCGAGACTGTCCCAGAAAGCCAAGGAATAGCTTGGTATAGCAGAGCACTCACAGGGCTGGGGGTCAGAACAACTCATCGTACTATCATAGGCAAGCTAATTCACCATGCCCAACCTCAGTTTTCCATCCATTAAATGAAAGAGTTGGATAAGATCACCTTTAAGGGTCCTTTCCAGTTCTCTGAAAATTTGCTGTAAGACTCAATTCAATCCAAGAAACATGTATTAAATCTACTAAGTCTATAATACAAGGCACTGTTCCAAATATTGGGCATACAAAGGCAAAAACAGTGATTGTTCTCAAAGCTGCCCTCTCTCTTATCTGTCTCTTGCTGGTTGTGGGAGAGACCCATCTTGGCTTAATGCCTGGCTGTTGCGGGTACAAAGGTACAGCTAAAAAAGATTCCATCCCTCCTACCCTTTTTTGGGGGGCTCCCAGTTTCTCTGTCAATCAGAACTTCAGAGGAACATATAAATCCCCATCTGATCAGAGACCTCCACATTAGACTTTTGAAACAGCAATTCCCCAGGAGGGTATGTTGGGGGAGTCTGACATTCATCATAGAATGATGTGGGGTATTTCTCCTGCTTCCTCCTAGTGCCTGAGGGAGGACTTAAAACCCCCTGGAGATTGAGGACAAGGTTTGGGGCTGGGGCTGCCCAGAAAACAAAATCCTTTTCTTATAAACTCTAAGGGGAAGAATGCTACACAAGTACCTAAGCTGAAGACTGAAAAGGAGGTAGGAGAGAGAGACTGTGGGACTAATGGGAGGGGGGGAGAAATGGACCTCACAATACACATACTCACATTTGTGCAACAGCAGTTTCTCCAGAGACTCTCCCCACTTGAGTGCCTCCTCAGAGGTGGGCCTGCCAACAAACAGGAGAGACATGATGTGAACTCGGGCTGTGCCAAGGCTAGTGCCACCTGTCTGATTTGCTAAGAAGTAGCAACAGCTGCGCCCATCCAGGAACACAAGGGTGGTGGGAGCTGTGCTCCCTTGCCCTCAGGCTGGCCCTCGGGTCTGGGACTCTCCAGTAGATGGTCAAAGTTAACCAGCAAAGTCTTCGGATGCCTCCACCACCACTCCAGGGTGAAGGGGCTATAGGAAAATAATAGATTCCAGATCCCTGAACTGTCGGTGGGGGGAGGGAGGGGGAAGAGGGGGGTTGACCACAGCTGGCAAAAGTTCCCACTATTTCTGACTCGCTGCCAGGGGAGCAAGGATCTTCCAAAAAGAGCCCAGGTGTGGGTTAATGGTAAGGAGACAGGAAATGTGGGGGTAGAAGCAGATCTACTCAGGGTCCAGAGAAGAACTCACTTCAGGGACTTCATCCCTTTGTCTGCCTTGCCAGCCACGTTGCCCCCAGGAGAGTCATTTCTTCTCCGGAAAATCCCCAATCTGTTCTTCATATCTTTGGCCCTGAGAAAGAAAAGAAAGAGAAATCTTTAGTCTCAAGAAAGAAAAAGACAACCAAGCAGCAAGGAAGTGCCAGCTGGAGCCCATGGTCCAAAGATTTCTTGCTCCTGAAAGGGGGGTTCAGTCGCACGTACTCTTTCATCGTGTGTCTCCGCTGCAGGTTCCCACTCCGCGTTCGGTACATGCTGAGGAGCATCTCTGAGTGGAACTCTAGAGGCCCTGGCTTAGACAGATCTCGGAAAAAGGGCATGGCCCCGGAATCAAGTTGGTCCAATCTGGAGGGCCTCTTCGGGCAGACGAGAAGCAAACCACCCCCACAAAGCTCCTTCCACAACCCTGCCCTCGAGCCTGGACAGGCTCAAGCTGCCCTCACAGAAAACTCAGCCGGGCAAGGAGGCAGGAGCCAGGCTGGGTCAGTGTCCACTCAGAGCAGCGGGAATTCAGTGTCTGGGCTCCGAGCAGAGTCTGAAGCTGGGATTCAGACAGGAGGAGTCAGGAAGTAGGAGGGGCTGGGAAAGCAAACGAACAGAAAAAACACAAGCCAAGCCTAACAGCTAGTGAAAGAGGCATGTGTCTTCCACTGGGCTGGCCCGCTCCCACTGAGGCCCAGCCCCCACACTCCAGCCCCTCCGTGGGGCTGAGGCAGGAAGCTGCTCTGAGCTATTTGTGACCAGGCCTCCTCCGTTGCCATGACAGCAAGGGAAGGGAGAAAGAAAATAAGTCAGCAAATACCAGGGATGGGCATCAACACGTCCTGCCAGGATGGCAGTAATGGTTATTTTTAGAACACACTCATTTTTAGCACTTTCCCCCCAGAATGTCATTGGAAAAGGGAATGGCAGATTTCAAGATGGGGTACCCTTCTGGGGGAAAAACGGTATAAAAACAGCTGGCAGGGAAGGTTAGATAGACCATAGCCATTACTGCTACTTAGCCCAACTCTTACTCCCACCCCGAGCCTTGGCCCTTGGGATTAGGGGACTGGCCAAACTTGGGAGTGCCAAGAGATGGGTGCTAGATATAAGCATCTGTCTGAAAACTTTGCCCCCTCTGGGCTCTGGTTTCAATCAGCAGCACTGGAAGACTCCCAGGATCCAGCCATGCCCATGCACAAAGGTGCAAAACTAACAAACAAGGCAGCCAAGCCCTGTCGGCTCAAAGCAGAAGACTGGATTTGGGGCCCTATGGAAGGCTCAGCCCCAGACACATTGAAGCCCAGCCCAAGCAGTGCCAACCAAGTGAAATAACATAGGGTAGGAAAGCTCTAATCACAACGCAGAAAACAATCATTAGGACAGGGAGTGGGCCAGTGGCTTAGGAAGAGTGGTGAGCATTTCCTCTGCTGTTTACCTTCAGACACTTGGCTCTCAGGAGCTGCGGTGGGAAGGTGGGGAGGAAGGAGACTTTCATCTCAAGGAAAGATTTCAGATTTAGAGAGTCTAGAAACCCCCAATTAATAGTCTGCATCTTTAACCCTAGGTCCTAATTATGGATTTGATGTTTCAAAGATTAAATACTGGCAAAGTCATCTAACCCAACTCCCACATTTTTCAGATAGGAAAACTGAGGCCCTGAAAATAGGGAAATGGATATCCCTAAAATCATACAACTCTTCCAACTACCAATGCTTTTCCTACCATATCTTATCACTGGAACTTGAAGATACATACACAAATGACAGACAATTCCCAAAACCACTGAAAGTTGTGAACCTAAATCTCTTCCTCATCCTTTACCTAACATGTAAGCAGCAATTAACTGCACAAATATGGACAGCTGTTATTCTCCTATGGTAAAATAGTGATATTCATATTTGTTAGGAGGTTTTTTTTTCCTTTTTTCTGAGGGAGGGGAGGGAATGAGAGTGAGAAACAATTGTTTAATTCAAAAGAAATTAAATTGCAAAAAAAAAATTACTAAATGAGTTTTCCCTCTGTTCTCTCCTTCCCTTGCTCTCCTCAAGACTACTGTTCTAGACTAATTCTGCTCCTGGAATAAAGAAAGAGAAGGAATAGCCCTGCTGCAATTATTCATTCTCTGGAATGAATGAGCCCTGGCCCTTGGATAATTAAGAGATAACGCTACTGTTCTGGGCCTGTCACCAAGTGCCTACAGATAGAAGCCTGAATACTCTGCTGACCGTCTCAGAGGTCAAGAAGTATGCCAGCACCTAGAGATGCTGTCATTAAAGCACGGATTAGTGGCTCTTGACTCTCTGCCCAACCCCTGTGTCCCTTTCATCATATTACAGTTTCTCCTCGGCTATGTGACAGGTGATTATTCCTTCCATTCCCAATCAGAATGGAGTTGGATCTCCTTTTTGCTTCCAAAGTGGGAATGAAGCCAATAATATCTGCTCAGAGTGGGACATGGTGAAGGACAGAGCTTATAACCTGAGAAGAGACCTTAAGAGACCTTCTAATATAATCTATTCATTTTACAGTCAAGGAAATTGAAAACCAAACGGGTTAAGCCTCTTATGCCTAAGGTCACAAATGTAAGGCAATAGAAAGCCAGCTGCCTACCCACCCAGGGGACCTAGGCTTTATACCTTCTCTATCCCTGCCTCTAATGGGAAACAAGCCTCCCCTTTCCAATCCACTACTTTTACTCTGACAATGCTCTTCTCCCTCTTCCCCAGGTTCCTCTTTCTATCCTGGTAAGTGAAAGTATTGGGAATCCTGTGGGAAGGAAGGAGTCTGGAGCAAGGACAGAGGCTTCTGTTTCTAAGTCTTCCATTAGGTTGACCAATAAAAATCACGTTCTCTTCTTGGGCCAGAATTCATGTTCATTTTTGTTAATTCTCTCTCTCTCTCTCTCTCTCTCTCTCTCTCTCTCTCTCTCTCTCTCTTTCTCCCTCCCTCCCTTCCTTCCTCCCTCTCTCTCTTGCTGGCTCTCTCTGGCTCTCGCTCTCGTTCTGGCTCTTTCTCTCTGTAAAGGAAAGGTTAATGGGGTAAAGGGTTTTGAATTCCCAGGTTAGGTGTTAGGCCAGACCAGTAGAGCGGTTATTCCCTAATGTAAAGACAACATTAAGGATAAACTCCTTGACCCATGAACAATCAATATATATTCCCCCTTGGCTTGCTCCCATAGTAACCCCTCCTTTCCCCCCATACATCAACTTCTTTTTGAGTTTACAAGGACTTGGTATTTTTCTGCAACTCCAGAGCAGAATCTAGAACCACAAACTATGCTAAATATAGAGGAATATTGTAGCTCCAAAGTATATCCAAGTCTGTTCATATCCTAAGGTGTCTCTGCAGTCAACCTCAAATACCTAGCAGCCATCCTTCCAAACACACATTTGACCAAATGCTTGTCTTTAAGGAATGTCAAGATTCTCCCCCTCCAACCTGCCCCCATCCCAAATGCAGATTTAGTAAATTTTATGTCCCTTTCACCCACTACACTCCCTACTTTCTTGAAACTAATTAAAATCTTTTTTTAACCCAGAACTTAGGGCTGTTTATTTTTCTTTCATTTTTCAATTTAATTTAAAAGTTTATATATATGTGTGTGTGTGTGTGTGTGTGTGTGTGTGCACGCGCATGTGTATGTGCATGCGTGTGTGTGGAGATATATATATATATATATATATATATATATATATATATATAGCATTTTCATTTCCAAATATATCCTTCCCCAAAGTATAATCCCTTGTATAATAAATCATGAAAAATGACAAAAAAAAAAGTTGTTCAGACATACTAAACAGTAAATAAACCTAGTCTGGACATTTTATCAGCATATACAATATTCCACCCTAAAGTCCCCCAGCTCTGCAAAAAACAAAGAGAGGCATTTTACAATTGTTTTGTCAAAGAAAAAAAGGGAAGGGGGAAAATGTATGACACTGCCCCAGTTTATAAACAGTTAAAAATGATGTGGGCTTGGGTTGTACACTGTTTTTCCCTCCTGGAAAATCCAAATCGTTCCAGGCTGTCCATAGTGAAGAGCTTCCCCAATCTTTGCAGAAAACTGGAGAGAAAAAGAGGAAGGCCTGGATAGAACACGAAAGGACTGAAAAAAGCAGGGGCATCTTATAGCTGTGAAATTCTGGAAAACAGTGTATTGCCCACAAGCGTCCAATAAAGGCCTCCAGGTGATAAACAACCTTAGGTTAAGGGAGAAAAAACAGGGAAATGCTGCGGGCGCACCTTTAGGAAAAGCCCTCCCAAGCCCAGCTTCTTGCTCTCTTGTCCCTACCCCTCACACATCTGGCTTATCCACAGAGGTAAAATCACAAACTGAGGTCCTACCTTTCCAGATACTTTTCAGAAAAGTCGACCATAGTGTGGTACATTGGGGAGAAAGCGGTCAGTTAGAAGCAATGGGCCGGGCGCTGCACAAAAGTCGACAGGCTCCAAGCACAATAAATACTCCGAGGAGGCTGCCGGCAACCAAGCCCCTGCAGTCAGCCAATGGGAGGGCGCTCAGTCCCCAGGCTCCCCCGGGGAGGCCGGGAAGGCCTCCTGCTAACCGCCGGCAGGGCAGGGATGTTAAGGCAGTCCCACCTCTCCCCCACACCAGCTCCACAGTCATCCAGTGGATCTCATCTGAAAGACTATGTTGGGGGAGAAGGAAGGAAAAAATCTGATAAAGGCATCCTTAGTGCTGGGAACTTTCAGCGTGTTTTTTGCAAATATGATAACTACAAGGGTCCCGTTAAATCGAAGCTACTTTAAAAACCTAATATTGGGGGAGGGAGAACAGAATTGAAAAGGGGGAGGAGGGAAGGCACTTAAAAAAACGTTAATCAAGATGGGCTTTTGGTCTAGCCGCGCCACCTGGTGGCGATATTTAGGTAACTGATTTTGCAAAAAATTCTGGTTTGCACAAAGCTCTAATATTACGGATCTAGAACGGGAAAGAGCCTTTAGGGGTAATCTAGTTGACTCATTTTACAAATGAGCCATACACAGGCTAAGCCATAAATTGCCCAAGTTCATGCAAAGTGGTATAGCCAGATTTTAAATGCGTCTCAACTACCCCCACATAACTCCAGGGCCGGCCTCCCTCCGACCACAGGATTCAGAGTTTGGTGGGAGAGCAGAAATCATCTCTACCAACCCTTTCACTTTGCATGTAGCGAAACCGAGGAACAGAAATGTCAGGTGATTTACCTAGCGCTATGTAAAGTAATAAGAAAACTCTACGCATCTTCTTCTTCTCTCATTCTCCTCTAAAACGCTGGCTTCCGCCGCCCTCACCCTTCCCCTGAACCTGATCCCTTAATTGTCAGCTCTGAGGGACATTTCCCAGCCTCATCCTTCACGACCTCGCTTTCTCCTCTCTAGGACGGCCCGGTACTCTCCTGCCGTCTCTCTCCGGCTCCTATTCAGGCTCCACTAGATTGTCATTCCAGTCCTGTCCACTATAATACAGGGCCCCATGGGTCTGTCTCGGACCCTCTTCTAAACTATATGTGCTTTCTCACTTGGTGATCTCATCAGCGCGCATGGTTTCAATTTTTACTCTATGCAAATCATCTTCAGATGTATTTATCCAAGCCCTGATCTCTCCTAAATCTACTCTCACATCAACAACTGCCTACTGGACATATAGTATAGGCTTAAACTCAACACATCCAGAACAAAACTCAGACCCTTCCCCCGGGCTTTTCCCCCTTCTGAATTTGCCCCTTACATCAGGTTCACCATCACCTTGCCACCTGCTCAGGCTAGTAACCTCAATGACACTTCAACTCCTCACTAGTTCTAATCCCACAAATCCAATCTGTCACCAAGTCCTGTCACTTCACTCTTCAGACATGTCTTACACACAGGCTCCCCACCCCACCCCACCCCCCGAGGCCCAGCTGACCCACAGATGCAGGCCCTCATTGCCTCCCAATCCGACTATTTCAGTGGTTTACTCCAGTCTGTCTTCTACTCAGCTCCAAAGTGACCCTCTCAGCTCTGGCCATATTACCAGTTCCCCACCCTTTGCTCCCCTTCATTAAACTTCAGTGGGTCCCACTACCTCCAGGATAAAATACAAACTCTTCAGCTTTTTAACTCCTTCACAATTCGATCCCTGCTTGCCTCTCCAGTCTTTCATTTTTGTTCCTTTCATGTATGATGAATCTAGCAACACGGGCTTCTTTGTTCTTTGAACTGTTCATCTCTTTAACTCCACACTTTTTCACTGGTTGCCCCAGATACCTGTAGCACTCTACCAGAGCACTGTTGAAACTAGCCTGAATCAGCTCCAGAGAGCCAATTGTTAAATTTTAGTGTACACATTTATGCCCTGAAAATTGGCAAATAATAATATATCAACCCCAAATTTGTTTATGTATCTATATAAATTTTTTATATTTATATAATAAAAATGTTATTTTATTAATTGACTTAACAGATGGAAAAAATGTTAATAATACAGATTAATCTTTAAAATGTACCATTCTTTTCAGACAGACAGTGGTTAAATATTTACCAACATATACTGGCTTTCCTTCTTCATGTCTCCTCCCCCAGGCTTCCTGGTTTCCATCAAGATTGAGCTCAAATCCCAGGATTTCTGAGAAGCCTTTCCTAAATCCCTTCTTTTCCATCATCCCTGTTCCACTCCTATCCTCCATTAGTGCTTTGTCACTGAGATTTATGTTATATTGAATTATAGTACATACCATATTTAACACATTACTTAGTCATAAATACAGAGTTGGTTGCATTAGAATGTGGGTTCTTTTGGAGCAGGAACAATCTTTTCTCTTTTGTATCCCCAGCACTTAACACAGTGCTAGGCACAAAGCCTTTAATCAGTGCTTGTTGATGATGAAGTACAGAATTTAAACCTAAGCTTCTAAGACCCCTGGTGAAAAGATTACCTCACTCTACTGTATGCTGCTATTCTGGTCGAATCTTAAATGAAAAGGGCTCAGGTTGTATCAAGGACCATTGACTGACATGATGGAGCTAGGAGTGGACTTGTTCCTGTTTGCTGGCTGGGTATAAGATCAGCATTACAGAGGGGCTAAGCATAAGAGACTTAAAGAGCACCAGAAGGGTCCCCTTGTCTCCAAATCCTTAATAAAATCAGTAGAGTCATCTCACCTCATCTGAAAAATAGCTTATCCAACAAAAATCCTGCCAATTTCTCTCCATATTCCATATTCCTACTCTCTCTTCCTACTATCTTGTCTCATCTGAAGGGAAGATCCTTCATCTTAATCTCTCCACCTGTCTCTAAATGACCTAGCTCCATCAATCATCCCTTCCCTTCCATGAATCTTCAATTTCTCTTTCTACTGGTCATTTCCCTAAGGCTTACAAAACTACCCAGGTCACCTTTAGCCCCACGTGCTTTCCCTTCTCCTGCTGGGCCCTCCAGATTTCTCTTTCTTTTTACTCCTAAACTTCCAGAAACTAGAAGCCTAAACCACTGCCTCCAACTTCATTGAACAACCTTTAGCAAAGCCTTACATTAAGCATGGTACTAGGTGATACAGGAAGAAAAAACAAAAACACAGGGACTTTGTCCTCCACAAAACTTGGAGTCTACTGGAGGAAACAACACTTACAGAGATAAGTTATGTAAAAAATAACGAGGAGAGAAATGCAAACAATGAGGGAGATCAAGAAAGGTGTCCCATAGGCAATGACACTAAAGCTGAACCTTGACATTTAGAATTTTTAAGATGCTTTATTGATTCTCTTTTATTCATATCACTTTAAAACTTTCCACTAGCTCCAACAGTACAACCCTGCCTTATATATATTGGCCACGTGTGGACAGGCATGCTTGCACAGCTGTTGTATACATCTATGCTATAATGCAACATCTCTCTTTATGGAGGGGGGAAGTCATGAAGCTAAGAACTGTAAGAAGCAGAAGTGAGGAGGAAGTGTGTTCTACACATGGAGGGACAGCCTGTTGGAAGCACAAAGCCAGGAGATGGGATGTAGTTTGGTTCAGATGGAGACTAAGATATAACAATTTGAGAAAACTCAAGTTAAAATGTAGATGGCTTAAAATGCTAAGCCAAGGAATTAGTATTTTCTTTTGAAAGGAATGGGGATCCACCAAAGCTTTTTGGGCAGGGCAATGACAGATGTGTGCCTAAAGCAAACTGTTTTGTCAACAATGTGGAGAATGAACTAGAAGAGTGAGAAAAGCAGCAAGAGATTAACAAGAAGGTCACCACAACAATCCACACAAGCAGAAATATGGCACTGGTATATGTTAATGGCCAAGTAAACGAAGGGAATGCATAAAAAAGTTGCTGCAAAGAATCTCCAAGACATGAAAACCAATCCAATGTGAAAGGGCATAGGCAAGAGAAGTGTCAAGGCTGACTTTAAAGTTGCAGACCTGGGTGACTTCATTCCTTGTCACAGAAAGTCAGTGATCTTGGCTTTCTGTAAATTCCATTCAAAATCTTCCTTTCTGCGGGGACCTTCTTAATTC
Source organism: Antechinus flavipes (assembly GCF_016432865.1). Classification (NCBI taxonomy): domain Eukaryota; kingdom Metazoa; phylum Chordata; class Mammalia; order Dasyuromorphia; family Dasyuridae; genus Antechinus; species Antechinus flavipes. The sequence continues at coordinate 497,730,704 of NC_067399.1, forward strand.
CAATGCCTGTTCATTTTTTATTTATCTTACGTATAGTTTGTTTTGTACCTATTTGTTTGCATGTTGTCTTCCCTATTAGAATGTAAGCTTCTCAAGGGCAAGGGTTCTATTTTGCCTCTTTTTGTATCCCCAGCACTTAGCACAGTGCCTGGGACATAGTGGATGCTTAATAAATTTTAGTGATTAACTACAGGAAGATGGCTGTGTCATTTACAGAAATAAGGAAATCCTGGAAGAGGAACAGATATAGGGGAGAAAATCATGAATTTTATTCATATTGAATTTGAGAGCTGATGGGAATATCCAGGTGAAAGTGAACAGTAGAAAGCTGATGATGTAGGCCTATAGATAATAACAGTAACTGATACAAGGTGCTTTATAATTTACAGTACACTTTACAAGATCTCTTTTAGCTTTATAATAACCTATTAAGGTAAATATTACAGGTATCATTATCCTCATTTCACATATGAAAAAGTTGAAGCTTTTTCCAGTGCCGCTAGTGGCTTTCCAGTGACCTAGAAACTACTCCCAGTCTAACATATTGTATTGCATACATCATGCTATCTCCTAAGGAACAGACAAAAGCCAGAAGAGAGAGATTTGAGAGTCTTCTGCATGGAGATGCAGGAGACAGATGAGCTCTTCAAGAGGTTAAGAGGAGAAAGGATTAGAAGGCATAGGGCAGCACTTAGGCAATACCAGTACTTAGGACAGGTAGCAGTGAGACCCGTTACTTATCCTAAGTCTGTTTCTGAGGTAAAAGATAAGAATTCGGATCTAAGATGGCCTCTAGGATCCCATTCTGAAAGGAGTGATAAGTTAGGTAAAATAGTCCCTTCATAAGAGCCAGGGAAGGAGAGAGCACTTTTAATAGTGCTTTTAATAATCAGAAGACAGATGCAAAGGATTTAGGAATGAGTGGGATGTAAAGAAGCAAAAGCCAGGACTACATAAAACTTTTTTCTAAAAGTCTGACTATAAAGGGAAGAAAAATATAGGAGGAGAGCTAGAGGGGATAACAGAGCCAGTGAAGCTCTTTAAGGCTGACAGAGACCTGGAAATATTTATCAGCAGTATAGCTAGAGCTGCAGTTAGTTAGAGTTTGAAAATAGGGGAGAAAGTGAATGATTGAAGAAGAAACTTCTAAAGGAAATGGGAAAAGAACATAATGGGGACACACGTAGGAGAGATAGATTTGGCAAGAAGAGTCCCTTCTTCCTCAGAGACTGGAACAAAAGAGGAGAGAATGGTGGGAGAGAGGCAGAGAAGACAATATGGGGGAGAAAGGAAGGGGGAACTCAGCAGCATTTTTCCTGGTAAAATATGAAGTGAGGTCATCTATTAAGGAGAGAAGGGAAAAGTGCTGATGGGACTCAAGGAAAGGAGAGATTTGAAATAGCCATTTTAGGGAGCGTGATAGTCATTCAGGTGGTGAAAAGCATCAGTCACCTCTTGATGATGAACAATAGGTATAGAATGGGGCACATATTTTCAGATGCAGCCACTGTAGATTTGTTTTGCTTGACTGTGCTTATATACTCCAAACAAAGATTCTACAGTGTGTGCATGTGATGGGGGAGGTCAAAGAAAAGTGAATAACATGGTTAAAAAAAAAGCATCAATTAAACTTTTTTCAGAAAAAAAAACAATTAGGGGAGATAAAAACATTATTGTGCAGCATTAGGACACATCTGAGATTATACTACATAAATTTGTAGGGGATCCAACTGAAAAAAGCTGTGTGACATTAGTGGCATTCAGTAGTATTTGAGTAGACTCAGAGAAAGTGGAAGAAGGCCCAGGACCAAGGTCTAAATTGGCTTGGACAATGATAAAACAAAAGGGCAATGGTGGAGCACAATGTTAATTGACTTGTCTAAGTAGGGAACTGAGAAAGGAATAGAAATAAAGGTAGGATTAGGGATGGAGACAGAAAAAGGAATAGAGATGGGGCTGGCAACAGGTTAAGGGTGGGCATAGGAAAAGGGATGGAAATAGGATCAGGAATGAGGATATGGTTAAGGATGGGGATTGGGTTAAAGATGGGATTAGAAATAGGGATAGGGATAGGAATGGGGCTAGGGCCAGAGACAAGATTTGGGACAGAGTTAGGGATAGGGATGGGCATGGAAACAGGTATAGGGGTTAGCAATAGGAATAGTGGATGAATAGATAGGGGGTAGGGATAGGGAAAGATATTGGACTGGATCTTTAATTTCTTATAAGGAACTTCTGATTAAGGAAACTCTTTCTACCCAGGAAGGCTGACACTACCTCTACAACAGCATGGGAGCCCTGGGAGCAATTTAATGACTTGCATGCCCAGAGTCACATAATTAATGTAGGTTCTAAACAGAACTTGAACCCAGTTCTTACTGACTCTGAGGTCAACTCCCTATCCATGAAAAAAACTAAAACAGAGAAACAGAAGTAGTGGAGGTCATTGTGAAGGTCAAAGAATAATTTTTGGAAGGGAAGAAGGAAACAAGCATTTATTAACTTAACTTACCATGTACCAGGCAGTGTTTTAAATGATTTATAATTATCTCATTTAATCCTCACAATAACCTTGGGAAGTAGGTGTCATTATAATCCCCATTTTATAGTTGAGGAAATTGAAACAGAATTAAAGGAGTTAGACAAAAATTGTGAGTGGTAGGTAGACAAAAATACCTTCTATCAAAAACAATGTCCTAGGCACCTATTCATTGCTCAAAACTTTGGCAAGATGGTTTCCATCCCCTAAGGTCACATTTGACTTTAGCATCAAATGAAGTGACATTTTTCCTGTCCTCATACTCCTTAACCTCTCTGTGACATAAGACTCTATGAACCACCCTCTTTCCTTGGTTTTCATGACATTCATTCTTTTTTTTTCCCTGAGGCAACTGGGGTTAAGTGACTTGCCCAGGGTCACACACTAGGCAATGTTAAGTGTCTGATCCAGATTTGAATTCAGGTCCTCCTGACTTCAATCCACTGTACCATCTAGCTGTCCTGACATTCATTCTTTATAATTCATCTCTTATTCTCTGAGTAATTTCTTCTCTATCTCCTTATGTACGTGTATGCTCTATCCCTAAAGTCCTTCTCTCTGTATATTCTGGCCCTTTCATGATCTCACCCACTTCAATCATCACGCTTCTAGCTAATCATTTGATACCTAGCAGCAGGCTGAAAGTAGGGACTGCAAAAGCAGAAAACCTGACCCAAGTGCCTAAAAGAGGAGTAAGGCCAGTAGAATAAGGGAAATACTGAAGTGCTAATGATTACTGAATGATCAGTTGATTGGAAAGTACAGGAGACATCCCTGAAACAGTTACTGGATATGACTAGACATGTCTGAAGTTTCTAAACAGGCCAAATGAGGAACTGCTTTCTATGTAGAGGTTCAGTTACCTTTGTTCTAAAGACACCGTGATCTGTGATAACTATGAAGTGTTCCTCTCAAAACAACTATTCAAGTGTGCCTCCTGAGACTCCATCACCAGCAGAATTATATGTCTTATCTTTCATATCCAGGGAACTGGTGCTTCTAAATCAATGTTCTGGGCAAGTCTTTGATCTATATCTGAAAAAAAATCAAGTCGTTTTTGACATTTTTCCCCCTCTTTCCTAAAATCAGATGGTCATCTGAATCAGCAATTAGATAAATAGATGTATCTATTTTATGCCTATTATTTGTGTTCTTCTATGTATTTGTTTATATTTGATGTTGTACACCTCCAAAGAAATATGATTGTGGCATACTATTGATCTTTGTCTCTCTGTCCTTTCTTCCAATCTTTTTCATATCACCTTGCACAAAATGACTTAATATGGAAATGTTTTATATGATTGCATATGTATAACCTATATCAGATTGCTTTACCATCTCAAGAATAAATAGAATTTGGAACTCAAAACTTTTTTAAAAAATGAATGTCCAAAAAATGTTTTTTACATGTAACTAAGAGAAAACAAATGTTTAAAAAAAACTCCAGGTAAAACATTAGGGAATACCAACTTTGCAAAAGATAAATGTTTTTTTGGTTTTTTCAAAGACTTTGGGAAATGGAAGAACCTCAAAGATCACATAGTTCAATCCCCCTCATTCCACAGATGAAGAAACAGGCTCTGAGTCACTGTCGTTTTCAAAACTGTCTCTGAACACATCAGTGCACAGCAAATTAAGGTGCAATAGCTCTAAGGAATTTATTTTCTAAACCTTACAACATAAAGATATTTTTAAAAGCATAAGTATTTCCACTATGAAATAAGCAAAGGATTAAATCTAATACCATGATGAAGGAAGAAAAGACCCATGGGAGCTGTATGTCATGGGAATTACTGTGACTCTCAAAGTTAAGTGGGAAAAGCTTTTTGGAGCAGTTGCAATTTCAAGAAGTGTCTGAATGATGAGAGGGAATTTAGCAAGGGGAATTATGGAATCATGCTATAACTACTGCATAGGAAGAAAGTAATAGGAGCAGGAATCAAAAGGAAATGAAAGGCCAGCAACAGGAGTTCCTGGTGTATAGGAGCTGAAGAGAAAAGGACAAAAAGGCAAAACGGAGGAGGGGAGCAATTCTCAGACCTTAGATGAAATTTCTTATACTAATAAATTGACAGTTAGGATTTCTTCTCCAATCCCTCCATATGCTTTCATTTGGTTGATCTTATCAGCTCCCATGGATTCAATTATTAGCTCTATGCTAATGATTCTTAAATATACTTATCTAACCCTAATTTCACTGATGACCTCAAATCTCACATCTCCAGTGCCGAATGGATATCTTGCTCAGATTGTCATTGTTAACCAAACAAAACGGGATTCATTATCTTCTCCCCACAACTATTCCTCCTTCTGAATGTTCCTATCACTGGAGTAGCCCTGATGTTTCAGTGGACAGAATACCGGGCCTGGAGTCAGGAAGACTATAGAGATTCAACTTTGGCCTTTGAAATTTTACCAACTGTGTGACCTAGAGAAAGTCATTTAACCCGTTTATCTCAGTTAAAAGTCCCTGCCTCCCAGAATTGTTGTAAAGATAAAATGAAATACTCATAGCAGAGTGCTTAGCACACAGCCCAGCACATCATAGGCATTATGTAAATGTTAGCTACTATTAGCTCTGACTGTTGAGTACTGCCACCCTACCAGTTAGCCAGGCTTGGCTAGAACCCATGAATCATCTCTATCATTCTTCCATGGCCAAACTGTCGCTGAGACCTGGTGATTTTGTCTTCTCTCTTCTAATATTGTCACCATATTGGTACAGGCTGCCTCACCACTTCATGCTAGAACTACTGCATAAGCCTGCTTGTGGGTCTGCCTGCCTCAAGCCTTTCTTCATCCCAACTGATGTTCCTAAAGTGCAGGTCTGACCATGTCTCTGTCTCTGTTTCCCTCTCTCTCTTGTCTGTCTCTGTGTGTCTCTCTCTGTCTTTCTCTGTGTTTCTCTGTATCTATGTCTCTCTCTGTCTCTCTGTGTCTGTCTCTGTCTCTCTGTCTCTCTGTCTCTGTCTCTCTTTGTCTCTGTCTCTCTGTCTCTGTCTCTCTTTGTCTTTGTCTGTCTCTCTGTCTCTCTCTGTGTGTCTGTGTTTCTGTGTGTCTCTCTGTATGTCTCTGTCTGTCTCTGTCTCTGTGTATTTGTCTCTATCTCTCTCTGTCTCTGTGTCTCTGTGTCTGTTTCTCTTTGTCTCTGTGTCTGTATCTCTCTCGGTCTTTGTGTATTTGTCTCTGTCTTTGTATGTCTGTGTCTGTTTCTCTCTGTGTGTCTCTCTGTATGTCTCTGTGTCTGTTTCTGTCTCTGTGTCTCTCTGTCTGTCTCTGTCTCTGTTTCTCTCTATGTGTCTGTGTCTGTGTTTCTCTCTGTGTATCTCTCTGTATGTCTGTGTCTGTTTCTCTCTGTCTCTGTGTCTCTCTGTCTCTGTCTCTGTCTCTGTGTCTGTCTGTCTCTGTCTCTGTTTCTCTCTATGTGTCTGTGTCTCTCTTTGTGTGTCTCTCTGTATGTCTGTGTCTGTTTCTCTCTCTCTGTCTCTGTCTCTGTGTCTGTCTGTCTCTGTCTCTGTCTCTGTCTCTGTGTGTCTGTGTCTGGTTTCTCTCTGTATGTCTGTGTCTGTCTCTGTCTCTCTCTGTATCAGTGTATCTGTCTCTGACTCTGTGTATTTGTCTCTGTCTCTATCTCTGTGTGTCTGTGTCTGTTTCTCTCTCTGTCTCTCTAAGTCTCTCTGTCTGTCTCTGTCTCTGTCTCTGTCTCTGTCTCTCTCTCTCTCACACACACACACACACACACACACACACACACACCCCCTTCTCTCTGCTTCTCAATCTCTGTCCCCACAATTCAGTGACACCGGCTTCCTTATTCCTTGAAGGAGACAATATCTTTTGACTGCAACTTCAATGGCTCATCTTCTAATAGCTACCTAACAATAGCCCTGACTTCTTTCAAGTTTTAGCTAAAATTTCACCTTCTGCTAAATGCTTTTCCCAATTCCCCTTAATGAGATTGCCTTTTCTGCTGATTACTTTCAATTTATGATAGACAGAATGATAGCTTAGATATATAGAGAAAGAGATAGACATCTTTGTGCACAGCTGTTTTCATGCAGTCTCCCCCGTTAGGCTATGAACTCTGAGATCAAGGTTTGTCTGTTACTTGCCTTTGTAACCTCAGCACAGTGCCCAACACATAATAGGTCCTTTAGAATTGCTTCTTAATTGACAGCTATTCTATTCTAGTGTGATTTCAAGTCCTTTCATCCTATGGACATTAATAGCAAAAACGAAAACCAATCACTAATTGCCTACTGTGCACAAGTCACTCTACCAGATCTGGTCTATGGTCACATTTTATAAATAACCAATGCTTGCCTGAGAGGTTTGAAAAAACAGTTATGGGCTAGAATGGAGCCTTAACAGCAGATACTGTTCCCTCTGCTTCTAGGAAATGGACCGGAGTTCTCCTTTTTTCAGCTCCATGTCTGCACCGGCACATGTAAAGTTCCTAACCAAGACTTTTTCCTTCTTTATGTCAGCAAAAATATAAACATCTGACCCTGCTGACTCTAAAATGGCATATTATGAGCTGAATATCAGCTATAAATTAGTCTATAAGAGACACTAAAAATAGTTGGTCCTATTACCAAAAACAGGTGAGAATTTCAGAGGGTGACTGCACAAGCAGCAAAGGCTGGGGAAAAGGGGAAAAAGCACAAGTTCTTGGCCTGGTATCAGAAGACATGGGTTCAAATCTCTCAGACACAGAGAGAGACAGAGACAAAAAGACAGAGAGACAGACAGACATATATCTTGGGGCCTTGATTTCCTCATCTGTAAAAGGGGGTCAAACTGAATGGTCTCAATGGCCTTTTCTATCTCTTGATCCCCCATTCCTCTGCAGGTAAACTCCTAAATAGCTCTTTCCACCTCCCCCTCCCTCTCTGCCAGGTTTTCAGCTCTCTGCCTATCTGCTGACTCTCTCCATTAGAGGTTTTATCTACAAACTTAGATTATCTAAAGCTGTGCTCACCAGCTTTCCTCCACAACGGCTGCTCCCTTCTCCAACCTCCTACCCACCCTTCCAGGGTTGTAATCTTGGAGTCTTCCCACTCTCACCCCACACATTCAATCAATTGCCAATTTTTTATCATTTCTATCTTCCCAATCTCTAATCTCTTTGATATTTGGCCCCTTCTCTGAGCTCTCCTTGAAATTATCTTAAGCTCACTCTAAGAGCCCTCAATCCCGTTTTCCTGCCTTCAGTCTACCCTCTCCCCTCTTCAACGCAGCCTTCATACTATCAACTAAAGCAATATTCCTAAAGCAACGTCACCCCTCTACTGAAGCGACTACCAAATAAATTATAAATTCCCATCCTTGGCATTCACGGCCCTCAACAATTTGGTTCCAAACAATTTTCCCACTACTCACACTCATCACTTTTCACTATACTACTCTCCCCGCCCCCACACTTGTTCTGTCCTTATCCACCCCCCTGTCTTTGTTCACAACATCCTCTATGTTACAATGGACATCCTATCTCCACATGTTGAGATGCTTTCTTTCTGGGCCAAATCAGTTCCCACCTCCTCCTTGAAGACTTCCCTGCTCCTCTTCAATGAAAAGTGATCTCTCCCATCTCAAATTTTTCATATTATTTTGTTTCATCTGTTTCATTCTCTCTCATATCACAGCAACATATACTTGCCCTCCTCCTCCTCTCCATGAGCCTCTAAGCCCCTTGGCATCAGAGCCCATGTTGTGTCTATATTTGTATGCCTCATGCACTGCAGGCATTTAAGAGATGTCTATTGAAACAAAGTCAGATGATTTTAGAGCTGGAAATATCCGAGATCTAGATCAACATCCTTATTTTGCAGATGAGGAAATTGAGGCATATAATGGGGAAATGACTAAAACAAAGTTTCCTGTTAATTTAATAGTAAAAACCTGGACTTGACCCCAGCCTCCTTACTCCCAGTCCCCTGTTCTTTCCACTGTGCCATGAGTCTAAGCACCTCCATATGTCAATAAGAAAACTAAGATCTAAAAACGGGATCTCAGACGGTCTCCAAGCAAAGCCAGTCACTGGGCCAGGCCATAGGTTGTGTTGTCAGGTAACCAGCATTATAATGCCCTTTCCATCTCGACCTCGGGCAGAGGTGCAGATAATGGGCTGAGAGGACTGATCTGGAAAGGAATTCAGTGAAAAGGAAAGCACCCCCACCCCCAAGTGGAAGAAATCTGAAAGGAAATGGAGAGGAGAGCTCCAAGGCCAGCCAGTCAGAAGCCAGGCCCTGCGCAGGGGGCCAGGTCCTTTTCCACTTACAGTTTTGTGCTCCTCTTCTGAGATGCCTCAGCGCCGTCCTCACAGCTCACCTCAGTGCCGCTCAGCTGGGGAGACAGGAAGATGCTCTGTTTATGCTGAGGACATAGAGCTAGGGCAGGGGAAGCCCAGAGGCCCAGCAATCTGGGGTGTTATTGCCCAGCCCAGCTCTCCCGCCCTGGTCCTAAGTCCATGGGGAAGGGGTATGTCTATAGGTCCCTACCAATGAAGTGATGCTTTGGGGACCAAGGCCAGCTTAGGAAGTAGAAAAACAGTTGGAAGGTAGGGGTGGGCACAGACTGCTTCAGCAGGCAGAGGACCTCGGGCTGAGGAGCCCACCTCCAGCTCCGAGTTCCCATGCCAAAAGAGGCACAGCCTGGGCTGCAGCCAAGATTGTGAAGCAAGGGCTAACTTGGAGGAATTTGTGATTGCTTTGGTCCCTATTGAAACTCTGACCTTAGTATCAAAGGTCACAGAATATATATGATAATGAAAGAAGTAGGGACTAGAACCCAGGGCTCCTGACCAGTCCAGCTGCAGTCACTCTACAATAGTGTTTGGCTTTTTTCTTTGGCCTTAAATTCATAATGGTTTCCCCAACCCTGCCTATCTAGTGGCATCTTGCTCTCCTCCTCATAAAGTTCATAGAATCATAGGATCTTTGATTTTAAATTGGAAGATACCTTGGAAGTTTATCCAGTCCAACCCCCTTGTTTTCCAGATGAGAAAGTGAGATTCACAGATGGCGACTGATTTGCTCATGGTCACACGGGTAGGAAGGAGCATTCTCCCACTACAGCACATCTATTTTTCCAGCCAGGCTACTCACGTCACAGTTCTAGCACGTGCCATATTCCCACCTTCTCACTTGTGCTTGTGGCTTCTGCCCCTCCTTTTTATCTAAACAATGTTGTCTGTTATCCTTTCCACCTAAATAAACCCTGCCCATCCTTTCAGGCCTTGCCCAGGCTCAGGCCCTCTCTTCCAGCCTTCCCGGCTCCCCTATAATGCTTACCTTTGTACTACACAGTTTAACATTTGATCAGATTCCATCCTGCACTGCTCTCTGACTGTGAAAACAATTACTCTTATCTCTCCAACTAGAACGTAAGCTTTTCTAAGGCACCAACTGTGTTTTCTTGTATTTCCCACAGCACTGGGCACAAAGTAAGGATACTTAATGAAAGCTTGTTGACTGACTGGCTGCAGAAGTAAATGTTCTGTACCTCTAGGATGGGTTCATATGCCAATCAGGTGGGCTGGTATTTTATCACTGAAGCTAGCTGATTCTTACAAATGTGTGGGTTATAGTATTTTTCTTTTCTTTTTTAATCTTGAGGAAAATAACTACACACATTAGTTTGTAGTCATGCTCTCCTTTGGATACAACTCAGTCCCCAGCCCGTCCATCAGGCATCCCCCCGCCCGTGGGAACGAGCACCTCTAGTCCCTCAGCCTGGCGCTGGGCTTCCTTCCATTATAACCTTAAGCTTCCGCAGTTTATCAGCCCAGCACAATGGTACTTTTGAGTCCCTCCCACTCCCCCTCCTCCCTCTACAGGAGTTGGGGAAATCAAAGCAGTTCAAACATGGGAAGAAACTTCCTTCCATTGTTGGGCAGGACTTGTCTAGATTCTAGTGTCTGCTGGGATCTGTCAGTCCCAACCACGATCATCACTCCCCAAGCAGAGCCTCAGACTCCTGAGGCTGGCCCTCACGAAAGCGGCCAGGACTCAAAGTCATCGTCAGAGCTGTTATTCCAACTCACTCCTTTGTACAAAAGGTCAGAGGCACCCTGATGGCAGAAGGGCACTGTCCAAGGTTGTACAGCAGGCTTCGAAGCTCAGTACTGTCTCCTCAACCTGGCCTAGATATAATCAACAGATTTATATAATCAACAGATTTGCTGAAGTTACTGGTACTTTGGACATGAACCTCAGAGCGCCTGACTCCCAGGCAAACAATCTTTCCATTCAACAAACTGGAATTTAGACAGGCCCAGGACTTTGGGAGTGGGAGAGGGAGGCAGAGATAAAGGGAAAGAACCCTGGAGAGGGAAAAAATATCACTTGTTACTCTACTCTATAGGTAGATAAAGAGAGGGGCTATAAATTGAAGTTATGCACCTAAAAATGATTCCGGCAGTCCAGATTCCCAATTCAACATCAAATGGAAATGAACTGAATCCCAGTCCAGCTTAATGAAAAGGTCTTGGCAATAAGCAATAGTTTACCCCACCCTGCCTCTCTTTTCCTGGCTCCAACACCATTCTTGAGTGCAAGGAGTGAAGCCTAGTCAAGGCTGCAATCTTCCCCAGAGCAAAAGTCTAAGACTGGGAGAGCCACAGGAAGGTTAGCAGGACAAGCTAGGGACAGGTGCAGAAACTACCTCGGCTCAAGGTGGGGCTAGAAAATCATTAGTGAGTGGAAGGGAATGACTTCCCATGTTAAGAGCCAGGTAGACATAGCAGAGTTTAATGATTCTTACCATCCTCACCTATAAAGGACTGAGCATCTTTCAGGCCTGGCCACGGACTGATCACTAAGAGAGACTCAGCAGAGCCTAGACAAGGAAGCTAAAAGCAAGAAAGAAGACAAGCTGCCATGGAGGGGTTGCCAGGGGAGCATGGTGCAGTGGAAAGACAGAATCTGGGGTCTCAAGACCTGGTATGGCAGAAAGAGTACTGGCTTGTGGACAAAGCATTTAGCCTCAGTTTTCTCATTTGTAAGCCTCATGTTATTTCACAGTGTCATTGTGAAAAATCAAGTTAAAACAACGTCTTCAAAAACACTTTGTTATTCATCTGTCATTTTAACATCTTTCTGCCTCAGTTTCTATATCTGCAAAATGGGGATAATAACTCAAAGGGTAGTCATAAGGCTCAAATGAGAAACAATATGTAAAGGGCTTTGCAGGTACCTTACTCTGGCCTTCAAAACTGGGCTCAAATCTTACCATCTGCAGCATGACTTTCTGGGTAGTCTTCTTGCCTCTTCCTGCTCCCTCTTCCCTCCCCCTTCCTCCCACTGGAGACTAACTTCCATTTCCTTTCTGTGTATCTTGTCTGCACATAGTTTTTCCATGTTTTCCCCCATCAGAATGTAAGGACAAAGACAGTTATTTTTGCTTTTCTTTTGCTTTTCCAGCAGTCGACACATGCCTGATTGTGGTAGGCATATAACAAATGCTTGTTGACTCACTGATCACAAATCATCATGAATAAGTTATTATTGTTGTTGATAATAAAAATCTAGACCTTACTTCTACTCAAGGGAGGATCTGATAAAGGAAAATCTGTGGGAAAGAGATCATTTGAAAGGTGAATATATTGATACAGAATTTTTTTCTATGCACAATAAAGAGTAGATCTAGGAAATCTATTCAGAAGTGTAGCTTATAGAAATTTTAAAAGAGAACTAACTTCTGTGCATACTTGGGCATGAAGGAAGGCAGGACTGAGAATCAGGAAACTTGAGTTTTAAAGTCCTGGCTTTTTCACTAACTTGCTTTGTGTTGATTTCCTTGAAGAAATCAATCACTCCCTGCTCCTCCCTTGCCACATAAAAGGTATTTTTTTAGGGTCCCTTCCAGTATCAATATTGTATAGTTCTAAGATAATCAGATTGTTTTCTTCTTGGCTAAAGGCATGTAAATTGAGGAAGTAGAATTCCTTTTTTGGAGAGGAAAGAACAGAAAAAAGGAAGGAAGGAGAGAGGAAAGATTTTAATGCATAGAGTACTTTGAAGTAATGGACAGTTAGGTGGTATAGTGGATTGCATGCCAGGCCTGGAGTCAAGCAGACTCATCTTCTTGAGTTCAAATGTAGCCTCAGATAATTATTAATAACTATGTGACCCTGGACAAGTCATTACATCCTGTTTGCCTCAATTTTTTCAAACTATAAAATGAGCTGGAGAAAGAAATGGCAAACTGCTCTGATATTTTTGTCAAGAAAGCCCCAAATGGGGTCAAAAAGTCAGATATCACTTTAAACGAGTGAATAACAATCACCTTTTGAAGAAGGGTTGATCTATTTGCCACTGTAGGTCAGTAAACAGACCATGAGTAAGGTTCACCCTAAGTTAGATTTGAGAGCTGGAAAACTAGGGACCCGGAAGACCATGATCTCTTTACTTCCATGGAACTGAAAAAAACAATCTGTCTCAGAAGCTCTGGCTGGGCCTCTCTCCACTAGAGGGCAGGGGTGATCCAGCTCTAGACCTATGTTCCCCAGATCCCGTTAATGAGCTTTCACTGTCGGGAGCCAACATTTCACTCAAAACCTAACAAATTCTTGGACCTGAAAGCTTTAAGGATTAATGTAAGCAATCCAATTCTCCCTGTGCAGCGGGAGAACTGTTCGGTTTTGCAAATGTGTATTGTATCTAGGATATATTGCAACATATTTAACATATATAGGACTGCTTGCCATCTTGGGGGGGGGGGGAGGAGGGAGGGAGGGGAAAAAACGAAACATAAGTGATTGCAAGGGATAATGCTGTGTAAAAATTATCCTGGCATGGATTCTGTCAATACAAAGTTATTATTAAATAAAATTAAATTAAAAAAAAAAAAGGATTAATGTAAGCATGGGCCCCACCCCCAAGTCTAGTTCTAACCTTAACCCATTCAATTTCACAAGCTTGTATTAAACGCCTGGTGTGAGAAAGGTGCTCGTTGTCATCTTCCAATCCCTGTGTGACTTGAGGTAAGTGCCCGCCCCTCCCTGGGCATCAAGTGTGCCACTCATCAGAGTGACCTCCCTCAGCTCCCAACCAAGTCTAGAAATACATGCTCATCAAAGCTTGGGGGCCAAGGCGTTACTCTGTTTTGCTTAGCTGCAGATCTCTGTTTTGAAAAGGGTACAAAGTGAGAGCCCCATAGAAAAAAAGTATGTCAATAAAATACAGATTTAACTCTAAATAAAATATCTCTGTAAGGCTTGAAACTCAGGATGCAGAGGGTAGAGTTTCTGTACTTCCTCAAGTTTGATCCCTCTCCACAAATCCTCAGCCTCAAATTCTCCTAAAGAAAATATTCCTTAAATTATGCCCAAAAGCAGCTACACCCAAAGAAAGAACACTGGGAAATGAATGCAAACTGCTTGCATTTTTGTTTTTCTTCCCCAGTTATTTTTACCTTCTGAATCCAATTCTCCCTGTGCGACAAGAGAACTGTTTGGTTCTACATCCAGCCATTCTGGAGAACAGTTTGGAACTATGCTCAAAAAGTTATCAAGCTGTGCATACCCTTTGATCCAGCAGTGTTTCTACTGGGCTTATACCCCAAACAAATACTAAAGAAGGGAAAGGGACCTGTATGTGCCAAAATGTTTGTGGCAGCCCTGTTTGTAGTGGCCAGAAGCTGGAAAATGAATGGATGCCCATCAACTGGAGAATGGTTGAGTAAATTGTGGTATATGAATGTTATGGAATATTATTGTTCTGTAAGGAATGACCAGCAGGATGAATACAGAGAGGCTTGGAGAGACTTACATGAACTGATGCTGAGTGAAATGAGCAGAACCAAGAGATCATTATATACCTCAACAACGATATTGTTTGAGGATGCATTCTGATGGAAGTGGATCTCTTCGACAAAGAGACTTAACTCAGCTTCAATTGGTTAAGGATGGACAGAAGCAGCTACACCCAGAGAAAGAACACTGGAAATGAATATAAACTGCTTGCATTTTTGTTTTTCTTCCCGGGTTATTTATACCTTCTGAATCCAATTCTCCCTGTGCAACAAGAAAACTGTTCGGTTCTGCACACATATATTGTATGTAGGATATACTGTAACCTAATTTAACATGTATAGGACTGCTTGCCATCTGGGGGAGGGGGTGGAGAGAGGGAGGGGAAAAATCGGAACAGAAGTGAGTGTAAGGGATAATGTTGTAAAAAAAAAAAAAATTACCCTGGCATGGGTTCTGTCAATAAAAAGTTATTTTAAAAATAAATAAATAAATAACAGATCCATTTCAAGGAACTCAACATGGGGGAAAAAAAAAAGAGAGAACTGTTCGGTTCTGCACACATATATTGTATCTAGGATATACTGTGACATATTTAACATGTACAGGACCTGCTTGCCATCTGGGGGAGGGGGTGGAGGGAGGGAGGGGAAAAATCGGAACAGAAGCAAGTGCAAGGGATAATGTTGTAAAAAAAAAAAATTACCCTGGCATGGGTTCTATCAATAAAAAGTTATAATAAAAAAATAGAAAGTATTCCTTAGACCAAAGATGACTAGAGAGAGAAAATGGGCCTTCTTTTCTGACATTTCTAGCACCAAGTCTAATGCTAATCACTCTACCTCTCTAGGCTCAGCCAAAGTCTACTCATTGTCTCTAAAACAAACCTGCCCTAGAGGCCTCTCTTCCTTTCTTCACATTATTTCTCTTTGCTCTGCTTTAGGGCCAATTTTTAACTGTCCTTCAAGGCCCTATTCATCTTCACTTCCCTAGAAAAATCTCAGCCTATTCCAAGCCACAGGGATTCAAGGGCCATCATCCTCTGAAAGCCCACAGTTTTCTGTAACACAAACTTGGAATTCAGCATCTGCTACTCTGGTACAGCTCACTGTTGTACTGATCATTTAATTTTCTAAGTATGCTTTGTTTCCTTAACTAAGTTTTAAGTGCTATGTGTGAAAACAAGGACTATTGTTTTAAACTTTCTCATTAGCCCCAGCAGTCCTATTTCTTCAGCCTCATAATCTAGGGCCCCTCCTGCTCTAACCCCTCTGCCCCTAAGCTCTGGCTGAAGGTGGGGTCCAGGCCACCTCGGGGATCACACAAAGGGCTGCTTGTCAGTTAAGGGAGGGGCCCGAGAGCCTGTAACTTCTCTGCGGGCACTTCCTCTTGAGGACACTCACTGGCAGGAAGCCCAGGCTCCTCAGGTGCCCATTGGCCACCCCCTCAGCGGGCAGAGCTCCCCTTGGCTTGGATCATTCTCAGTCTTCCTTGTTCCTAGACAAGTTTCCTACTCCTGCCTCTTACGGTCCTGCAGGAACATCTGACTTCAAACCCAGCCTCAGGCATTCCCCAGCTGTGTGATCCTGGGCAATCACTTAACCCAGTCTGCCTCTCTTCCCACTGTGTATCTCTGCCCAGAAACCCCAAACGGGGCTCAAGGCCAGGCCTGCCTCTGCTACCTCTCACCCACCACTCTGGGCCGGTCCCTTAAGCTCTCTGTGCCTCAGCCCCCTCCCAAAGGTGAGACTGGGTCTGCTCTGAATGCTGAGCCCGCTGCTTGGCGACCCCGAGGAGAGCACCCCCCAGCCCCCAGCCCCGCGGCGCCCGCACCTACCTTTCTGTGCCCTGTGAAGAACAGAGAGAGCTGGTGCATGGAGCCCCCGTTGCGGGCCAGCTCCTTCTTCACTGTGCAGGGGGAGGCCAGGCCCCAGCCACTCTTGCTGCCCTCGCCGTCCGAGCAGTTGAGGGTGGTGTCCGAGGTGAAGCAGTGGCTCTTGGTCTCCTGCAGGAGGCTGCCCTCGCTGTGGGTGCGGCGCCGCAGGGAGCTCTGCACCGTCAGCATGAAGGCCCCCGGCGGGCCCGAGGTCTCGATCATGCTGCACCGCTTGGGCTCGTTCCGCTCCAGGTAGCTGTCGTCGCTCTCCTCGTCCTCATCCTCGTACCCCTCCTCGCCCTCGCCTTCCTCCTCCTCTTCTTCAGCCTCATCGTCCAGGGCCCCATCCTGCTCTACCCCCTCTGCTCCTGGACTCTGGCTGAAGGTGGCGTCCAGGCGGACCTCGGGGATCACAAAGGGCTGCTTGTCACTTAACGGAGCCGCCTCTGTGGGCACTTCTTGAGGACACTCACTGGCAGGAGGCTCCGGCACTTCAGGTGCCCCATTGGCCACTCCCTCAGCAGACTGGGCAACCTCTGCACCCGGGGCCTGCCCTGCAGAGGCCTCCACTTGGGATGCGTGGTCTTCAAGAGGTTTATGCTCCTCAGGTGCCTCACTGGCCACCCCCTCCAGGCCTGCGGTCTTCCCTGCAAGTGCCTCCTTTTGGGAACAGATACTCTCAGGAGGCCTCGGTTCCTCAGGTGCTCCACTAGCCCCCATCTCAGTAGGAGGAGGTACCTCCTCCTCTGAAGGCATCTCTTTTTTTTCATCCACGTCTGTCTCAAGCATCTAGAGAGAAAAAGGAGAAGGGGGAGAGAGAGAGAGAGAGAGAGAGAGAGAGAGAGAGAGAGAGAGAGAGAGGGAGGGAGGGAGAGAGAGAGAAAGAGAGAGAGAAAAAAAGAAGAAGAAGAGGAAGAGGAGGAGGAGGAAGAGGAGGAGGAGGAGGAGGAGGAGGAAGAAAGGAAGAGGAGGAGAAGGAGAAGGAGAAGAGGGAGAAGAAGAAGGAGAAGAAGAAAAGAAGAAGAAGAAGAAGAAGAAGAAGAAGAAGAAGAAGAAGAAGAAGAAGAAGAAGAAGAAGAGAAGAAGAAGAAAGAAGAAGAAGAAGAAGAAGAAGAAGAAGAAGAAGAAGAAGAAAGAAGAAGAAGAAGAAGAAGAAAAGAAGAAAAGAAGAAGAAAAGAAGAAGAAGAAGAGGAGGAGGAGGAGGAGAGGAGGAGGAGAAAGAGGAGGAGGAGGAGAAAAAGGAGGAGGAGGAGAAAGAGGAGGAGGAGGAGGAGGAGAGGAGGAGGAGAAGAAGAGGGAGAAGAAGGAAAGGGAGAGAAGAAGGACAGAAGGAGAGAAGGAGGAGGGAAGGAGAGAGTACACAAGATCAGGTGAGGTTAAAGAACATCAAATTGTGAAAAAGTCCCAGAAGTCTTAGCTCATATATTTTGGGCTAATGGCCATAAGACCATTTTTTAAAAATTTATTTTAATTGAAAGAGCTTTTAGAGATTATCCAGATCCTCACAGTGATTTGCCTGTAGTAACAAAGGTATTAAGTAGCAGAGCTGGGATCTGAACTCAAGTCCACTAGAAATCCAAATGAAAAATTCTTCCTCTGGTCCTTCCAACCTGTCCACATCTCAAATGATAACTTGTTACCTGGACATTGATTTCCTACCCTTGAGAGAGCCCCATAGCTAGAGACCCCTAGAGCCAATACAAAAAGCCAATGCTAAGCATGGGAATCGCATTCACCAGGAGGCCCTTCAGATGTATGTAACAACAGTAGCTACCTTCCTAGCCCTGAATTGCATCTACCCATCTCATATGGCAGATTCTGACTGAGTCTGGCAGAGGACCGAGACAATACCATCATGTGAGATATAGGAAAAGAAAGAACAATAAAGTGAAAAGTAAAAGAGATATTTGACCAGTACCAACATTCTGGAGGACATTATTATGCCAGCCCCTTGGAGAGCCAAGAAGGATCAGTGTGTTAATTTTATGTTTGCCCTCTATGCATCAGGTTCCAGGGGCAACAAACCAGGGAGACCAATTCTACTTCCTAAGCCCTAGTGCCTCGGTACATAGATACACAGGAGTTAGTACCCTTAGTTGAATCTAGACCAGGGCTAGAAGACACTAGAATTAAGTCATCCCTGCTCAATTCTTACTTGGAGCTGGGACCAGGCTGTGAGTTGGGGAAGCTCTAGAATACCATCTGTATGAGCAATGACCAGCAAGAAAAATTCAAACTGGCTTCTGGAAAACACAACCGGTGAGACTCTCCCTACACAGGATGAAGTCTAGTAGCCCACAGACAAAGAGATCCATCACTCCCTCCCGCCAAAGCTAACACTGTCTCCTTGAGAATGTGACCCCCTTGCTCTTATGTCAGAATGTCTTTGTCAAAACCTGGAATGACAATTCTACCTTGACAATCGACAAGAATGTCACCAACTTCTTTGCACAGCTCTGAGCCATCCCTCTCCATCTCTCTGCTCAGACACTCTTTGCACTAGGTCCCAAGTTCTCCCTTTCTCAGGATTGTGGGTTAGTGGAAAAGGCATTGCAGCAGGAGGAAGAAAATCTGAGTTCAAAATCACACCTCTACCAATTTATTGATGTACAGGATTCATGAGGATTCATGAGATTCTCTCAAATAATACTCATGAAAGAACGAAGAAAACTTTCAGAGGCCAGACGCAGACAGGGAGATAAATGGAATCTCTTCCCCAGTTAAACCCCTCCCAATGCCTGAGAACTGAAGCCTCTGGCCCAGCGCCTCCTCCCCTGGCCACCCAGCACACACACTCACCCCGAACAGTGCCCAGGCTGAGAAACAAAGAGCTGGGCTTCACCTCGGCAGTTGGGGCTTTCCTACTGTCCCTTAAATGTGACTAAGACTGCTGCACCCGGAGAAGCGAGCTCATCACTCCCAGGTTTCAAATCCTGGCTTGCCATGTCACCCACCAAAGAAGTTCAGCAGCAAACCAGAATCCCCACTCTCCCAGACAATTCTCTACCTACTTCCTTGTGCCTCAGCAGAAAAAATGGTGGCAAACCGCCCCACGGTTCTCATCGGTAGCCAGTGCCACCACTGGCACTGCACCCCCAGATCTGCCTCTCCAGGGAAGTGACTAGCTCTGAATTTCCCCTTTCCTGGGGTGGCCTGGGGTGGGGTTCAGGAGGAGGGGTAGGAGTGGCTCTGGCCTGCCCAGTGGGTGACTCCTTCACCAACGCCCTGGTGGGCTGGGGGGCTGGAAAATACAGTGACAGACCCAGAACCAGAAATGCAAGTCAGGCAGCTCAGACCATTCCCACTGGCAGATTAGAGCAAAAACAAACAATGCTGAAAAAGGGGAAGTGCCTCCTAATCACCTCGGCCTCCTCCATCAAGGGGCAGGTTCTTCTTGGTTTCACCACAGGGGATTTCTATGAGAGATTTCCTAGCCAAAGGGCCTATTTAAGAGTCAATGGATGTCAGGGCAAGAAAAGGAATTAAAAGTCAGTCAAGTCCAAGCACCTCATTTTTAGAAAGGGAAGCTGAGGCCCACACAGAGAGAAAATCATAGGCTCAAGGGGACCCTTCTAGTCCAAGGTTTCCTCCTCTGACCACATGGTCACTTCTTCCCTGCTCCCAGTGCTGGCCCGCCCTTTCAGCTATGGGATCACTGGGGTTTTGCCTGGAAGTTTCATGCTGCCAGAGAGGCACCCTCACCAGGAGGCCAGAGCGCAGCCCTTTGGCCCAAGACTGGAAACTCCTGATCTTCTCCAAGGGGATGGGAGAGGCAACATGAGCTACAGCATCTGGCAGCTGCTACAAGCCAATTAGTCCCAGTCCTTCATTGTACAAAGGTTCTACGAGCCCCACTCTGATTCCCAGCCCAGTATTCTTTCTACTGTGCCAGACTGCCTTATAATACATACATACTTGTGGAGCTCTGAGAAATCCTAGAGGAAGGAGAACAGACTGAGACAACGTGTACACAATCCAATCACTTTCAAAAGGATCACAAATAATTCCTCACTTGCCCTTGGAGAGAGTCCTGGGCCTCCTAAATTCACTCCTACCTGGGAGGAAGGTTGGATTGGAGACACCCTGTTCCCAAGCCTCAGCTCAGCTGGACACGCCATTCTACTGGTCCCTGGTCCCTGAGCAGAGTTTGAAGACCTAGCAGGGAAGACAACCTTAAGTGGTATTAGAAGAAATTGGACAGCACCTTCTTATTCATTCTAAGCCTAGCATTTTCAGACACCTGGTTTTTCTCTCCTTCCAGGAAAATTTCTAGAACTACTCCTATCTTTTAACTTGGCTTAGCTGTAGCTTCATTTAATTCTGCCCAGTGCCCACATCAGATAACAGAGGAGCAGGAAATGAACCAAAAGGAGGCTCATTTTAGTATTTCATTAAATCCTCTACCAAAGTCAATCCAGGGTTTTAGGGCTGCAACAGAGTGAACAGCAGATAGGAAACCCAAAGCTTATCAGGAACTATCATATTTAACTTCTGACTTGCCCAGACTACAAGAGACACAGGCAAGCCTGGGTTTTTGAAGGATTGGTTAAGGCACTGGGATATACTGCCATGGCACCAGAGATTGAGCAGGTACTGGGGTAAGAGAAACATGGCAGAAGGATGACTTCTTGGTCTAAAAACTGAGACTCCTTCAGAGAAAGGAGAAACCCACTAAAGTATGAGTTTTTAGAGAATCTGGTAAGGGTATTTCTAGACTATACACTCTTTGAGGCAAGGGAAAGACCTGCTTTTCTTTCCCTCACAATACTTAACACACAAGTTTAGGAATACTAGTTGTAAGTGATTGATACTGAATAAATGAATGAGTAGTTGAGAATTTGGAAAGGCAACCCTTCTAGCCAGCACTCTTAAATGTAAATCTTATTTGCTATGGTGGACAAACAATTAAAAACAATCCATCCAGGAAAGCTGGTTGTGAGGTTGAAAAATTAGTTTTGACAGCCCAAAAAGAGTTAGAATCAAGTTCACTTTTTCATTTCTCAGTTCAATGACTCTGTGTAAAGGGTGGTTCCTCCCTTCTCTAAAAGAGAGGTTTGGACAAAATGAACAGTATGGTCTAAGATCTCAGCTCATACATTCTAAGTTTCCAGTGGACAAGATAAGATTTCAGCAATTGTATGGTTCTGTGAAAGCTGTCTTTTATAGTTTTACATAACCAGAAAACATGGTTTCTTCTATGTTCTTTCAGAATGAGTGCCTCCAGAAGGTTTGCCTACAGCAATATTTTAAATGTTTACTTACCCTTGTGTCGTACAACAAAAAGCCTCAAATTTAGAAAAGTTTCAACTATGGCAATGTAATTCAAACATGCCTAGGAAGAAATAGGCAAACATTCCCTTTTCTATTCACGTGCTCTCTACCTCCAAATCTCCCATTTCATGTCTACCTCCAGGAGGCAAATATCATTAAATGTTTCCCTCCTTTAGCTTTGGTAAGAGTCTTCAAAGAGACCCTCATTCTCTCTCATTTATTAGGAATATCCCCACATTCTAACATCTCAGAGCAGGAAAATTTTTGTATAGAGGAAATCCCTAAAAGAGGGATGGAACTAGGGGTGTGTGCTAGAACCAGCTCTCACCAGCCAGTAAGAACAATTTTAAATTTTCATTGTAAATTGATTTATTGTTTTGTCAATTGTCTGGACTTAATAAAATGATGGAGAAAATGTCAATAGTACAGATGAAACTTTAAAATTTGGCACTTTTTCAGAAACCCTGTTATTAAACATTTATTAGCATGCCCCTAGATGGAACCAGCAGACCAAACAAATGAGAGTGGGAAGTTGTGGAGAGTACATTAGGCCATATGACCTGGTCTGCAGATCTTGAATTTAGTCAGGCCCAGGGATGCTGATCCCTTCATCTCAATCTGAGATGCATGCCCAAGTATATAATCAGTGCAGCTCTTATCCCATAGATTGCTCACAAGAATCTACCCACAGTCAAAGGTCATCAAAACAAAGGCAGACATTTTCCATATATACATACATATAGGCCCTAACCATCAACCCACATAAACTATTTTCTTGCCCTGGCAGGAAATATATAAGGAACAACCCAGATCAAACTCTTCTTACATAGATATTAAGGTTTCTCCTATATGGAATCTGTAGGGCTCTTTACTCATCCTACCTATCTGGATTTTGGATCCTTTACCTACCTTAAGTTCAGTTCTGTTCCTCCTGAGGTTGGTGAATCCCCTGTTACTATTATAATGGGCTTACTCATCACTTTTTGTCACTACAGATTCCCTGGCCCTTCTAGACAACTGGATTCAGGTTTCAGAGTTCAGGTTTGCCTCCCACAAGTCCCAGCCATCATCTGAGTCTCCTAGTCCTATTCTCTAACTTGATGTGACACAATAACAAATTAACTTAGTCTTAAGTCAGGAACTCCCAGGATCCTAGAGATATGTATTATCCACCCTCATTCACCCTGTGTCAGCTTATCCAAGGGAAACCATCACATTCCTGTTATATGTCATGAACAGCTTTCCAAAAGAAATTGATGATGGAGTTAATGGATGTATTCTCAGAATAAAAGTAACAACAATGTAAAATTCTTAGAGTTGACAAAGTACTTTCCTCATATTAGCATTACAAAGTAAATAGTTTATTATTATTATTCCTGTATTAAGAGAAAGCTAAGGCTCAAATTCACAGAGAACGCTATGGGTCACCTGGGGACCAGAATCCTGACTCCAAGTTTATCACGCTGGAAAAAAAAAACCAATCCATTTCTTTTGGTCCTAATTCCTAGTTGTTCCTTCTCAGTATCCCTACTTGGATTTCCCAATAGAGAAAAGAGGAAGACATTACAAAACTACAGCTCTCCTCCACTTAGGGGAATTCCCCAGTGTCAAATGCCCAGAATCCTCACTCTTACTGGTAATACCCCTTGGCAAGGGTAAACTTTGTTCAGAGGGAACCCTCTCAGGTTCTCTCCAAGCCCTGGGGCAAGGACTACATCAAGAGCTCTCTTTGATCCAGTTTACACTTGAAAGACCTGAGGTCCATCATTAAGGCCCAGGCCATTCTGAAAGGAATGTATGATCAACATCAGAACACAAGAGAGGGAGTTAGAAAGGGTGTAAAAGCAATGCAAATATTACTATCACTGTCCTTCACTTATTATCACACATTTGCATCCTTTCTTAAAGGAAAACCCTAACATAGAAGAACTTGGTGGAATTCGGACATGACAGTCCAAGGGTCACATCTCCTATATATTTGAAGAAAAACACCACTTCTTATCTAGAGTATTAAGGATCCCAAATCGTGGCTATCATAATGAGGAAAATGGGCAAAAGAAAAAGGACTTGCACTAAACCCTACCAAGAGAATGTTGAAGATTTAGGGAGGAAGAAAAACAAATGAAATCTACTTTCACTTTTCTTTTCTTCCTTTAGGAAACTCATTGGCTGAAATTGTTAGAGGGGGAATATTATTTACTGAGGACCCCCAGTAGAAGGCTAGCCTTTGGAATCCCCATTTCAGTAGAATTCCCAAGGGAGTGATCTTACGAACTCCTGCGTGACCCATGGTCTCTGGACACTATCAGTCCCAGCCTAAGTGCCCTCAGAGGTTCAGAGCATTACAGGTAATCATAGTCACAAAGCAGGAACTTTCACATCACTCCTGGGGACAGGAAGCAAAATACTACGAATGATCCTGTGGCTCAGGAAAGCAGAAACAAGGGACCTTATGCACCTTCGGCATGAAAGTTAAAACTCCTCCCCACTCCCTGTGGTCAAATACCAACCATCACCAGGGATCACCAATGGAAATGAAGAAGCTGTCTGAGGACCCTTTGATATCAGGACTTCTATTCCTCCCTCCACAGAATCAAAATGTGAAGAAGAGTCAATAAGGAGCCACATTGAAAGAATGTGGCAGGTTAGGGCACTATCAGGACAGGAGACAGCATGGTGTAGTGGAAGGATTTGTTCTATTCCTGGCTTTACCTCTTACTATCAGTGTGAACTCAGACAAGCCAATTCATCTTTTTGTGCCTCAGTCTCCTCATCTATAAAATAAGAGGATGAAGTTAATGACACTTTAGCTCCCTTCTAGTTGTAAATCTATTTTCTTGTAATCCCAGATGCTGTGGGAAATTAAAAATAAAAAACAAAACAGAGCCAGTCCCTACCTTTAAGAAGTTTACAGCCAAGTAAAAGAAACAAAAAAGGGACAGGCCCCATAATTCACAATAGAATATGACAAAGGTATGAGAGAGACCTGAGATGCCAAGGAAAGCATCCATGTGGAGGGATTCAAAGGCAGCTTCATAAAGAGATCTTCCCAATTACATAAGTATCTCTGTTTCCTACATGTGGAGATAGGAGGAGCATCAGCTCCCAAAGCCAGCCCATGAAGCAGCTGATTGCTTAAAAACTCCATCAATCACTTATAAATTCCCCAGATTCTGCTTTAGACTCCCTTCCCTAGCCATTTCAGTACCACCAAATCCAAAACCAGAACAAAGCAAGTGGGGAATAGGCAAAGTTCAAAGTTGCTTTTCAGCACCCTGCCTTCCCTTCTTCTCACTTCACAGTCTTGGAAGGACCCATAAAACAAAAAATGTTATAGCACAAAATGTTGAAGAGGTAGGGCATTTAAAAATCTGGTTCAACTCCCTCATTTTACAAATCAAGAAATTGAGTCCCAGAAGGAGAAATTATTCCCTCACTCAAAAAGCTTTTAAGTAAAAGAACCTGAACCAGAATTGGGCCTACAGATTTTCAATCTAATGCAGTCTCTGCTAAGATCGTTTTTTGGGCCTGTGCAAAGAAATAACTCTAGTTAATGGAGGGCAATTTCATAGTGAACTCCTCAACTGAAACAGCTCAACGACTCAGCCAAGACTAAGTGGGTTAGAGATACCAAGAACACTAAGAGTTTAAGTGACTTGCCCAGAGTCCCACAGCTAGAATGTGGCTAAGGCAGAACTTGAACCCAGGTTTTCCTTGCCCTGAGTCCTCTCCACTGTGTCAATCTATCTAGTGCTAGCTAATTATCACCCTAAAGATAAGAGGTTCTGTTGAACAGAAAGTCTTGGGCTTAAGACCTGATATACGAATGGTACCTACAGCCCAAAGCCTGGCGGTTGTCACACAGCTAGAAATGTTAAGTGTCCAAGGCTGGATTTGAACTCCCATCCTCCTGCCTCCAGGAGTCACCATCTAGCTGCCCTCATATCAGGGCTTTTTCACCTCAGATCCAAAGGGTCCATGCATTTAGATGCAGGAAAATTCCATCTTTAGTTTTCCTTGTGATTTTTTTCCCCTGAGACAATTGGGGTTAAGTGACTTTCCCAGGGTCACGCAGCCAAGAAGTGTTTAGTGTCTGAGACCAGATCTGAACACCTCAGGTCCTCCTGACTTCAGGGTGGTGCTCTGTCCATTGTACCCCCTAGCTGCCCTCTCCCTTGTGATCTTATGTGTTTTATTTTATGCAGTTAAAAACATTATCTAGAAGGATTCACAGGCTTCACCAGAAAGCCAAAGGGGCTCAGGACACAAAGAAGGTTGCAAATCTTTGGTCTAAACCTCCCCTTTAATGGTTCTGCAAAGCTTTCTTGATTTGGGATTCTCCATCTGCTCTTCTCTCAAAAGCTGATAGGGTTCCCGCTTTGGGTCTGCATGGCTCAGGGCCAGCATTAGCACTCTTCCAACTACATTTTGGACTCAATAGGTCTTTGTGGGCTGGCTCAGGGACCTAGCCACCACGTACCACTGTTTCTAAAGGAAAATGTGCTCTGTAACCAAGATAGTTCACTTACAGAGGAACTTTTGGAATAGAACCTGTACTCAAATTGAACATCAGAAAAGGGCAAACTTTGAAGCTGTGTGCCAAGGCAGTATGCAAGGTCAATCTCAGGGAGAAGAGATGAATGCCATGGGAAGGACGTTCATGACATCTGGGTGAGATAAATTGTGCTCTCCCCCTTATCCACACATTCCACCTGATCCAGCACTCTCTGCTGTTGGAGTAAAGCTCTAAGACCCTTGTTAGGGAGCTCTCGTGTCCCCAAGGGCCCTGGACACATGGCTCAAGTTTTCTGCCACTTCTACATCTAGGCCCGCTGCAGCTGTACCCTGCTGGCAAACCAGAACTCTTTTCCTTGGAGAAGAAGCTGGATCTGAGGAACAAGGCAAGTCGCTAGCTCACCCAGACCCACCCCCGGGGAGAGGCGCCAGCCTCTCCCTACTCCCTGGGACTGAACTGTAAACAAGCTTGTTTATTCCTGGGAGGAATAATAGCTTTCTCTGGAGTGATGACATCTTGGAAACAGCATAGCTTCACAAACAACAAACAACCTCTGGCCGCTTGGGCTTTCTCACAAAAGCTAGGGAAGGTTTTCCAATGAGAACTATTTGTCAGGCTCCAAAGAACTAAGAAGGGAATAGGGGCAGTTTCTGGATATGTACAGTTAAGGCTTCTATCTGCAATGGGTATCCCATTCTCTACCCACATCACCAGGGAGAGGGGGACAGAAGAGAATTCATAGTGGACCCTGATACTGTTCAAGCTGAAAGAAATATGAGAGCATAGAATGTTGTAGTCAGAACCTTAGAAAACATCCTGTCCGACACCTTCATTTTACAGAAAAGAAAACTGAGGCCAGGGGAGGTAAAGTAAATAGTGTCAAGTCACATAGTTCACCTTACTTTCCTATGCGGTAGCTATCTTCCTCAAGCTGCTCCTATCATATCCCTCACACCCTTCTCACCCAAGTTCTAGAAAAAAGCTGTCTCTCTGGATTGCCTCCATTTCCTCTCCTCTTCCTTACAAGAAGGCTTCCAACTTCTTTGCTCAAATTAACATACTCTTTCCTAATCTACTTATCATTAATTGCAAAATCTGGGAGTCTTTTCTCAGCCCTCATCCTTCTTCATTTCTCTGAAGCCACTGACTTTCTCCTGGAAACTCTCTCTTCTCTCAGTTTTCATGATAGCACATTTTCTATTTTTTCTCCTCCTTGTCTAACTATCCCTCAAGTTTCCATTAATGGATTATCCCCCTGCCTTAAACTCTCTTCTCTTTTCTTTCTAAACTCTTGGTGGTCTTATCAGTTCCCATGGGTCCAACTGCCATCTCTAAACAGATCACTCCCAGATCTATACACCTATAGACCCAACCTTAATCTCTCTCTTGAGTTCCAATTCCACATCAACTAAATTTTCAAAAATTTTCTATTTCATTTTCAACTTAAAATCCTATAGATATCTCAAACTCAACATACTCAAATAGGATTCATTATTCATCCCAAAAAAACAACTCAACTCCTCTTATTAACATCCTGTTTCTGTGGAAATAAGCTACATCCTTCATTTCAGAGATGACAAGAGTGTTGGGTCTGGACTTTAGAAAATCTGAATTCTGGACAAATCACTTAAGATCCATTTGCCTCAGTCTCCTCAAATGTAAAATGGAGATATAGCAGCATTCGCTTCATAAAGTTGCTGTGAAAAACAAATGAGGTAATATTTGTGTAAAAAAATTTTGTTTGGCACAGTTCCTGATACAAAGTAGATGCTATATAAATGCTTATTCCATTCCATCACTCAGGTTTAACAACTTTGACTTCTCCCTATCCCCCATGTCCAATCAGTTGCCAAGTCTTGATTCTCCCTCTATTTTTCTCCTATCCAGCCTCACTTCTCTATTCATATGCCCACCATCCTATTTTAAGCCATTAAACACTTCTTGCAAGAACTTCCTATTTAGCTTCCCTGCCTCGTGTTTCTTCTTTCCCTGTCATCCTCCAAACAGCTACTAAAGTGATATTTCTACACTTAGAATATGATCAGACCACACTGCTCCCTAGATATACATTATTCCCCTTTACAGTGTACCCAAACCATCCTCAATTCATTATTCTATCTCCAGTGTTGAACACCTCATACAATGCATGCCACAAAGCAAGCACTTAATAAATGCTTATTAACATAATAATAACTGATTAGCTGTTACAGCTAATTTGACACCAGGGTTTCTTTTTTCTAGGACTCAGTTTCCTTATTAGTAAAACAAGTAAATGAATAATCTCAAAAATCCCTTCCAAGTCTGCTAGTCTATTTTAAGTAACATTACTGATGTTCTCTGATGGAAGAAGCAAGAAGTGGAAAATTCTCAGCTACTGGGAGGTACAACTGAGAGTATCTGCAGCTTGGCATTCCAAGAAGCCAATTTCCTTCTGTCCCCCTGTCTTTCCACCTCATGTCCTTAACTAAAACTTTTAATTAATAAATGCCACTAAGTTGCTTTCTTCACAAAACATTAAACAAAATACATGTTTTACATCTAAAATATCAACACTCACTAGTCCAGTTGAATGTCCGTTGCTTTAGGAGCTGTGACAAGAAGCTAAAGCTTCAGTTAACAAGTCAGCAAGCATTTATTAAGTGCTTCCTATATGCTCCAGGCACTGTGCTAAATTCTAGGGATACAAAGAAAGGCAAAAAACAGGACAAAACAAAACCCTGTCCTCTTAAAACTTAGATTCTAAAGGAGGATATAATATGTAAACAACAAAGCACTTCTTACAAGTTTTATCCAGGCGAGCTTCCTACAACTCTGACCTACATGCAATAATATCACATCTGTCTGAGGGGCTGGAAGCACAACCATTACCCTGGGGCCCAGGAAATATGTGCAGTACCAACGATCAGTGTCTAGGCCACCTGGATTAGATAACATGATGAGCTACTAACAAAGAACATTGAATTTGTTTCACTTATTACTTCATCTGGGTTCCAAGAAACCAACAAATATACACATACACCAACACATTTTCAGGTCTCACTTGAATGCACCAAAAAGAACCTCCTCATAGACACAAGACTAACTAACGTATTTCTTCTCAATGGAATAAACACCACTAATGGCCATCAGAGAAGTCCTCATGTCTCCCTCCCCCACCATAAAGAACCGGAATTTCTCAGTTCTCAGCTCCCCATCCTGCCTAAAAACACTCCCCTCGTTCTGTAAATAGTTATGATAGAAAGCTGCTCTGGGTGGTATCTATAGACACTTACGTTCTGAAATCTCTTAACTTCTTGCAGGAACATGATCTCAATATATTGTCTAAAGCCAACAACTGCCTCCTTCCTACCAAGAGGAGACCCATCAAATGTCAATAGAGCCACCCCAGACAACCAGAGAACTGGCTGCCCGGTCTCAAAAGCTGTCCCACCTCTGGGAGATTTTCTTTGTTATAAATTGGCAAGGGGAAATGTAGGAGAAAAGGGAAGAGAACTTCCCTAACCCCTACCACACCTAAGTCCAATGTGCACTATGAAGTTGCGCAGCAAGTCCAGTGAAGCAAATACTTCTGAATGACTTTTCAGACACTTAAAGAGTTGGTGGCTTAACTGCAATCATTTTCTTTTTTCTTGTCAAGTTAAGGCACATTACGTGGAGAAAGCAAGTCATCCCCGGTAACCTGAAGTCACTGCTGGCTCTTGCAACAGCTTGGTAAGAGATTTATTCTTTGGCTTTTTCCTTCCTTCTAAGGTCCCTGAGTCTGGATAACTTAAGTGAGACAGCCCCACCCCTTGCAGAGTTCAGTTTGGAGTGGCCCTTCTAAAAGGCTGTCTCTTAAGAGAGGAATTAGAGAGGGAACTGTCTTAGAAGTGGGTTTGGGGAGGATCTGGCACATTTCATAAGTGACCCTGAGAACAGAGTGCAGAACAAGCTGCCCTCAACCTTAATACTTTACAAGTAGCTCATTATACATTTCAACAGAAGCAAAGTCTCCTGTTTAAAAGCCCATAGTTTGGTCATCACATATATTCACATTCACATACTTAAAATTGCCTAATCTCAGAAGTCTTTCTGCCCTCAAAACAAAGAGTTGTAACAGTTTGAAAGCGGCACTCAGCAGCATCACTGATGAAACCACAAATCCTCTTATTTACTGCCAGCTGGATCCCAACTTTCCATTCAAAGCTGCTGCTTTTAACCAAATAAGCCTGTTTGATTCCTACAGTCACAGGACACATTCTCTACACATTCCAACTCCTTTCCTCCCTCCCCCACCCCCAAAAATGACATGCCTAGTAATAAGTCAGAGACAGAGGCTGGGAAGCAACGAAGACTGAAACAGAATCTTAGATTCTCAAGAGCTTTTCTCCCTTTCCCCTCTTCTTCCTTTTCCCCAGAATTCATTCTCATTCTCATTCTCATTCTCTTTCTCTCTCTCTCTCTCTCTCTCTTTCTCTCTCTCTCTCTCTCTCTCTCTCTCTCTCTCTCTCTCTCTCTCTCTCTCTCCTCTCTTTTCCTTCCTCCTTTCCCTTCCCTCACACCCAGTCTTTTTCTTTTTCTCTACTTCACCTACTCTCCCCCCAGCCCATCCCAGTATCCAATACCACACCCAGCCAACTCACAGCAATATACACCATTCTCTCGGATTGCAACATCTGCATCAATGGCTGCCTTAGAGGAGATTTTTAAAAAGAAAAAGCACTTGGAATAGAATGGAGAGTAGCTCTCCCCAAAGCACCTACCCAGCACTCTGACGGGAATGAGCTGAGTTTCAAGCACAATGAGATCAATCAGCCCAGCTCCAGCTGCAATGATCCTGCAACAACAGGATCCCCAGGAACTAACGGCATGGGCACCCAGATCAAGCCTGAACCAGGATCCTCCAGCAGGCAAGCAGCTCCCAGGCAGGGCTGCAGCACTTATTAGTGGTCCGCGTCAAGTGGCTGCCCGAGACATGTGAAAGACTCTCCCCAGACAGAGTGCCTTTGTGTCAGCCGGGCTATTTATGGCACTGCCCAACTTCCCCGGGGGGACCATTACCTGCCGATAGAAGGAAAACCAAAAGACCGGCTTTCTGCTACACTCATCCGTGTCGCTGAATCCTTGAATCAGCTTTTCTCCTCCCCTTCTCTTTTTCTCTCCAAACTGTACCTCCCATCCTGTCTTTGGCAACAGAAGATGAGCGGTAAGAGGGGCTTAGTTGCTCCCACAAATAGAAAACTCTGCTAATTGCTAAACCACTCTTGCCTGTCTCTTGGACATAAGACCTCAATCCAAGGCTTCTCTGTCCTTGGCAATTATTGTACTTCCCAGCTCACCAGGACTGTGCATTACTTCTATCTAATCTTGGGACTCTCCAAGAGCCATAGAGGACAGCTGGGGAATCCCATTTTCCCTTCCCATAATGAAAGAGATTAAACTTCTTAAAAATTTCCAAACTTACAAACCCAGGTTCAGCTTCAGCTTCTCCAAATTTAGATCCCATGACAGAGCCCAGCCAATTTCTCTCTAAGGCTGGCTTAGGAGTTCCTCTTGACCCAGCTGGTAGGCAGCACAGGACACTACTCCATAGAAAGAGGTATCC
The DNA here is from genome assembly GCF_016432865.1 of Antechinus flavipes. Classification (NCBI taxonomy): domain Eukaryota; kingdom Metazoa; phylum Chordata; class Mammalia; order Dasyuromorphia; family Dasyuridae; genus Antechinus; species Antechinus flavipes. The sequence continues at coordinate 497,762,243 of NC_067399.1, forward strand.
ATCCATTTTTTCACTCAACTGTCACCTGGAACATGATTAACTATTCCCAACCAGAATTAATTAGGCTCCAAAATTTCAGTACATCCTAGAAGGGCTCTGCTGGTCTGAGACAAGGTGAATAAGGAAGTATAAAGTCCCCTTCCCAGAGAAAGATCCAATCAACTTTGTATCCTTATCAACTACTCTCCTCCCCCATCCCACCATCCTACCCCTCAGTAATCTTGTTGGCAGAACATGCTGAACTCATTCCAGACTAAGAATACAGCCATCTCTAGGGTGTGACAGAAGAGGCCTTTCAACATCCTCAAAGCAATACAATTGAACAGTTTAGGACTCCTGTACTAAAAGAAAACGTGTAAATGGAATCTATGGGATGAGGAAGGAAGAGAGAGGCAGATAACAGTAACTCAAAGAGGTATCTTTCTAAAATCCTGAGTTGGGCCCAATGACTATACCATATTGGACCTCCTCCACTATGATGTAGACACAATTCCATTTAGCAAACATCTAGTAAGCACCTCTGGGCATACAAAGTCTGGCTGAGGGTTGGCTACAACAAAAATAAATAGAAGTATTTACCCTAGGATCTACAGTCATTTATTCACTTACAGGCTACATAGGAGAAAAGAGGCTGGTGTTAAATTAAGTGTTAGCTTCATACAGAAAAAAAGACTTAACTAAACAGTGACAATTGCTAGGATTATCCAAGAGGCTTCCTCAAACACATTAGCTATTCACAAATGCTTATTAATCCCTTGTCTTGTCATTAGAAGGCAGACCAAGAAATCATTTGTAGAGCCCAAAAGAGAATTAGCATTGGCCTAGCATGGACCAATTCTTAAAGGCAATTTGCTATGGCACCCTGCCCAGGATCAATAGGACCAGAGTCACCAACTTTCCTAGTTTGCTTAGGTCTCTCTCAGCAATTGGGAACAGTTATCTGTTAGTCACCCAGGGAGCAAGGTCTCTGCCTTTGGCTTAGGAGGTTAAAGTCAGTAAGACTTCTGGGAAAATGTCTCAAAATGATTTTTTTCTTGATGTTTGTTTGAGAAGATAAAAGGCAACACTCAAAAGTGAAGCTGAAGAGTCAAGTGACTGATGTTTAGTCTCTGGTTTTGGTATGTTCCTTGAGCTTGTTTAGCCAATGACTAAAGGTCCCTGACTCTAGTCCATTATGGCCAAACCTCCAGCTCATGTACTAATACAGTTATATGATATATTGAGTTTCTGATATTAATTCAACAGCATCTCTGATAAAACTGCATGGCCCAAGGTCATTAGGATCATAATTCTTGTAGAGCTTGTAAGAGATTTCAAAGATCATTTAATCCAATAGCTGCATTTTATAAACAAGGAAACCGAAGCCAAGGGAAATAAAATGTTTTGCCCAATATTATAAATATAGTAAAGGTCAAAAGTAGGATTTGAATTCAGGTTCTCTGAGTGCAGAACCAGAACTCTTTCTACCACACCACAACAAATTAAAGTTGCTCACAAGGCTGAAGAGAATCTCTTCTGTCTTGGGGAAAGGTCCTCTGAAGGGACCTAGCAGATGGAGATGGATAAAAGATGAAGCAGCATATCTGTGGGCTCCTGCTGGACCACTGACTGTAGAAGAGGCTGTTCCTTGAGCCCAGTGCTTGCACTAAAGCAATATTCTATCGTCTTTATTCAATAACAGTGAATTAAGTAAGTTAAGTCTGTGCCAGAAACCAGCCAACTCCAATGATCTTCATGGCTCCAGATGACAATCAATCAGCAAATGAGCAGGCAATGTTTTCTCTGTCTGTCTCTGTGTCTGTCTGTCTGTCTGTCTCTCTCTCTCTCTCTCTCTCTCTCTCTCGTCTCTGTCTCTGAATCTGTCTCTGTCTCCCTCCCTGTCTCCCTCACTCTCACACACACACACACACACACACACACACACACACACACACACACTCACACTCACTCTCTCTCTCTCTCTCTCTCTCTCTCTCTCTCTCTCAATAAATTCCAATAGCTTTCTATTGCCTCCCCAATACAAAAATGTTCTGTCTGCTATTCAAAATCCTTCATAAATTAATCCCCTCCTACCTTTCTAGTCTTTTTGCATCTTATTCACCAACACATACTAGTCTCCTGGTTGTTCTATAAACAAAACATTCCCTTGGCTCTGGGAATTTTCTCTGGTTGTTTCCCATGTCTGGAATGTATTCCCTCTTCTGATCTGACTATTCACCTCCCTGGCTTTCTTTAAGTCCTAATTGAAATCCAAACTACTACAGTAAAGCCTTCCCTCTGTTATTATTTCTTATTTATACTGCACATAGCTTATAGAATATATATTTACCCACATGCTGTCTCACATAACTTCTTTAAGGGCAAAAATTGTCTTTTGCCTCTTTATTTATCGCCAGAATTTAGTACAGTATCTGGCACAACATAAGTAATTAATAAAAGTGGAGTGGTTGATTGACTTGTGAAGCTTCTACAGCTAAGTACTTAACTCCATAAAATATACAGAAAACATAGAGAGGGGCAATTAAGGAAAAAAGACGAGATTGTTGAATGTCAAAAATTGTTGATATGAAAGCTGAAATCTTATTTTAGTAATCTAATAGAAATTAAATCTACTCAAAACCATAAACTAAGAAAAGCTCCAAATGTATTCATAATCTAGATGTAAAAGGTCACATCATTTAAAAAAAAAATTAGAAGTGCAGCCTGGAGTCAAGAGGACCTGAGTTGAAATCTCTCAGATACTTACTAGCTGTATGACCCTAAGTAAGTCACTTAACCTCAATTGCTTCCTCACAAAAAAAATAATAAATTCGAAGAATAAGGAAAAGTTTACCATTCAGATTTATGTAGAGAGAGGATCGTACAAAATAAAACCAATATTTTTGATTATGTCAAGTTGTAAAGATTTCAAATAATCTAATTTAGTAAAAACCAGATGGAAAACAGGTAACTGAAAGGAAATCTGTGCAACAAGTTTTGCTGATAAAGGTTCATTTCCAAGAAACATAAGGAACTAATTCAAATTTATAAGCCAAAAAGCTTCTTCCCAATAAATAGTTATGTGGTCAAAGGATATGAACAACAGGAAGGAATCTAAACCATCAACAATCATGTAAAAATGTTTTTATTCACTATTAGAGAAATGTAAATTAAAACAGTTGTGAGACTATTTCATACCTATCAGATGGACAAAGATGAAAAAAATGACAAATATGGGAGATGCTGCAAGAAAATAGGAAAACTGTGCACTGTGAGTGGAACTATGAATCAATTACTAGGCCTGACATTCTGAAAAGCATTTTGGAACTATGCCCAGAAAGTTACCAAACTGAACTTACCCTTTTAATATTACTAGGCCTAAATCTCATAAAATTCTTTTTAATTTATTTTTTTAATAACTTTTTATTGACAGAACCCATGCCAGGGTAATTTTTTACAGCATTATCCCTTGCACTCACTTCTGTTCCGATTTTTCTCCTCCCTCCCTCCATCCCCTCCCTCAGATGACAAGCAGTCCTTTACATGTTAAATAGGTTACAGTATATCCTAGATACAATATATGTGTGCAGAACTGAACAGTTCTCTTGTTGCACAGGGAGAATTGGATTCAGAAGGTATAAATAACCCAGCAAGAAAAACAAAAATTCAAGCAGTTTATATTCATCTCCCAGTGTTCTTTCTTTGGGTGTAGCTGCTTCTGTCCATCTTTGATCAATTAAGGCTCTCTTTATCGAAGAGGTCCACTTCCATCAGAATACATCCTCGAACAGTATCATTGTTGAGGTATATAATGATCTCCTGGTTCTGCTCATTTCACTTAGCATCAGTTCATGTAAGTTTCTCCAAGCCTCTCTGTATTCATCCTGCTGGTCATTTCTTACAGAATAATAATATTCCATAACATTCATATACCACAGTTTACTCAACCATTCTCCAATTGATGGGCATCCATTCATTTTCCACCTTCTAGACTAGGCCTAACTCTCAAAAAAATATATAAAGATGAACTATAACTAGCTTAATGATTTTTAGGTATAGTCAAAATAGCTATTTTATACCACTTTATTGGGGAGACACAATTAGGAGCATTGGATTCCAGGTAGGGTTCAAGGAAGGAAGCGGAAAGGAAAAAGAAAGAAGAAAAAGAGGGAGAGAGGAGAAAGGAACTAAGAAAAGTAATGGAAAGAAAGGAAAGGAAAAATGGGAGAGAGAAGAAAAGGAAGGAAAGGGAGAGGTGGGAAGAGGGAGGGATATTTGGTAAAGAAAACTTCTCAACAATTCCACCAAGTAGGATGCTAAGAAATTAAGGGATCCTTTTCACTAGAAGTCTTCAAGTAAAGGGTTGATGACTATGTGGTATATATGCTATTAGTCAGAACCAAACTCTGAGATTCTATGATTGTCTGAATGTCTATCATATGTTCCCATTACCTCAGAACATTTGTTTAATATCATTTCAAAATGGAATACAAGAAGGTAATATAAAATAGGCAGAAGTTACAATCTTCTTGTTTTTCTAGGCCTCAGATCAGCTTGAAAAGCATTTACAAAGAGATTTAGTAAGGATCATTAGAAAAAAATTGAATAAATATTATTGTCATGATTCTAAATGACTGTAATAATTCTGACAACTCAGATTACTGGTAAAAGACCATGACAAATCTCAATTCAAAAGCTCTCTTTTCCCTTAGAAACTGGAGCCAAAGTTTTGGCCACTGCATAATCAACTTTCCCATTTAAATCCAAGGACTGCACCATAGTTACCTGCCTAGCTTATAGTGGTTTACTTAGCTCACACCAGACAATTGTGGTTTCAATTTCCTAAATAGCAGGTGATTCTTTCACAGTCCCAGATTGCTTATCTAACCCCTAGTAGCTGTCTTGCACAGATATGCTAATAGTCACATAAAGATAGTAAGTAAAGGGGCAGCTAGGTGGCACAGTGGATAGCGCACCAGCCCTGAAGTCAGGAGGACCCGAGTTCAAATCTGATCTCAGACACTGTCTAGCTGTGTGACCCTCGGCAAGTCACTTAACCCCAATTGCCTCAGGGAAAAAAAAAAAAAAAAAGATAGTAAGTAAAGACTTGGGATAGATTCCAATGCATATGATCCAGTACCAATTACCATCATAGGAATTCAATAAATACTGGATCATTGGTATAAACTCCATTCACATTACTAGAGAAACAACTTCAAAAGATTGTAAATGGGACCATTTCCATAAACAAAGACCTAACCATTCTTCACAGTATCACCTAATAGGTTGATTGTAACTAGAATAGTACTACACAAGCTCTCAAAAACTCCTTGATAGGATGATTAGTCTTCTGGCCAAGAGTAAAAAAGCCAACCCCAAATGGAGCTATAATAGGGTTCATTTGCACAGTCCATTTACTGCAAGCTTTGTAAGGGCAGAAATCACATCTACTTACTTCAATCTCCCCCCATCACATTCACCAAAGGTTCAGTCCATGTTTGTTTATACCAAAGCTTGTACTGTTGTTAAGTGATTGATCTCCACTAAAGAATCAAAAGCCCACTATCTAGCTGAAGGAAAGAGAAAAAACTCAGGGGTAGGGGAGGGATATGTTCTTCCCATTTCTGGCTTAGGAGCCAAAAAAACTCCTGGGAACAAACCCAGGATGTGAATAGCAGAAAGATGGGGTAGCCATGCTAACCATAATCCTACCAGACTGCAAATGCTTAGAAAATGTATAACCCTTAGTCAGATTTTTCCCTAGTTCTCTGCAAAGGATTTTGAGGTAGAATTGCAGCAATGTCGAATGCCTGCCAGCCTGTATGTGCTTATTCAAACTCTTTAGAAACAAAGTGTATTCCTTGGTTAGATAGACTGCTATTATTTTTTTAATTAAATTTTATTTTCCCCCCAAATATCTGCCTTTCCCACACCCCATTAAGGAAGCAAGAAAAACAAAATTCCCCTGTTACAAACACAGTATCATTGAATAAAAACATTCCTGTATTGGCCACTTCAATCTTTTTAAATGTATCTCCATATTTGTCATTCTGTACAAGAAAAATCATACCAGAAAAGGAAAAAACATTAAAAAAAAAAGCAAGCAAATAAACAAAAGGTGAAAATGCTATGCTTTTTTTTTTTGAAAATTTAATTTTATTTAATAATAACTTTGTATTGACAGAATCCATGCCAGGATAATTTTTACAAAATGCTATGCTTTGATGCACATACAGTCTCCATAATACTCTGAGTGTGGATAGCATTTTCCATCCCACATCTTTTGGAATTGTCTTGATCACAGCATTGTTGAGAAGAGCCAAGTTTTCCATCACCAACCACATAATGTTGTTGCTATGTGCTATGTGGTCCTGCTCACTTTACTCAGCATCAGGTCATGTCTCTCCAAACTTTTCTGAAATCATCCTGTTGATCATTTCTTATAATATTCCATAACATCCTTATACCTTATATGAATAAGTTATCTTATTCAGCCATTCCCCATTTGATGGGCACCCACTCAATTTCCAATTCCCTGCCTTTTCTTCTTTCTTTGATTTTCTTTCAAGGCATATGTACTGGCATATATTGGCACCACCAGTCAAAGGGCATACATGTCCTAATACAATGCCCTCCAAAATGGCTAGACAACAGATCTACAAACATGCAACAATGTATCTGTATTCCCACAAACCCTGCAGTATCTGTCATTTTCACTTTTTTTTATCAACTCTTGTTAATATGGTGAGATAGAATTTAATTTATGTTTAATATAATTAGTGATTTAAAGCATTTTTATATGGTTTTTGATAGCTTACATTTTTTCCTATGGAAACTACCTATTCAGATCCACTGGCTATTAGGGAATGATTTGTATTTCTAGAAACTTGAATCCATTCCCTATTTATCTTTGAAATGAAACCTTAATCAGAAAAGCTGATTTTGAAAAGTCAGTAAAGATCTTTTCCCATGTACCTACTTTTCTTATTTTGGCTGCATTAGTTTTGCTTGTGCAAAAATGTTTAAATTTTTTATCATCAAAATTGTTCATTTTGTGTTCTGTTACCTTCCCAATCTTATTTTTTGTCAGGAAACTCTTTTCCTATCCATTGATCTGACACATAATTTCTTCCTTGTTTCTCTAATTTATGATGTCGCCCTTTCTCAGTCATGTACTCATCTGAAGTTTATCATAACATAAAATGTAAAAAATTGGCTCACGACACCTACTTTCTTCTGACTGCTTTCAAGTTTTCTTGACAGTTTTTGTTGAATAATGAATTCTTACCTTAATAGATAATAACTTTGAGTTTATCAGACAGTAAGTTACTATGCCCATTTGTATATTGTGTACCTATATTGTTCCACTGATTAATATCTATGTTTTTATAGTAGTATATATTGTATATGTGTTTATGTGTGTGTCTGATTTCTAATTTTTTAGTATTATTTGAGATTTATTGTTACCAGTCCTTTTCTCCTTTCTGCTTTTTTCAGTAATTCCCATGAGATTCTTGACCTTTCATTCTTCCAGATGAATTTTGTTATTTTTTTTAGCTCCTTACATTTTTGGTAGTTTAATTGGTATGGTTTTGAATAAGTAGATTAATTTAGGTAGTATTGTCATTTTTTTAATGGCTAAGCCTACCTATGAACAGATATTCCTCCTGTGATAAAGATTTTATTTGTTCAAAGAGTATTTTGTAATTGTTTCCTGTAGTTCCTATATGTATGACATGGCAGTAGACTCCCAACTATTTTATATTTTCTATAATTTTTAAAAATGGGATTTCTCTATCCCTGATAATTTTTTTTTCCTTTTTGGTCATATACAGAAATGCTAAAGGTATGTGTAAACTTTTTTTATATCCTGTTACTTTTGCTAAAGATATTGTTTTAATTTTTTAGTTGATCTATCCTACTAGCTGCAAAAGAAAGTCATTGTTTCCTTTTTTCTATGCTCATTGTCTTTTTGCTATAGCTAGCATTACTCATACCATATTTGATAATGGCATCCTTGCCATCTAATCTTTTTAGAAAGAATTCCAGTTTATTCCCAAGTTAGTTCTTGGTTCTAGAAAGATACTATTCATTGTATTTAGGAAAAATTTGTTTATTCCTATGCTTTATAGTGTTTTTAATAGGAATGGGTGTTTTATATCAGCAAAAATCTTTTCTAAATCAAGTGATTTTTTTTGTTCTTACCATTAACATGGACAACTATGCTTACAGTTTTTCTAATATTGGACCAGTCCTGTATCCTGGTATAAATTCATTCTGTTTATAGTTACTGAAGTCTCTATTCTTTTATCAAAATTTTTGTTATCAATATTCAATGGGGACATTGATCTACAATTTCTTTTGCAGTTTTGACTTTCAGAATAAAGACTATAATTATATCATAAAAGAAATTCCTTAGGATATATTATTTTCTAATTTTTTTCAGTTTATGTATTATCAGAACTGTTCTTTAAATGTTTGGTAGACTTCACTTTTAGTTCATTTGATTCTAGATTTTTTTTCTTTTGGTAGTTCCTTTTATGTATTATTCAATTTCTTTTTCTGAGAATGGGTTAAGTCCTATATGTCCAGTTTCTTAAACTGTGGTTCACAACTCTATATGGTATATGGGGGTCATGAAATTATGATTTATAATCAATAAACATTTGATTTATCTATTTCATATGCCTATATACCCAGGATCGCATAAAAATTTCTGAGGCAAAAAAAAGATGGTAAGTAGAAAAAGTTTAAGAAGCCTTGTTCTATGCCATGTTCTATTAATCTGGGCATTTTACGTTTTTATAAATAGTTCATTTAGAGTGGCATATAATTAGGGGAAATAGTTATTTGATCTCCAATTAATTTTAATTGTTTTTAAATGGCCCTTAATTGAATACAATTTTTATTGTACTGTTGTGCATAAAATATATGTTTAATATTTTGGCTCATGTTTATGGATTTAATGCTTTAAATAAATAATGGTTGATTCCCATTCAGTTATCTCCAGAATTCTATCATGTTTGATTTTTCTAAAATTCAGTTCAGGTCCTTCACTCCTAATTTGTTTGGTTTGAATCTGAACCTGAAAGAAGTGAATCCCCCACTATATAAGTATTGCTATTTCCCTTGTCATTCAATTAACATTGGCATTACGTATTTAAAAACAATGCTACTTGGCAATTTTCTATTGTTTTGTCTGAGATCATGACTTTTTTTTTTCTTCAGCTAAAGCTTAATAAATTTTGCTCCCTCTCTTCATTTTAACCGTGTGGACATCCTGCTATCTCAAATTATGTTTAAAAAACAATCTATTATTGGCTCAGCCTTTCTAACGAATTCTACCATCCTCTTCCATTTTGCAGGTATTACCATTCACATCCATGGTTGAGATTATTAACTATTATTACTTTTTATTACTTTTATTTATTACTATTATTTTTATTATATTACTTTATTACTTTTCCTTCTCTTTATTTCCTACTCCCCTCTTTATAAAGAATAAGTGGGAGGTTAAAAAGGGGGGTAAATTCAGCACCAGTGCTCTAGACTTAAGTGTAATCTGCTTCTGTGACCCTGTTCCTTTTCTTTCCTTCATCCAATAACTAGTACTAACCCAAGAGTGCTTATCCTTCCATTATTTTCTTTTAAATCCCTCTTTAGAGTTTGTCTTGCTTAGATAAATCCCTTCTTTACTCTATCCTATTCATTATTCCTACCCTCTCCCTATTTTCCTTTCTTTCTTGTTTCTCTGTTGAAATGCATTTCTATATACAAATCTGTATAAATTCCTGGGAGTTTCCATTTTGGACTTTCAGGCAGTAACTGATGGGATTCTTTATATTTCAACTTTGCCCTTTTGTAAAGGCATTCTGTAAGAGACATGAGCAGTTTTCTTTATTTTTTGTTTCAAGGAGTCATTAGCTTGTGTTTGGTCAAATCCAATTTTCAGGAAGTTTTTTACCCATTAAGTAAGGTTTTGTACCTCTTATTCCAGGCTGTTAATTCCTTTTTCCAAATTATTCTTCCATAGCTCTCATTTCTTTTCTCACTTTTTCCTCTAGTGCCTTCAGTTGATTTTTAAAATAATTAAAAAAAATTTTTTTTTAATTTTCTTCATTTTTTTCCAGGAATTCTGGTTGGATAGATGTCCATACTGTTTCCTCCTTTGAAGCTTTTCTTTGGAGTCATTCTCTTCTAAATTTATGTCTTAGGTTTTCTTCACTATAATAGCTATCAATGGTAGAATTTTATTTTTGTTTTTTCATTCTTCCAGCCTTCTTGGCTTCAGACTTTTTGTTAGGTCCAGACTTAAGTCACTTTCCGAGAAGAATGTCTGAGCTTTTGTCACCTTGGAGGTCCTGGAGCCATAGCCACACCACTTCTGTTTCTGAATTTGCTGCTTGCTTAGTACATAACCAACAGCACAGCTACCTCCCCCTGGCACACCATCTGCAAGCCAGTCTGGAGTAGCAAGTATCAAAGTTAGCCCCAGGACCTGAAGGACAGGATCCCCCCCCAGGATCTATAACCTCTTTTGGGCCTGGTCCACAGCCTTGGTTCTCCTTTTAGTTCCTATGGGCTAGAAGGCTCAATGCAGGATACTTCTGAACATATCCTCTCCTCAGGGTTCACAAGTATTTGGTCTACTTATTCTGACCTTGGTTTTTTTTTGTATTAATTATTAATTTCTGTATCAGAACCTGATCTGCTGTACTATGAGAAAGAGCTCAGCAGACAGGTAGGTGGCATAGTGGATAGAGCACCGGTCCTGAAGTCAGGACAACCTGAGTTCAAATCTGACTGCAGACACTTCACACTTCCTAGCTGTGTGACCCTGGGCAAGTCACTTATCCCCAATGGCCTCAGCCAAAAAAAAAAGAAAAAGAGAGAGAAGAGAGCTCAGCTGTCCTTCCTGCTATTCCACCATCTAGCCTCTACACCATGATACTATGATTTTCCTGCAAACTGCCATCAAAAAAGTTTCCTTCAATTTAACTTATTTTAATAAATAAATGGACCATGCTTCACTGGGGCAAAAGGATAAATAGAATTTCAACTTACCACAGAGTAAAAACTGCACCTGTATGTCTAGACATTTGGGGATAAGCATGAGGAGGTGAAAGCTCTTCATGGCTATAAAACCCAATAGTCTACTTTAAACCCATAATGGCAGGTCCTTAGAAAGGCTAATCCTGATGTAGCTCCAGTTAAGAGAATTCCACAGCTTCACCAGAATACCTTCTGTAGCAAGAGTCTGGCCTAGTGCTCAATTCCTAATTAATGAGATTTCCACCCTAGTCCCTAGAGAGTTCATTTCATAATCCAATTGTCTTCATCACCACTAGGAAAATGTGCCAGATAATCAGCTTGAGCTTTCCTTTAATTCTGTCCCAGAGCTCCTAGCTGTCCCAACTTGTACCCTACTAAATTAATGGTGAATGTGCCTCCAAGCTGCTACCAAAGGTTTTATTTGATCATACTATTCACAAGACAAATGTCTTGTTTTGCTATACACCTTTCAATCAATCAAATATTCATGGAAATCCTACATACAATATTACAGTCAGGTAAATCACAGTCTCCCCTCCTCTTAATTTCCTAAAAATAAAAGTGTTTGACTAGATCAGCAAAGGTCCTTCCAGCTCTAATAGTCTATAATTAATTCCCAGTGAAACACTATCCTAGGTAATAAGACATTCAAAGAAGAAAAGTACCATTATTGTCCTAAAGGAACTTACATTCTATTTGTGGGTGAGAAAACCTAAGCTGTGCATCATTAACTTATCATGTTATTTTCATATGAATGGATGGATCCCAAGCTGACTCCAGTTCTCAGAGCACTGATTTCCATCAAAGTCTCTAGGAACTCACCAAATAAAATCATTCTTATTTTCAAGCAGGCTAACCCTAGCACCGAAAAACCTGAAAAATTCTTAGGCTCTCATAGTTCACTGTTACATTATCAAAACAGTTCAGTTTTGTTCATTTGCTCATTTAGGATTTTACAGCTTACAAATGCCTGGTATTACATTAGAATTCTCATCTTTCAGTAAGGAATTGATAAGATCAACAGCAAGGTGAGGAAAAGTGGAAAATGACAATATGAATCTGGCTACAGAAGGAAGGAGGGGTAGAAGAGGGAAGTTATTAAATGCCAGAGGACTCTATAAACCTTAAAAATTAACATTCTTTGGGTAGCCCAAACCTGAGATTTCATATTGTGGGATCCAGAAGAGAAGCCTCCTGCTGATGCTACTAGATAAGACTATATCAAAGAGATATTAATGTTAACTCAAGAATATAAATTTCAAGGTCTGATCTCTCTCTTCATCTAACTTCATCTCAATTTTGTTGTGTGATGCTTCTTTTTAAGCAGCAGAAGGAAACGGAAAAGATTTAGTCTTCTCCTTCCCCAAAAAAACTTGTTCCCACTAAAAGCCAACATGTGACAAAGAACAATTAGAAAGCTGAAAAGGAAGTCTTTAAGCCTAGAAAAGGCCACTAGATTTCTCCCCAAGTTCCCACCAGATATTAGTCCCATCAAAGACTAATCTTCTTCCTCTCTCCTGATCCTAAAGCCTAGAGATGAAACAAGGCTCATCTAGGTAGAAGCACTATTTCCAAAAGCAAGTGAGCATAACTGGAAAGAAGGAGTTGAGCAGAAGTCAAGGCCAAAAGGACACTAGCCAGAGAACTAGGAGTCTGAAAGGCGACTCAAAGGAAGTATCTTCCCATCCGGCCCCCTGGAATTCCCAGGCTCTGTTTTTGTCCAGGGTCAATAAGAGACCCCACAAAGGAGTCTGCGTTCACCCTAATTGGGAAAAAAAACCAGGAAAAAACGTTTTTAAAAAAATTCTAATTCTTCCCTTCATTCTGCCAGGTCCCTTCTGGATAGCACTGGGGTACAGAGGGAATAGATTACAGTTCAGATAAAGGGATTTTCCAGGCAAGCTTCTGTGTATTCTAACCATGACCGAAGCAAAAGGGGCAGGAAGAGATTGAAAAGCCACTGCTCTTCCCAGGCAGGGCTCCACCTCCTCCTTAGAATTTTTCTATGATTGAAAACTATTTTTAGGGCAAACTTCACAGGGTGCTTCTTCACTAGTCCCATGTTTTCAAGGTCCAGGTGATTCATCTGGGTCCCACTCATTCTGTTCCAGCAAAAGCAGCCAGGAATTTATAAGTAAGCTAGTCAGCTAGGCCAACTCTTCCAGATTTGTTAGCTGATTTCTTATTATTTCCATTACAGCCTGAAATGGTAACTTAAATTTCCCAACAACATACTGGAATGCTGAGATGAGAAAGTAAAAAATTTATGTGACACTATTTATCCCTTCCACTCTGCCTGGCAAAGCTTTCAAAAATTATCAGTGACGGAGAGACAATGACGTATAGCAGAAAGAGCGCAGGAATGGTACAATAGTCCAAAAACTTGCATTATACAGATGCAGCTCTGCTGTATACCTGGTTATGTGACTTTGAGTAAGTCATTTTCTGCCCCTCACCCCCCAACTCTTCAACAATTATAAAATCAGGGCATTAAGACTAAACATTCTCTAAATTTTTTTCCAGTTCTAAAATTGTACAAATATACGTTGCACACCTCATATCTCACCACTTCCCCACAAGGCAATGGAGAATGAATGACTGAAAAGAAACATTTATTGAGCACTTACTATGTGTAAACACTATGCAAGGATAAAAACTACCCCTTCTCCCATTACTACTTCCCATTCATCTCAGTCCAAATCCCAATCCAGTTTTGCTTTCCTCTTTCATTGCAATTCTAACAATGTTCTCCCATTAACAAACTCCCCCTTCATCTTAAAACTCTTCCTTTTGTGCTATTATTATCTTCTGGTAGTCATAGGGACCTGGTTCTCCCCATAAGATACGGCTTCCCTGCTGATTCTCTCTCATGCCCTTTCCCCCTTCTGCAAGATAAACTGTTCCCCATTCTCCTTCCACATTCTCCCTCTGCCACCACCAGACAACCACCTCACCTCCTTATATCCTATCCATTCTATCTAGATACATTATTCTGTCCAGATCCTGATGGCATTTATCTAACGCTCCTCTAAATCACTGGCCATTCTTCAAGGAATTATTTCCCCTGCATCCTAATCCCTGCTCTTAACCTAGAAGATTTCAACATAGACAAAAATGTTTACTAAAACACTCTGCCCTTCCAACTCCTTTTAAAAAAATCTCAACTCCTACAACATATTCTTTCACTCCACCTTAGTCATACACAGGAATAGTCACAATATTGATCTCCCTATTATCTATAACTATCTCACTCCCATAAGCAAGAATTCTGAAATTTTTCCTGTCTTCCATCTTTCCATCTCTCCCTCTGTCTTGCTCCTCCATAGCCCATTATGTATCTTCACCATGACCTCTAATCTCTCCACTCCTCAGTAGTCTTCCAAGCCCCTCACCGTTCTAGCTTTACTTTCTTCACCATCTTAAACCCATAGTTAATTGATGAAGTTCAACTTCATGCTGTCTTTTTTCTTATCCCTCACACCACCTTGTACTATCCTCATTCATATCTTCCCAAACCTCATCTCTAAAGTATTTCACCCAACTTTCTTCTCTACTTCTGCTAATATAGAACTAAAAAGTCATGCTACTTATGCTGCCTAAGTCTCTAATAAGTTTATGGTTTCCTAACATGGTCCTCAACGATACAAAGCAAGGCTTTCTCACTCCCTAATTTTCTAATATATTTCCCCACACCAGCTGTTCCAAATTTTTCCTTCTTTCCTCCATTCTCCCATTATCAATATCTTCCCTGCCCCCTTTTAGAAGAGCACTTTCTTATTTTACTGAAAAAATATTCACCAGATTCACCATAAGCTCCCTTCTATCCCCTTCTAATAGATCTCAAAATCCCTTAAAATTATGACCTATTACCTCCACTTTTACTCTAGCCCTTTTTGTTGCCAAGACCACCTCTTTTATTTGCATCCCTGATCCCATTCCTTCTCATCTTCTCCAGCGGATTGTCCCCATGACCATCCCTACCCTCTCTTCCTCTTATCTTCAATCTCTTCCTATGTACTGGCTTCTTCCTTCTGCCTACAAATATTCCCAGCTCTCCTCTATCCTTTAAAAAAAAAAAAAAACTGTCACATGATCGTGCCGTCTCCTCAAACTAACATCCTATTTCTCAACTCCTTTTCATAGCCAAATTCCTAGAAAAAGCTAGGTACAGTCATTGCCACTACTTCTTTTTCTTTTCATTCACTTCTTAGCCCTTTGCAAACTAGCTTTTAACTTTATCACTCAACTCAAACTGCTCTCCAAAGTTGTCAGTGTCTTACTTGCTAAATGTACTGGCTTCTTCTCAATCATCATCCTTCTTGCTTCATCTTCTTTGTAGGATTTGACATGGTTGATCACCTTTTCCTTTGGTTACTCTCTCTTCTGTAGATTTTGCAATTCTGCTCTCTCATAATATCCTACCTATCAGGCCATGCCATATCAGTATCCTCTCTTAAATTATCATCTGTGTTCCATTCCTTAACCTTGAATGTTCCCTTAACATTGTCCAGTATCCTCGTCTTTCCCTATATTCTCTCTCTTTCCAATAATGAAAAAATATTGGTATTAAAAAGATGAACTTTCCTTTCAGTGAGAAGCTTCCTTTCAAGAACAAGTTATTAAATAGGCTTTGCAGTTTCTTATAGGAAATCCAGCTTGTTTTTCTCCTCTTACCTAATTTTGGGACTAATTCTCTGTCTCTTTACATGGACAATCCAAGGAATATATCTTGATAGACAAGTTCTATAAGTTGTTCATCAAACTGCATGTGACTCTAAACCAGGGCTTATTAAACTTTTTCCATTCGTGATTTCTTTCCACTTGAAAAATTTTTATATAACCTCAGTATATAGGTATATAAAATAGGTATGCAAAGCAACCATTTATTGATAATAAATCATAATTTCATGAATTCCACATTCAGTTACATGGCTCCTTAAGTTTAAGAAGCTTTGGTATAAAAATTAAGAAATGTTTTACCTACTTAAGTTTTTGCTGTGTGAACTGTATAATCTCTAAATCTGATCTCCTCTGATAAGTCTCCCTGGACCAAGCATGTGCCCCTTGTATATTCAGTTGCCCTAAATACACATACACACTCACACATTATCTGTTTATGTGTACAAGTTCCCAATCTAGAAATGAATTGTATTCTAAAACATTGTCAGATATTTTCCTACAGAAAATCAAGCCCATTTACCATATTACCCCACAATTCAAATCCTTAACTGTCCTCCTTTGCTCCAATTTTTGAAGAAAATATCTTTCTCCTTGCCAAGATCAATGTATCTATCTGTATCTTTAAGCAGATTCTTTCTCCCATATCCTCAAGAAGCTGAACCCATGGATCATTCATATTCTTTCTCATTTTTAATCTCTCCCTAACTACGAGTTCTTTTTTGCCTGAAAGCATACCCAGGTCTCATCTTAAAAGCTCTTCCATCAGATCTTTACTTCCTTTTCATTACTAAACACCTAAAATTATCTATAGTCACTATTTATACCTCTTTACCATTTACTTTTTAACTCCTAGGAATTTTGGGTCTCAACATCATCACTTAATTGAAACTATTCTTGCCAAGGTTATCAGAGGTTTCTGATGGGCTTTAGTTAATCTTTTATCTTCCTTGATTTCTCTGCATTTTTTGGATACAACTGATCTCCTAGACAATGCCCTCTCCTGAAGTATTTTCTACCTGTTTTAGCTATTCCTTTTATGTTTCTGTTACTTTAAGTATGGTTATCTTCCAAAGATCCATCCTGAGATCCTTTCTCTGTATATTTTCTCCTTTGATTTTATCAGCTTCTATAGGGTTTAATTTAATTTAATCTATATAGATTAAAGCTTTATCTCCTGTCCTAATCTCTCATTTAAAATCAAGTCCCACATCACCAACTTGCAATAGCTACCTAGATGCTTTGTCATCATCCCAAAATTATGATAGCTGTAACAGAACTGATTGTCTTATCTAAATCTGCTGCTAGCTGGCTAGAAACTGGAAAATGAATGGATGCCCATCAATTGGAGAATGGCTGGGTAAATTGTGGTATATGAATGTTATGGAATATTATTGCTCTGTAAGGAATGACCAGCAGGATGAATACAGAGAGGACTGGCGAGACTTACATGAGCTGATGCTAAGTGAGATGAGCAGAACCAGGAGATCATTATACACTTCGACAACGATATTGTATGAGGATGTATTCTGATGGAAGTGGATTTCTCTGACAAAGAGACTTAACTGAGTTTCATTGGATAAATGATGGACAGAAACAGCTACACCCAAAGAAGGAATACTGGGAAATGAATGTGAACTATTTGATTTTTGATTTTCTTCCCGAGTTATTTTTACCTTCTGAATTCAACTCTCCCTGTGCAGTGGGAGAACTGTTCGGTTCTGCAAATATGTATTGTATCTAGGATATACTGCTACATATTTAACATATATAGGACTGCTTGCCATCTTGGGGGGGGGAGGAGGGAGGGAGGGGAAAAAACAAAACATAAGTGATTGCAAGGGATAATGCTGTGTAAAAATTATCCTGGCATGGATTCTGTCAATACAAAGTTATTATTAAATAAATAAAAAAAATAAAATAAAATAAATCTGCTGCTAGCCCTCCTGTTGCTAAAATCCTCCTCAGGCCTATGCTAACCTGGCTGTTATTCCTTTCTGCTCCCAAACTTTCAGTATCAACCCACCCCTAACCTAACTCTAGACTATCTTCTACCTTTACTTCAAAACATTGCCTTTCACATACTCTCATTCCAGTCAAACTTCACATAGGCCACACCCCACTTCAGCAAAGTACTTTTTTCTTAGCTCTATTTTTTGGAATCTCTATTTTCCTTTGAGAATCCATTCAGGTACCACCTCTTCCTTGATTTAATTTAGTGATTGTTCATGTTCTCTTCCCTCCTCATATGTTCCTGTTTTCACTTATCTACACATAATTTTCTAAAATACATTTAATACATATCTTACATATCATGGTTGCATCCATATCTTATTTTTCTACTAAGCTGAAAATTACTCAATGACAAGGTTTATATATAAAGTTTCACCTTTGAATCCCTAGCACTGACCACTAGATAAATACTTAATGCTTGCTGAATTAATTGAACATATAATTTTACTCACATTTAACTCAAGAAATAACTTGGCTTTTCTTGACAAAAGTATCTAATACCATTCATTTATATCAGAATTAGGATACGGTCTGGAGGGGAAAGAATCACAAATGGAACAAAGGAGGACAAAAAAAAAATTTGCTCAAAAAAGATTTTCTTAATAAGAGATAAAAGAAATCAGAGTAAAGGAGTATATATTTATATGTATGAATATATATATACACACAATGTATATGGATGTATGAGAGCAAAATTAAGAAAATTATTGAGCTATGATTAGTGAAAGAAGAAAAAGATTAGGGGGAAGAGGGAATAACAACATACATACAGTATCTTGAAAAGGAAGAAAATAAATGATGGAAGAGCCCTTAGATTAGAAGCTCTAAATTAAGTAGTAGGTACTATCTTCATTTCAAGACTATTCAACTGCTGTCCAAGAGTTGGTTATCAGGAAGGAGAGATAATGAAGAAACTATCTTTTATACATATGATAAATGCATAAATTCAAAAAGTTTACAATCCAGGGTTCAATTTTACCTAAATGTTTATTTTTGTTGATAGTTATTCAGTTTAGAATAAAAAAAGAATTGCATTCAGTTATTCCCTAAGGACCACAAAATAAAAGAAACTTACTTGGGAAAAAATATCATGTTAAATGAAATGACCCAACAGGATGATTTCAGAAAGGCCTGGAGAGACTTACACAAACTGATGCTGAGTGAAATGAGCAGGGCCAGGAGATCATTATATACTTCGACAACAATACTATATGATGATCAATTCTGATGGACCTGACCATCCTCAGCAATGAGATGAACCAAATCAGTTCCAATGGAGCAGTAATGAACTGAACCAGCTACACCCAGCGAAAGAACTCTGGGCAATGATTCAATTACATTGAATTTCCCATCTCTATATTTTTGCCTGCCTGCATTTTTGATTTCTTTCACAGGCTAATTGTACAATATTTCAGAGTCTGATTCTTTTTGTATAGCAAAATAATGGTTTGGACATGTGTACTTATTTTGTATTTAATTTATACTTTAACATATTTAACATATATTGGTCAACCTGCCATCTAGGGGAGGGGGTAGGGGGAAGGAAGGAAAAATTGGAACAAAAGGTTGGCAAATGTCAATGCTGTAAAATTACCAATGCATATAACTTGTAAATAAAAAGCTATTAAAAATTTTTTAAAATGTCAATTGTATATTTCTGGTTGGGGCAACCTGTTATACAGAGTATTGATGAACACATATAGGTTATGGATATATACTGAGTATACAGAATTATTTGTGTAGTTTAGTCCCTCTCCAATGACAAATCTTTTTGTACCAGTGTCAACACTGGAATGTTTTTCAAGAATGTTGTCAGAGAGCTTTAATCTAGTTTTCTAAAAATCTTTAGAGCACACAAGTATGATTAGAAATGCTCAAATGCTTGTAAGTTGATTTCCTTTTTTTTTTTTTTTTTTTTTTTTTTTTTTTTTTTGCTGAGGCAACTGGGGGTTAAGTGACTTGCCCAGGGTCACATAGCTAGAAAGTATTAAATGTCTGAGGCTGGATTTGAACTCAGGTCCTCCTGACTTCCGGCTGGTGCTCTATAGACTGCGCCATCTTGCTGCACCTTGATTTCTTTTTGATAAACTGGATCAAATTCTTTCATCCCTAAATTTTTGTGGAAAGGAGAATTTTTATTTTCTTGAAGTCTTAAGGTCACTAGCTAGGCAAGAAACAGAAAGGAAATGCTCACAGAAATCTATAAGAAAATGGGGAACTATCCAAAAATTACAGGGAAGGACTGCAAACCCAACATCAAAAATGACCATGAGGATGGAAAGAGCTGTGGCTACTGCCTCAAACTATGCAGGTATGTTTTGAGATGAGACATCTGAAGACTCCTACCCAATACTCCCTCAATTGAGGGGTCTTATATATCTGCAGAAATGCTTTTAGAAGCCAAAACTTCCATTTGACATGGAAAGGTGATGGGAGAAGAAAAAAGGACAGGACTGGGGGAAAGAAGAGGTTTCTTTTTCTAGAACTGCAAAGCAAGCAACAAGACATCTACAACTGGAGGTAGGATCAACAATATCTAGGATTAAATTTCTGAAGTAATCTGTAACTTTACCCCAAATTCTACAAATACTTCTTCTCTATGCACTGAATTGGGAATGAATTTGGACTGGGAGCAAAATTTGGCAGAGCAAAAGGCTCTTCTTTAGATATTTCTAGATCCTTACTTTCTACAGCTCTAGAGGAGAATGCCAGCAGTACTTAATGCTTTTCAGGAAAATATTTCTACTTCCTTAGATGGAAATCTAAAATTCAGTTTGATTAAACTGACATTAGCTTGGCCATTTAGCGATACTTCTAAGAATTCTAGTGGTAACCATGACTGACAATTAAAATCTAAGCACAAAGAACAGGAAGAGCAGAGAACCTTCCATCACACTGAGCAAGGCTACTTTTTAAAAAGCCTTCTTTATGAGATTTCTGCTAAGTGCCATATACATATGAAATCAGAAGCCTTTTTTTTCCCTGCTTCTAACCAACATCAGAATATCAGAATCCTGCCCATCCAGTCCAGGACTTGTTCCTATAAAGAAGCAGAGAGAAGGAAATACTTGTCTCCTGTAACCAGGACCTAAACATTACTTAACATTTTTAAGATCCCACTATGAAGCTGCCATCCACAAATTTTTTTCAACTTTTTCAAAAGTTAGTTTTATCTTGAATTTCGATTTCTTCTTAGAATTAGGAGTTCTAGATTCCTCTTTCTTTTACTTTACCTAACTTTATTTATTTCAGGCTTTTAGGAAGGTCTCATGTCCCCACATCTGGTAAGTCTGGAAGAAGTTTCTCTTGCTCATAAAATACTTGATTAATTAACCAATCTGTTTGTTCTTTGTGATTGTCCTTTTAGAATAAAGAGTCCCGATTAATCACAAATAACATCTTTAATTTGTGCTGAAGAATCTTTTTCTTTTTCAGGTCCAGCCTTGTAATTTCACTGATGTAAAGGTTTCCAGATGAGCAGTGTGTCAGAGGTAGGACTAGAACCCAAATTTTCTCCACTCAGAGGCCAGGCCAGCCCTCTAGGCACTACTGTATATGAGCCATAGAGACTTTCTTGGCAGGATTTTCTTTTAAAAACACCCACAAAGATCAAACAGACAATTATAAAGAGAAGTCAAATGTTCTCCAAATACCCAGAAAAGAGCAAAACAACAAATAACCCAGTCATTACTGTCTATAGAAAAGGTAAAAAGTAACACTGTGAAAAGCCTGGCATCTGCTTACACATGAAAACCTTATCAAGTGCTTATCAGCGTGCCAGGGACTAAAATAATCACTTTGTGTTCAAACAGCACAAATAACCTCAACAACAAATGGTTGTGTTCTCTTCATCTTAACTATTAGGATTTAAGACACTGAACTAAGACAATTGACCAACTAGTAAAGATGCTGCTATGGAGCCTTTAAATGATTAATGGAGAAGAGAGGGGGTTGGTTCTTTGTTATGATTATGAATTTTAAATGTAATCCATTTTGATAGACTACATATCATGTCTAGACATTTGTGGTAGACTGAGATGATGAACAGCAAAGAATACCAGGTCATCTTTCCTCTTCCACAGCAAATGAAACAAGCAAGATTGGTTCATTGATTTTTGAGAGAGAACAGGGATGGTCTCTGCAGTTCTTGTATTTGGCCTTAACTACTAAACCCCTACTTTATTAGGAAGCCTCTCGTGTTCCCCTCTAGTCATTCAGCATGAGACAGCAGAATAAGCAACAAATCTGGAGAAGACCCAAGTTCAAATCTCATCTCCTCTGCTACTTCTTCTGTTTGACTTTTGGGAACTCATGCTCACTGGGCCCCGTGCACCTCATCTAACAAATGAGGGAGTTGCACTAGAATTGCACTGGCCACCAAGATGCCTTCCCATTCTTGATCTATGATGCTCTGATCCAATTAATCAGAACTACATGGAAAAGTTTCATGCCCCAGCTCAGTTGTGGCGAGGAATGAGGACACCAAACCTGGGGGTCCTGGAATATGCTCCCTTATTTTTCCAAGTCCTGACCAAGTCCTATGCCCAATGCTCATGAAGATTTTCTAGAA
Source organism: Antechinus flavipes (assembly GCF_016432865.1). NCBI lineage: Eukaryota > Metazoa > Chordata > Mammalia > Dasyuromorphia > Dasyuridae > Antechinus > Antechinus flavipes. The sequence continues at coordinate 497,784,534 of NC_067399.1, forward strand.
GGCCTCCACTGAGAAGCAAAGAGAAGTCATGGGGAGGCAGCCTGCTCCCTGCTTTCCCAGAAATACAATTCTCCTGAGTCTTACTCATTCCCTTTAATGTCATTTCTGCGCAGAATTAAATCAAAAAGCATCTTACTGTCTGTGCAGATCCTGCAAAACTTCTTTTAGAGATTTCACTGTTCAGTCATTCACCTGAAGCAGCTTAGCATTAACCCTGAACAGCTGGTCACTGGCAAGAGCTGGCTTTAATTTCTTCCCTGAGCCCATGGATCGACATTAACTTAGGCCCTAGTTCCCCAGAACAAGATCCTTATTATAATTCACTTTGTTCTTTCTTAGGAGATCAATCTCTCCTCCACTGTCACTGGGATTCCAACAGATACACTCATTTGAGCAAAGCAGCCCAAAGTTTAAAAAATAAATCAGGCAATAAACTAAGTAGAATCCTACAAAGAATGGACAACACAGGGCCAGCATTGTGCTGCATCATACAGAGAGAGCCAGGGATAATGTAATGGGTTGACAAAATGACATGCAGACAAATCACTTTATTTGATCTAAAACTTACAGGTTTATGAACCCTAATCAGATGGTTTGTGTATTTAAGTCCCAGAGACGCAGATTTTCTTTCCTGCTTTCCTCTGAGTTCTGGCCAGATAATTACAGTGAAATGCAAACAATAAATAGTTCCCCCAAATTTCATTAGCATTTTGAATAAGATAAAGGACAGCAGCAGGAGAGATGTCAGAGGCCATTATGGAAAAACACTCTTCTTAAAATATACCTATAAGGTAAATTGTTCTCCAAACTCAAAAGACTAACAACCAAAGCCTATAGCAAGGCATCTACAATCTGTGGAGCGTTTAAGTCCACTCATGATAGATAACTGAACCTTTCTTAATCCAAAAGGAAGCAAAGAGCTTCCCTGAAGTAGTTCCTGACCTCAACTACTCTACAAATGCTGCCATTTGTTTTTCTTTCTAAAATTCACTTTAATGACAATGGGAAAAAATAACTTCCTGCTAAGGCCTTCCTAAGGATAAATCACTCTCTCTTGAATATGAATAGATTAATTCAGTTCAGAGAACTTAAATGCACTTGAACTAAGTCAGCATATTTCCTACCTTCCATGACACTGACCATATTCTTTGTCAAAATATGGAAGGTTCAAAGAAAAATCCAAAAACCCTCTTGATCCATCTGCTGGTTGGAAACTGGGAGAGATATTTAATCTCTTCTGATCCAGAAGTCTCTACAATTTTCAATGCTTACATGATTTTTTCCCATATATCTAAATCCAGGCATTCAGAAAATGGTAAGCTTCCTAGAAGCTAACTACTCTGGATTATAAAGACACTAGCCATTTCCTGCCCTTCCAATAGAGAAGGAGATATCACAGGGAATGAGGAAGGATAGATGAGATTTTATTCATTTCTTCCTCATCAGAAAGCGCTCCATCAAGTCTCCTCTGAGTCTCCTCTGTTGTGGACCATTAGGTACCAATCTGCACAGTGCTTTGGAGGCCCTCTCTTGGAATAGCCCTGCACACCATCGAGGCCACATCTTAGTACTCCACATTGAGAAGACGTTATTGTGAAATGGAGGAATCTCAAGTGGAGGATACCCAAAAAAGGGTCAAGTTGTTAGAAGCAGAGTCCTGCCCTTGGGTTTGATCATCCAATGAGAGTTTGTCCTGGTGATGTAAAGCTTCTATGCTGAGTTTCACAGGTTGAGCTGGCTTGCGCTGTCTCCTGCTGGAAAGAGCTGTGAGGGTGGAGTTTCTGTGGAACCAGACAGAACTGGAATTAGCTTTCCGTCTACTTCAGTGAGTTCACTTCATCCCATCTGAATTTGCCTTTCTTGCTGATCTCGATTTTCTACAAATTTGTAACTAATAAGACTACTAAACATAAGCAGAAGGATCTGAGTAATTAGATAACAGTTATCATTCTCAATTTTCTCTTCCCTAGCTGCTGCAGGAGAATGACAAGATAATAATAGCCTCTTGATCAGACTAACTCAGAGGAAAATGAAATCAAGCCCTAGTATTCTATGTAGTTCAGTATCCTGTTTTGACATCGTGCATTCTCAGTTTCTCCACTTTTATCCAGATACTCAAAGATAATGATGCAGTGCAACAGGAAAAACATGGAGCTATCTATCCTTTTATTTCTGGGTTCAGGCTTTACCACAAATGTCTTCCCCAAATTAATCTTCTTATAGTGTCCTTTCAGCATGCTCAGAAATTCTCAAGACCCCTTGCTGCCTCTAAGAGCAAGCCCAAATTCTTTTGCCTGTCATTCCAGGTTATCTATAATCTGGTCACAATCCACCTTTTCCAGTAATATCTGTTTCCTAGTACTTCTATGTACACATTCACTATTTCAGCTAAATTAGATTTTGCCTAGTCATGCCTCTTATCATCCCAGCCATCTTCCTCTTCCAAAGTAGCCTCTCTCCTGGCCTAGCCTTCCAAGATCAACTCAAATCTTGCTTCCTCTATAAGATCATCTCTGATTTTTTTTCCCTCTTTTTAGCTTTTTTTAAAAAAAAACACTCATTATCTTTTCCAATTTATATGATACTTGTTATACACTGTTTTATCTCATTAGTTATCTTTTCACATTAACATCTCCCTAAATTATAAAGCTCTTTAATGCAGAATCCAAATTAGATTTCTTTTGTAATTCACATAATATCTGGAATAGCACCTTACATAGCATAAAAACAACTATCTGGTGACTGTCCAAAATAACAAATACTTTTCTATACTCACTTTACATTAAATCTTAAATTGATGGAGGGCAGGAAACTTTTTTGGGCAAAGAATTCCAGAGCAGTGATATCAAATTCAAATAGGAACAGAACCCACTAAACCTTACATAAGAAACCCCAGAGGTCACATACTAACTTGGAAAACCATACATATTTATTTATATAATTTCATTTTTCGTGAATACAATAAATTCCAAAAGGAACTGCAAGATTCATGCCACATTCAGAAACATGATGGGCTGCATTTCTGACATTTCTGTTCGAAGGAATATTGTACCAAGCATCATGAACATATGGGAATTTTATATGAGTTTTTCAAGAAAGAAAACGACATTTTCCAATAATAAGGTAAAAGAAAAAGTATAAAGGAGTTTAATGAGAGAACTGTGAAGAGAAGAGACTAGAACAGAAGGAAAAAAAAGCAAGGAAAAAAAAAAAAACTTACCCCAAACTATTAAGCAACTCCTTAACAAAGTACTAAATCAGAACCTGAGAAAAAGAATTAAGCCTCCTGAGGAAAGAGTCCCAGAGCTACCTAGGAAACGGGTATAGCACAATAACCTTGCACAGAGCTCCCCTTTGACTTTCCTCTCTTGCAGCCTCCCTAGATGATATGCTTTGTCATATCATCACACATCAATCATTTTTAAACATTTCCAAAAGGGAATGTAGCTTACAACCATTTGTTAAAACTGAGGCAGTTGACTCTAAACCTTTATGGAGACTCCTTTAAGCCTAATTTAGAGTCACTGTGTAGATCTAGAAAAGTACCTCCTAAGATCATCTAGTTCAATCCCTTCTTTTTACAAATGTTTATGATACGGAAATTTGTGACTAAAACTCAGACCTCATGACACTGACACTGCTATTTCCTTAAGTTTCACTGGCTCCCTTTGATTGATTCTTTTAATTTTAAGTTAATTTTTGCCATTGCCCTGTCTGAAATCATAAGGCCTACTTCTCTGCTTGTGTTCAACTGAGGCAAAATAGATTTTGATCCAACATCTTTAACTCTGTTAATCTTTATGTTTCTTTTTTTTTTTCATTTATAATTTTTTAATAGCCTTTTATTTACAGGTTATATGTATGGGTAACTTTACTAGTCTTCATGTTTCAAGTATGTTTTTTGTAAAATGACTTATCATTGGATTTTGCTCAGTTATGACAGTTATTTATTTCCTTCTTATTCTTACTTTTTTCTTCTCTGCTTTGCTCTATTTATTTCAAATTGTTATTTTTTTTTCTTTTAAGCTTCTCTTCACTATCCCCTCTCTGTTTTGTTTTTGATTAATTTCTCCTTGAATGTTATCTTCCTTCTACTACTTCTTTTCCCTCTTTTTGTTCCTATCTATATCCCTATAGGCCTATTGAGTGAATATATTTCTAAGCTAAATTCTTGTGTTATTTGCATTCTGTACTTTGAACCTGTTCATATGAAAGTAGTGATGCCTCTTCCCCCTTCTCATTCCTTCTATGTTCACATATATATATTCTACTCATTTGTATATTATGTGTTAAAAAGTTCCTCCATCTTTTCTCCCATTTTTTCCTATTGCATCCGCCTCCCCTTCTCTCATTTTCTTTTTCTTATAGCATCTTCAAAACATAAAAAATTAATAAAAATGTATAATTTCTTCTGATATTAGGATTCTGAAAGAACCCATTTAAAATCCCCCATAAATTAGAATGTAACAGTTCACTCTTATAAAGAACTTTCTGGTTGTCCACTTGTATTTACATTTTTTTTTCCTTTAAACTCCTGTATTTGTATTTCAGCATTTTCCTTTTCAGTTCCATTTTTTTTTCAGTCAGGAATATTTGAAAGTCTTCCATTTCACTAATGTTCTGTTTTTTCTTTCCTTGTAGGATTCCTTCATTGGATAAAATTATTCTTGGTTATATATCTTTTTTTTTTTTTTTGGCCTTTTGGAAAGTCATTCTTACTCCATGTTCTCTGCTCTTTTAAAGGCATAGCTATCAAATCTTGTATGATCTTGACTGTGGCTCTTTTTGAATATTTGCATTGTTGCTTTCTGACTGTTCTGACTGCATTATTTTTTCTTTTGTCTTGGAAGCTCTGAATTTTGGCAATGAAATTTCTGAGTTTTTATTTTGGTGTTTCTTTTAGGAGAATAGTGCTTTCTATATTCTATATTTTAACATATCTGTCATTTTTTGTTTAATAATTTCTTGAAATATGATATTCACAAAGGGGGTTTTTATTTATTTTTAAGGAGTTTGTTACCAGGATAAGATTTTTGTACCTCTTCTATTAAGCTGCTGATCCTTTTTTCAAAATCATTTTTACATATTTTTTTAAATTCTTTAATCATTTCATCAAAGAATTCTAATTTTTCTTGTGGGCAAGTTTTTTTTCCTTTTTTTTTTTTTTTTTTTGAGATTTTAATTGTGGGTAGTAATTTGAAGTTATTCTCTTCTGGGCTCATTTCTGGCATCATAAAATTTGTCCTTTATTCTTTTTTGCTTTGTTCATTTTTGTGGTTGAGGCCTCAAGAGTTTAATTCTAGATCTCCCAAGTCTGGGGAGATCTTACTTTCTTTAGAGTAGGATTTCAAACTAGATCTTTTCCTTTAAGAAATTACCAAAGTTCTCCCCTCCTAATCAGTCTTAGGTGAAGCCCTTTAGATGGGCTTTAGATGAGGAGAGAAAGGAAGGAGAGGCCTTTTCTTTAAAACTCAGTTAAATCCAAGGTTGCCCTCCTCTGGTAGAATAATCTAGTTGAAGCCTTTTCCACGAGGAATAGGAAATAGAAACTTTTTTCTTTATCTTGGAATATTAAGATCTACAACACACTAAGGATCATCCATTCCCCAACCCCCATCCCTTTTTTTTTCCTTCTCTGAAAAACAACTGGCAGACTGCATAAAAGCTCCCCCCCCCTTCAAAATAATAGAGCCTTTTTCCGTGTTAGTATAGTAGGAGATTTGAGAGTTTTTTATTTGCTTTTACCTTGGCTGAAGTCTTTCACTTTCATTTTTGTCTCTTCTTGGATACTGACCAGGGGCTTCTTTTTCCCTCCTCTTCATCCCCAATCCCCTTGACATTTCATTTGCTGTTTTTCTCTAGTCTCTAATAATAAAAGCAGTTCTCCTTCTCCATAAGACCAACCCCTTTACAGGTACTCTTGATCCTGTCTCTCTTGTCTTTACCACCAGACTGCAAGTTCAATCACCTCCCACCTCCAATCTTCAAACTCTGTCTACTGGTTCATTTCCTCCTGTCTTCAAACATGCCCAAATGGTCCCCATACATAAAGATGGGGGATTAGATCTATCATTCCTTCAAGCTATCATTCATCCATACCATTCACCCTTTTCTCACCTTTTTTCAATTAAGCTCTTAGATAAAGCTGTCTTTCTTCAATGTTTCTACTTTCTTATCAACTCTTTACAATTTGGCTTCTGACCTAATCACTCAACTGAGAGTGCTTTCCCTAACTCATCATCAATTTTTTAAGTACTAAATCTAATGGTCTTTTCCCACTGATCTCTCTGCAACATCTAATACTTTGATGACCATCCTATATATTCTCTCTTCTCTGGATTTTGGAGACACTACTTTTTCCTGGTTCTCCTCCTATCTGTACAACCACTTCCTCCCCAAGTCTCCTTTGCTGGATCATCATCCATGTCATCCCTCCTAACTATAGGTGTTCCCTAAAGCTCCCTCCTCTCTCTACACTTTCTCTCTTGTTGAATTAATCAGCTTCCAAAGATTTGTTGTTGTTCAATCATCTCAGTCATATCCAACCTTTCATGACCCCATTTGGGGTTTTCTTGGTTTGTCATTTCCTTTTCCAGCTCATTTTACAATGATCAAACTGAAACAAATGGAGTTAAGTGACCTACCCAGGCTCACACAGCTAGTAAGAGTGTCAAGGCACTTACTCCAAATATCCAGTTAGATCCCAAACCTTGTCATTTCTACTTCCACAACATTTCTTACATATGCCCCTTTCTCTTTATTCAAGTATCTAAGAGTCTTTCTGACTCTTATGACAGCAGGCCCAGCACTCTACTCTCTCTACTACATGACCTAACTATCATCTTTAGGCATATGTTTCAAAGAGCTACATATCCAGACCTTCTCTGTTGCCTAAGTTCCAGTTTCACATTACTAACTTATAGACATTTCAAATTACAGACATCTCAAATTCCATAATTCCAAAGCAGAATTCATTATCTACCCCCTCAACTGCACACCTCAACCAAATTTCCAGTTTCTATCAAAAGTACCACCATTCTTTCAAGCTCCCACATTCATAACTTCAACATCACCCTTAACTCTTCCCTTACCCCAAATATCCAATCAGTTCCCAAATCTTGCTGTTTCTACTTTCATAATATTTCTTACATATGCCTTTTTCTCTTTCCTGCCAGAGCCACCATCTTAGCTCACCCTTTCTGAACCACTGCAATGACTTCACACTGGTTTCCCTGTCTCACCCCAAACATTGTCCTACTAGCTGCCAAAGTGATTTTCCTTAAGATCCAACATGCCCACCCCTCTATTCAATACTACAGTAAAACTATTACTATTGTCTCCAGGATAAAATATAAAGTCTTCTATGTGGCTCTTAAAAGTTCTTCACATCCTGGTCCCAACCTATCTTTCCAATTTTATTACATAGGTTGTTGTTTAACTGTTTCAGTCATATCTGATTCTTTGTAACCCCATTTGGGATTTTCTTGACAGAAATACTGAAATGGCTTGCCATTTTCTTCTCCAGTTCATTTTACAGATATAGAAACCAAGATAAATTAGGCTAAACTGTATGCTCAGGATCATACAACTAGTAATTTCAACTCAGGCCTTCATGATTCCAGGTCTAGGACTCTTTCCGCTGTTCTACCTAACTTCCTTTATATCAGTTCCTTTTTCTGTACCCCATAATACAACTAAACTAGCCTTCTGTTTGTTCCTCACATATATGGTACTCAATCTCTCATCTCTATGCCTTTTCAATGACTATTTCCCTTGTCTAAAATATATTCCCTTCCTCACTTCCATCTCAAAGAATTCCTCATTTCCTTTAAGACAGAACTCAACCATCATCTTCTAGATGAAATTTTTTTCTATCCCTTCCTATTCAAGACTTCTCTTGATTTTATTCTGTATATGCTAATTCTACATATACTTGTATATATACATATTAACACCCCCAAAAGAATGTAATCTTCAAGAGTAAAAATTATTTCATTTTTTTTTGTCTTTGTTTCCTCAATACTTAGCTATCATTGTTCTTGACACATAGTAGGAACCTGATAAATATTTAATTGATTAATTCCCATGATAACTGGTTTGCTATATCTGAAGGGTCATGAGGTGGAAGTAGAGACAAACTTGTCCCGTGAGGCTCCAGAAACAAGAACTAAGACCAATGGGAGTTAAAGTTTGGTGGATTTTAACTCAATATAATGAAGAATTTTCTCACACTTAAAGCTATCTCCAAACAGACAGACAGGATACCAAGGGAGATAGTATGATCCTAATTCCTGATGGGCATCCAAGTAGTTGTTTGATGACTACCTTTCAGGGATGATGTAGGAAGGATTCCTAAACTGGATAAAAGGCTGGACTAGATGACATGAGAATGACATTACACAGAATTATAAAATGTCCGAACCAGAAGGGACCCCAGAAATTATCAAATTTAATTCCCTCATGTTATATATGAAGAAACTAAGACCATAGGAGCTAAGTGGCTTATCCAATATGAAAGTGGCACAACAAAGATGAGAATCAACAATTCCTGGCCTTTAGAGTCCCTTCTAATGTTGAGATTTTATGATTTTATAACTCCATAAGAGAAATTCTCAAGAAGTTGAATAACAGTTCTTTCCATACCCTGCTAGCTCTAGCCACGGTCACCTTCTAGGCAAGGTTTCCTATCAGATAGCCATGTCCTCATTATCACAGCCCTTTTTAGCATCCTACAGTTCTGCTGCCATGTGTATCTAATAGCTCAGAATGAGGCCAAGAGGACAACCTGTTAGCACTGGGACAATAAGGGCGGATAAGGAGATGGGAAGAGGGAGCCAGTGGAACTCTTGGGTGTTTTACCCAACTTGTCTCTTCACACAATTGCATCCTGCTGTCCTGTCCACGTGCCATCATCCTGGTAGGATGCCACTTTCTGACCAGCACAAGGCAAGTTAAAAAGTAGTTTTAGTCACATTTTGAAAGAAATGAGAAAAGGCTGATTTAGGAGAAGGGAGGTAAACTCCCTTGGATCTTTGAGGCATGTCAGTTAAGATGGCGCTTTTCACCAGCCTGGGAAAAAAAATCCTCCTATGGTAATTTTCCTTGTTTGTAATCACAAGCAAAATCCCCAGGATTAGTGGAAAAATTTGAGGCACAAACTGTATTAGAACTTAAAGGCTCTGGTTTCCTACACTGATAACTTGTCACAGAACACTCCTGTTTAAAACCAAAAACATTCACTACCCACTAGCTGGTGCATAAAAGCTCTACACTATAGCCTCTTTCTTTCAAGATTTCAAACCCTGTTAAGATATAGATCTTACTGAAAAGATATTACTGTAAAATACCATCAGACAGAAAGGAAGAGGAATGCTATACTCCTCTTAGGAGATGGGACAGAGGAAGAGATGCTACTCTAAGAGACAGAAACTCATTACACCATGAACAAAGAACATTATTCTACAGACTTGCTAGGGGCTATATTTTCAAGATTAATTGTTCAGACCAATAGTGTTCAGACCTTGTACCAGCTTCCTGTCCTTTCCAAGTCAAATGGCCTAGAAAAACCAGATCTGCTATGTTAACTATAATTATCATCAAGTGGACCAGGATAATCCAAAACAACCTCATGTATTTTTTCTTGTTTGTCTTTAACCCATGTTTGTCTTTAAATTATGTAATTTATTTTGTCACTGATTTATTCTTCAAATTACATTTGATGTAGATTAATATTACTTATTAAAATATGCTTTTCTGAAGATCCTCCTAAATACTGTTGAGTGAATGACCATGCAGTAACTGATGACAAAGAGAAGATGCATGCTTTTTTGGGAGGAGGTAAGGGGAGGAAATAGCAGAGGAAGTGGAGGAATGGGAAGGAAGGGAACAGAGGGAATCATCCCAGTTTAAATTCTGTACTAGATAATATACGTAATGAACAGAAAATTATTCCACTGTTTCCACACTGCACTTGCCACTTTGGGTCCACTAGAGAGTAGTGGGTTCAAACTTCTTGTGTGTAAGCATAGATAATCCCCTTCAACTGACTAATAAACCCCTAAGGGGGAAAAAAAACAATGAAAGCATCTATGCCAGAAACTAGTTTGGCAGATGTAAATAAATCCTGGAGCTCTGATCAGTTCTCCCACAAACTCAATGCTCTGGTTCTGAGAACTTCACAGTTAGATCAAGTACTTACCAATCTGTGACCAAGGCCATATCACTGCCCTGTGAAAGATGAGACAGCTGGGGAAAAGTAAAGTGAGGCATCCTTACCTTGCTCTCCTGTGGCGCTGCTGCCAGCTGTTGCTGCTTGGCAATGTTCTTGGACAAGCACCAACACACCCTCTTCTTCTGCTCTTGAGAGTAGGCTTCCAAAGTTAATAAGCACTCCGCCTTCTGACGTCAAGGAAAACAGAGAGAAGATCATCACTAATGCCCCGTTGCTGTTTAGTTCTTAGCATCTTAGACCCAGCACCCATCTCAGAGAGAGAATAGCAAGTGTCCGTTAAAAGCCATAAATGCACATTAATCTTAGTTGACCCAGAGGCTGGGAAGAGGAGTGGGGAAGCTCACTGATTCAGTGGCCAGCTGGCAAGTCCCTAGAAAAGGCTGGGGAAGGGGGAGAGGAGGGACAGCAGGGGGGAAGGGCTTTTCAGTTCCCCAGAGAGAAAAGCCGTATAATGAGGTAGAGAGCAAATGTCAATGAGGTCATACCATGTGACAGGGAGCACAATGGAGAAGGCTGCTAGAGCAAAATCTGAAGAATAAAAGTGCTTGGGTATTTTGTACCAATGTCATGAAAGGCTAGCCCCACCCCAGCCCAACAGGGATCTTTCTTGGTTCCTATAGAAGCCTGCTGTAATGAAAAGCCCAGAATCAGAAGCCAGATAGCCAGGATTCTAATTTCAGCCAACTATCTGTGTGACCTTAGGCAAATCAATGAACCTCTGAGAGCCTCCATTTCCTCACCCTCAACACAGATAATATCATCTAACTCACAGGTTGTTGTAAGGAATCAATGAAATCTACAGGAAAATATTATTTTGTAAACCATAAAGCACTATTCAAGTAAGGTTATTGTTCATCTTGCAACTTGTACATATTGTTATCACTATTTCATAGTTATGTTCTAATTACACTTTTCACAAATTATATATTTCTTTATCCCATTTCCTATCCCATTTCCAGCTCCTAATGTCAACTGATACCCTGCCCAATTAGGAACAAGGATGGACTGTGATGGCAACTGACTGAGAAGAAAACTTTTGAAATCTACAATGTAGATCCTAAGAAAAGAAGTTGGGAATCAGAGAAAAGGACAGAATCCTTCCTGTCTTTCAGCGTATCCTCTACTGTCTTCCACAGTATCCTTCCCTGACTGGATGTGACCTAACACCTAACATCTGATCTCCCCCATTTCCCTCTTGAGAACTAGTGCTCCCTTTTTTAAAAATTGCCTGCCAGAATTTCATGCAACTCTTCAAAATCCATTAAGCCTTCATTTACTGGGCAGTGCTAATATTCCTTACAGACTAGACCCTAAAGGGTAGCAGGAACTCAAATCATTTAAAAGAAAAATCAATAGAATCTAATAGGCTTAAGAACAAATGTAGAGTCACCTGGAGGGTTGTTGATAGTTTCATGCACAACTGCTCTCTAGCAACAAGTACCTGGCAGTTCCTTTTTTAGGGATGATATTGGATAACATTTCCTGGTCTCTCACAATAAGAATGAGTTTTATCCATTCTCTTGTACTTAATCAAAATGTATGTTCCAGTACTTGGAATGTAAACTATTAATTCAGGGAAACTATAAACTACTATTGCTCAGTGCTATGTTAATATGGTCTCCTTAAGATCCCACCTTCCAGGTCCATTCCTTGAAAATGCTATTTCTTCTGCTAAAGTCAAACCTGGAACATTAATTGAATTAAGTAATGTCCCTAATTCAAAATAATTCCAATACAATACAGTTCACTGTTACATTGTCTTTGATGGATAATATGACCAAATAATAAATGCATAAAGTTAAATCCTGTTATGACACATTTAGCCTATGATCTTAATCCAGCTACTGACACTAGCTTTGTAAAGAAGTTCCACTATATTCCTAAAGACATATGCAAAGGATTGGCCTTGCTCCCTTTGAATTGACAGGTTTTTTTTTTTAAGTATGTTCTGTATTTTTCAAGAACAAGAGAAAACTCCTAGAATTTTCCCTGGCTCAGGAGCAGAAGCTGCATTTTGAGTCTTAATGAAAACGTCCATCTCAATATGTGGGCCCTTCAAGCATGGCCATTCACAACTTGCTCAATTCATTGCTTAGATAAGGGAAATTAGAAGAATCTGAAAAGTCTCCAATCCCACTCCGACCCCACTGTTCCCAGATACAGGGGGACTCTTATCCTACAGAAAATGGGACAAGTGGTACTTAGTTGCAAAGCCTGGCAAGGGAAGAATCTGAATTTAATTCTGCTCTCAAGGACTCTTTTCTTCTGATGTACCATTAAAATCAAATATAATTTACTGAGATCCTAAAAATAGGCTAGAAATCATGCCATCAGGCAAGAAAAGTGAAGAATATATAAGAAAACATAAGAAAGAAGGAATTTATCACTACATACACACACACACACACACACGTAAGATTTTTACACAAATAAAATTAATGTAAAAGAAAAGCTATGGGTATGAAAAAAAATCTTTGCATTAAATATCTCTAAAGGTCAGACATCCAAAATCTATGGGAAATTGAAACATATTTGAAATATGAAGGACAATTTTCTAATATATGAGTATACAAGTAGGTCTAAAATATGATCAAAATGTTCTCAGAAGAAGAAATACAAACTATTAATAACCATTTGAAAAATTGTTCAAAATAATGAATAAAAATGCAAATTAGGGTCAATCTGAATATTCACAACCTTTGGAATATGCCAGAAAAAATATCAAATTAATCATCTCTTTGATGCACAGATTGCACTCTGGGACTATACTCCAAGAAGTTCTATCTATCCAACAAAAAACAAAACCAAAAAAATCATTCATAATAGTTTTATCATTACTACAAAATGGAAACAAAATATATATCCAATGATTTAGCAATATGTGAGCAAGAGTATGTGAATATAATGAAAAAGTACTAAAAATCAATTTCACAAAGAGTGGGTAAAATGTGAATAACTATCTCTCTTTTAAAAATTGGAGAGTTTTGGACTACATGCTCAAAAATAATTTAGTAATAAAATGTAACATACAAGAAAAGAGAAATAGTTTCCAGAAATAAGGAGACAATAGTTCCCCGTTCTCTGCTCAGTCAAGCAGAAATAGTAAGAATTGAAGGAAAACCAACAAACTAAACAGAAGGCTAGAAAAAAAGCTTACTGAAAGTAATTTTTTTTTCATTTTAGAAATTGAGAAAAAGCAAGTCTGTAAAAAATTAGAAAACATGGAATATGTTACCAAGTAAACAAAAACTCATTTTAACTTATAAGACTAGTTAAAGCAAGAATTCTTAATCTAGAGTCTGCATTTGTTTTTTAAATATTTTAATTATTATAATTTGTTTCTTTTGTAATTCTATGTATTTAATTTTATGCATTTAAACAGAAGCATGTACATCTTAGAAAAGAAACATCATAAAGGATTCTACATAGTAAAAAATGGGGTTCCTTCCTTTCAAAACACTCATCAGTGACAAACTGGGCATAAAGTTTAAAAAAATACACCTGTTCCAAAGGCAATATTATGATATTGTAGTGAATGCAAAACTTTTCCAAATCATTTCCTTGGTGAAAAAGGAACACTGATAAAAGATAAGACATTTTGTTGGGTCCACTTCAGTCTCCAACTACAAACAACAAATTCTATTGTTTGGAATTCTGAAGGTGGCAACAGCTTTGGTTGCCAGTATGTGTAATGAAACAAGTTGCAATTATTAAATACTGAAGAGGAGGATGCACATGATGCTAAGGGGACATCACCCATTTACCATTAGATAAAATGGTCAGTCACCAGGATTTCTCCCAGGTGTTCTATACTTGAGACTGTGTGCGTTTTTCAAAAACATGTTTTCCTAGAAACCTTCTCAATAAGATTAGAGATAAAGAAAGGAAGTCATTATCATCACTATTATTCAATATGGTATTAGAAATGCTAGAATTGAGACTAAAAGAACATTACACATTACATAATAGCAACGTTGTGATGATGATCAACTGTTAAAGACTTAGCTATTCTCACTGAAACAATGGTCCAATTCAAAAGGACCCATGATTAAAAAAAAAAAAAGTTATGCACCTCCAGAGACAGAACTAATGATTGCAGATTTTTTCACTTCTTGTTTTTATATGTGTTTTCTTTTGTAATATGGCTAATATGGAAATATGTTTTACATGATTTCACATATATAAGTGATATAATACTGCTTGCCTTCTCAAACAGAAAGATAGAGAAAAGGGAAAGGAAAAAATCTGGAACTCACAATTTTAAAAAATGAATGTTTAGGACAATTAGGTCCTATTAGGACCCAATTCCTTTTAGAATTAGCCCACCAGTCAATGCATAGTTTCTCTCCCAGAATAAGGCCATTTTTCCCCCTATCAAATATGACAGAATCTGCTTTCTACCAAATCATCATCATCAAGGAGCAATAACTCTTCATTTCCAGGGGCTCAGAAGGCTTCATATTCTCAAGTTAATAAAGCATTGGCTTTACAAACCTATAAATACTGCAAATTCTATGCCCATTTTACACGTGAGAAAAGTGAGGCTCAGGGGTGGTTTGTAAAACCTTGGCGCCAAGTTACACAATGAACAAATAGTGAAAACAGGACTTAAGCTCCCACTTCGGGTTTTCTAACTCCATGGGCAATGTTTTCCCCATTCTTTCCTTTGAGCACATTTTATCACTTTGGTAGTCAGTGTAATTCATCTTTATGGGCAACTCATTGTTGAGAAATTTCAGTTATGCTCTACTCTTTGTGACCCCATTTGGGGTATTCTTGGAAAAAAATACTGATAATGGTTTGCCATTTCCTTCTCCAATTCATTTTATAGATGAGGAAAATGAGACAAAAGAGGGTTAATTACCTGCCCAGGGTCACACAGATAGTAAGTGTCTGAGGCTAGATTTGAACTAGTGAAGATGTTCAGCTTGGTACTCTAGTCATTGTGCCACCTGGCCCCCCTTTAATTTAGTCTAATTCTCTCTTGTTCTGTCTTCCATAAAAATGAGACAACTGAGACTGAGGACATAGAGACTAGCTCTTTAGCATTCTATCCAATCAAACAATTTCAGGCAGAAGGGACCTTAGAGAGTATCTGGTCTAATGCTCTCATTCACCAGTGAAGAAACTAAGGCCCAGAGAGGGAAAGGAGCACCCAGGGTCACAATATTAAGTAGGAGATAAAGTAAAAATAATGCTTCCCAGTTCTTACTTTTCACAGTCTTTCTAGCATATCCTAAACTTCATCAGTTCTTTCCACAATTGCTTAGGAGTGACCCATTTTTAATAATAAGCAAATGAGACGACGTGTTTTAAACCAGAACAACATATGGTCATTGCATATTGTCCTAGGGAGTTAGTCTTATGATTAGTACTTATCAGAGACCAAAACATTCTTTCAGCCTTCTTGCAATCTGAAGCACTGTCAGTTTTGGGATTTTTTTTGTTTTTGTTTGTTTGAGGGAAGGGAGAGGGTTTTTTGTTTTTTGTTTTTTTCTATCTTGTTGCCATAGCTCTGAAGGTCACCAGTCGTGACATATTAAAAGAAAGTACTAACCTTACTCTGAGTTGGAACCCAAAATCCAACCACAGCATCTCTGACCAACTTCAATGAATGTATATGTATTATGGTCTACTAAAATTGGGCATAAAATTTTGCTTGTTTCCTGGGCTTGTGATGGCTAAAAAATATTTCTCCAATAGATCAAGACACAGGTACCTAAAGCACATTCAGGAGACTTCAACATACAACTTCTTGACTAGTAACAACTATCTTTGCCTCATACTAACATAAGTAGAATCTAATCATTTATTTCCATAATGGAAAAACATAGAATTTTATCTGTTTGACAGATAAAACTTCCAGTTTCTTCTACAAAAAATTAATCAATAAGCACTTAATTACTACCTACTATATTGCCTATTATACTAAGTAATGTAGATTCAAAGAAAAAACAATACTACCCTCAAGAATCTCATATTCTAACAGAGAAAACAATGTATACATAATATATATTAATATAATTACCAACACCAATTATGTTTATAATATGTACATTATATTAATAACAACATAATTTGCATATTATGTGTAGTAATTTATAATATATAGTACATAACATAGTACACACACAGAAAATACACACAAAGTAGATTACAAGGTAACCTTAAAGGAGAAGACACTGGCAGCATATTTATTACGAGAAGGTAGAGAAAAGGAGGGAAATTTCTTAATTGTCACTCTATGATAATATGTATGGCCACTTAAAACTACTATATAGACTAATTTGTAGGACTCTCAATGTAATTCACTTAATGGAAACTCTTCCTGGAAAATCCCAAGCAATTCATATGAGAGAGAGAGAGAGAGAGAGAGAGAGAGAGAGAGAGAGAGAGAGAGAGAGAGAGAGAGAGAGAAAGTGTGTGTTTGCCTCTTTCCCTTCCTTCCTCTTCCCTTTCACTCCCCCCTCCAAGTTCTCTCCCCTCCTTTTCTCTTTCTCTTTTCCTTCCCATCATTCTACCCTTCCCCTTTATTATAATTACTATTCCATTAAGAGAAAAGAGATTATTCTTCAGTCATTACAAAATTTCCATCCCTAATCCTTCTGTATCAGATCAGCAAAAATGCTTTCTGTACATCAGTGAAGAGAAAGGCCAAAACTAATATGCACTCATCAATCATTACCAGAGTGGCAGGCTACAGGCTCCTAGAGATCAATGACCCAAGGAAAAGTGTTTTTCTTTGTGAAAAACAAATTGAGTCCAACAGAATGGAATTTTGCTGACCATTAAAGAAATTAAGAATCTCTGTCCAGATGCTATCCAGGAGACTTAGAATTACAAAATCATAGAGCTGGAAGGAACCTTGAGAGGTATCTAGTCAAATCTACTAACTTCAAAAGAAAGTAATTCTCTAAACCACCCAGGAAGAATGGCTATCTTGAAGCTCTCCAGGGAAAGATTCTACACCCTCCCTTCACTATTTTATTGCTATTACCAAGCCATTAAAGAAATACACCATTTGGTATGACCCAAATCTCTCCTTTTTCATTTTAAGAACATTTCCTCTTAGAATCACAGATGTTAAAGCTCAAAGGCACAGTTAGAAGTAAAAGGCATAATGCAAAGAATGCCACTGGACTGGGAGTCAGGAAGACACCAGTTAAAATCCTGCCTCAGAAACTAGCTATGTGACCCTGTTCAAGTCATTTAACCCCTCTCAGCCTCAGTTTCCTTGCCTATAAAAGGGGAATAATAATAGCATCTACCTCATAGGGCTGTTGTCAGAATCAAATGAAATAACATACAAAAAGTGCTTTGTAAACCACAAGGCACTACATTAAAGCTAGCTATAATAATAGTTATTACTTACTATCAATTATTATCATCTTTAAAGGGACCTTCGAAAATATCTAGTTAAAGCCCTTTCTTTATAGAAACAGAAAATGACACCAAGAGAAGTGAAATTATTTGTTCAGTCATACATGCTTGATAGAAGCCAGAACTATCCAATTAACTAAAAACTAAAAACAATATAAATCAAGTCCAATAAATCAAGTATTTATTAAGCACTTACTATGTACCTGGCATTATTCTGTCCTTATATCTGAACATCATTAGACTTTTGAAACAATTTGACATCTATTATTATTTTATCCTATTATCACTTCTACTAGGAAGGCAAAGATTATTATGCCTTTAAAAAAAAAACTGAGGCCACAGAGGTTATACATCTTACTCATTCTTTGTATGTTTCTAAAGTGCTCTTCACCCTGCCTTTGAGTTAATGGAACTTTACAAGTTAAAAAAACAAACCCAAAAGCTCCAAAAAGGGAGAGACTTGTCTGTGAATGTCACAAAGGTAGGTCACACTGGGATTCAAACTCCTATCTCTTGTTCTACATTTAGTTCCTTTTCCACTGAACCATATTGCCTCACAAACATGCTGTGATAGCAGAACTGATGGGTCTGACTAAGATCCTGCAAATCAAAGGCACAGGCCACCCCACCATCATTGAAAAATAAAGGGCACTACTAACACGTTCCTGTTGCTCAAGAGAATGACCCCAAATAAAAAATACTTACCTCTGCCAAATAGAGTACACAGAATTTCAAGTCTTCTGCCAAACCTTTAGAGAGAAAAAAGAAAAGCTCTATGTTAGATGCCACTTAAGGATGCTATTATTTTTCCTTAAGGCAACAACGTCCCACAGCCTACAATGGGCAGCATTCTCCTTGTGTGCTTATGGTATATATAACTTTCAGTTGCCCAGATTTTCAGAGGAATAGCACTATGAGTGCCAAATGAACTATACCACAACATGCAATACCCATACCCCCTAAAACTAAAATGACATAATTTGGTCAAAGAAGAAAAACCAAAGGGAAGACAAAGGATATTATAAGTAGAAGAGGAAAAAAGAAACAGAAAAGACAACTACAGAGAGCAGAGAATGGCTATTAAGACATCTAAGTGTAAGGGTCTGACTTAAAAATTAAATAACAGACAAGATAAACTAAAGATCATAAAGGAACTCTTTGGAGACAACAGGAACACATATACCAGACCTGAGACTATTAGGACCATAGGGTTAATCCTTGAATCCAAGAAAAGGAGAGCTGACATAGTGGAGCATGTCAAGATGGCAACAAGATGGCCAAGGGAGAGATAGACAAGGAAACTGAGGCTGAGAGGGATTAACTGAACTCAAAAAGGTCCTCTTCTTTTGACAAAAATAATTCTGGAGAATGGAGGGGCATAAATTTTTAGGGGAGGATTAAAATGCTATTTGAGAACATCTAATTCCTTTCATTCTGAGTCAATTTTAACAACTTTCTGAACTGTCATTCAGATTTCCTGAATGTGCTGGCCCACCAAAAAGAATGTCTTATGCAGAATATTAGTCACAATTTGTAGAGATATACCCAACTATAAATTAGTGAGCTATCTTTCTGATACAACTGACTCTCATGAAAGAATGATTCAAAAACCTTTAATAAGTCTGTATTTGGAATAGGATTCAAGACCCTTCATAATCTGGTCCCTAGCTGCTTACAGGAACTCAACTCCATGCAGACTGATCTCTTCACTCTCCTGGGGTGGTCTTCCTACCTTTGTTTCATCTTTTCTTTGTACATTGTGTCTCTTCTCTATCAAAATCTAATCACCCTTCAAAACCCAATTCAAATCTAACTTCTGTGAAACCTTTCCTAATCACTTTGCCCATCATGTATTGTTCTTTCTTGTAAAATACCATGACACTCTCATCTCACACATAAGCTTCCCTGGTTTTTTTTTATTTTATTTTAATATGCTTTTGCCTTTATGTCTCCAACTAGACACAATCAGACAATAGTCATCTTGAGGGCAGGACTACGTCTTGTCTTTCTTTTTTATCACTAAATCTAACACAGGGAGAGAAAACATGGTATAATGGAAAGGGCACCAGCTTTGAGTCAGGAGTCAGTGAGCTTTGAGTTTGAATCTGTATTCAAACACCACATCAGATGCTTACTATGTAAAGATATGCAAATCACAACTTCTAAGGATCTTATTTTCTTCTACTGTAAAGCAAAGACAATAATACAAACAGTTGTAAGGGGGAAATTTTTAAGATCTTAAAAGTGCTTTTATATAAATGAGTTGTACATTAGTATTATATAAGTTAGACAAAAGAATTTTTAAAAACTTATTAAAGAGGATGACTTGTCTGTTACCCTCACCCCAGGAGAGTACCCAAGGAGGTAATCCTAGCCTAGCCTTTGAAAGTCCCAATCTTGGAAGGAGACAGAGAAATGGGCAAAGTAATAGGTGCTACACCTCAGAGATTCCAAGAGGTTGAAACTTGAGCCAAGTTCCCAGGCTTGAGCCCCTTTCTCCCCCCTAAACACACACATATACTCCCCCCTCCATGGGTGGAGCTCCAAAGAAACAGCTGGAAATTTCCCAGCCCTGTCCTAAGAAAATAGAAGCTCCATTCAAAGAAGCAACATTGGGGGAGGGGGAACAGAAAAAGTGGGGGCAGGGAAACATGGGTCAGCTCAGTCAGGCCTTAGAGACAGGAACACAGTGCATTGTGAGACAGATTTGCTCCAGCAACTGGTGTAGAGCACTGCAGAGACAGGAAACGTCACAATGGCTCTTTGAGAACCGGAGATGTCTCAATTGTTAGAGCCAGTCCTCCGCCTGTTCCCATTACAGCACTGCTCAGTCACTCAGAAGTCCAGGAGAAAGTGCTTGCCAAGTGAGACAGAAAGGTTGGACTAATGCTAGTGAAGACCAAAGTAACAAATGGCTCAAAGTTCAACTGAGCCCCATCTTCTTTTAACTCTCCTGCATATTCCCCCTTAAAGTAGTCAATCTGAAAGAGCAAGCGCCTCCAGATAGCCAGTAGGGCTAAGTGTATTTAGCAGAAAAACAATTAGCCAAAAATCTTCACTAAAACCTTTGGTCACTGGATTTCCTTTCCCTCTCACCCCTCCCTTCCAGTAGAAGGAAAAGCTCCATCTTAACAGCAAGGAGACTGGGTGTGGTATTCATCATCTTCACTGTATAATAAGTATTTTTAAAACAGATGAATAATTTGACCTTGTAATCCCAAGACTGGACTAATACACCAAGGATGTAAAATCAAGACCTTTCATACAAAACAAGATAGGAGCAGCATCAAGATACCCACTGATGAGGGAATGGCTGAACAAATTGTGACATACAAATTTAATAAATTTTGCACAGGAAGCAATCTGAAAGATGAGAAAGTCAAAAGAAACAGAAAAACTGCTATGTATGAAGTGATGAAGAAGGAAAAAAAACAGAAACAGAAAAACTGCTATGTATGAAGTGATGAAGAGGAAAAAAAAAAGTAGAACCAGAAGAATATCCACAATGAAATAAAAATGCCAATACAAGTCAATGAAACTCAGAATTGTTTCAAAGATCAATCCTAAAACCCGGAGAACAGATACTGGAACACATTTTCCCCATCTTGGGGAAGAGACTTGCATTTACGGAAACAAATATTTTATTTGCCACCTATGGCAGTTATTTTGTTAACTGTTTTTCTTTGTTCCAAAAGAGGATTCTATGGAAGGAAATATATTGGCAAATGACCATGAGGGCAAAAACATTTCCTTTTATGTTTGAATCCCCAACTCTGAACTTGGTGCCTGGCACAAAATCAGTGAATATTTGTTGAATTGAATTTAAAATGAACTGAGGTCAAGTGAAGTTAGGAAAGCAATTTATAGGGTAACAACAATATGTTAAAGAAAATCGACTTTGGAAGACTTAAGGACTCTAATCAATGTGATCAATGATCAACCACAATTCCCAAAGAGATAAGACTACTATTTGCTCCCTAACTTGAGAGGACCAAGATGCTAACTCAGACAAAGCCAAAGTAGAAATGTTTTGTTTGACTATGTGTATTTGTGACAAGGGCTTTCTTTTTCTTTTTTAAGGGAGGGAACAGATTGCTAAGGTAAGAGGGAATGGGGACAGAATATCCAAAAAGAGAGAGAGAGAGAGAGAGAGAGTGTCAGAGTCAGTCTGATGTACCTTTAAAAATGCAGAGAATGGAAAGAAGGTCAGAAAACACAAAGCAAAACAAGGGGTATGAAATATCTGCAGTTTCAAGTACAATTCTCTTCTGTTTTACCATATACATGCAACTGCCCATTTTATTTGGTGCTCATTGCAAAATAAATTGTGCAAATAGAGCAAAAATAGTACAAAATAAAACATTTTTTAAAACATGAACTGAACTGGAAAAAAGAGAGATGAAGGGAAAAAATCTAGTTTTGAGCAATATTAAATCAAGGAACAATTCTACCAATGTTTGTTTTTGCTTGAATGATACCGCAACAGCTCTGTATTAGGAAATTATCTCCTAAGTCTCTGCAGGGTACACTAACAGCTCCTGAGGTGAAATGGAGCAAGAAGGAAGAGGATACTGGAACTTGAGAGCCTGGTTCCTGATTCTCCTTCGTGGTTTTCAGGAAATGAGATGAGTGGAGTTCCTAGTGTCTCTGGACTTATTGCACCAGTCTCAGGAGATGTAGAGAAGGGGGAGGCAGTGATATTGACCAAAGACTGAACAGCAACATGAGAAATATTAACTATTAAGTGCTACATAAATGTTTAGTATCATCAAGTCATTTCCTCAGCTTTTAACTACTCCCCATCCCTCTAAGAGGCACTTTTCTAGTGTTTGATAAATGAAAGACTAAAGTGGGGCAGGATTCTTTGTCCAAACACAACCATGTTAAGATCTAATCTACTGTGTGCGAGCATGCACATGTGTGCACAAACACATACACATCACACTTCATGTGCTAAAATACTCTGTTGTTTATTCCTCCAGCTTCATACTATAGATTGACAAATTTACCTCTGAATCAAGCAGCCCTCTGAAACTTACCTCTACCTACCCTCACCTATAGGAAAAGGAAGTGGTCTCTAACCAAAAAGAGAAGTTACACATGCAAAGGTCACTTGAATTTACTTAGAATAGTGAAGGAAATGAAACCTCTCTCAGAAAGTGTTTCTTCTATCATGAATGTGTGAAACCCTCTTATCTCTCCCTTTCACCCCCAATACTTATGGGGTATATAATTACCAGATATTCCAATGATAGTTTTTATAACTAACACCTTTCATATTCAGCTTGAACCCAATTTTAGCCCTAAAGACTAAAAAGGCCATTAAAAGCAGCTATCACTGAACTTACATTGGCCCACTCAGGTTTTACAAAATAAATCCCTTTTAAAGAGAGATTGTCATAGAAGTGAACCAAGTTGAAACTTCCATCTACAATCTCCACCTCTGTCCTAGTGCAAGTCTGACCAATTTCTAAATAATTCTACTACTCCTACATGCTATCAGGCTAAAAGGATGGGAATAGGGCTAGGAGATAAAGTATGTCAAATGGGTTCAGCTCTGTAACCTACAAACAAAATTTATACCACTATGGTACATTCTTGAAATTCAGAAGTTCCAGTTGTAGGATTGAGTTTCTTGAAATTAATGATTGTCATACTTCTATTAACCAAGCTCCCACACTGGTCATTACTTACTCTTTGAATAACAGAACACCCAAAATGCCTCACCAATTCAATTACCAGTACAAAGGCCTCAATAAAAGAAACTCCAATTTCTTTCTTCTCTTCTCCTCCTAGGACTACATGGACTCCAAAGGAAAGGGTTAAAGGCCTGGGACTAGAGAGTTCTCTGCATCCTTTCAGTGGTGAATTGTGTCCCTCTCAGCTCTGGAGTGTGCATGATATATCAAGAACAGTTTGCCATTCTGTCTTACAATATCCAAATCTTATTCTGCAGCAAAGATCAACACCTAGTTAGAAACTACTAAGACAACTGATAATTGTCCTATATTGCAGATAGATTTTTTTTTACAATTCCAATTCAATGTCTACTTAATAAACAATAATTAAACTATATCAAAAACAGAAAATATGAAAAGACCACTAACAAAAATTAAATTAAAGCAATTCTTAGAGCTATTTGGTCCAATTACATGACAATAAATTTAACAATTTAAGTGAAATGGAAGAATACTTACAAAAATATAAACTGCCCAGATTAACAGAAGAGGAAATAGAATATCTAAATAAACTTATTTTAGAAAAACAAATTGAAAAGGCCATAAGTAAGATTCCTAAGGGAAAAAAATCAGGACCAGATAGATTTACAAGTGAATTCTACCAAACATTTAAAGATCAACTAATTACATTATTAAATAAATTATTTGGAATAATAGTCAAAGAAGGAATCATACCAAATTCCTTTTATGAAACAAATATGATGCTGCTATCTAAACCAGGAAAAACAAAAACAGAAAAAGAAAATTATAGATCAATTTTGCTAATGAATACTAATGCAAAAACCCGAAATAAAATACTAACTTAAAAGTCTATACCAATATAGCACAAAGATTATACATTGTGATCAAGTGGGATTTAAACTAGTAATGTAAGTTTGGTTCAATATAAGGAAAACTATTAACATAATTCATTATACTAATAATCAAATCAAAAAAATCATATGATTACATTGAGTCAGAAAAGGCTTTTGACAAAATACAACACTCATTCCTATTAAAAACATAAACATAAGTGGATTTTTCCTTAAAATGACAAGCTGCATCTATATAAAACTATCAGCAAGCATGGATAAAATTAGAAGCCTCTCTAATAAGAGTGAAACAAGGTTGCCTGTTATCACCAATATTATTCAGTTTTGTACTAAAAATACTAGCCTAGAATTAAGAGAAAAGAAATTGAAGGAATCAGAATAAGCAATGAAAACAATAAGACCATGTCTTTTTGCAGACAAGATGAAGTATACTTAGAAAATAGAGATACAACTAAAATGTTAGTTGAAAAAATTTATCTGAGCAAAGTCTCAGGATATAAAATAAACTTATTTAAATCATCAGCATTTCTATATATCAATAACAAAAAGCCCTTCAAGGAGAAATAAAGAGATATTTCATTTAAAATAATCATAGACAATATAAAATACCTGGGAGTAAAGCAGTACCAGATCTTAAACTGTATCATAAGGTGGTAATTATCAAAACTATCTGCTACTGGCAAAGAAATAGAATGGTATACAATATGTAAGAATAAATGATAATAAACTTTGTTACTTTGATAAACACAAAGATGTAAGCTTTTAGAATAAGAACTCACTATTTGGTTAAAAAATTGTTGGGAAAACTGGAAAGGGGTTTAGCAGAAACCAAGAATAGACTGCTATCGTATAACATTTATCAAGATATGGTTAAAATGATACATGAGTTGGACATAAAGGGAGATATAAGTAAATTACAAGAGCATGGAATCTATTACCTATCAAATTTATGGATGAGAAAAAATTTATGAATAAAAGATAGACCTTGTGGGAAGTAAAAAGGATAATTCTGATTACATTAAATTAAAAAGGTTTTGTATAAATAAAACCAATGTAGCCAAGATTAAAAGGAAACCAGAAAATTGAGGGGGTAGGGGGAATTTATAGCCAGTTTCTCAGATAAAGATCTTATATCTAAAATATATAGAGAACTATGCCAAATTTACAAGAAGATGAGTCACTCCCCAATTAATATAATAGTCAAAGAATATGAACAGACAGTTTCTGGAAGAAATCAAAAGTCATATATAATTATATTTTTAAAATGCTCTAAATCAGAAATGTAGAGAAATATAAATTAAAAACTCTGACTGTCATCTCACATCTATTAAGTTGGCTAAAATGATAAATGCTGGAGGGGATATGGAAAAATTAGGATACTAATACACTGTTGGTGGAATTATGAACCGATTTAATTCCTTTGGAGACCAATTTGGAATTATGTTATACAACTGCACAGACTCTGACCCAGCAATAACTATTAGATCTGTTTTCTAAGGTAATGAGAGAAAAAGGAAAATACCTATATGTTTCAAAATATTTGCAGTAGCTCTCTTTGTGGTGGCAAAGAACAGGAAATGAGAAGATACCCATAAATTGGGAAGTGGTTGTATAAGTTGTAGTATATGATTGTATTATTCGTCCTTCATTCTCTAAGAGGACCATGGCACCAGGGAGGTGATCCCATGGCTGTGTCTATGAACTGTATTTCAGGGAGGGAGGGCTGGGCAAGGTGACCAGCCTCACTTTTCCCTCTGGAGCCATCTGGGTCCAGTGTCAAGATATAGATCAAGACAACTGGAGATGGCCTCTTCGTGTGCTCTGAGAAACAATGAGCAGATTGGTTTTAGAAAAACATGGAAAGACTTGCATGAAATAGTACATTTTGTATGGTTCTAAATATATATGTGTGTGTGTGTGTATATATATATAGATATAGATATATATATATAGATATATATATATATCCAAATCAAATACTGGTCTTCTCTAATGTGGAGTTGAAGGGAGATAATTCAGAACTCAAAAGGTAACAAAAAATAAAAATAAAAACAATTTTTAAAACCTATTATAGGGGCAGCCAAGTGGCACAGTAGATAAGAGCACTGACTCTAAATTAGTCGGGATGATCTGAGTTCAAATCTAGCTCAAACGCTTGACACTAGCTGTGTGACTCTGGGCAAGTCACAAACACAACTGCCTCATTAAACAACAACAACAACAATTGTACTATGTCTGAATTTAATGACAATCCTAAATGAGTAGGCACAGACTCATTCCTCCTAGTCCTACCATTAGTTTGGGAAACTATTTGTCCAAAGTTTCCTTCTTCCTAATGTAGAGACCAGAAAAGAAACTGGTTTCCCCAAGAAAGAAATGGGATGGGGTAGAGGAAGGATACAAGAAAATGTGTAGAAAGAGCTTTGCTAGGAGAAGAAATTCTCTGGCTTTAGATAATTAGTTCTTGAATAACTGAGAGGATTCTATGAAAGATTCTTACAATCTGTGAGCAAATATTGGTGTCGTAGTGTCATGGTACTTTACAAAGTAATCAAATAAGGAAAAAATGTCCAAAAGAAGTGAAGCTGGTGACTTTTCACAGCCTTCCCTCACTTAAATCAAATTCACTCGCATGTCATGGCATCACCTCCCTGATATCACAGGGCATCTATGTCCTGGAAATCAACAAAGCTGAAAGTTCTCTGGCCAAGACAGCACATGTATTTGATTATTTAGAATTTAAGAGACTGAATGCAGTGATGGGAATCGTGGCCAAGAAAGGGGGAATGTCTATTCCAGATACAATTTAACTGAGGGAAAAGTTAAATCTCAAAGATTAAAAGAAAACTACATTATATTCTTCAAGGAACACCAAAAGCAGTGATAGGCACTGCCTAGGTGCCTGGGACAATAGGCAGAAGAAAGTCAAGGGAAGAAGAAAGACTACTTTCTTTCAAAGAAATATAAGTAGATTTTCCACACATTGACTGTATAGCTAAGGAGCAAAAAAACCTCAATCAACAACTACACAGGATGGGCTAACAAATATCCAGGAAGTTTTCCTGTAGCAACAACCATCAAAACAAAATTATTTTCACTTGGTAATATTTTCCTCCCATCTCTTGCCACTCTTATACAAACAAGTTTGTTGGTTTGGGGTGTTTTTTTTCTTTTAAATAATATGAAAGAGGAAATCAAGCCTCTTTACAGCAGAGACCTCAGGTGCCAAACTAAACTCAAAAGATATTCCCAGCTGGATCCAAGTTCCCAGATTATAGAAGGATATGATGGAAAGGTTGAACTTAATATCCATTTCACAGCCTCACACACTCACATCTCATTCCCCTCTTTTTCTGTTTCTCTCTCCCTGCCTTTAACTCTCTGTCTCTTCCATTTCTTCCTTCTCTCCACCCCTCCTCCCCCTTCTCCTATGGATCTTGGGACATGCCCACAGGAGAACAAGCCACAGCTTCTTTTCCCTCTCTTCTTCTCTCCTATAGTCCTCCTCTCATTAGAAACCACTAAACAGGCAGCCCTCTTTGTAGTGGCCAGAAACTGGAAACTGAATGGATGCCCATCAACTGGAGAATGGCTGAAGAAATTGTGGTATAGGAATGTTATGGAATATTATTGTTATGTAAGAAATGACCAACAGGATGATTTCAGAAAGGCCTGGAGAGACTTGCACAAACTGATGCTGAGTGAAACGAGCAGGACCAGGAGATCATTATATACTTCAACAACAATACTATATGATGATCAATTCTGGTGGACATGGCCCTCTTCAGCAATGAGATGAACCAAATCAGTTCCAATGAAGCAGTAATGAACTGAACCAGCTACACCCAGTGAAAGAACCCTGGGAGATGACTAAGAACCATTACATTGAATTCTTAATCCCTATATTTTTGCCTACCTGCATTTTTTTTATTTCCTTCACAGGCTAATTGTACAATATTTCAGAGTCTGATTCTTTTTATACAGCAAAATAACAGTTTGGACATGTATACATATTTTGTATTTATCTTATACTTTAATATATTTAACATGTATTGGTCATCTTGCCATCTAGGGGAGGTGGGAGGAAGGAGGGGAAAAACTGGAACAAAAGTTTTGGCAATTGTCAAGGCTGTAAAATTACCCATGCATATAACCTGTAAATAAAAAGCTATAATAAAAGAGAGAGAGAGAAATTAATATTTAAAAAAAGAAATCACTAAACAAAGCTCAAGGGAAGATGGGGCAGAGTAGGTAGATGGGCAGGTATAAAGGAAAGCTCATATAGAAGAAAATGAAATGATGAACCATCCAGTTTGAGAATTGTAAACTGCACCATTGACAGTTACCAGTGTGTACTTAGGAAGACAGACCCAAATGGCCCAAACTAAATTTTGTATTCATTGGTGCAACTATGCTCCCTGGCAGAAGAAAAAGAGAAAAGAAAAGTAGAGGAGGACTTCTCCCACACTTACCTTCCTGCAGTTTTATACTCTGGAGGTACAGTGGATTTCTCAGGACATTGCATCGTCCTGGCTCATCCTCCTTAGTGAAGAGCAACAGATCAGAATACACAAATAATGTCACCTGAGCAGGGAAAAGAACCACACAGGATAAGATGAAGAACTGTGGAAAGCACTTGCCAATAAGCAAAATCTCAGAAGGCCTTCTCAGTTACGAGGACAGGGACTGAGTCATATAAATTTTGTATACCTTTAGTACCTCATACAGTATTCTGAACACAGTAGGCATTTTATGTGGGCTGACTGAATTACTAACTTGTTGAACAGACGAGTGAATAAAAGTCATAATCTGACTTACTAGATTTGTTTCATCTAATTGAACAAAAGAGAAAAGTACAATCTCTTCAGCACTGTTATAAGCTGCTAACTATGAGATCACTATCCCTCTTCTCAATCCCTGGGCCCACTAATTATGATACCAGGGACAAGATACAGGTCTCTGATTCCTCTAACACCTCAAAGCATAAAACAGAGAAACCTTCCCTAATTCCAGGCCTTTTACCAGGTCATTTCTTCTATTCTGATAACCATGTCCACTGCCATGACAACCAAACTCCTCCAGCTGAGTGACAATATCAGAATATCAGAACTCCTGCGCTAAAGGAGCTTTACTATTATCTTTTATTTTGATCTACGCTATCTAGAGCTAAGCTAGAAGTCTCTCAGAAACAATTTTAACTAGCATTCATGCAAGAACACTTCTAGAAAAGCAATGGTATTCATCTGCTACATATGCATATTTCTTTTCAATCTGTGACACTCTTTCATATATATCATCTCATTTGATTTTCCAATAACCCTGTAGAAAAAGGCAGAAGAGAGGGTATTAGTTCTATTTTTACAGACAATGAAACAGAAGTTCAAGGAGGTCACCCAGCTGTGTCTCCAAAGACTTGGAACTCCCAGGACTATCCAAAACTAGTACAGTGTACTTTCCACTATCTTAGGTCTCTGGTTGCCATTTCAATTATTTACAGTCTAACAAAAACATGCATGTCACTTAGTTTCTTTTTGTAATGTTCACTTCAAAAATCAGCCCTCAAATTACATCACAATTAAACTGACTCAGCAATATATTTGATGGTTCTTTCTTATTAATCATTTTTGAAAGATTTAATTCTGAAAGTCACTCTAACCAGCCACATGCAAGATTAGGCTGCATATGACCTTTTCTTCTTTGGCCCAAAGCAACAAAATGTAACTAACCTAAGACCCTGGAATGAAAGCATTACTCATCACTGTGTGATGATACTCTGCCCCTCTAGTACTTGAACTTCTAGAGACTCTTCTAGGAACTCTAAAAACTGCAGGATTTACTCTCAATTATTAGTGCTTAAGAGACACATGAGCTGGTATTAGTAATATCTTGAACACATATATAATATTTTATAAATTTTATAGTTTATAGTATTATATTGGATCTTATTACAATTATCCAGAGGTCAGAGTTATCATCCCTAATTTAAAGATGGGGAAACTGAGGTTTGGTGAGGTTAAGTAGCTGCCCAAGGGCACACAGTCAATAGCAAATCTAAACCTAGACCACAGGATTTTTGACTCTTGGATATTCTGTGCTATGAGGATCCTTCTGTTTATCCTAATCATTTTCGCTAACATCCTAGTTCTCTACCATCTTAATCTTTACTTTTTTACTTTTACTTCTTAATCTTTTTTGAGTCCTGTTCTCCTTAGGCAACTGTCTAGTGATAGCTATAAGCCCCTTCTCAGAATAATGTTCATTTCCTGCATTCCTAATTGGAAGAAAAGCTAAATTTCAGTTAGAAACTAATAAAAGTAAACATTTCATTTCTGCCCCTTCCAAGTTCACAGACCCACTATGAATCTATTCATAGGTGCTTCTGGACCATGAATTCAAGGTTAAAACCTGCTTATCTGTAGCCATCTCTTTATTATTAAAAGACAAGAGCTTGGACTTAACCAGGTTTTCTAATCCAATGTGTTTACATCTATACCACCCTATTTCTGTTCAACCTAGCAGCAGCAAAAGAATCACATGATTATAGCCTTTTATAAGGCTATAACTTGTAAGGTTATGGTGGCAGAGGAAGTGGAAAAAATGATGAATATCATGAGTGAAGGAGGAGTATGAAAAGACAAGAAAACACACATGAATATAAAAAAAGATTTAGGATGAGAGGTGGGATGGAAGCAAGAGGTTAAGTTCCTTACATTTGAGGGTTTTTTCTGTTTTCTTTTTCCTCTGAGGCAATTGGGGTTAGGTGACTTGCCCAGGATCACACAGCTAGGAGGTGTTAAGTGTCTGAGGCTGGATTTGAACTCAGGTTCTCCTGATTTCAGGGCTGGTGCTCTATCCACTGCTCCACCTAATTTCCCAGGTTAGTTACATTTGAAAAAAATCCAACACACAGACACACAGACACAGACACAGACACACAGACACACAGACACACAGACACACACACACACACACACACACACACACACACACACACACCACCTCAATCCTTTCTCTCTCCTCTCAATCCAAGCCACAAATAGGCAGCAGTGGGTGATGGGTAGGATTAAAACACCTTCTGCAAGCCAAAAAAGTCATAGAAGAATAGAAGTGGACAGCAAATGAGGAAAAGACAGCAGGGAGATGAAGAGAGCTCAAAATTAGTTTATGAACTCTCCAGAGCCTCAAATTGGAAAAACATGGTTTTAAGAAAAATGTTAAAATTGTTAAAACAGGAATCACAGTATAGTCTAGACAGGAAATGATTAAGGACTGAATAAAGAATTTCCCCAAAGGTCAGGTCAGGGAAAAAGACAGAGCTGGCAAAAGTCTAGATATGGTGACAGAGAATGAAACAGTAGAAATAGAGTCCTTAATCTCACTTTCATCTGGCTAGTCTTGGTTGAAACCCCACCAAGGAGCCTCTGAAAAAAAGATCCAGGAAGAGACATAACAGACCTACCTTCAACCAAGCAAACTCTAGTACCTACCTCTAAGGAACATTAAGAAATACAACATTGCAACTTTTAAATAAGTCTTGACAAGATCTCCTTCCCCAAGGATCACAATGAGCTACAATTTCTTGTGTTCCCCCACCACTATTGCATCAAGAAAACATCTATTTACCTAATAAATAACTACAATTTTGTAAAGGAATGCTCTCGAAACTTAGGGATACACCCAGAATATCCCAACCTTCTCCTTGACCTTCACTACAAATCCATCATCTAAAAATTTATCTTAAGTTTTTCTCAAGTCGTTTTTATTTTAAATTTTGCAACTTCTTCCAAATTAATAAGTTCCATATATTTCCTACTTTGAATTTAAGCATATACTTTTTTCTTTTATATCTCAGTTAATCTTTTACAGGGGCCTTAATAACTCAGCATTTTTTAAAATTATTTTTAAAAATGACACTGGCAATGGAGTGAGAAGCTCTCGGTATATCAACAGTCTTTGAAAGTATGTTAAATTGACAGAAATCCTTAACAAAGGAATCGCCATAAAAGTAATGAGACTGGCAGTGTAGTCCGAAAAATAATGACATGAGAACCAAAAGGTTGAGGTTCTCATCTCTAACATTAGCTCACTGTATAACCCTGCTTTTCCCTTCTCTGAGTCTCAATTTCCACATCTGTAAAATGAAAAGGTTAGACTCGATTCTGAACAAAAAAAGACAACAACAATAAAATGCTCTAATTCCACAAAGATGAGGATAAGGATGGGACCAAGGGCACCACCATTCTTCCAGTTCCCTAGGCTCACAATATTAGTGTCATTCCTGACTCTCACCCCTATACATTCAATTCATTAGCAAATCTTTTTGCTTACAGAAAACATCTTTTTGGGATTAGCTAGGTGGCACAATAGATAGAGCACCAGCCCTGAAGTCAGGAGGACCTGAGTTCAAATTTGATCTCAGACACATGACACTTCCTAGCTGTGTGATCCTGGGCAAGTCACTTAACCCAATTCAATTGCCTCAGAGGGGAAAAAAAACTTTTTCTCTTCTGACACTCTTATCACTTTGATCCAGGGCTGGACTATTGCACATAACCTGTTGGTGGGTCTGCCAGGACCTAGTCTCTCTCTTCTCTAGCTCATCCTAACTCAGCTGCCCAGGTGACCATCCTTTAACTCAGGGCTGACCGTGTCACTCTCCAACTCAATGAGCTCCAACAGCTCCCTACCACTTCCAGAAGCAAAAATGAACTCTTCTGCTTAGTACTGAAAACACTTCCTAGTTCCTCAATCTTTTTCAGCTTCACTTCCCTCCTCCTATAAAGCACTGCATCTCATGGGCCTGTCTCTATACCTCTGCACTATTTGTGCCCCAGGACCAAATACTCTCCTTCCTCACCTTGGCCTCTTAGTTCTCCTGGCCTTTTGCAAAAGGCCATTCCTGCTCTCCTAAGATGCTGCTGCCTTCCTCTCTATAGCTGCCTTCCATCTAGTCTACATATATCTACATATGTACATATATACATACATGTATATCATATATTACATATACATATAAGTAGGTAGGGACTTATTTATGTGCTATTTGCCCCAACAAAATGTGAGCTCCTCAACAGCAGAGACTTGGCCTCCCTTTGTGGTACACAATAAGATCTTAATAAATGCTTATTAACAAACTAAAGGCCTGAACCTGAGATTTTTTTGGTATAAGAAACTACAAGATGAAAACGACTCCTTTTATCAATTCAAGTCAGCAGCTTCTCTGTAACTTATGGTCTTAGTTGCTTAGAGTGGAAGTGTCCGACATCTCTGCCCCCAAACCAGACTAAAATGTGAGCAAGCTGGAATCTTCATGTTGGCTTAGTAGACCCGGCTTCTATTTGAGTTTGACAAACTCAGGCCAGTTTGGCCTAGAGAACTGAGAAATTAAGTGAATTGCTCAGGATCACATAGCTAGCCAATTATGTGTCAGGGATGGGACTTGAACTCAGATTTTCCTAGCTTCAAGACCAGCTCTTTTTTTACTGATTCTATATACAGCTTATACATTCCAATAAATGCTGTCCTTCAAAGTAATTACCCAGAAGTTAGAGAAAAAAATGTACACTTAGTACAATAACACAGCCAATTTTTTTTCAAATATTTCTATATTCTTACTTTGGATACTGTAAGCTTGTCACACCTCATTTTTAAGACTAAGATAAACTGCTTGTCTTCTCAGGGAGGGGGGACTAAAAAACAGGGAGGACAAAAAATGTGAAACTCAAAATCTTGTAAAAAATGAATTTTCTATACACATAATTTGAAAAAATGCCATTTAAAAAACTAAAATAATACACCCCATTCTAATCTGACATTACTCACTAAAGTCAGCTCCAAATGAATTAAAAAAAAAAACACAAAATATTAGAGATGGTAAGTACCTTAGAGATTATCTAGTTTAATGCCCAATTTTATCTAGTCCATTTTCATCATTTTTAAAATGAGGAAACTGAAGCCTTAGCTTAAGACCATTTCCAAAAATCAAATCTATAGTCAAAGATTTTTTCACTGAAGGCATTCAAAATAGTGTTCTTCAGACCATAAAAGCCATTCCTAAAGAGCAATGCCCAAAATGTTCTAATGAAATTCATTACTAGGATGCATATTTTCCAAAATGGCCAATCCGAGAGGAGCAACATTCATTTGAATAGGCTATTTCGTTTTGTTTTTTCTTAATCTATTTTTACCTGAATAACACCAAAGGAAATACACAGAATAATAACCTCCCTTCACCAAAGAAAGTATGGCTAAAGTCCATCTCTAATTCCAGGAATGAAAACCTAATTGGTCCAGCAGCAAAGTCAAGCTCAAGATTTAATGCATGATGTAATGGGGCCAGAGTAGCTCAAAGGCTAAATGAGTCCCAAATTCACTGGTAAATAGACAAAAAACTTCCAACTCCCAGAAAAGCTCTCTTCTGGTAGCCATGATCAAGCTAAGCTTGATCTTGAGGCAAAAATGGAACAAGCTTCTAGAAATGAAACTTGCTATGCCCAATAGCATTCTAGGGATTTCCCTTTTAGAGAATTATCACTAATTGTGTTAGCTGGAAGTGATCCAGAAAATTGTGTAAAACAAGTAGAAATAACCGTTCAGCTATGGAGGATGAGAAGGACAAGCCAGTGTTGTGAATTTTATCTTGGCAGAACTAGAGCCCAACAGAAGTCAGAATCTACAAACATAGAGCAGATTCTAGATTTGTGCTAATATGGACAAGAGAAGTCTAGATAACCATTCTCTACATAAGCTAAAAACTCCATTTCAATTAATTGATAACTTCGATTTCTCCCCTCCTCCCAAACTTCTCAACAGAGTCAGTCTCAGTTTGTCCTCTTTTCTCTGTTTATGGAGATACCCCAAGTCTAGCAATGATGAGGGGGACAATCAGGCACCTCAATGGTTTACAAGAGAACTCACTTAAGTACCTTACCTTGGAAGTTTTGTTTCTCCCTTCATAAAGCATAAGCTCCTCAGCCAGCAGCAGAGTCCGAGCTGTGTTACAGAGATCTAGAGGCTGAAAACAAAGTAGAGTTTGAATTCACAGGGTAGGGATGAAGAATCCCAATGGGGACTGGGGAAGAAGGGAACCCCAGAGTCATGCTGCCCCACGGGAGCCTGGGAAAGATATGAGCCAGCTAAACCACCTGGGGACTCAATTCTTATCAGGAGGAGCGCTTGCTGACCAGTTGGCTGGAACGGAAGAGGGGAGAAACCACTCACTTGTGCTCAACGCTTACACAGCCCCACAGCCTCAAAAGAGAAGAAAAAATATAACCGCTGTCCTCGTGGGAAGCAGCCTGACAGACAGCCTAGAGCCAACTCTAATGAGGCTGCTTTCTTTGGGCAGGAAGCAAAACCACACAGCATGGGTCCTTTTGAGGTCCAGCCCCCTCCCATAGCCTGCCCGTTGCTTTGCCAGAAACACCATCAATGGCTTCGTGCCACATATAGTCCTACCCTCTTCACCCCATACAGGGAGAATCACAATGAGGATCTCTCTGGGAGTTAGATTAGCTCCTTCCACAAACTGACTGCTGGCAGTGTGTAATACCTACTGGGTTCTTTTATCCTCACATCTCCTGATCACAATCCAACAGATTCTTACTCCACTAGTTACTAGCTTTCATCCAAGAAGCCCTTTCTTGTACTCCCTGCACTTTCTTGATCAAACTGATTGATTCTCACAGGACTTCCCAGAGCATTCTCAGCCCTCTAGGTCAATGCATCACTGTGCTAACCACAGCTATCATACTTCCCCACCATGTCTCCTCTTAAGTCCTCTTCTTTATCCAGCCCAAATGAAGCTACATATGATAGGGACAATATATGTACTCATACTCATATAGCAATATTTATTGAGGCTTATCAATAGATGCTTAGTACTGGGGCGAGATTCTTAAAGAAAAACATAGGTTAACCCTAACATATTTATACCTTCCAGTCTAAAACAGATACTTCAGTATATTGAAACAGACATTTAGAAATGAAAAAAGAACATTCAGCCATATATAAAGATATATTTGAGGCTGATAAAGTTCAACGGACAGATGTAGACTATATGCTGTCAAAATGTGTTTGCATCCTAAGGTATATTAGACAGTACAGTACTAGGTCCAAAATAGATAACCAACAGGCCTGGAGAAATCTCGGTCAGAGGCAAGGGCAAGTAAGACTACAATCTAACAATGTCTAAGGAAAATGGCTAGACCCCATGTAAGACAATTTTAATCATAAAGTGGAGAAGCCAGGGGATCAGCTCAAATGAGAAGAGCAAAGTAGGAATCGCATTATGAAAGATCTCAAGGCTCCTAACTCAGTAATTTTCTAAAAGACAAATTACCCGTGCTCAGCACAGAAGCCAGAAGAATGAGAACCTTTAACATTTACAATGAGAAACATATGAAAGAACTGGCTCCCAAATAAGCATGAAATCATACTCTGCCTTTAAATACAATTGCTGGGCAAAAATAAAAATCCCCAGAGAAGAGGAATAGAGGCCACACATGTTGTTGCACACCGGCAAGCCCTGCTAAGGTTGGTGAATGGCTTGAAGATCCCTAAATTAGATTGGGCTAGGCTCATCAGGTGTCTGCACTAAGCCTGATACCAGGATAATGAGTTCCCAGATTCATCTGGCCCCCTGGTCCAAGTCAGAAACTGAGCAAGATAAAGCTCCTATGCTGATCAGCAATGGGATTCTGCCCATCAATAGCAACTTCATTTCCAACCTAGTTTAGATAGGGATATCTAGGTTTAAAAAAAGACATGCAGAAACAGATCTCCCAAAGAAATCATAAAAAAAGAAAAGAACTCACATGTACAGCAGACAAAACAGATAAGACAGTTTCCCTTTAGCAGTCAAAGTCCAATTCTCCCCACCTAATATCTCTTGCTTCTTTCCTTACACCCATAATAATATGAGCATTTCAATAAAGAAAAACTCATTTTATTTCCCCCATAAGGTACTTGAAATCGTTGGGGGTATTTGGATGAGAGTATCCAGTCCAATGCAGAATCTTCACTCACTAGTTATTATAGCCTTACACCACAATTTCATCCTTTTCAAAATGGAATTCTCAGGGACAATTCAGACCAAACTTCCAGACTGTACACACCAGTCCTCCAGGAGCCACCATCTCACCTGTACGAAAACCGGAAAGACCAGGACTTTGGGAGCCAGTGTCACATAGGTGCCATAGTTTGAGTGTGGGCTGTGGGGCTTCATGATGGTACAATTCTGGTAGTTACCACAGCCTTTTACAGTCTGCACTGTCTTCATCAGTCTGGATTTCTTCCCCAGGCCTGTGTGGGATTTTCCTTTGCTAGTGTTTCCTGTATCTGCAGGAACAAAGAGGGAACGAATGAGAAGGATATGAAACCTAAGATTCTATACAAAATTTACAAAGTATGGATAACAAAGTGAACTAGAGATCATAACATAAAGGCAATTTTGATGCCCCAGGTCTTAGTAAGATCTACTAGGATGAGAACCATGATAGGAATATGGCTCTGGAAAGGTGGCATGTCCTATTCAAAAGGAAAAGGTCAAAGGTAGGGAGAATTAGTTAACTTTGTATGTTAAGAAGATAAGACTTGTCCTATATCAAGATAAAGCTGAAATAGATATATAATTTAAACATAAAGGGTGATAATAATATAAGCTAATTAGGAGAACAAGCAATAGCTTGTTCAAATATTTACAAAAGGGAGGAATTCATGGCTAAACAAGACATAGAGAACATTATGAAATGCAAAACTGAAAGTCTTGATTACATTAAATTTAAAATTTTTTGCACCAAAAAACCCAATACAACTAAGAGAAACAGAAAGCTGGGAAACAATTTAACAAAGATCTGAATGCAGATTACAGCATACTATTTTTCACTTTCTGTACTTTTTTCCTTTAAGTTTATGTCTTCTTTTACAACATGACTAATATGGCAAAATATTTTGTATGACAAAAAACATATAACCTATATCAAATTGCTTATCATCTCAGGGAGGAGGAAAGTAAAGGAGGGAAAGATAAAATTTGGAATTCAAGATTTTTTTTTAAATGTGAAAGACTATCTTTACATGTAACTGAGGGGGAAAAAATTTTAAGAAGTGATAAGACTTGTGAGAAAATCTATGAACCAGTAAAGGAAGCATAATAAAGCTCAAAGATCATTTTGAATGTAAATCAGCAGAGACATAAACAAAAGTGATATTGTCATTTGAGCTTTGAGCTTACCACAAACCTTCTAGACAAGAAAAGGGCATAAATGAGGAGTTCAAGAAATAGAGCACAATTATCATCTCAGGGAGGAGGAAAGTAAAGGAGGGAAAGATAAAATTTGGAATTCAAGATTTTTTTTTAAATGTGAAAGACTATCTTTACATGTAACTGAGGGGGAAAAAATTTTAAGAAGTGATAAGACTTGTGAGAAAATCTATGAACCAGTAAAGGAAGCATAATAAAGCTCAAAGATCATTTTGAATGTAAATCAGCAGAGACATAAACAAAAGTGATATTGTCATTTGAGCTTTGAGCTTACCACAAACCTTCTAGACAAGAAAAGGGCATAAATGAGGAGTTCAAGAAATAGAGCACAACCTTGACACAGAAGCCTGATCTAGAAGTGATAGGAAACTTCAATTATCCAGATGTCTGCTGAACTTCAATTATCCAGTTATCTCTGCCAAAAGCAAATGATTTCTTGACTTGCTAAGGTAAGTAATAATTTCATCCTCAAAAGGTAGAGTAATCAACAAAAGAAATACCTATTTTGAATGTAGCTCTTATTAACAAGCTGGTTGCTAAAGTAGGAGTAATCAACACTCGAAAGGAAACTAACTATTCCTTAAATTTTGTGATAGAGAATAGGAAATCCAGTTGTGATTGTTGTTTGTCCTTTTTCAAAGGACCATGACATCAGGAAGGTGATACCATTGACATGCAAGTGAATTGGATTTTACTGAGGGAGGCTGTGCAAGGTCACCAGCCTCACTTTCCCCTCCAGAGACCTCAGGATCCAATGGCAAGATGTAGATCAAGATGCCTGGAGATGGCCCTGGATGCAAAGGGAAACCTTGGCCTTTTTAAACTAAGGCTTTCAACAGCTCTCAATTTAACTGAGTCCACACCATTCAGTAATTAAGGCTAAGTAACAATTGAGGCAAAAAATCTCTCTTTCACCTTGTCCAAAAGAAAAAAAAAATCTAAATAAATAAATGAGTGAATGAATCTGGGAGTAGAAGATCCTCAGGGTTTCTGGCCAAAGAAAGGATAATCACACATACACCCTAGATTTTGAGAGAACAGATTTCAAAGGGTTCAAAGATAGATGGGGATAAAATGGACCCAAAAAAAATTCTCTTGGGGAAGTTAAGTCTAGGAGGGATTTAGAAGTTCTTAAAGAAGGAAATTCTGGTCACAAAAGGAACCAATTCCAATGAAAAAGAAAGGAATGATTGCCTTACGTATGGATACAGAGGAAACCCACCAATTAATTTGCTTTTTAGAAAGATACCTACAAAAAATGGAAAAAAAGGACAAGTAACAAAATAAATGACAAAATGTGGTATATATCTGTTAGAATAGTGTCAGGAGTGCTCAAAATGAACTGAGGTTGAAAAGGAAAACTGAAACTAAACAATCTGCAAGTATTTATTGAATGCCTATTGTACTACATACAATGGATGCTGAGGATTCAAATACAAAGAATAAAACCATCCCTACTTACAATAAGTGTACATTCTTTAAGTCCCAACTAATATCCCAACTTCTACAGGAAGCCTTCCCAAATCCCTCCTAATTCTTTCATGTTGTCTTTCCCCTTAGCCTGTAAGCTCTTTAAGGGCAGGAATTCCCTTTTGCTTCTTTTTGTATCCCCAGGGCTTAGTACAGTGACTGGCACATAACAGTTATTTAATTTTTTTTATTGATTGATTGATTCTAATAGGGGATATAAGTACATATAAAAATACAGCATAAATACAAAGCTAATAAATACATACATGTATCTACACAAAGTTGTTAAAAACAAGATGGAAGAGGGCATTAGCAGTGGTAGGATCAGGAAAAGCTTCACACAGAAGATGGTTCTTCAACTGAATCTTAAAAAGAGATGGACTATTAAACAGAGGTAAGGAGAAAAGGCATTCCAGCCATGGAGATGGAACACAGGAGTTGCATGAGAGAACATTGAGAGAAGGCCTTTTTGGCTAGATAGCAGTGTGTGGGAGAAGTAATGTTCAATGAGGCTGGAAAAGAAGGCTGGGGGGCACGCTGTATAAGGCTTTAAGACCTAAACATATTTTACCCTAGAGGCAATAGGAAGTCACCATAGTTAGTTCAATAAGAGAGTAACTCGTTCAGACACATACTTAAGGAAAATGGACTGCACTGAGGAGGAGCTTGAAGAAGAGACCCCAGTTAGGAGTTTTCTAATCATCTAGCAAGAGGTAATAAGGGCCTGAATTTAGGTTCAGGAATGGAGAGAAATCTAAGCTGTTGAGCCAAATCCTATGAGAGAAAATTTAATATGGACTGATGTTGAGTTTTATATTCAAATTCAAAGTAACAGCTTCATAACTAGCCTAACAACAACTTATCTGGAAAAGATCACTGGGTTTGGGGGGATATAAAAAGCTCAATATTTTTCAATGTCTTATATGGCAGCAATCTTAGGCTTCACTGAGAGGCACAATGTCCAAAGCTTGAGATATGAGCAGTGATAACCTGGGCAGCATGCAGAGAGAGCTACCAGAATGATAAAGTGAAGGACCCTGAGGTCATGCCATAGAGGAACTAGTGGAATGTATACCATCACATACCTACTAGTTTTAATGCTCTCCCTTACCTCCACCTCCTGGAATTCTTAGCTTCCTTGGAGGTTCAGTTTCAGTACCACCTCCTATTGAAAGACTTTTCTTATTTAATTATTATCCTCTTTAATTAATATCCTCTTTCTCCTCGAATTATTTTGTATTTACTTATTGCAGTACATGTTGTATCCTACTGACCCATTCCATGCTCCAGTGTAAACTCCTTGTCAGATGAAATTATTTGTCTTTTTACTCTTGATCCCTAGTAGGTGTATAATAAATGTTTGTGAAACTGGACTGGATTATTGATCTTTTTTTAATATCTTGGGCATAGGAAATGGGAGGGACAGGAAGTGGGAGGAACATGACAGAAGAGGGATTAGACTTATTCTGCTTGGCCCACAGAGCAAAATTAGAATCAGTGAGTGGAAGTTACAAAGAGGCAAAATTAGATTTGATGTAAGGAAAAAGTTGATATAACCACAAAGGCATGGAAACATGCAATAGGCTGTCTCTTCATGGAGTCATTTAATCAAAAATTAAATTTGAAGATGTGAAGAAGATGATTTCTGTATATGGATCATACTATTTCATGTCTAAGAAACTTTCCACTTAAAATTGTGTTCTTTTCCTTATAGATATCACCTTTCAATGGCATTCTCCCTAGAAAGAGACAAAGAGCCCTAAATATAAAAAAAAGACTAGAATAACCTCCCAATAGTACAGTAGAATCTAAATTAATGTCCAGGGGAGTAAAGGCAGGAACTTGCCTAATCTCTCCTCCATACTGCTCCAAATTCCTTTAAATAATGACTTTTTATAAACAAATTTTAGAGCACCAGAACACTCAAAAAGAAGTAGAACATTTTCCAACTGAAGACAACTTAGAAGCTCAGCAGAAAAGGTTTGTGATATGGTGTGGCCCTGGACTCAGCCCTAGCCCCAGCAGGCTCAACCAATGAATCAGCAGCAGTGCCAGTGGCTTCCAGACCTCTCAGCTCAGAGACACCAAGGAGAACTTAGAAGGTCAGCATAAAAGATCTGAGGAACCAGGCCTAGTGCCTAATCCCAGCACAGACTTTCCCACCCCAGACCCAGCCTCAGCTGGACCCCAGAATCAGCCAGACCTCTGAATTGACAGCACTTCCAGACCTCTTGGCCGGGGAACACCATGGACGATCGAAAGGTCAGTGGAGACAGTCTGTGCTAATGGAGTAGGACTTTGGTGTGCAGTCCCAGCACAGCTTAGGCACACTCAATCTTACAGCTACGGTGGGGCAAGGACCTAACAATTTCAGGACAGAAAAGAGGGCTTGCAGTCAAATTCCTATAAAGATTTCTGAAAACAACTACACAAAATCCCTGAAGCCTGGGACAGTATACCTTACACCCTGGAAACAGAGCCCTACTTTAACAAAGAGTTAAAAGCTGAGTAATAAACTAGGAAAATGAAGAGAAAACAAAAAGGTTTTGACCACTGAAAGTTATTATGGTGACAAGGAAGATCAAAATGCACATTAAGAAGATAACAAAATCAAAGCTCCTATATCCAAAGCCTCCAAGAAAAATAAGAATTGGACTCAGGCCATGGAAGAGCTCAAACAGGACTTTGATCATCAAGTAAAAGGGATAGAGGAAAAATTAGGAAAAGAATTGAGATTGGCACAAAAGGAAACGCAAAAAGCTAATGAGAAGAATGCCTTAAAAAGCAAATAATGTCCAGAATGAAGTTGTGGTTACTGCTTGCTCTGGTTCTATCAGAAAAACAATGAATTTGGAATCTAAATACAACTGGATTTGAATCCTCTGGCTCTCTTAAATTACTTTCTTTGGTCCAGTAATTTCACTTCTCTGGACCATGGCAGCTTCATCTATAAAATGAGGGAGTTAATGAGATGACCTCTGAGGTCCCTTCAAATAACTCTCCACATCAAGTAATAAGGCAGAAAAAATAGGCCAGAAATTTCTTAGGAAGAAATTCCTAGTAGTACAAACTGCTAACCAACTGCCACCAGCAAGCATACAAGAAGAATAAGAGCGCTCACAGCTATCATCTGGGGAAATAATTTGTGTGAAAAAAGGGCCAATCCCCCTACCAAATGCTACATAGGTAAGCCAGCCGAACTGAAGCAACCAAGCACTCTGAGGGTAAGACAGCAGGCAGTATATGCCAGAAAAGTCAAACCACTATTACTCACCACCTTGACCATCTACTTCACAGCAATGTTAAGAGGATAAAATGAGATGATTATAAAATACTTGGCAAATCTTGAAGTCTACATAAATGCTAACTCTTATTATCATGACCTTAATTCCTCATTTCTACTCAGTGGTCAAGTTTTGCCAATTATACAATCACAGTGAATTTCAAATT
Source organism: Antechinus flavipes (assembly GCF_016432865.1). Taxonomy (NCBI): domain Eukaryota; kingdom Metazoa; phylum Chordata; class Mammalia; order Dasyuromorphia; family Dasyuridae; genus Antechinus; species Antechinus flavipes. The sequence continues at coordinate 497,827,878 of NC_067399.1, forward strand.
CATACCTTCCACTCCATTCATGTGATCATTTGCCCTAAGTTCTGATCCTCATCATTCTTTTCTTGGTTCTACTGCAGTACCCTCTGAATTGGTCTTCCTTCATGCTCTCTGTCTCTTGCTGCTAAGACAAAATGCAAACACTTCTGCTTGGCTACTAAAATCCTTTAAATCTTACTCCAGCCTCCATTTCAGACTTACTGAATACATTCTAAGATTTGCTTCCCATTCCCTATATACAACATTCTATTCTCTCATCCTTGTTCTTTGTGAAAATTGTCTCCCTTGTCAGAGATGTTTCTCCCTTCTCCTCGCTTCCATCTCAAAGAATCCCTTGCTTCCTCCAAAGCTCAGACCAAGCACCATTTTCTACAGGGTACTTTCCCCCTCCCTAAAATTACTACATACAGAGTTTTAATTTAATTGTCTATGTGTGTGTTGTCTTGAGTAGAATTGAAAATTGAATAGAATTCTCTTGAGGTTAGGGTCGCTTTCATTTTTGTCTTTATATTTCTAGCACATATCACAGTTCCTGGCATAAGGTAGGTACTTCATAAGTACTTATTAAATCATGGCTGAATGAATAAAAAGGGGTTGGCTCATAGCTTTCAATTCCCTGATTCTAAAAGAAAACATGTCTGGCTGGAAAAAAAAGTTTGAGAAGTCCTATAAGCATTCAATGCTCCACCTTGACCAAGGATAAGTATTCTCATTTTCATTTTACAAATGAAGTACCTGAAGTCCAAAGAGGCTGCATAATTTGACCAAGTCACCCAGTGAATAAAGAGTCCAACTTTAGAGGAGGAAGGATGCTGTCATCCATTTATCCCAACAAAAAACACCATTTTTCATTTTTAAATCTTGGCATTATCAAATTAAAAAGCCTTTGTACAAACAGAACGAATGCAAACAAGATTAGTAGGGAAGTAACAAACTGGGAAAACATCTTTACAATTAAAGGTTCTGATAAAGGCCTCATTTCCAAAATATATAGAGAACTGACTCAAATTTATAAAAAATCAAGCTATTCTCCAATTGATAAATGGTCAAAGGATATGAACAGACAATTTTCAGATGAAGAAATTGAAACTATTACCACTCACATGAAAGAGTGTTCCAAATCACTTTTGATCAGAGAAATGCAAATTAAGACAACTCTGAGATATCACTACACACCTGTCAGATTGGCTAAGATGACAGGAAAAAATAATGATGAATGTTGGAGGGGATGCGGGAAAACGGGGACACTGATGCATTGTTGGTGGAGTTGTGAACGAATCCAACCATTCTGGAGAGCAATCTGGAATTATGCCCAAAAAGTTATCAAACTGTGCATACCCTTTGATCCAGCAGTGTTTCTATTGGGCTTATACCCCAAAGAGATACTAAAAAAGGGAAGGGGACCTGTATGTGCCAAAATGTTTGTAGCAGCCCTGTTTGTAGTGGCTAGAAACTGGAAAATGAATGGATGCCCATCCATTGGAGAATGGCTGGATAAATTGTGGTATATGAATGTTATGGAATATTATTGTTCTGTAAGGAATGACCAGCAGGATGAATACAGAGAGGCTTGGAGAGACCTACATGGACTGATGCTAAGTGAGATGAGCAGAACCAGGAGATCATTATACACTTCGACAACGATATTGTATGAGGATGTATTCTGATGGAAGTGGATTTCTCTGACAAAGAGACTTAACTGAGTTTCATTGGAGAAATGATGGACAGAAACAGCTACACCCAAAGAAGGAATACTGGGAAATGAATGTGAACTATTTGCATTTTTGATTTTCTTCCCGAGTTATTTTTACCTTCTGAATCCAATTCTCCCTGTACAGCGGGAGAACTGTTCGGTTCTGCAAATATGTATTGTATCTAAGATATACTGCAACATATCCAACATATATAGGACTGCTTGCCATCTTGGGGGGGGAGGAGGAAGGGAGGGGAAAAAACGAAACATAAGTGATTGCAAGGGATAATGTCGTGTAAAAATTATCCTGGCATGGATTCTGTCAATACAAAGTTATTATTAAATAAAATAAAATTAAAAAAAAAATCTTGGCATACCAGAACCAAGAGCCACATGCATACAAAGCTTTAAAACTTTTAGTTTGAAGTTTGATTTTTGTCTGTATGTGTTTTTAAACAGCAGCACTTTTCAACTACAGCTATCCAGCCTCTTCCACTTAGTGTACTCAACTCCTACTCAGTCTCTTTTCGCTGTAGAAATCTCTAGCTCTTTCCCTAAAACCCCAGATTACAAAAAGACTTTATTTCTCATCACCTGCTCCACTGGTCATATACAGTAATTACACTTCTCTCCTGCTGCTTCTGAATCTGACCTTGGCAGCAATACTAAATCACGTGTTGGGAACCTCAAACCAGGCATTTTCAGGTTAGCAGACAATGCTGAGGGTATGTTGCTACTCTTCTCCCTCCTGTACCCAGAAAACATAACCAAACAGCATGTTGTCCATGTGCCATGGAACAATTTGGGACTCTGTTCATCCCAAGAAATCTCTCACCACTGTATTCTAAATTAGCATTCACAAGAATGTGGAATGACCTAACTGGAAGACTGTAGATCTAGCTTTCAGGAACTTATTTATCAGTTCAAGCCTCAAGATGGAATATTTGGGCCCACTTCCAAATTCTATGCCTCAGTTTCCCCCAATCTATAAAATGAATCAAGGGCAAAAAAAAATTTGTTGTCCCTCAGGGTTCTATATTAGTAAGATTAATTCTGTCAAATATCCTGAAACTGCTCATATAAAAGGTATATAGAATGGGAAAGGACTGGTTCCCTGCCTACAAAGGTCCCCCTTAAAGAAACTAATTATAGATTTAGAATTGAAAGAGGCCCTAAAGATCATCTGGCCCAGCCACCTCATCTTACATAAGAAACAGGTTTGGAAAGATTCTATGACTTGCCCTGGATCAAGCAGGCAGAAAGCACAGCTAGGATTCACTCCCAAGGCCTCTAACTACACTTTCAGCCCCCTTATAAACTTGGGAGATCTATGACCTCATTGCTATAGGGACACACTAAGGACAAGATCCTTGTGTTCTACTCTTTTGTGATTACTGTCCATGCACTCCCACAGATCCTTCAGAAAGGATTACCCAACTTTCTGGAAGCCTTCTAGGCTTTTATGAATTTTCTGGGTTTCAGGGAGAACTCTCAGGTTGGACGTTTCATCCCCCATTCTCTTTTTCTAGTCAAATATTTTTCCAAAGGCCTTTGTACCACCAGATTTGTGCCACAGCCAGTTTGTAACCACTATGTATTTCTATATTTCCTTGTGGGTCATCAGTAACTTTTGATTCTTTGGATTATATTAACATAGATATTTAGAAGAAGGAACACAAGCCCCCTCAGGACAAGAAAACTATGGTCCAGAGAAGATGAGACTTGCCTAAGGGATTCTGTTGCTACTGCAAGATTCACATGTGAAGTTTCCAAAATGCAACCCTCCTCTGTTCTCTCCTATTCGATTCTGGATTCAGCTTATTTTCCATCTGCAATGCCTCTCCCAGATATATGCGCTAGTAGACCAACACAATGGAACAGCTGTTCAACAATACATCATAATCTGAACAATAGACAATTTTCATCCATTTAGTTTTTCCCATACAGAATGATAGGCCAATCACCTCTTAGAAATAATGGATCTCACTGAGTACCTCTAGGACCTAATGCATTCAGAACACTATCATCTGCAAACAGTAGCATCTGGACGACTTACTCCTAGAGGAAATTTCTCTTCCACTTGGATCTTACGCAAGACATCCTTTATAACAGTGCTCAACACACATCTCCCTGATACATGCTTCATTTGGCAATACTCAAAAAAGTTGCTCAACAGAACGGCTGTATTTATCAAGGAATCACTATTGGTCTTAATTTGTGCATGACAGACTCTATTGATACAAATATCTTTTGGCAAGCAATAAATATAACATTCTTGTATTTTCTGAACCTTTCAAATAATTTCATAAATATAGAAATGTGATCAGCTATAGAGAATTGATTGCAAAAGCCTGTCTTCTATTTTCATCAGATTATTCTCATAAAAATAACATGGTGAAAACTGGTGACATTTTAAGTTGGCAGTTATGTCTGTGATTTTTTTCCCCATTCCTTTGGTATCTTCCACTCTCCTAAGACACTTTGCTAAATGATCCCTCAATGCTTTCAAGACTATATCATCTCTGGCTCAGATGTCTTTAGTGGGTACTTAGTCTGATCTCAGGACTCACTGCTCTTCCTAACTTCATCAACTTAAGTGGTGTTTTTAACTTCTTGTAAGCTACATTAAGAACTGAGGTTCTGAAGATTCCACTGTCACTGCTGATGAAAATAGAAACACTGACAAATTTGTTCCGTTTGTTATTCTCCTGCCAGTTTCATCTATGAATGCTCTTCCAATGATGTGGCTCACTTGAATTTCATGCCAACTTTTCTATAAATTTCTTTTTGCTTCTACTACTTTTTGCTATTCTTAAATGGATACTTCTCATAATTTTCTTCTACCTTATTCTATAATGTTTTACAAATAAGTGTGAAATTCTATGTTGATTTTACCCTTTAGTGGATGATATGATTGCAAACAGAGGGCTAATATTTATATGACTTGCATTATCAGTAACTCTTCACTTCTTATCTGTTAAGATGCAGTCAGTTTCATTTCTACCATACTGCTTAGGGTTCATCAGGTCTAGCATCAAGACTCTTCTAGAAGAAAATTAATGATATATAGTTGTGAAGTCTATAATAATCCTTTGGCCTCTTTTTTTTCAAGTTTCTACCACTTTTTTAACATATCATTCTCCATCCTTCCCTGTGCTCACCTTCATATGTAAGGTCTCCGAGTATCAAAGGATACATTGGTTTGACTTACCAACTTCTTAAGTGATTTTATCAAATTCTTCACATATTTCTCTTTGCCGTCAGTCTTTGCAACAGATGTTAGTAGACAACATTATCCTATTTAGGGTACCTCCAATTAAGACCTTTACAAGCAATTTAAAAACTATATGACTCTTAGAACTTTCTTCTTTCTTTTCTACCATTCCACCCTTTTCCTACAGAAGCACAAAGAAGCCACACATGACTAAAGTTCATTTCTTGTTTTATTTCATGGATTACCAAATCCAAAGAAATCATTACCTTGTGATAGGCCTTCTAATGACAAACCTCTGAGCCCAAAGTCAAATTAGTCCTCAAATACTTAGATTCACTCATTCATAAAACCTTTCTAGCATAATGGATTGGCAAAAGCTAAAAAGAACTTTAAAGATCATCTAGTCCAACTCTCACTTTTCAAAAGAAACTGAAGTCCAATAAATTAACTTGTCCAAGATCATACACAACTTGGTGGCAAATTTGGAATTTCCTAATGCAATGGACTAGGAGCATTATAATATAACTTAATCATGAGCTGATCTGGCCAGGGAATTTGGAATTCCACTAACCCAGATCCAGAGTAAACATGAATTAACCATCACACAATCATATCTGCTCCTAGCAATAGGAGCTAAGACTTGGAAGGCTTTTACTTCAAGCATTAGCAACATCATCAATAAACTATTTGTATTCTTTGATATTTAGTATCCTTCCCAAGGCAAAAATTGTGTTTCATTTTCCATGCAAGTTAGGGAAAGGAAGTAAACCTAGGTACAGTCACTAAGTTGTCAGCTAATAGCCAAACCAAAACTAGAACCCAGGAGTTCTCATTTCAGTTGTAATTCAATATATACCTAGTTTCTTCCCTAATACTTCATTCATATTTATTACTTTCCAGTTAATCAAGTGGCTTATTTTCAGGAGGGAATTAAATTATGGTGAGCTGTATGTTGATGGCCTCCTAAAGAGATTTATGTGACTGGGGCTGGGGGAAAGGGGAGAGGGAAACAATATCTCTGGGATCTTCCTCTGAAACTCTTCAACTGCTTCACTTCTCTATCACACAGTGTCAAGCCACAATAGTCATCCCCACAGCACAATGACCCTATTGTGCTGAAAGGAGAAGACTTTTCTCTTGCTTTGCTCAATTTCAAACCAAGATTCTTTCTCCTTTCTGGTAAAATATAAGTTCCTTCAAGGAAGATATTGCTTCATCCCAATGACTAGCAGAGGGCCTTATACATATCAGGCATTAAAATTCTGAAATTTGCTACTCAAAACTTTTAAATCTTTTCAATTCAAAATGTACATCTTACTCCTCTCCTACATCTAACAAAAATTCATTCCTCTTACAAATTCAGGCTCATAGTGGCACCATCTTAGAAGGAAATGACATTTTCTGCTGAGTGATCAACTATGAAAGTTGGTTCTTCTCAGTGGTTCAGTGATCCAAAGCAATCCCAATAGACTTTGGATAGAAAATGCCATCTGCATCCAGAAAAAGAACTATGGAGATTGAATGTAAATCAACATATGCTGCATTCATTTCTTTTTGCTGTTTTTTTTTCCTCTTCCATGGTTTTCCCTTTTGCTCTGATTTTTCTCTTCCAACATGATTCATATATACATACATAAAGTAATGTGTATTAAAACATTAATTTTAAAAAAGAAAAAAAAAAGGAAGTGGCATTTCCCCTCATTCCAAAGACAGGTAATGTCTACTGTTATCTTTTCATGTCCAGTGAACCAAGGGAGTTTTTGCTTGCTGAACTGAACCAAATCAAACTGGGACCCTTAGATCTTCTATGGAACTTGAATTCATTAGCTGATTCCTGCCTTTGTTGATTGGGTCTTTCAACAAAGAACAATATCAGTTAATAGCACACAGGGGATGAGCTTTATATTGACCTAGCTAGCACCTTTCACCCATAAAATGGGAAAAGATTTTCCAATTGTTACCTAGAAATAAGTATTGTCTTCTTTTATAGGTAGAAGAGAAAAAGGCAGTAACATTGACAAAAAAGATAAAGGCACCTCCGAAAAAGGACAAAGGTCATTGTGAAGCTCTCAACATTTCAAATTCATTCCATGGGGTTAAATCTCCAAATTGTGAGTACTTTCTACTGTATTTAGGGATTCCCTTCCCAAAGTAATATAAGAAAGGATCAACCCTCTCAATAGGCTATAAGTCAATGACCTCTGCTGGAATCCCTGGACCTGAGCTTTTAGCCAAATTCTTCACCATATAAGAGCTGATATCTTAGGCTTCCTGGAAAAAGCAATTGTTTTCATAATACAGCAAACAAGTCCAAATTTGTCCTTTTGGATCCAATTCAGTAAGTAACATGATACCAGAAGGCCTTAGTTCTACTTCTATGGTAGGGAAAAGAAAGCCCAATTTTAAAAGATCCTCAGCTAGTAGCCAAATACAAAAATAATAATAATAATAATAATCACTCCCTTAAAAGTGTTTGTCAAATGATCTATTTGAAGAAATGAAGTGATTTACCAGCTCACAATAGTATATCACAACAGGACTTTATACTCGAAGAAAAAGCCAGCATGGTGCAATAGAGAGAAAACAAGACTAGAAGTCAGAAAGACTATTTGGCAAACAAGAAGATTTCTACTCTGCTTCCTGACTTTTTCAAATTGGCCAGAAGGAGCTTGATAGTCACTATAATAATTATCCAAATGGAAGGCTAGATAAGAAACCACATGATTCCCTTCTCTGTCAAGTTCCTGGCAGAAGTGTGGTATACATACAAACACATACACACACACACACACACACACACACACACACACACACCTATTTCTGCTCATATTCTTGCTATATTAAGCACAAAGGAAAATCTGAGCCTAGCATCTAGTTCAGAGGGTTCCAGATTCGGCTTTCGCACAATTCATCTATTTCAGGAGAGCAAGATAAACTTGAGAAGGGAATTTCTGCTTGCCAGTGTAGAAAGGACTCCACATTTTCTTCAGTTGGGAATGACGTCTGCTGAGTAAGCTCAGAAGAGAGCTAAGTGTCCATGAAAGCTCCGTGACATTCCCTGGCCAAAAGCAAAACTCATCAGGAGCTATTCTCCTCAGAATCTAGACAGTTATGAGGAAATTTGAGGTCAAGTCATGTGCATGTTTTCATCAAAGAACCTATGAAGTCAGAGCTAGAAGAAGCAGGGATCTTAAAAATTATCTAATCCCTATCTCTGCAATGGGTAAATGGAGAAACTGAAGCCCAGAGACACACCACTACTTCTAGTACTTCTAGTAGGACATATTGCTATTTAGCAACAGTCAGATCCAAAACTGAGGTCCCTCCCTCCTCCTCCAGTGCTCTACCCATACCATAGTACTTCTCCATGTCATAACCTGCATTGTCAGGGGAGTTTACCCAACTGCAGTGGAAGCCATTAATTTGGACAATTCCCTGAAGCAGTTCCTAGTCCTAGGATCAACCTGACATTCTTTATTCCTGTACTGTGCTTGTTCACATGTAAGGAAAAAGGCCTCAACACTTCCCAGAGGGACCTGCATATCCAACCATGGCCAGGTAAATAACACTTGAGAACTCAATGGTTCCAGAAACTGGACTTGAAGATACTAACTGGGAATGACTCCAGGCTTCCCAGGAGCAGCTGGTTCAACAAACCAGAGTCAAATTCAAGACTTCACCCCAGCATTGTCCTGATTCTTTCCTCTCACTCCATAGAGCAAAGGTTCAAAACGTTTTATGTTATAGAGCACAGCACCACACTTAAAGATAGTAAAAGATCTATCTTTTATGAAGGAAAATAAGTGGCTTCAGTCTGCAATGTTTCAAACCTTGAAGTTGCAGTCTCTTGGGAGGTCACCATTAACTGTTGTCCCAACAAAGGATTCAGATAGAAGCCTCCTCTGTATGAGGAAAAAGAACTGTCTTTGGAGAAGATATCTATTTCAATATGATTGGGAGAATTTACAAAGAAACAACAAAAATCTAGTAACTATGATTGGGCAAGGTGTAAAGACTAAATTATTCTAAATTTTTTTGTCACTTTCATTTACCCAAACTCCATTACGGTTGGTTAGTCTATTAGAGCTTAGTGGAAGTGAAGAGAAAGTCCCAGAAAGCTTTGTTCTTCATACTGCAACTATAAGAATTACAGAGAGGAAGTCACTAAGCCAGGACAAAGAAATAGTCCCATTTCTTTCCAGGGACCTTTATGGTAATAGAAACTGGCAGAAAACACTTACCCTCTGGGATACTGTCCTCTTGATACAAGGGCCTCAGAAGCTAAAAGGAAAAAACAAAACAGCACAGAATCACCAGCTTAACTATTGAAGCAAGACTTCCTGACTCCACCTCTACCTTTAACATCTTTTCCATCTCTTCCCTCCTCTCTTTCCCCATCCCCTAGCATCACTTTCTCTGGTCTATTACAATCACTTCTCACAGGTGTTCTAAGCTCTGTGTTTTCTTTCCACTCACCCCAAACCTAACCTGTTCTTCATAACATTACCAGGAAATCTTTCTGGTGCATAAAATCATATCTTTTGCTTTAAAGAAAAAGGCTTCAGGAACTGTTATTCAACTGTTAACTGAGTAAAATTCAAACTCTTTAGCTAGACATTCATTCTGTCTCCCTAAGCCATTTGTCACCCAATTGTCTTTCCAGCATTCTCCCACATTATCTCCTTCCTATTACTGTAAGTTAGAGCCAGGTACTACCACACAACCCTTTACCCCTTTAAACATTCCCAGGCCCTCCAGCTTCCATGCCTTTGTTCACATTTTCCCCCATGCCTAAAAAGCCTTTCCTTGCCTTTTCACCTGTTGAATTCCTACCCATTCTTTTAAGTTAAGCACAAAGTAGTTGCTACATCAACTAGGTAGACTTCCCTGATGCCTTCAGTCTTACAGTTAAAAACTTTCCTCCATAGACCCTACATAATATTGCATTGTACTCATCTCACTCACTTATCATGTGTCTTCTATTGTCTATGTTTGTATCCATTATATTTAAATTTCACAAGAGTAGGAACTCAAATCTTATCTAAACTATGCATCTCTGCTAGGACTAACACAATTTTCTGCACCTAATAAGCACTTAATAAAATATTTGTGGAACACATTAATGAGAAGAGAAGTGTCAATCAAGGTCTTGAAAGAAGATTCTCTAGGGTAAAAGTTTCAAAGAGAAAAAGACACCCCCTAAAACACCAAATAACTTGGTCAAGGGAAGAGAAACAAGATGGGTCAAATAATCAAAAGTAATTGGGATCCCAAGATGTGAAGAAAATAGATCTCATTACATAAAAAAAAGGGACAGGAAAAGAAATCTGACCCCAGAATCGAGGACCGGTACTCAAATCCTGTCTCTGAGGGTACCAATGTGCTCTGAAACAGTTCATTCATCCTGAGCTTCAGTTTCCTGTGTGTAAAATGAGGAATGAGTGGAGATGCCCTCTGAGGTCACTTCCAGCTCTAGATCCACAATCTATGCTATAACCTGGCCCTAACTCAGTGTGCAGCCCAAGTTTTCCTCTCTCTTCTCAACTCTTCTCTGGGACATAGCATCCCTATCAGGTAAAAGACATCTTCAGACCCTTCTTCCCACCCTCCTAATTGCAGTAGCAGCAGTACACACTCCTACCTGGCTCCCAGGGTTCAAAGGGGCTAAGATGATGTAGTTGGGGTCAAGAGGAGCTGAAGGCCGGGACAGTGGTGGCAAAGTGTGCTGGGCCCGTTTCCCCACTTCACTATAGCGCTCCCAGCCGCCCACAAGCAGCCCGTCAGAGCTGTCACACACCAGGTGACAGCTGCGGCGCTGCTCAGGTCTGGTCCCCAGACCACTGTTCTTCTCCCGTTTATTTGGGGGTGACTGGAGGTCATGAGTTGACTTGCACGAGGCCCTGCGCAGGACACCACCATCAGGCCCAGGTTTGATCTGAGGGATAATGCGCCACACTAGCAAGATGATCTCACCAGGGCAGTTCCTGAAAGAGGAGTTAAGGAAACAAGGGAGAGGGAGGAGATGCCAATTAGCTCTGATTTGCCAATAACCCAAGGAAGAACAAAAGCATTTGAGGGCATAGGAGTAGGCAGTGGGGTCAGATAGGCCAACGTGGGATAAGACAAAGGGATCGGGGAAGGCTTAAACAGTCTTCAAGCGCTTGGGGTCTTGTCCCCTTGCTCCCCAGTCACCTGATCTCATGGGCCAGCTCCACGCATTTCCAGTGTTCCACAGGCTGCTCATTCAACTGTAGCACCGTGTCTAGCTGCTGCAGCCCTGCCCGCTCTGCAGGGCCCCCTGCCAGGAGAGACCACCCCCACCACCACTCAGTTACCTGAAGGAAACTGTCAAGTCCCACATCTCTCTAGTCTACAGACACAAGTATGGCCTCCAACACCTGCAAGTGCTAAGCCTCAAGTTTCTGGCTCCAGATCCATGAGCTATCCTCTGACTTCAACCAAACCGGGGGTCTGACCCAAGCTTCCTTTCCCTTTTCTCTCCTTCTCTGGGATGGTCCAGTAAAGATGTCACTCAATACTTACCTGGCCTCCCTTCACTCCCCAACCACCCCTGCCTGTCTAGACCCATCCTCATTCCCCTGCTATCCCCCTCTCCCGAGCTTCTGCCCCACAGAGGCCATGGCATCTCTGCCTGCCTACTTTCACCACCTATTTCCTCAGAGAAAAGGGAACAGTTGCATGGAGAAAGAGGACAAGTTTGATTCTGTCAACAACTTGCTATGGGATTTCATAAGTTGTTAAACCTTGTTTTCCTCTGTCATAAAATGAGGAGGCTAAGTTAAATGATTGCTGAAGTACCTTGAAGCTCTAAAATTCTATAATTTATTTCATCTCTGAGCTCCTTAGAGAGAGCTTGTAAACAAATTGAATTTTGATGAGGTTAAATTCTGAAAATATTTCTAATAAACTAAATAAGCTTAGTTTTACTTCAAATTGGTCCCCTAATTTTTTTTCCAAGAAATTTTTGTTTTGCTTGCAATTCTTTTTTTTAAGTAAATGGTTAACTCCGGGTTTAAAACATTTTAGCTTTTGTTTCAACTATTCAGGATCCTATTTGCAGTCTATACAAGGTAACAAAACCATGGAGTTAAAAGCTTGGATCTTAAGAGCCTAAAGCCAAAAAGCTGCATCAGAATCATTTACTTACCAGAATCTACAGCTTGAACTCGAACGGGAGAGTCACAGCAGATGGTGAAACCAAAGCCGTCCCTTCCCCTCGGGATGGTAATCTACAACATATGCCCAAAACCCATTATTTCCAGAAGCCCATTCCCTGGAGAAGGGGTATGGAGTCCTCAGACTCCTCAGTCCTCAGTCCTCAGACAAAGTAGAAAGAGCAGCTCCAGATTTATAGAAAGTGAGTCTCGAATGCCAGGCAAAGTTTCAAATTGTCAGGGAGAACTCAACTTGCCAACCAGCTCTCAGTGGGGAGCTGAGCTTATGTGCTCTCCTAATATTCTTACAAATTGTACAAGGTAATTAGTCAATGCTCCAAGCTGACAAATTGCAGTACTTGGCTAACACTTCTGAACATAGTTTACAGGTTAAAGAAACCACAATTTTGTTGCCAGGACACAATCTATAGTAACAATATATTCCACCCCTATCAGCCCCTTTCCATACGCCAGGTTCTTTGACAGAGTGATGGAGTATACTCTGCCTCTCTTATCCAGAAACCTCAGGTGTGGACTGGGATCAAAGAGCTAATAAATGCTCAAATGGTATTCCTTACAGGAAGGTCTCTCTAACAAGAAAGCATGTGTCTGTACACAAATGTAGCAAATACAAAAAATTTTTATTGAACATCCCCTTTATATGCCCACCTCTATGCTAAATGCTCCAGAAGATATAAAAGACACAGTCTCAGAGAACTTAGAACCTAGCTGTGGAAACAAAACACACATAAACACACATTCTTCATTTCCCACCTCATTGGTATTATTTTTCATTTCTCCCAAAAGCCCTCTCCCATCTCATCAGGAACTTTGGCACAGTGGATAGAGCACCAGCCTCAGCACCTTGGTTCATCAGTTCCCTCTGCTCCTTTGTTGGAGATAGCGAATGAAAGGAAGAGATCCATTTAGGAAGGGCAGTCCTGGCCAGGGCCAGCCATTTCTATTCTTCTCATGAACTGAGCCAAGTCCCGTCTCCTTTCTGCTTCCTTTTATGTGTCGTCTCTTCAATCTGTCAGCTCCTCGAGAGCAGGGTCTGGTTTTCTTTTTCATATGAGTAACCCCAGCACTTAGCACAGTGGCTGGCACCTCATAGGCATTTAAATGTTTACTGATTTTCACACACCAATGGTTAAATAGTAAGCAATTTAAGACTATATAGAACTAAATGCCAAGTGAACAATATCAGACAAGCTATTGAAGTTAAGCAAAAAGAAAGATCAGCATAGATTGGAGGTTAGGGAAGGCTTTATAAAGAAGGTAAAATGTAATTAATCATATTTCTACATTACTCATGCTGTGAAACAACCAGGACAAAAGGGAAAATAGTATGCTTTGATCTGCATTTAGACTCCATAGTTTTTTCTCTGGATGTGCACAGCATTTTCCATCATGAGCCTTTTGGAATTATCTTGAATCACTGTATGGCTGAGAAGAGCTAACTAAATTAAACATTGTACGAGGAAACTGTATACAATATTTTCCTGGTTCTGCTCACTTCATTTGGCAACAGTTCATGTAGGTCTTTCCCAGGTTTTTCTGAAATCCACAAGCTCATCATTTAAAAATGAGCATTTTCTTATATAAAGCCCTACTTGCACTATTTTAACTTAACCAAAGACTTAGTTTTTTGTTAATATTAGCTCACTGGAAATGGTCTTTCAGAAAATTCCAATGCTTGAGGATTTTTTAAAAATAGACAATGAAAGCAGTTCTTTAGAAATAAAAATGAAACCATATTATAGAAATATGAACTAACCTGGAAGACCAGTCTGAAATTACATTTTCAAAGGAATTAAGGTTGATTATAGAAATACAGAAAGTAAATTCAGATAACTTAAATTGTTCTTTTATTGCTTAATATAAGTCCTGTTTTGATGTATGATAAACTTATAATAGTTGTTATTATTGTTGTTTTAAAAAAAAAAAAAGAAAAAGAAGAAGGTAAAATGGGCCCTAGAGAATGGTTAGGTTCTAGATGGATAACTGGTAGGGCATTCTAGACAAGTTGAAAAAATTGGCCTACCTGAAACCTAAGGTGCATATTGGATTTAAAGTTGGCTAGGAGGCAAATTGTGGAAAGCCTTAAAAGTGAGTCAGATTCACACAAAGTAAAATTTGATCCCCCAACTGGCTAGCCCCAGCCCCTTCACTCTGGGTAAAAGTTTTTCATTTACATAGAAACTACCTCAAGGCTGGGATTGAATCAGTGCATCTGAAAGAAACTAGTCTGAGTTCCCAAGACCTGTGAGGAGGATCACTGGTTGGCCTTGCTGCTACAGCTCAGGAGATTCTGTTTCCTATGAGCCCTGGAATGCAATTCAAAGCAAGTTTATAAAACAGGAAATCTGACAGACAAGAAGGGAGGGGTGATGTGATGGGGAACCCTAGTCCCATAAGAATTCTGGGAAAATACATAGCCAAAGCAGGAAAAAAAAAGAAAAAGAAAAACAAACCAGCAAAGAACACACACACACACACACACACACACACACACACACACACACAGATACTGCCCATGTCCAAGCTCCAAAGGCAAGCCCAATAAGATTCCGGAAGTTATGTACTGCACCAGAAGACAAACACATCCTGATATTGATGGGGATGAGGGGAATGGAAGGGAAAAAAAAGATGCAAGTCAACTGGTTCTCATGAGAATCTGTACCTACCAAAAGCAGAGTCTAATAACAATAGTGTTGTTCTATCATACCTTAAGCTATAAAGATAAAAACAGAAGGCACTAGGTCTAATGTTTCTCTTGCTATATCCTGACAATATTAAAATCCAAAAGAATTATTTTTAGTGTCTAGAAAATATTGAGCACTAAAAATTCCCAATCAGAAAATAATATTTTAAAATATATTTTATATAATACTAAGCACATTTCTTACCTATTATTCATTCATATTTTGTAGATAGGCAAAGTGAGGCCCAGAGAGGTAAAATACCTTATGCTCACATTTCCAGATGTCAAAATCAGCCCTTATCTCTTACCTCATATTCCAACACTTTACTATACTTACCATCTTCCCTAATGGGATTTTGCTATTCACATCAACAGACCCTACATCCAGAGTTGGAGAGACTATTTAAGATCATGGAATCCAAACGTCTCAATAAATATCTGGATATACTAAGGCCTGAAAAAATAAATGGCCTGGCCCAAGAGCACAGGAAAAGCCATGACAGAAATGGCTAGAACAGAAACAGAAAAGCATGGCTTGGGCAAGGCTTCATCTCAACAGAAAACATCTCAACATCTTCATGTCTGAGTTGAAATTCTTCTCAAGGATGCCTCTTGCTACTGTCTCTTGGTCTTATTTTGTTTGTTACCAGTTTCATTCCTTTGGCTCCACAAGCCAATATGCTCACCTATTTTTAAATGCAAGATTTGATTTCAGCTTTTAAGCCCTCATCAGGTATGCCCATTCTCAACCTCTATTTTGCCCAAATTTTCCTGGTTCCAGCGTCCCACCCTATCTGTATGAGTCACTTCTGCTCCCAATTCCTAAACCAACTCCTGATCTAGTATCATGTTAACTATACGGCCACCCAATAATCCAGCTATGCTGAGTGTCCAATACATGTTGACTCATATATTTCCAAGAATGGGTACGGGCCAAAAAAAGAAGGTAAGTGAGAGAGAACTGGATGCAGAGCAAAAAGCCAAAAACTACTGATCTAAGAGGTGTTGCAGAAGATATAGGAACACTACCGTTTAAATTTCTGCTCAGAAGCTAAACACCCAAGTTACCTTAAGGCAATGGTTCCCCCCCCCCTTCCAGCCCATAGGCAGTGAGCAACAAATGGAAGTGCTGTCACTTGTTTTTCCTCCTGCCAAAGAAGCCACAGAGGATTCAAAGAACATGAGGAACAAATCAAGTCTTCCTCAGAGAGAGGAGATACCGTAAGTAGGATAAGATTCTCCTTGCTTTCATACTATCACTACCTTCTTTTGGGGGGAAAAAAAACCTTCATCTCCTAGCCTTTGACCACCATCCCCCAAAGACCCAAATATCAATCCTCTTTACTTCAAAAGTTTGCCTGGATCATATCTGCCACCTAAGACTGAAATGTAAGGATCTATCCCTCATTCAGAAAAGTTCCAGGGTTCATCAATAATCTTGTATCATTCCAAAATAACTCTGCTCGGGGAAGAAAAGGATGCCTCTCATTATTTCTGGGTAATGTTGTCACCTTACTTCTAGAGGCCTCAGGTTTCCCATCTACAAAATGAGGGAAATGGACAAAGCCAGCGCTAAATCCCTTCTAATTCTAAAGTCTAGTATCCTAACCCCTGAAAGCTGAGGGTTATATAAGCCTTTAAAATTCACAAAGCATTATTTCAACAAACCCTCACAACAACTCAAAGAGGTGAGAACTATAGTTCATTTTGGCAGATGAAGAAGCTGAGGGTTACAATAGTTAAGTCCTTAGTCACCAAACTAGGAAAGCCAGAGACGGGATTTGAAGCCAGATCAGTCCTCACTCCAAACCCAGTGTGCTTTCTACTACACTACCCTATGTCACTCTCAGAGCTGGAATTGCCCTTTATGAAAAATCCTTTAAAATAACTTTTAAAGGGTCATGGAAAAGAGGAAGAAAATAACAATGATTTTTTTAAAAAAGGAAAATCAGTAGTTAGAATCAAAAATGTGTATTTTTAAGATAAGAGAGGTATTTTAACAATGAGGAGAGGACAGAAGAAGTAAGATCCTTTGGATTCTTTGAATCCCTTAGGTTCTTAGGAAAATTCTCAACCTACCCTCTTCTCTCTCCCCCTTCATTGAGGTCAAAGAGAAATATGCCAAACAGGTGTAGAAGATAAAGTCAGGGCACAGAGAGGAAGGGGATACATAACAGTAATACCAAATAGTCATTACCAGTCCACCCCCAATGCCCTTACATTTCCAGAAATTGAGTTTCCACCCACCTGTCGATAACGCCTCTCGGAACACACTTTGCAGAGCCCATTGAAGCGATTCATAGCTACAGGTCCCAACTCAGCTGTTAGCCCATGAAAACTCAATTCCCCAAAGCAGTGGGAGTCCTAGTCACCCTGCAGCACGACAGCTTGGACTGAGCCACAGTTAACTGGCATAACCGCCCATGGGAACCCAGCTCCACAGAAGAATGGCAGGAAATCACCTTTCACCTCCCCAAGCCCTGTCTGAGCTGTATGCCTCTTTACGATAAGCCCTAGGGCTTCCTGAAACCTCTGAATGACAAGGAAGAGAGAGTTTTATATTAAAATTCCTGTCAACTATTTAGTATTCCCTAGCCCCTGCACTATTGATGTGGCTTTTGTTCTGGCTGCATTCTTGAGCATGGAGCACTTTGTTATTGCAGTGTTCTCACAAACACTGCCTAGGATGGGAAGCCTAGGCAGAAAACACAGTTCTCCTCTATCGCAACCACTCCCCCTCCCATCTAGCACAGAGTCTGCCCAGTCTGGGATAAGGAGGAAGAGCAGGGCTTGGGGAATCCAAGAAGGGCCCACAGTTGTTTGTATCATGACATCCCATCCTGTTTGTGTTCAACACAAAATACAATTGTGTAAAAAACCTACCCCAAGGGATCGAAAACAAATAATGTATGTGCTTTCCTAACCCTATCATTTCTATTTGTGTGAAATCTGCTCAAAATGAGCAGCTTGGAACAGGAATAAAGAGAACAGTCACAAAAGGGCAACATGAAAACTTGAAGACTGGATAAGAGGTCAGGGAGATTTACCAGAAAGGCACACCCAGTGTAGCAGAAAGAACCCAGAATTTAGAATAAGGGGAATGAGACTGAAATCCTGGCTCTACCCTAATAGACCCAAAACTTTAAAACATGCTTCATTCACTCCTTTAAGTATTAGTTTTTTCATCTGTGCAACCAGACTCTGAATTTCCAAAAAATGATCATAATCTTTATGCTTTAATAATCTTTAGGGAAACACTTTGTAAAATATTACATTAGTAAGAATCCATTCTAATCATCATGACATGATTAGCTTTGGTGCCTCTTTGTCCAGCTATCAGTTTCCAAAGCAGCTTGGAAAACCACTAGATTTTGGTACATACTTTTCTTAAAGACAAGTCCAATGGACAAAATAAAAGCAAGCCAAATGAGACTGGTGGGGTTTGCTACTAAAGCCCTGAGTCTTTATCAAGCAGATAGAAATTTGACTTGATTCTATATAATACACATAAATTTTCAAAGACATTCTCTGATTTATGGTACAACCTTGTGTTAGGATAGAGAAAGGAAAAATTATTCTTTATAATTCCTCCAACAAAGTTGGAAAAAAAGTTTTAAGTCCCAGTCCATCTAGACAAAAGACATCTGAGTTATTAAAGACCTGATAAGTTGTTTCTAACATGATTAAGTTGCTACTTGTCATTGGTCCTGATCATCCTTCCCAATGTTCCCTGCTTACCTTAGCTCTCCCATTCCTCATTTCATTAGCCTAAACAAATATACCTGATTTAGGGTCTGCAGTTGTAGTTATAGAGAAAACAGTACTAAAGATTCAAAAGCCAAGGAGATAATCCTATTGGACTATTAGCTATGTTACTCATAGGATGCATAAGGGGCATTTATGGGCAAAGCAATAAAGAAGTGTAGCTCCACCTCTAAAGCTCTGTTTTAGTACTTGAATCATAAAGTCCATATTCAGAGTTAAAAAGGACTTTAAATATCCTTTCAAATGGTAGGTAATTAATAAATGTTTGCTGAATCGAACTATCCTAATCATAGCAGCATACAATTCAGAATTGAAAATACTTTTATAAATAATGACAACCCTTTCCATTTACAGAAGTGGAAAGTGAGGACCTAAACAGGGGAAATGATTTGGTCTTGATCACACAGCAAAGCCAGGGCCAGAGAATAAATCTCCTGACTTTCCATCGCACCATCATGTTTGTCTCTCTGGGAGATAAAAAATATGGCCCTCACTAGAAGCCAGAGAGGCAATGGTAGCAGTAGCACCCCAAGCCTGTCCCCCTGGATGAAGCCCAGGGAGATGAGGAAGGAATAGTCACACTGAGTGGACCCTCCCACCTCTGAAACTCAAACATCTCTAAGCTGCAAACAGACTTGCTGTCTCCCACCCAGATACAGTCCCAAAGGAACCAAAATGAAAGGAAATTGAGAAGAGGCACAGATCCAATTCCATTTCCATTAAAACTTGGAGACATGGGCTAGTATTATAATCTATCTAAAGATCCCAATACAAGAAGTCATCAACTTTGTCACTTTTGCTGGCTTTCCCATTAATAAGCTGTGCTCAACCCAAAAGAGAAGTAAAAGGGAGATAACTTAGCTCCCAATCCCAATTGCTGTGATGGTTGGGAACACTACAAATTCATGCCATGTAATTTCAACTAAGCCCTAAAGCTACACACCAAATACTTTAATTCTTCCATAAATGACTCCCTATCTCATTCTCTTGAAGCATGTTCAAAGTTTCTCTCTTCCCTTCCCTCTCAGAAGACCGAATTTATCTTAACACTTCACTGGGGAAAAAAAAAAAAAGCCTCCCTCTTCTGCATGCAGGATAGAAAAGATGGCACTGCTGTGGCTACTTTGAAGCACAATTCCTTCTGTGTGTTGGGATTCCAGATGACCAGAGTCAGTCTATAGGGAAAGAGGGCCCTCAGATTTAGAAGGAGTTTAAAGAGCTACTGCTGCTTTAATGCTGCTCTCTGGGTAATACTACATAAAAGTGCAGACTGACTAACCCGGGAGCTTTCAGAGCCAGTTTTGATTGTGTGAAAGGAAGGGAGGGGAGAACAGGTCCTGGATTTGTTTGCCTGGCAAAACCCTACAGATTCAAACAAATAAGTAAAAATGTAGCCAAAGGAAAGCAGCCAAACAGAATTGAATGCTGATAAATCACTGGCCTTGTTGAGTCTGATTTTCTATTGGGGTCCAATGTTGTGTAGCTACTCCCTATCTAGGATCATTCATATATATCAAAGAAAATTGACCCCATATCAGAGGATCCCACTCCAAATCCCAGACCTGCTCTCACATGAGGGCAGACAGCAGTACCTCTTAACAAATGAGGTATCCAAATCAAAAGACAACCTTCTCTTTAGCCTTACATGGCTATAGAACAGACAGCTCCTTAATTCTCCTTTAACAGTTCCCCAAAGTTACAAACCACAATCCCTATTCATTCAGAATTCTTTGCAGAGGGGAAATTAAGTTTTTAGGACAGAAGCCCAGGCTAAGTTTTTGTATTACAGCTACCCTATGGGATTTCTCCTTTAGCCTGAGAACAGATTCAAGATATGTGGCTGCCAGCCAGCTGTGTCCCAGGATAGGCAGACCTGCTCTAAGGCAACCCAGATACTGGCACCAGCATATATCATAGGTCAGGGCCTCATGTATCTACTTCTCCGCAACCAGTTAGCTTCTGGAACTTGGCTGGAAGAGGCCCAAAGTCTCTGTGGGCTAAAGAAGAGATGTCTAGGGCTTGAGTGAAGTGAGCAGAACCAGGAAAACACTATGCACAGTAACAGCAAGGCTGTATGATGATCAACTCGCTCTTCTTCACAATACATGATCTAAGACAATTCCATAGACTTGGGATCTGCATCAGGGATAGAACTATAGAAATTGAATGCAGATTGAAACATACTATTTTTCACCTTTTTGTTTTGTTTTGTTCTTTTTTCTTATTTTTTCTTTTGCTCTGAGTTTTCTTTCCCAACATGTGACTCATATAGAAATATGTTTAAAATGACATACATGTATAATCTCTATCAGATTGCTTGCTGTCTTGGGAAGGATGGAAGTAAGAAAGGAGGGAGAAAAACAATTTGGAACTCAAAATCTTACAGAAATGAATGTTGAAAATTATCTTTATGTATAACTTGAAAATAATATACTATTAAAATAATTTTCCCCCCTGAGGTAATTGGGGTTAAGTGACTTGCCCAGGGTCACACAGCTAAGGAGTGTTAAGTATCTGAGATCAGATTTGAACTCAAGTCCTCCTGACTTCAGGGCTGGTGCTCTATCTACTTTGCCACCTAGCTCCTCTAAAGTAAAGTTAAAAATAAAAAAACAAGAGGCATCAAAAACCTACAGTAATATCAATGCCAACACTGCCAAAATAAAAACCCTGAGGGAATTTAAAAAAAAAAAGTTGTTTGACATTGTCCAAGTCATTTAATTTCTCTGGCTTCAGAAGCCTCATCTCTAAATTGGGTATACTAATTTACCTGATTACAGGATCATGATTAAATTAGATCATCTTTAAAAATTCCTCTCCTTGACAAACAGACCTGAGTTTCAATGGATAAATGATGGACAGAAACAGCTACACCCAAAGAAGGAACACTGGGAAACGAATGTGAACTATTTGCATTTTTGATTTTCTTCCCAAGTTATTTTTACCTTCTGAATCCAATTCTCCCTGTGCAACAGGAGAACTGTTCGGTTCTGCAAATATGTATTGTATCTAGGATATACTGCAACATATTTAACATATATAGGACTGCTTGCCATCTTGGGGGGGGGGGTGTGGAGGGAGGGAGGGGAAAAAACGAAACATAAGCGAGTGCAAGGGATAATGTTGTAAAAAAAATTATCCTGGCATGGATTCTGTCAACACAAAGTTATTATTAAATAAAATAAAATTAAAATTAAAAAAAATTAAAATCCCTCTCCTTGTTCTAATATTATTGTGGCTCTTGTGCTCTCAGCATCAGTTCATTCTCTCTGGGAATAGGACCAAAGAGGAGCAGCAATATATGTTTTAGCTCACCCAATTCATCCAAATGGGCAGAGAAGTGAGAAGCTTGTGTCTTTATTCAAAGAGAAGGGAAATATTTATGTCTAAAGTGAAAGGTATTGCTCTTCCTTTTATGACTCCAAATGTACTTGTTAGTTTTATTCATATATTTAGTCTTTATTATACAGAGTTTCCTAAAAGTTTTGATGTACTTTTAAACTTCTAAGAGCTTATAACTGCCCCAAGACTAGGGCACTCTATATATGGTCTTATTCTCACACTGACTTTTGTCTTAATTTCCTGGCTAGACTATATATAGAAGTTCCTAGTGGGCCTATACTTCCTCTGTTCAATGCTTGAGTACAGTGCTGGGCATAAGCAAATCCTCATCCATGACCTACTAATTACTACATTTCCAATAATATACTCTGTAAGAAAAAGACAAAATTTCAGAAATCCTTCCCACATTCCCATGTCTCCTAGATAAGACTTCTGTGCACCTAACCAATGAAATATTATCCAGTTTCAGATCCAAGAACAACAAAATCAGCAGCTGCCAACCTCCTAAGATGTTACAATAATCTGACTTTTGGAATGACGGGGCACATTCAGCTACTGGTGCAAATTAAGTGTGATGGGGAAGCTTATGAGAGGAAAGGAAAGGTTTCCAATGCTATAAAAATCCTCAAAAATATGTTTCTTCCCATTCTCTTAGTGTTGAGACTAAGGCATTGACTGAGAGGGAAGAAAGGCTGAATAATGGGAAGAAAGCACTTAGCTCATAAGGAAGAGATATAGTAAAGGCAAAAAATAATAAGCAACTTAATAAACTCAAAAAGCTGCTACTTGCTGAGTCTTCACCAATCCTATTGTCCTGAAGTGCTCCTTGGAAAATATGGAAGAATGAAATTACAGCCTCATAGCATTTGGAGGTAGAAGGTCCCAAGAAGTCATCCAGTCCAAACCTTACCACTTTACAAAGGAGGAAATTGAGGCCCACAGATGATCAGTGAGTAGCAGGGCAGGGATTCAAATTCAGCCTCTCTGACTTGCAAAATTATCAAATCACAGAGTTAGGAGGAGGCACGTAGCTTAGTCTAAACCTAAAAATGAATCCCTCCTAATACACACACACACACACACACACACACACACACACACACACACACACACAGTGATTATCCAGCCTTTGCCCAAAGGTCTCCAGAGAGGAAGACATATCACATTCTGGGGCAACTTGTTCCATTTTTGGATAATTCTAATTGATCTGCCTCTGAAATTTCTACCCATTAATTCTAATTTTATATTCTGGGGCCAAATAGAAGCATAATTAGGCTTTCTTCTACAATTAAGACTTTAAAGTATTGATGACAACTATCATATATCCAGCCTCCAGGTTAAACATCTCCAGTTCCGTCAACCTATCTTCAATTAATTGGTCTTAATTGCCCTATTTCTGTTGTTGTTCATCCTTCATTTTCAAAGGGGACCAATGACAACTTGAGGTGATGGTTTGATTTATGTGTGAATTGTATTTGGTGTTCTCCAACTAAGAGTTCAATTCTTTATTCTACCTTTATCCATCATATCCCAATTAGTTGCCAAGTCTTGCAGATTCTACCCCCTACAACACCTCTCAGCTTTGTCCCCTTCTCTTTATATTTCCATTCAGTCATTACCTTAATTCAGAGCCTCCTCTCCTCCTCTAACCTGGATTATTGTAATAGTCTCCTAATCAAGTCACTTCATAAGGAAGGCCTTTCCTGATCCACTACCCCTTGTCTAGGAGAAAGAGTCTCCCACTTGAAATTACCTTATATTGACTTAATATTTTATTTGTATTTGCTCTATGTTTTTTATTTCAATAGAATACATGCATCTTAAAAGCAGTTTTTTCAGTTTTGAATCTGAAACCCCAACTTCTGACACATAGAGAGTACTTAATATTTGTTGCACCATCTTGATTGCATTCCCCCTGAAACTCCCCTTGATTGCTAGCAAGGGGAAGTTTTGAGCTACTTCCAAGGCAGCTCTGTATCCTTCCTTTCGGGATTCATCTCCCCTCCAACACATCTGACTCCACTTTTCAGATTTTCTGTATATATTGTGCTCCTCCATTAGGATATAAACTTTCTTGAGGGGAATTGTCTTTTTTGCTTTTATTTGTATTCCCAGCACTTAGTGCCATGTCTGGCAGTACTAAGTGCTTAATAAATGCTTACTGATTTGACTTGATGACTCTAAAAGCTCTCCCTTCAGCTCTGCAATGCCCTTCTTAAAAATATGATGCCCAGGACTGAAAATGAGATTTCAAATGTAATCTAACTACCACAAATTCAGCAGATCTATCAATCACCTCCTTACTCCTCAAAGTTATACATGCCTGTCTTAATGTAGCCCAATAAAGCATTCACTTTTTTTATTGCACTATCATGCTGTTGACTCATATTGAGCTTGTAGTCCACTAAAACTCCTAAATCTTCTTAAGATAAACTATACTTCTTTCTTTCTGTTTTGTACTTTCACAATTAATTTCTTGGACCAAAGCTTAACACTCTTTTATTGCAGTGGCTGTCCCAGTTTTTTCAGTCATGTCTAACTCTTCCTGATCCCATTTTGGGGATTTTCTTGGCCAAGATACTGGAGTAGTTTGCCATTTTTTTCTCTAGCTAATCTTACAGATGAGGAACTGAGGTAAACAGGGTTAATACAACTAGCATATATTTCAATCTGGCTTTGGACATAGGAAGATGAGTCTTCTTAACTTCAAGCCTAGTACTCTATCCATTGTGTCCTAAAACTTTACCCTATGCCTATTAAATTCAATACTATAATAAAACCAAGTTACTTCTCCAATTCATGTGATAAATATCTTTTCTGCATTACCACAAGCAATGGTTTTTGATACCTATCACTATAACAGGAACTTTGAGAATTTCAAGAGTGGAATTTGACTATTTCCACCAATGAAAAGCTAAACCAATAGAAAGGAGGGGAATCTAAAGCCAACATAGATTATTGCTCCAAAAGGCAACTTGGAAAAGTATCTAGTACAAGGCAGAATGCTTATTCTCAAATCTATTCCTTTGCACTAGAAATCCTCCATGCCTCCAGCATTCTCTCTCACCAACAAGCTGCAAGTGGAAGCTAGTATCAGACTTGGCAGGGATAGATGAGGTAGAGGAATCTAACTCAAAACAGGGCAGAGGAGGGGGGTTAGTGGCAGCTCAGAGATCCTAGTGGGAACAAAGGATTAAGGTTGGGCAGTAGACAAAGATCCTCACAAAAGCCCTTGGACCCTAAAGATACTTAAGTCAATATTTCAAGGAGCTATATTAGTCAAAGGAGCACAGACACAGATGACAGAGAGCTGCCTAAAACTCAAAGATTAAATGACGTATTCATGATCACATGACTAGCAAGTGTCAGAGTTAGGTCTTGACCATAAACTATCCTCTAAAACTAAGTCTAGAATTCTTTTAAATGCACCATGCTGTCTCAGGTCCTGATTATTCGGAGTTTCCACTCCTCTAGGGA
Organism: Antechinus flavipes; assembly: GCF_016432865.1. NCBI lineage: Eukaryota > Metazoa > Chordata > Mammalia > Dasyuromorphia > Dasyuridae > Antechinus > Antechinus flavipes. Next base: position 497,853,245 of record NC_067399.1, read on the forward strand.
AGTGACTCTATTTTGTTCCCAAATCTAGCAAAAATCTCTAAGCAAAGTCTCAGTTGATGTTGCATATTAACTCCTAATTCTTAAATAATTGTAACCAGCCAGGTTTCCAAACTATCCATTTTCCAGAGCTTCACAAAGTTCTGTTTTAAGTAATAAATATGGTACTTAAAAAACAGCCACAATTATGCGAATTACAGCAGATTTCCTATTGATTTTAAGGTACCTTATAAAGTGATTCTACTAGACATACATTAATGGATGTCCAGCAAGCTACAGACAATAAAACCTTGAGAAGTGTTCTGATGGTCGACAGCTGTTCTCATTATCAGTTGGTATCCAGGTCTCCCATTCACCCACCTTTAATTGCATGTTTTCACTGTCCACATGTTTCAGTGCTAGATCAGGTTTTCTCAGTAATGCATCTAAAAGATAATCAAGAGAAGCAAGTCATCAATAGGGATATGCAATTAATTTCTATCTATTGTCTACTGTTTAGCCCCAGATCACCTACACGAAAGGGATGAACTTCAAGAAAAGCTCCCTAAGAAATTTCATTCTCAGTGTGATTACAGGGTCCACTTCTGCCCCTAAGCTTATATAACACACATAGCCAATAACACCCTCTTCTCCAAAAGAAAACTCAATCAAAAAAAATAAGAGTCAATATAAAAGGTCAATTTTTTTGTTTTGTTTTTTGTTTTTAAACTTTTTATCGACAGAACCCATGCCAGGGTAATTTTTTACAGCATTATTCCTTGCACTCACTTCTGTTCCGATTTTTCCCCCTCCCTCCCTCCACCCCCTCCCCCAGATGGCAAGCAGTCCTTTACATGTTAAATAGGTTACAGTATATCCTAGATACAATATATGTTTGCAGAACCGAACGGTTCTCTTGTTGCACAGGGAGAATTGGATTCAGAAGGTATAAATAACCCGGGAAGAAAAACAAAAATGCAGTTTATATTCATTTTAAAAGGTCAGTTTTGAAGAACTTAACATGGACAAATTTTAAATGTTTTTTCATTTTTTTAAATATTTATTTTGTTTACACACACACACACACACGTATGTATACAAGATTCACATCAACAATAGGATAGCTCAAAAGAAAGTTAAGTTAAAGTTAAGATAGTTAAGGTAAAAATAGCTATCATGTCATACAAATGAGGTGCAGAGGAAAAATAGACACAGAAGCATTAGAGGAAGGTCTCAAAGCTTTCCTGCCTAGAAAAATTGCCCCTTCTGCCTAAGGTGAGCAAATCATTAATACCAGGTCAGTAAAGAGAGTAACCTCTTGAAATTATTCACTTTTATCAAAATATAGGGTTAACAGGCTTTAATACAAACATAGGAATAGAACCGTCTAGATCCCTGGAAGAAGGTGGAAGCAGGGAAAGTATTGAAGGAATGCCATTAGTGTGGTCTCCAAATAAAACTCTTTTATAATCAGAGCTTGAAACTATGGAAAACATACCTCTGCTCTTTTTCAACCGCCGAGTTGCCACCTTAAGATGTTTCGTGAGGCCTAGGTCCTGTCCCAGAAGATAATACCAGCCACTGATCTCCTATGGCAAGAAGAACATTAGTAGGATGAGGAAGGAAGGCGGACATTTTTAGAATTAAGTTAACAAAATCACTTGGAAGGAGGAGCAGTGTGGCAAAGACACCATTATCGGATCTGGCCGCCATTACCAAGTGTCTATGATGTACAGTCTACTGTTAAAACAATGAGAAACTTGGTCTATTTAGACAGTTCTCTCATAGAGAGAACATGGAGGAGGACGGGGCTGCTGTTGCTGTGGCTAATAGAGAAGAAATGAATATAAGACTCCTGAAGAAAAGAAAACATCCCTAATTCTGAGAGAAAGGACTCAAGTCTACCACTTTAGCCTGAACAGAAATATCTCTCTCAAACTATTTCTGCTTTAAATGAAACCACCAGAAGAAGTCGGCCTCCTGACGTCCTCAGTGCCTCTGATAAGTGAGAAGCCAAACAAGCAGCATAAACAGCAGCTCCCTCTTCATCCTCTGAAATTCTGGACTCTGAAAATATTTTGAAGCCAGTTTAAAAAAAAAAAAAGTCTCATCACTGCTTCTCTAACACTCTCAATGAGTAGAATGTAAGCTCCCTGAAGGCAGAAATGGCTTCATTAGCACAATATCAGGTAAATGGGAGATGCTTCATAAACCTTGGTTAAACTTTTAAATTCCACTACCAGTTTATGATGCAAAAGTTCATGAAATCTGTCACCTCCTAATCCATGGTGTATCTACTGCCATCTTAAGGTTGCACAATTCAGATTATTCCTTCACTTTAAAAGTCTTTGAGGCTTCCCATTGCCTGTGGACAAAGGTCAAACAGTGGGCCCTCCGGGCCTTTTTCAAGGTCAGTGTAGCTCATGCTTATTTTGTCAGCCTCAAATCACACTCCCCCATCTGCACATCCCATCTCCCACCAAAGGGGCCTCCTTGCCATGTTTTCCTACTTCTCTACTCTTATCTCCACTTAATGAACCACCAGTGCTCCAAATTCTAGTTCAGATTTCATCTTTCCTGTGAGGCCTCCCCCTTACTAAGGCAGATGAGAAGCAGAGGGCAGCAGGGGATCGGGAGTTCAGCAAAAGAAATAAAATAACAGCAAAATGCACATTTAGTTAACATTTTGAGAACAGGTTAAGAGAATTTAATAACTACCACAAAAGAAAGTATTTAATAATCTTCACCCTATAAGAACATTTTGAAAGTTTCCTATATCTAAAAATATAAAAGTTACTGTGAGAAGCAAATGAGATAATAGATATATTTCTTTATGTATCTCAATAATTATATAGAAATATGAACTACTTTTGTTTTAACTTTTTCCTCTCCTTTTCTACTGTCTAGAGTCCCCAGTATACTGATTTGTCCTTTTTCTTTTTTTTGGTGAGGCAATTGGGGTTAAGTGACTTGCCCAGGGTCACGTGGCTAGGACGTGTTAAGTGACTGAGGTCAAATTTGAACTCAATTCTTCCTGACTTCAGTCAGGGCTGGTGCTCTCTCTACTGCGCCACCTAGCTGCCCCCTCATTGGTTTGTCCCTCAATTGGTATACTCAAAACTTGCTGAGCCTTGTTCCAGTCAGTTCATCTTATGAAAAAAATCTCTAAAGAAGAAAATGGCAGCCGAGGAGATGGATTTACTCCCTTTGTGAAAGTCAGAAAGTCCTGGATTTGGAGTCAGGAGAAATGTGAGTAACACCCAGCAATATGACCTTGAAGAAGTCAATTAAGACTTTTTTTTTTATCTGCAAAATACAAACAATAATATCTGCACTATCTACTTCACATCAGCCACAATAATGTACACAAGGGGTGACAGTAATTTTATATCTTAGTCCTTTCTATGCACCAAAGACCTTCTTTTTAAACAACATCCCTTTCCCAAAATTCTGCTCCTTTTGGAAGAGTTCTGAGCCAGTGGTTTTAGATATGGAACAGTAAAAGGGGATGGTTCTAGCTCAATCAGACTTGGTAACAAAAGTCATTCCACTGACCCAATTACAAATAATAATATTTATATAGTGCTTTAATGTTTATAAAGTGCTTTACACATGCCATTTCATTTGATTCTCATATCATAAGGGAAACTCATCTCCCTCAGTTCATAGATGAAGAAACTGAGATTGAAAGAGACTAAAAAATTAGTCCAGGATTACAAAGCTATTAAGTATCTGAAGTAGGAGTTGAATTCAGATTTTCTGATTCTTAAGTTTAATACTCTATCCATCATATCATCTAACTGCCTCTTTGTGGGACAGGCAGAGTCTAAGTCAGGGACTTTATCACCTCCCCTGAAAGTTTTCAGAGAAAATTTCCCAGGACTGCACCACTTTCAGAGTCATGATTATCACCAGACCTCTCCTGGGGACTTACCTTGTCAGGGGCCAGAAGAGACTTCACCCCAAAGCTCATGCAGCCAATGAGTTGATTCTGTCTAGATAAAAAACAGAACTTTAATCAGTATCCGGACCAAAATGGGGAAAAAATGGACTGACTAGGCTTTTGAGAAACTTTAACTAAGCAGGAGGTAGATTTGGAGCCAAATCCACATATCAAAGAAAATCCAAGATAGACTGGAATTGCTTGTTATGAAGCTCTACTGATTCAGGAGGGATATCTGGCCACTTATTCAAGAGGTAATCTATTACCAGTGGGATATGAATACTGGAACAAACTGCAGTTAATAAGAAGAAAGTGGAATTATTATTGGTCCCATAATCCAAAATGTCTGAACTGGCCATTTTCCAACTTCTCCATTATCTTCCCCGTACTCCCTTAGGTCCTCTCTTCAGTTACAAAACCTCAAAGTGGAAATGAAGATGTGATGAGATCACTGTGCACTGTTACAGCTTTTAACATTCAAAATCTTTTCCCATCCACATTTTGATTTCATCCTCACAGCTTTCCCGTACGGCAGACAAGGCAGGTATTGCTCTCCCTGTGTTATAGAGGATGTGACTGAAGCACAAAGACAGAAACCTGCCTGAAGTCATCCAATTCTTCTACATCCTTGCCCGTACTCTCTGCATTCCTAACTGGAGCAAAGAGACTAACAAAAAAATGAGTGGGATGTTTAACAGCTCTACTGTTAATCATTATCTTCCCAGTAAGCTCATCATGAGGGATAGGAATACTGTGTCCATAGGGATGATGGAGCATGGAAAGAAGTGATCAGTCACAGGCTCCACAAGAAAATGTCTCCATAGTGATCCACATTACAGAGACACTTTCAAATGTACTAAGATAGAAATTAATCATGGAAACCCAAGGTCAACCAAGAAAAACACAACTTCTAGAATCAATTGTGTAGGTAGGTGGTACAGTAAATAGAGCGCTGGGCCTAGAGTCAGGAAGACTAAATTCAAATCCAGCCTCAGACATTACAAGTTATATGACCTCATCTGAGTCACTTAATCAGTTTGCCTTGCTTCCTCAATTGCATCATGGGTATAATAAAAGTACCTACCTCCCAGAATTATTATTAAGGATCAAATGAGATACTCATAAAGTACTTAGCACAGTGCCCAGTACATAGCAGCACTATATGATTGGTAGTTCTCATCACCATAATCTTTAATGAATAACACTAGTGTTGTAAAGTTAATATGGGCAACATAAAACTTAAAGACTAGAGGGAGCATCTGACTAGTCCTAAACAATTAGTATTCAAAATCTATTAAAGTCCTTGTATTTAGGACTTTCTTTCACAGATGGTAGCTCTCAATCTGGCATTCAAAGCAAAAGGTTAATTTACACTGGCAAAGATTCCCTTTCCTCTGCAGAGGTGACAAGCGGGTACATCAAGGCAGTTTTCATGATACCAAATCAAAAGATAAAGTGTCAAGAGCACTAGTTGTCTGTGAATTGATCCAACCATTCTGAAGAATAATTTGAAACTGGGCCCAAAAGGCTATAAAACTGTGCTAATTCTTTTACCAGCAGTATCATTCCCAGGTCTACACTCGAAAGAGATCAAAGAAAAAGAAAAAGGACTCATACATACAAAAAGATTTTTAGAAGCTCTTTTTGATATAGCATAAAAATAGAAATTGATGGGATGCCTATCAACTGGGGAATGGCTAAACAAGTTGTTGAATATTATGATAACAGAATACTACTATGCTATAAGAAATAATAAGGGGAGTGATTTCAGAAAAACCTGGAAAGATTGATATGAATTGATATAAAGGAATGTGGGAAGAACCAAGAGAACATTGTACACAGTAATATTATTATAATAATAATCAACTGTGAACTACTTAGCTTTTCTGATCAATACAATAATCCACAACAATTCCAAAGAATTTAAGATTAAAAATGCTATCTGCCTCCAGAGAACTGATGAATTTTCAATACAGAGTGAAGCATACTTTTTTCTCTTTGTTTTTTTCCCCAAAACATGGCTAACATAAAAATGTTTTGTACAATTTCATATTATAATAGTGCAATATTTAAGGTAAATATGAAATTTAAGGTAAACTGAGAGACAGTAGTCTGAATATAATCAATTTATTAGTTAGTCTAATAAATTGTAAATTGGATCAACAAGCTCTTTCAATGACAAAAGACAAGGTGGAACTTACTAGCTTTCACATAGTTTTGGAAAATACAAGAGAACAAAGAACAGAGTTAGGTAGTTAGGGAAAACAATGCAATTGGTTACAGAATAGACAGCATCATGGGGATGGGGACAACTTGAGTGGCTAGAAATTGTGAATGAAAGATTAGCAACAAGACCCTTCCTGTCTGTGATTAAAAAATGTTCACTGCAAAATTAGAGATAGTGACTACACCTCTCTAAATAACAGATGAGACATCCTTAAAGGACAGCATGATGATATAAAGATTCTAAACTCCTTAGGGTCCACCTGCCTTTTTCAAGGGTAATATATTTCCTTGACATAAGAATAGAACAGTAATAAAAAAGGGAATTGATTTCTAAATTTGACTCATTACGGGACAGCTGAATTTCCAAACTAAGTTCAGAGGCAAGAAATCATGACTTGGATAATTACAAGACAAAATTAACTGTAAATATGATTAATTTTTTAAAAAACAACCTGATTTTGTCAATTAGCATTATACTTCTTGCCTTCTTAATAAATGGGGGAGAAATAAGAAGAGAATTCAGAACTGAAGTTTTTTTTAATTGTAAAGGTTTTTGGAGGTTTTGTTTTGTTTTTTTTGTAAGCAGTAGCTATCCTGTCCTATATATCCTATATATCAGGAGACATAATAATGACTCTACAGCAAAGGACAATAAATTTTAAGGTCACTGTTCTTTCCCACATACACACATCCTAATCCCTTTTTCCTTTACATCTTGGTTATTTTTTCCACTTATTAAATTATTAAATGTTCCCTAGACTCTTTACCTTCATTTTCATATGCTGTCCTCTCTTCATGCTCAATTCTCCAAATAAACAACCATACCAATAATCTATTCACATTTGCGAATGCTCTCAGTTCCTAAAATACTAAATTCTCAATTCCTAAATCCATAGCCAAAAATATATACCATTCTTGGTACAGAGAAGAGACATATATAATAGAAACAGACAAGTAATTGGGATACTTGGATGGAAAACAATGAACTCTCCTCATTGGCTTAGTTTTTGTTCTGATTCAAATTTATTTGCATGCCAAGCAGAAAAGGATCTTGGGAGATTAGGAAAACCAATGGATCTCTGGAGGAAAGAGGACTATCAGACCCTTGGTGATTTGTTTAAAATGAAGTTTCCCAAAATCATGCTGAGGGAGTGTGGACTGGCAATAAGAAGGGCTGCAAGGTCAGATTTTACCCTCTTTGTGTTAGGTATGTGAAGGTCCTGATACTCCCCCCAAAACTGGCGGCAAAGCTTCTAGATTCTAAGCTAAAAAAAGACTTGTCCTCGGATGAAGAAGAGCTAACACTTCAGGCGAGGGCTCCAACTGAAGTCAGAGCTGAGAACAGAGACTGCCCAACCACATCACAAGCTAAGCCACAAAACCAGCAAAGCTCCGTCTGATGGATATGCGAGGACATACAATGTGCCCACCACACCAGCAAGGGGCAGCCCAGGAGAAGCACCCAACAGGCACTATCATCCGTTATCAGTCATGTCCGGCTTATGCTCTCCCCCATTAGCCATTCCTAGACCATGCCCCCAGCGCTCAGGCCTTCTCCATCCTCCCATCAGAATGATCCTGGGCTCAGGAGCTTTCCCTTTCTGTCATCCCAGACTAACCAACCACATCACTTCCAGACCATTTCAAGCCCTGATGTCCTTTCTTGATCCACATACCACCTTGGTAACCCTGGCTATCCTTCATGAGTCTTTTTCCCCAATTAGAAACTAAGCTCCTTGATAGCAAATGCTTGCCTTTTATCTTCAGTATTTAGCACAGTGCTGGCACACAGTAAGTACTTAATAACTGTTTTTTTTTTTTAATTCATGAATGAAAAAAATGTTTCTCTTATGTGCACTACTCTATAAGTGTTCTCTAACCCACACTTTCCCACACGTGTTCCCTTTCTTCCCATTGATGGTATGTGAGACAGCATGTCCCAGATTTGTGGAAGAAAATGTTAGGGTGCTACTTTTCTTACTATGAAATTTCATTAAATGACTGTTTTGAACTAATTGGGTCCTCTGGCTTACTAGTAAAAAGCAAACATACTGGTAGGTGCTCACAAACAATGATTGTAAATAAATGCCAACACAAAATAACACCACAATTATTAGCTTTTCTGGGACCTGACATCTGAGAGTTCGAGATGCCCTGGATACTACAGAGTTTCTGCCATCATTAAAGTTAAAGCAGCCATCATAACATCTATAAGGCTGACCTAAAATGTTACTCTAGAAAACCAAACAGCCTCTGTGAAAGTCTTGTAAACCTGTTTACATTAGTATTTAACATCTTGAGACATGTTTAACAATAAATGGCAACCCATTCAAAAGAAATCTGATATTTGGATACACAAAGTATTCTACTGTACTAGTTGAATCTTGGTATACTATATATATGCTATAGTATTATAAATTTTACACTTCTATATTTCTACAAGAATAATTCCTTGACCTAAAAAATACAGCTTCTGTAATATTCTTTGATAAGTAAAATTCACATTCCACAGGAACTGAAAGTACTAAACTGTTAATAACTTTCCCACAGCTTTGCTTCCTACTCAGGCGCCAATGATTTCATAATCATTCAGGTACAGTAAATTGTCACAATTAATACTCATAAGTAGAAGTCACTTAAGTGCTTTGTTATTTATGGTACTTAAAGCTATTAAAAAAATTTTATATGTAATGTGAATATGGCTCAGGGTATAGGTCAATAAATAATACCAAAAATACTAACCCAAAACTTATACTTAATTCACAAATTGTGCTCCTACTATGTGCAACAAATTCCAGATGTAATTGTTCAAGTTGATTATATGTGTCAGCAAAATGAGAAACACATGAAAAGCTAAGTAATAATACAAGAGTTTTTAAACAGTTCAAGATGAAACAACAGAAGCTTTATGGCATGGCAGAAAAAGGATAAGACTGGGAAAGAAGATTCAGATGTACGTCTAGCCTCAGCTCTGCCAGTAATTAACCTTAACCATAACCTATCACAAGTTTTCTCATTTATAAAATAAAGAAGTTAAATTACATGATCTCCAAGGTTTCTTACAGTTGTAACAATCTATTTTCTAACATTCCATGCTCTATATTCACCTCTTGCTCCAAGTTTGTGATTTCAAATCTTACAAGACCCAAAAAAATAGAACAGATCATATTTGTGAAAGCCATCTGAGGAAAAATTGTCAAAGCATTAGAAAGAGAGGGCTCAAGAAAGAGAGTGGGTTTGGGCCAAACTTTGGAGGACAGGCAAAATTTGAATAAACAGATGTGGAGACAACAGACAGGGTAGCCTCTGAGAAGAAACCCTAGAAAGATTCTCAGACCCCAACAGTGTACGCACAAGAAAGAGGCGAGTCCATGCAAGGCAATATTAGGAAACCAGTATGGCTAATGTAAAAAGCTATCAAAAATGATCAAACCTAACTATATTCTTTTGAAATCCTGATATAAATTCAATAAATTTTCTTTTCAAATTGACTAATGACCATACTTAAGAAAAAATGCTTTGATTTAAGAACACATGCAGTCTGGGCAGTATTTTCATACTATTTTCCTTTCACAGATTATGTAGCTATAAAGGCATTCTCTCTTAGAAAGATAGATCAGTGACACATTTCAGGATTATTAATCAAGTTTGTGTTCAATATCTTGAGTCACATCAATGAGAACTGATGTGCTCTTTATTAACAACAACTCAATGTTTTGTTTTGTTTTGTTTTTAGTAAGGCTGTCAACACAATTCAAAGCAATTTGAGAAAGTTACATCTATATGTCTCTTTGTATTCTTTTTTTTTTTTTGACTGCCTATTATGGATTTTTTGAATAGGGAATCATACTTTCCCAAAAATAGGCAAGAATGTGAGAAACATCTCTTAGTACATTGTCGTATTGCTTCAACTTGATGCTGACTCATTCGCTCCAACATAACTGTGCCTTTCTTTGCCAATAACTTGAATTAACATTAATCACTCATTCTTAAACTACACTTTGCTTAATTTATTCTACTGTCATGAAATTCTAGTTGTAAAATAGAGAGGTGAGTGGCTGTATCTCCAAGAGTTCTCGTAATATATCAATCGGTACAGTAAAATAACTTTAGATTACATGCTCTTCTACTCATATACATATCTGCATCTAACCTATCCTGGACAAATTAAGTTTTCTAGGATATGTCTCTATTCAAATGTTAAGTATATACTGAACAAATACCATAGAGAAATAAGTTAGTTCCAGGACACTATTTTACATACCACTATGACAACATACAGATTTTTCAAGAATATACTACTTTTAAAAAACATTCCAATTTGTTAAACTTTAGGGTACAGGAACAAAAATTCTAACTTAGGGTTATTCCCTGGTTTTAAATACACAGAATTTTCATCTGATATTGAATTAGATAAATCTATATTCTTATGACACTTGCCTTCTAGTATTTGATTCAGATAAGGAAGGATATAGTAAGAGAAGGAATAATTTATTATGTGCCTGCTCTGGGCCACACATTGTGCTAAGTGCTTTACAAACATTCTCCCACTACAGTAAGGTCACTTGTAGTTGCCTTGGCAGGACTATATCAAATGATTTTAAAGGCTTTTTACAGCCTGTGGACTGAACATTCCCCAACACAGCTTTATGTTAACATCTTACTTTACCCAAAACTGTTCTGCTATTTAATGTCCCTGTGTGGTTATATTTGTTATCTCATTTTACATGTCTAGAATGCTCTCCCCGTCCCATTTCTCCAAATCTTCCCATTGCTTCAGAACCCAAATTAAATCAAATTCCAAGTCTCTAGGAAGCTTTCCTTGAAAACACCAGTCCACAGACCTTCTTCCCCTCCTCTTACAGGTAATAAATACAAATTTGGTATTTATTACACACATTCCATTACTGACCCTAAAACTAAGGTTTTATGTATCAAATCAACAAATCAAACAACAGGCATTTACTAAGCACCTGCTAAAGTCCATGAGGTTTCTCAATTTGTTTTGCAACACTACCCACCAGAACCTAAACTGTGCCTAATCTTTCTATTTGCCACAAAACAAAATTCTTCTTTATAGAGAGTCTCACCCAATTAAAATCTAAGCTTTGTAAAAGTAAGAACTACTTCAATTTTCTATCTGTATCACTAAACATAGTGTTTGCATACATAATCAGTCAGCATTTAATAAATGCTTTTCCATTCCATCCCACTCTCTATGTGCCAGCCCCTGTGTTAGGTACTAGGGATTCAATAATGCAAACAAAAGGAGCTTACCACTTGTGGAAATACAATGTGTACATAAAGGTCTGTACAAAAGAGATACAAGGTAAATTGGACCAGAAAGACACTTGTTGCTTGGAAGTCAAGCAAAGGGAAGTATTGAAAGTGGTTTAACCTTAAAGGAAATTAGGGATTTTGCATAATGAATAGGGAAAGAGATGGAGATGGGGCAATCTCTTGTCACAACTTAATTATTAACTCTTTAAAGGCAAAACCCCATGACCTCTCTGCATCTCTAGTAACAGGTTGTAACATAGGAGAGTCCCTGAAAATAAGGTAGGAGGGAGAGTAGAGAGCCCTGACTTCTCTTGTTTGGAAAAGAAATGGAGTTTTGTATTGGCATCAGATGTCCCTCACCATTTCTATCCAAAGACCATGGGGAAGTGGGAGAGGTAGGGGAGGCTGCCACATTTCTATCTAGGAAACCCTTCTTACCTATTGTCTCTTTCTCTGTTCCACACAGCAACCAGAAGCCGCTTCTGCTCATCTGCCTCTTGGATGGGACTGGAAAGTAAATCAAAGGCATCAAGAGTCTTCATGGTTGACACAGGACCCCAAGTTGAATCAAATAAATATTATCATTAAGTCATCTTTATACACATGGTCCAATTATAGCCATCTGCTAAGAAACTCTGAGTAAAAATCCTTTGTCTTTGAAAACCAGCCATTATACAACAAACTTTTCTTCCCAAGTTATCCACACTATAAGCTTAGAGAGGGAACACCAGCCTCCTGCCTTGATTAATTCTGACTCCAGAGATAAAAGATTTTGGCAAAGGATAGATTCCCCCTCACACTACTTCCCACTTGCCCCCGCCACCCCAGAAAAGGGAGCAACTCAACCTGAATAAATTGCTGGTAAATTAATTAACTTGTATGGTTAAAAACCCTGATGAGGTGTGTGGGGGTGTGTGTGTGTGTGTGTGTGTGTGTGTGTGTGTGTGTGTGTGTATACACACTCCAGTTTGTCCAAGAAGGATGTTCCATCACAAAACAGAGCTCTTAACGTTTCCTTCACCTAATTACAAGTGCCCAGAAATCAAAACAGGGAGAAAAGGTATCTCATTCTATATGCTCTTTATACACCAAAAGGCCACCAAAGAACATCCTAACTTGAAAGATTTCTTCATGGTTAACAAAGGAAGCATATGCAATTTTGGGGCCAGTGCTCCTTCAAGCAAAATTTAGTCTTAAAGCCCTTACTTCAGCCTACCAGACTTAGAAGTGTGCTCATTCTGTACCTCTAGGGCTCCCTCCCTCCAAGAGGCTAAAAATGGCTAAGCTTCTAATTCTAGTCCTAAGGCATTTCAATTATGAAAAGTAGATAAATCACATTAAGCACATTGATTTTATTGCCATATATCAGATCTGGCTACATGAAAAAAAAAAAAGCAGGGGAAAAAAGTGGCTTTTGGAAATAAGCGTGTTTTCAATAGAAATGGTTATCTTACATAACAAAACTATCTCTGAGGCAAAAACCTCTTTTCCACCAAAAAAGAGAAAAACAGAGTAGGATAGAATTATACTACAATAGATTCACTTACAAGAAAAAACGTTCATGGAAAGCTGGATTTTTACAGTCTGGGATAGTCTGAGTCTTCTGCCTTCGTTTTCGATCATTATCAGGTACCACAGACACCTTGAAATGGAGACAAACTTGTATTAGCTAATCATACCCACTCTCAATCAGAGGCAGTTTGTTACCAACCACTGTAATTATCATTAATCAGCTTTGTTCATCAGTTCATGCTCAAAAAAAAAAAATTCAAACAGCAGCCAAATACCAAAAGCCTTCCCAGTGGTACCTCTTATGTCTGTCAACAAGTGACTTTCACCATCGAGCAATTCAAAAAATACATAAAATATCAACTTCTTAAAGGTAGCTCTCAGAAGAGGCAGTACAGGGCCTTAGAATGTTATGAGAAAAGAGGCCTAAGCTAAGCTAAAAACAATTGTTCCCCAACAATAGACATGACTTCTGGATTCCTAGTTAAGCCTTCAGGCAAAGTTGACTTTTTCATGGAAAATATGATTCTCTATTTTCACTATTCATAATCATTCAACTAAAGGAACGCATAAGTCAGGATGGCTCCTCAAAAGGTTTCAAGTCAAAGAGAAGTCTGAGATGAATCAGGATGATCTTGACTCTCAGTTTAAAATGCTTTTTAGTCTCCTTAAACAGACCAAGATAAATGAAGTTCTTGCTCTGCTCTCTAGACTTTCCAACATGGGATAAAATCCTCAAATGTTACAACCATCCAAAGCAAAAATGAACAGTCAGAAAACATACCAGTGTCTATCCCCATTTTGTCTATTGCCTTATTCAAGGACCAGGCCTCTACTTATTCCTGAGTTCTGATTAATAATTTGAGCTATGAAGTAATTCAATACTCTTTTTAATCTTTATCATTATGGGTACTCATTTTACCAACCCAGACGACAATCTCTGCATCCCTCAGTAGACAATTCACAAGTAGCCAAAACATACATCATCAGATGGTTCAACTTCCTTCCTAGTAATGAGAACTTCATGCAGCTGGTCCTGAAGTGACGATCATTGTTACACCCAGATCCAAAGTACTTCTAGCTTTGTAGAACCTGTAGGAGATTTCACTCCCTGATAGGACCTAGAAAAGTTTGCCCTCCAGTGGTACAGCCTTCAAGAACTGAAGTCACCTCTGCACCACAACATGTCATCATAGTGGAACCTTAATGGACAAATTCTCTAATGGGAAAAACGGAGAAGGGGCTACCACTAGACATCCCTGGAAAAGGCAAGCACCTGCATCTGGCAGACCCCACCCTAGTTCAGCAGCTAACAGGAACCACAACCTACCATTCTCCCCAATGCTCTGATCCTTAAAATAAGCTAACAGCTACCTAATTGAAGGATCAAATCTATGGCCAACTCAGCTTCCTCTGCAACATCTATTAAAAGACTGAGCTACTCTACCCACTTAGTCCACTATTTCCCTTACAGCATTTGTTGTTTCTCTCCCTATCCTTGTAAGGATTATTTAAGAGAAAAGTGTTCCCAGCCCCTTGCTCATCTTATTTCATCCCCATCCCCCTCAATATTCCCACCTATATCCCACCCCAAACCTTACCCATTCCTTACATTGTGCCTTTTGTTCCCTAAAGAACTCCTCTTCATCCCGAACTTATCATATTCTTTCCATGTTTAGCCCTGAGACCTGGGCCACCCCCCTCCCAATGATACTATATCTTTACCTAGCTATCATCTCCAATGTACCTTCTCACATCTATTGTCACCCTTATCTTTTAAGGAGAGATCAGAATATTCCTTGTTTGCCACTGGCACTTTCAGACTCTCCCTTTACCTCCTTTCTCAGTGGTCCTTCCTCCTTTGAAGTCCACCAAATCAAAATTTCCCACTCAGTCAAAATTATGTTCTTATGCGGTATATAGCACCTGGCTCACAATCTGCCTTACTCCCCAACACCTGCTTCATATAACAAGGCTTTCAGTGTTTCTACTGGGTTTATATCCCAAAGAGATCTTAAAGAAGGGAAAGGACTCACATGTGCAAAAATGTTTGTGGCAGCCCTCTTTGTAGTGGCAAGAAATTGGAAACTGAGTGAATGCCCATCAACTGGAGAATGGCTGAATAAGTTATGGTATGTAATGTAAGAGAATATTATTGTTCTATAAGAAATGATTAGCAGGATGATTTCAGAAAGGCCTGGCGATACTTACATGAACTGATGCTAAGTGAAGTGAGCAGAAGCAGGAGATCATTATATACTTCAACAATAATACAATATGATGATCAATTCTGATGGACGTGGCTCTCTTTAACATTTGAGATGATGAAAACCAGTTCCAATTGTTCAATGATGAAGAGAGCCATCTATATCCAGAGTGAGAACTAGGGGAAATGAGTGTGGAGCACCATATAGCATTCTCACTCTTGCTGTTGTTATTTGCTTGCATTTTGTTTTCTTTCTCAGTTTTTTTTTCCTTTTCTGCCTTCTTGATCTGATTTTTCTTGTGCAACTGCATAAATATGTTTACATATATTGGATCTAACATGAATTTCAACAGAGGGTGGGGAGAAGGAGGGGAAAATTTGCAACAAAAGGTTATGTAAGGATCAATGTTGGAAAAATTACCCATGCATATGCTTTGTAAATAAAAAGCTTTTATTAAAAAAATTTTTTAAATATAACAAGGCTAATTTACTCTGCATGTAGATGTCCCTCAACTACATTCTGTCTCATGACATATTCCTTCAGTCCACTTCAAGTCACTGAGGATGACATAAGTCCCTCTGCTCCTTTCTCTTCCTCTCTTTTCATAAAAAAAAAACCCTTGACATTACCTCCCCCCTCTTCTCTCCTCCTTTGCTCTAGACTCTCTTTGCCCAAACCAATCTTTCTATATGTATGATTTTATTCTCTCCTGTCTTCTCTATAGGATTATATTTTTAATCATTCCCTTCTTTTAAATCTCCAATTTCTCTTAAGTGGTTCCTTCCTTTTAAATGCATATTTATTTTCCTATTCTTTAAAAAAAAAAAAAAGTTCACTAGAATCTACCACCCCCTCAAATTGTCTCCTCCATTTCTCAGCCAGATTCCTTGAAAGATTGACGTCCCTTCCTCTCCTCTCATTCACTCCTTTATCCGTGGTAGTCCAGCCTGCAAGCTTATCATTCAACTGAAACTACTCTCTCCAAAATTACTAATGAACACAATTCTCACCACCACCTAGTGATCTTTTCTCAGTCCTCATCCTTAATCTGCTGCATTTGCCTCTGCTGACCACCCTTCTCCTCTAGGTTTCTGTAACACTGCTCTCTTCTGGTTTGCCTTCTATTTGTCTGACCACTCCTTTTACATCTCCTTTGCTGACCCATCATCCACCTCACCTCTCTTTTTGTTTGTTTCATAAGATTCTGTCTTAGGCCTTCTGTATTTTTTCTCTTGGTGACTTTCTCAAGTCTTATTACTTTAATTATGCTTACAGATGAGTCCAAGATCTATATCTAACCTTTGAACATCACCAATTGCCTATGGATATCTCTAATTGTATTTCCTGGAGACAGCTTAAACTCAACATTATCTTTTTTCCTAATCACTCCTCTTCCAATTTTGCCTCTTTCTGTCAAAAGAACCATTCTTCTTCTACTCTCCAAAGTTTGCAATTTTGACATTATACTGGACTCCTTACTCTCCCCTTCAACCTCCACATCCAAATAGTTGTAAAAAATTTTCCATTTCTACCTTTACAACATTTCCCTCATAAGTCCCTACACAACTACCATCTTAGGTCAAGGTCCTCATCACCTCCCACCTAGATAGCTGAAAGAGATTCTTATTTGTTCTCCCTTCCTCAAGTCCCTCTCCACAACTACAGTCCACTCTACACATTGCTGCCAAAATAATTTTTCTTAAAGTACGATCTGACCATGATTTTCCACCTTAACCAACTTCAGTAACGTCTTATTGTCACTAGGTTAAGCTATAAACCCATCTTTTGGGTTTTTTAAGTCCACCACCTGGCCCCAAACCTGTTGCCAACTTCACTAGACATTACTCCACTTGTACACTCAGCCATCTGACCAAACTAACCTTCTCTTTTTTCCTCAAACACAAAACACTCCATCATCTTCTGTCTCTCTGCCCTTCAACTGGGCATCTCCTATGTCTGGAATGTACTCTCTTCTTACTTCTGCCTAACATTTCCTCTCTTTAAGATAGTGCTGAAGTGTTTCTATTGGGCTTATATCCCAAAGAAATACTAAAGAAGGGAAAGGGACCGGTATGTGCCAAAATGTTTGTAGCAGCCCTATTTGTAGTGGCTAGAAACTGGAAAATGAATGGATGCCCATCAATTGGAGAATGGCTGGGTAAATTGTGGTATATGAATGTTATGGAATATTATTGTTCTGTAAGAAATGACCAGCAGGATGAATACAGAGAGGACTGGCGAGACTTACATGAACTGATGCTAAGTGAAATGAGCAGAACCAGGAGATCATTATACACTTCGACAACGATATTGTATGAGGACATATTTTGATGGAAGTAGATTTCTTTGACAAAGAGACCTAACTAAGTTTCAATTGATAAATGACGGACATAAGCAGCTACACCAAAAGAACGAACACTGGGAAACAAATGTGAACTATCTGCATTTTAGTTTTTCTTCCCGGGTTATTTATACCTTCTGAATTCAATTCTCCCTATGCAACAAGAGAACTGTTCGGTTCTGCAAACATATATTGTATCTAGGATATACTGCAACATATCCAACATATAAAGGACTGCTTGCCATCTAGGGGAGGGGGTGGAGGGAGGGAGAGGGAAAAAAAATTGGAAAATAAACGAGTGCAAGGAATAATGTTGTCATTATAAAGTAATCATTAAATAAAAAAAAAAGAAATTACTTGAAAAAATAAAAAAATAAAAAATAAAAAAAATAAGATACTGCTGAAACACCACATTCTTCATGAAACCTTCTGAACTTGCCAAATGATAATGCCCTCCTCCCTCCTAAACTAGTATTTAACCATTTTGAATATATTTGTATTTGCTAACTTTACATTAATGTTCTATGATGTTATTAATAAAGTACAAGATTTATTTTAAATTAAATGTACTCTTATTCAAATATAAGCTAATTAAGAATAGGATTCATTCTTTGAACTTGTATTCCCAATACCTAGAACAGTGCCTGGCATATAGTAAGTCTGAAGAAATATCTGATTAATCGCTCAATTGAAAGAGAGGGTTGAAGAAGAGAAAGATGAGACAAGAGACCAATTAATCAACAAGAAATTTGTTAACTGTATTGCACTTCTGTCAGACACAAAGGATATAAATCTAATACATGTTAACAATCCTTACTCACAAGGAGCTTTTATTCTAATGGAAGAACACAAAGACATATATAAGCAAGATGAAGTAAGTTTCATCTTGAAGGAGAAAAAGAGATTCTGTGAAGCAGAAGTTAAAAAGAAGTTATACTCCAAGGATGGAGGACATCATAGTAGTCCAGGTAAAAGGTGATAAAAGCCTCAACAAAAGTGGTGGTTATGTAAATTTAAAAAGGACAAATGCAAGAAATGTCGTAAAGAGATAAATAACAAGAGTTGGCAATTGACTGGAAATTCAAAGGGAGAGATAGTAAAGAAGGAATGGTAGGGGCAGCTAGGTGGCACAGTGGATAGAGCACCAACCTGAAGTCAGGAGGCCTTGAGTTCAAATCTGCCTCAGACACTTACCACTTCCTAGCTGTGTATTAAGCTAGTCACTTAACCCCAATTGCCTCAACCAAAAAAAAAAAAAAATCACTGTTAATACTGAAATTGTAAGCCTGGGTGACTATAAGGATGGTCATATCTTTGAAAAGAGAGAAATATTAAATAGGATTGAGCTCAAAGGGAAAGATAATGTAAAGAAATAATCTACTCATACTTGTTCATCTTGTGCAACTCATTCTGTCCCACTCAAAAAAAAAAAAAAAAGACTCACTGATCACCACTGTGATCACAGAGCCCACCAATGGAAAGGGCACTTGCCACAAGCATGAGGTGATCTGGGGACAAAGGCAGTTTTCCTTGAGGAGAAGATAACTTTTCCAATGGCATCTATACAGCTGCTGCTGTGAGTACTCAGCTATCACTTGAGTCATATATACCTGGAGAGGTTGAGGCTCAGTTCAAAAGGGAAGAAGCTGGAAGTTCTCATTGTAAAGGGAGGGGGCTGATTTAAGGACTGTTAAGACTAGGACAAGGGTGGGTGTGATTATATTGGAGACAAACTCTCCAGGTGACTGTCACAAGAAAGGTGGAATGTACAACCCATCTTGCCACCTTCCATGGCTGATCACATATTCTTTTGGGTCAGGGCCATGTTCTCAGTTTTGAAAACCACTAAGCTAAGAATTCTCCTCTTCTCTCCTAAATTTTAGCTAGTTTGAACTGTTACTTTTAGTTAAATATTTGATGGGATTATAACTGAAACTGCTAAAGATAAGTCCAATTAAATGTGAATTTCAAATATCCATATTATACCTATTATTCATTAATAATCTATTAATGTAAAACCATTCTCTAACTATATAAAGTACTATATAAATGGAAGCCATGTCTGTTGACATAATGGGATGGCAACCAGTGAAGATGGAGAAAATGGAGATTTCCTAGCACAAGGTACAATATACAATAGGTACTCAATAAATACTTGTGTTGACTAAACCCTAATATTTATAGCAGAAAGAGATTCCATTTTTAAATGTGCTAGGGGCATTTCCCACCCTACCCCACCATTACATACCTTCACATAAGCATCACAAGGTCGAGAGTCTTTGATCATGAGATCTTTGGCTTCTATGACTAAAGAAAAGTACATAGTTGATAGAAGGATTAATCGTGGAAAATGCATGTGCCCCTTTATCTCAAAAGATTCCCTCCTTTCTTTTGTGATATTATCCCTTCCTCAAATCTGTCACAGTCCTCCTTTCCCTTCCTTGGGACTACCCATATTAAATCATAATAAAATGAAGAAGCAAAAACTAAGCAGACAAAGCTAACATTGTCCAGCAATCACATATGAACCAGAGTATAAGGAGAGGCAGAGGCAGTCATGGAAGCAAGCACTAGCTTTTGTAGCTAAAGCCTAAAAGAAATCAGATAGTAAATCTCAAGTAATCAGAATCTATTTTGCTCTTCTTTTTCATTCTCTTTGATTTTAACTAAATCAAGGGATTTAGTTGGCACAGCTAGGTGGCACAGTGGATGGAGCACCAGTCCTGAAGTCAGGAGGACTTGAGTTCAAATCTGATCTCAGGCACTTAACGCTTCCTATTATGTGACCCGGGTGGGGGGGGGGGGGGGGGAGGAGGAAGAGGGGAGAAAGCTAAAGAAACTCTGCATGAGTTTATTGCAGACTGGGCCTTATGCTCCTAGCTTAAGGTCTTAAAGCAAAACAAAGGAGAAGGAATGACCATTTTTTTCCCTTTGGTTCCACTTATATTTAAAAAATTCTAATACAAATAAAGTGATAGTCTTGAGGTCAACTAACTTTAAAAAAAAAAAAAACTATTTGCACAGAATGGAGTCCATGATGGAAAAAAACATTTCCCCTCGTCCTTAAGGACACACATAAATAGACTGTCAAGAAATCCAGAGAGTGAGAGGCCAAGAAGAGACCCTTTTACTGTATGCTTGCTTAGGGAATTACAAAATATCGCAGGCGGAGAGCACTGCTTCCTGGGGTGTAAAGCTGATCTGGTTGGACAAAATGGCCTGGGATATGAACCCAATACATGCATGAGACAGAAGCAGAGAAATTGCCTTACAAAAGGTCTCACGTAAAAGCCACACTTCTTAAAAACCAACAGAACATTTGACAAAGAAAAGGATAATTGAAATCAGTTTGAATGTAATTGAAATGATCTGTGTCTAGCCCTTACTGAATGAGATGTGCAAAAACATACTTACTATAAAGAAGCAAAACCCGGTCTTGTTTATCTATTGAGAGTTTCAACTGACCTAAGGAAAAAAACACAAGCAATCCATTTTATCCCATGTATAAATCAAAAATCTAATGGCTTGTCATAGATGTGATTTATTTTTATGAAACAGTTCTAAAGAACAAAGCATCCAAGAAACCATGACCCCCATAAGACTTTCTAAGCAGTTCCCACTGCAGACATCTACACCAAGGGATAGCAGTAATAAGACAAAATCAAAGAAAAAACTTAATCTCACAACTACAGCAAAAGTAATATAAGGAAGCAGTGTTGCAAAAGGTCACATCAACTAGCTATGAAATGAAGCCCTTTTTGCACCTTGATTCCATGAGTTGGGTTCTAGCCTATCTAGCCTATCTACATGCCCCTGAGAAATGTTCAGATTACAGATCCTCTACTTGTTATATATGAAGACAATATCATCTTCCATTGTAGGATGTGAGTGCAAAAGTTACAGCCAAAAACAAGGTTTTTTTGCAACTGCTAAACTCAATGAGCCTGGAACCCTTGGAGTTAAAGCCAAAGACTGATAGTTTCTTAACCCCTCCATGTTAGACATGCCTCCCATTAGAAGAACAAAGTACAATCCTGTATAGTTGATAACTGATAAATGTTGAATGAACAAATGGAAGAATCTATGCTTTCAAACTTCAGTCCTAGCATATTCTGAATGTAGCAAATCTTATATTCAGCTCTCAAATCAATCTAATTTCCCTGGGACTCTGTGGCTCATGACATTCCAGGACCAGTATGATCTAAAATGTTCCCGGTCTCAGTAATAGCTCTAGAAAAAGTGGCAAGGAGCAATCCCAAGGACTCTACTACTCACTCACCTAATGGTCCAATCTATTCCTCTCTGACCCTCAATTTCTACCAGTATATAATAGAGATAATAATACTGGTAATTTAACCCCAGGAGATTAGTCAGATAATACTAGGAGGTACTTTAAACTTTTTGGATGAAAGATATCACAAAAATCCATGGTATCATTATCTGAAGTTACAGGCAATTATTATTTCCCACAGCCATGACCCTTCATTCACTTAACAAGGACAGAGCAAAAACACATTGTTTTTCATACCCCATTGTACTAAGGTACAATGCTTGCTAGTGCTACCATTCTGAGCTATGAGAATGGGGGACATCTATGCCTTTATCCCTTCAATTTCATCCTCACCATTCAAGGATAGACTTAGAGTTAACTGGGTGGGAAATAGTAAGTCAGGGGGTAGGGAAAAAGAGAAGAGAAAGAAATGGATTTCCTTCTGCTGTAGAGGAGCTATGAGGCTGTGTTCTATACTTAAAACATGCTTGTTGACTAGCTTCCTATCCTGCTCCTTAGTCAGTTACTGATGCTTGACAAGTAGTCACAGACACCAATGATGTAAGGATACCTCAGCTGGGCCCTTCCACAGTCTCATATAGGCTCCTTCACCAAAACAGATGGGATAAAGCTTCATTATGTCAGGGCCTCAAACAGCATTTCCAGAGGTGGCAACGATTGCTCCCTTTTCCCTCACATTGTCCCTAGTGAAGAGGAATAGTTACCTGGCAGGCCCACCAAGTAAATATCTAATTGTCCAAGGAAAGCTCCATGCTAAATGCCCAACAAGACCAGTATATTACCATGGTATTGCTCCCTAACCCCAAGGGCTTCATGTTGATCCTGTACTTTGTTGAAACCATTCATTTAACTCCAAATATTACAACTTACCAAGATTCTAGGGACAGATTTTGTCAGGAAAAAATAGATGCAATCAAAAAATAAGGGTAAGAGTCATCTGAGATATCTAGGATCTATCTATGGAATATTCCCACACATCCTTCCTTCCAAGATCATAAGCTTACTGAGAAAAATTCTCTCCCAAAAAGTCTCATGAGTTTAGGAAGAAAAGTAACTTATTTTCAGAAATCATCAACTGGATCTTCTTAGTTCTCATGGTCTTGTCTAGTACAGAAAATGTTCCCAAAACATTAGCAACATAAACCCAGCCCCTAACTTGAACACATTTAAATTTACCGAGAGGGGAACCATTTAAGTTATAAATTAATTAGCACCTAATAATATTTATAAGAAATAAAAATGGGGCCTACTACACCAAATATAAGGACCTCTGCAGACTGCATATTATATTGATTTAGAAAACCACGTATATTTATATTTTTCATTAATATATTGATATGCTAAAATTAGATAGCAACTTCATTTTAATATGATTCAAGCCATATTCAAGAGTATTGTAGGCTACATATAATCCCTAAGCCACATGTTTGATACCTCTGTTTCTAGATAATGGGAAACACAGCTACTATCCTAACTTTTTTTTTTAAGAAAATAGAAAATTTCGATTACATCAAATTAAAAAGCCTTTGTACAAATAAAACTAATGCAAACAAGATTAGAAGGGAAGCAACAAACTGGGAAAACATTTTCACAGTTAAAGGTTCTGATAAAGGCCTCATTTCCAAAATATATAGAGAACTGACTCAAATTTATAAGAAATCAAGCCATTCTCCAATTGATAAATGGTCAAAGGATATGAACAGACAATTTTCAGAGGATGAAATTGAAACTATTACCACTCATATGAAAGAGTGTTCCAAATCATTATTGATCAGAGAAATGCAAATTAAGACAACTCTGAGATACCACTACACACCTGTCAGATTGGCTAAGATGACAGGAAAAAATAATGATGAATGTTGGAGGGGATGCGGGAAAACTGGGACACTGATGCATTGTTGGTGGAGTTGTGAACGAATCCAACCATTCTGGAGAGCAATCTGGAATTATGCCCAAAAAATTATCAAATTGTGCATACCCTTTGATCCAGCAGTGTTTCTCTTGGGCTTATATCCCAAAGAAATACTAAAGAAGGGAAAGGGGCCTGTATGTGCCAAAATGTTTGTAGCAGCCCTGTTTGTAGTGGCTAGAAACTGGAAAATGAATGGATGCCCATCAATTGGAGAATGGCTGGGTAAATTATGGTATATGAATGTTATGGAATATTATTGTTCTGTAAGAAATGACCAGCAGGATGAATACAGAGAGGACTGGCGAGACTTACATGAACTGATGCTAAGTGAAATGAGCAGAACCAGGAGATCATTATACACTTCGACAACGATATTGTATGAGGACATATTTTGATGGAAGGGGATTTCTTTGACAAAGAGACCTGAGTTTCAATTGATAAATGACAGACAAAAGCAGCTACACCCAAAGAAAGAACACTGGGAAACGAATGTGAACTATCTGCATTTTTGTTTTTCTTCCCGGGTTATTTATACCTTCTGAATCCAATTCTCCCTATGCAACAAGAGAACTGTTCGGTTCTGCAAACATATATTGTATCTAGGATATACTGCAACATATCCAACATATAAAGGACTGCTTGCCATCTAGGGGAGGGGGTGGAGGGAGGGAGGGAAAAAAATTGGAACAGAAACGAGTGTCAATATAAAGTAATTATTAAATAAAAATTAAAAAAAAAAGGTGCTGAAAGAAATGAAAAAACTGAACCCACTGGCTTTTGAAAAATTGATAACATCCAATTTAATTGCTATGATATGTTTTCAGAAGATAAATTTTGAAATTTTTAAAATAGCATTTTAAAGCTGCCTTTTATGAAAATTATGTAGTGGTTTCATTTCTCTTAAAAGGTTCAATATTGCTTTGCTTAAGAGCTTGCTGATTTACTGGATTCTTTGATGAATAACTTCTATCATTAATTTCTCAATGCAACTAAGTTAGTCCAAAGCTACACATCTCCAAGTCCAGATTAGTCTTACCTATGGAATATCTTTCCAGGAATATTATTACATGTTTAAAAAAAAAAGTCCATTATTGTTGAAGTCCGTTATTGTCACTGAGGATTGATAACATATTAAGAGGAATATCCTAGGATTGAAATCTGAAAAGACCTAGATTAGAATCCCTAACTTTTTTTATTTATTGAATAAAATAAGCATTTCCATAGTATAATAAAAAAAAAAGATTGCACATGAAATTGCAAATCCATTATATACAATTTGTTTTTCCTTTTAAATATATAATCAAGTTATGTAAATTTATTTTTTCTTCCCTCCCACTCCCCACTATAGAAATGGCTAGCATTAGAGACAAATAAGCACATACATTTAAAATTATTCTCTATATAACTCTATCAGTTCTTTCCTGGATATAAATAGTGTCTTTTTTCATATGTCCTTTATAGTTACTTTGGGTATTTATAATAGTCAAAATGATTTACATGCCTCAAATCATTCTTAAAACAATATTGCTAGGGGCAGCTAGGTAGTGCAGTGCACCAGCCCTGAAGTAAGAAAGACCTGAGTTCAAATCCAACCTCAGACACTTAACACTGCCTGGCTGTGTGGCCCTGGGCAAGTCATTTGATCCCAATTGCCTCAGCCAAAAACAAACAAACAAACAATATTGCTGTTGCTATATATGATATTTTTCTGGTTCTGTTTATTATTTCATGCAAGTTTTCCAAGGGTTTTTTTTTTTGTTTTTGTTTGTTTGTTTGTTTTTGGTGAGGCAATTAGGGTTAAGTGACTTACCTAGGGTCATAAAACTAGAAAGTGTGTTAAGCGTCTGGAGTCAGATTTGATTTCCATGTCTTTCTAAAATCGCTGAGTTTACTATTTCTTATAGCATAATAGCATTCCATAATAATCCATACACTACAACTTGTTCAGCAATTCCCCACTTGATGGGCATTCTTGCAATTTTCAATTCTTTGCCACCACAAAGAGAACTGCCACCAATATTCTAGAACATAAAGAATATTTTTCCCTAATCATCTTTGAAAACAGACCTAGAAATGGTCTTGCTGAGCCAGAGAGGCTGATTAATAACTCTTATATAGTTACAGACCACTCTTTAAAATGGCTACATCAGTTCACAACTCCAGCAACAATGAATTAGTGTACCAATTTTTCCCTATTTTCTCCAATACTTGTATCCTTCCTCTTGCAATCATTTTAAGCAATCTAGTAGGTATAAAATGATATCTCAAAATTATTTTAATTTGCATCTCTTCAATCAATATTGACCTAGGGTAATATAACTATAAATTGTTTTGATTTCTTCATTGGAAAATGATTTGTTCATATTCCTTGACCATTTATGTATTGGAAAATGACTCGTATTCTCATAAATTTGACAAAGTTATTTATATAGTTGAGATATGAAACCTTTAACTGAGAAACTGTCTAAAAATTTTAAAAATTTTTCTCCAATTTTCTATTCTCCTGATTTTGACTACATTTGTTTTATTTATACAAAACCTTTTTAATTTGATACAATCTAAATTATTCCTTTTCTACCTAACTTTGCTATCTTATAACTTGAACAAGTTTAATAGGCAATATGTTCCATGTTCTTCCAATTTTTAAAAATATCTCTATATATCTGAGCTATGTATCCATTTTAATATCTTTTCTTGGTAAATAACGTAAGATATTGGTTTATGCTAAGTTTCTGCCATACTGACTTCTAGTTTTCTCAACAATTTTTACCAAATTATGAAGTATAAAGATTTATTTTTTAATAAGAATTCATTATTTAAATTCCTCCTCTAATAAAAGCCACGTAATCAAGAGGCTAAAACAGGAATAATAATAATACTATAATTACCTGCCTTCAAGAATTTACAATCTAATAGAAGAATTTACATAGTTCTCTAGTTTTTGCTCTACAATTGCCAGATTAGGAACATTTTACAAGTTATTCAAAAAGCAATTTTGTATTTTAAAACCTCTCTCTATGTTTATATGTCATAATGATTTTGGCCTGTTAAATGTTTAATGATGACTTTGTGATTAATTAGAAAGGACTTCATTTTTAAAATGATTATTTTTCCATTATTTTCCAAAGAAAACTAAAATCAGATGAGTTATTTCAATATTCTGTTTTTATTATTTATTTTTGCTCTAAAATTGACATTTCTGGGGAACAAAGTCTACCACTCATTATACTGTGAAAGAGTTAATGGAATAATGGAATGCAATAAGAAGTGACAAATAAATAGGGAGCCACAGAATCAAAAAAATCTGAGCTCAAGATCTACCTTTGACACAAACTGAGACTAAGTTTCTCAGTGCCCCCATTTTCTATAATTGGCAGAAAAGGTGTCAACAATGGTTGTACCAAAGAAGTCCAGAGCCATCTAGGTTGAAACAGGGTAGTAAGAGCAGAAATTTGCAGAGTCTCTTACATACTAGGGCCATCAGTGTACATCTGCTCAGGATACTGGCTTTTTTAAAAACCCTGAAAGCTGGGTTATTATAAAGGGTAGTAGAGTTTCTAACTCCATGAGGAATAACCCTAAGGCTCTGCTCTATCCACTAGGACAATCACAATCATAACTTCTAGGGAAAGCCAATCTCACTGGTCAACCGACTCAGTCTATATATATTTATTAGGCACCTATAATGTTCCAGGCAATATGCCATCTTTGTCTACACTCCAATAATCAGTTGTTGCCCTATCCCAGTGATTCTCAAACCATGTGTTAGTCTCAAGATCCCTTTACACTATTAAAAACTATTGAAGACCCCATAGAGCTTTTATTTATATTTACCATGTTAAGTATTAAAATATCTTAGTAGTATTATGAAAATAGTTTTGAACTACTGTTCTACACTTAACTAGGGCAACTGTTCAATCTCAGAGAACACCAATTCCCCAGGCCCAGAAGAAAGATCCAGTACATGGTCCTTTCAACCATCTTCCAAATAGATTATTATTTCCAAACTCTCTGCTTCAGGACAAGCCACTGACAGTAAACTGTATCTCCATGTTAAATGATGTCCAAGTCCACTTTTCAAGGTTATTTCAAACTTAAGATTATCAAAAATAAAGCTCCACCCCTTTTCAGCATCCATCAATATTATTTTGCTCTGATGCTTCTGACAAAGTCACTATCTCCATAAGTAGCAAAAACTGGCTCTCTGCAGTGATTATCAGGGCTGGAATTAAATGCTGAAGACTCAGAGTCCTCCATCTCCTAAATCTATTACTGTTTAAAAAGGCTAAATGTTGCTCACAAAGTAGGCTAGTAAATTCCAGGAAATCAAGTCACTCACCAATTCCAGGGGCTTAATCCTCTGTTTAGGAATTGTAAAAGGCCCCAAGTCCTACATGAGGTCTTGTTAAAGAAAAAGAGCAAATTTAGCCTGGAGTAGATGCAGGAGGAGCATGTGAACTAACTTTAAGAATTTGAAGGGGGATTAAACTTGTTCTACTTGGTCACCAAGAACACAACTGGGATTAATGACTCGAGCTGCAGAACAAAATGTATGCTTAATGTAAGGAAAAACTTATTAACAGTAAAAAAGACCTATTTATAAATGAGATGGGCTGCCTCAGGAGGCAAGGAGTCACCACACTTCCCTGATTGGAAGTTTCCAAAATAAGGCATGAAAACTTCTTGATGGGAGAGCAGCTTCCTTCTCTAGTACTGACCACGGAGATTGCTTTCCAATTCTGAAACTCTGCATATGTCTGTTATTTCCCCACTGCATAGATGGAAAGGGGACAAATTATACCCACACCCCACAAATGTCCAACTGCCCTCTAGGAATTAAGCTCTAATGCACTAGCATTTTTCAAATGACTAGTGTCCTACTTGTTCTGTTTTGGTTTTTTGGTTTTAGTTTGGTTTTTTTTTTTTTACCCTATGGGCAAAAGTGGAAAGGCCTCTCAGCACTTTACTAATAATCTCAAACTATCTTCAGAGACAGACATTTTTTATTGGCCTCAACTAGCCCCTTCCCCTGCCTGAAATAGTCCCCAAACCAGCTGGCCAAACCAACAAAGCCCTTCTCCTGTGCCACATTGTGAGCTATAACTTCCAAAATAGCTGATTCTACCTCCCTGACCACCTATTCCCTCAAATCTAGGCAAAGTCAAGAAATCCCCCAAGTGGGTCAGGAAACCTTGTGTTTTTTCATCTCTTTTAACCCTAAATTTCCCATGAACTGACAGTTAATAAAGAACATTCTGTATAGCAAATCTGAACTCTGAAAGACTGAACATTGTGTAATTATTCCAGCCTAGTGAGGCAGAATTAACCAGACGTGGTACTAATAGCAGGAGAGCAGCTGATTCTCAACAGTTCAGAATGCCTGTATGTGTACAATCTGAGCCCCTTTCCACAGGAAGCAGCTCAGGAATCACTGAGAGGGGGGCGTTAAGTAGAGGGGAAACTAATGAAATTGGGAGCAAGTTACCTGTCTCAAGGCTTGGGAATCAGAATGGGAAAAGGTTCACTTTCACGGGGTATGGGCCCAATGTGACATGGACTCAGGATCTTTTCTGGGAGTCTGAGGAGAGCACTCACCAAAGCTCGTGAGGTAGAAAGAGGAGTCCCAGTGGGCATCTCTACTAAGAAGGGAGACTCGGTGGATGTTGTCTGGCTCCATAGCTGTTCCTTCTCCTAAGGAGTCTGTAATTGGAGTCCTCTGTGTTGCTCTCCAGTAACCTAAGCAGCCGTTAAATCAGTGCCCCCGCCCCTGCTTCTCCGCCATCCCCCAGGATACACACACAGCAAGGCTTTGGGGAAAGGCAAGCCAGCTGTAACCGCCATTCATTTGAATAGGGTACAAGAGGCCCAGAATGTGATTGGCCATGACATTGTTTGAATGGTAATGATTTCTACCTGACTGGGCAAACAAGTTTCCACCCAGAGAGGAGGAGGAGGGGCCATGCCCCTTCTGAACTGCACAAATGTTGCTCCCTCCCCTCAAGGTACCTGTTCAGACCATAGCACCTGTGAAAAGGCCACACCCAGGGGCCCCAACCTACAGAAACCCTCTACAACTGGCTTTTCCTGCTCATTAACCCAGTCACTGACTGCCAGAACTGCCTCTAGTCAATCCTTCTGCATCAAGGGGACCGAAAACACCAGCAGAATTAAGTGGACACTATTATTGCTAGGAATCTTCATTATTTAAGATGATCATTTCTTCCTCTCTATTAAAGCAAAGCATTTTGAGGAAGCTCCATACTTGTACTAGATAGTAGTTCCTTTAAGAAAATGAGAGGGATTTTTAATCCCTAGAGAACCTTTAGCATGTATCCCAAGGATCTGACAACATCAAAGACTCTCAGAACTAAAGTAGATGGATGGAACACAATAAATATATCCTCTTTTCCCCCATTCCTTAGAATAAAGAAACTAAAATAAGAAGG
The DNA here is from genome assembly GCF_016432865.1 of Antechinus flavipes. NCBI lineage: Eukaryota > Metazoa > Chordata > Mammalia > Dasyuromorphia > Dasyuridae > Antechinus > Antechinus flavipes. Next base: position 497,883,376 of record NC_067399.1, read on the forward strand.
ACATGCCCTTTGTGAATAAACACTCGAGTCACTAAAACTCCAGGGAGCAATCTCACACTATAACATCTGATCATCAAACTTCAAGTTATTAAAGACTGCTAAAAAAAAATAAATTAAGTCTTGCCTTCTGAGGATCCATATGATATTCCCTCAATGTTACTAACAAATGCCTTTCCTTTGAGATGGATCCAAGAAGAGTTCCTCTCTCAAGAAAAAGTCCAGAGCAGGAGGACAACTAAGACTCACAATTATAGAATTTGAGAATTGGAAGAGCTCTCAGTAATCATCTAGTTCTACCCATACATGAAGGGGACCCCTATTAGAACATCCCTGACTAGTATTCATCCAACTTCTAACTGCAAGATTTACGAGGAAGAATTCACCATCTCTTGAGGAAATTCAACTTTTCCAAATCAAATAAGCCCAATATGGCAATGGAAAAAATAAAGTCATAGATCGTGATTATTTCCCACAAGGGAAAAAAAGCAGAGATTAGGGAATTTTACTAAATTTTGACATTAAATTTCATATAATCTGAGGTTTTATCAAGGAATCAACTAGTATAGTTGCCTACTGCCAGATGTTTCACGTGTTAGTATCCTCAAAGGATGCAGACTGAAGGCCCTTTAAAACCTGGCTGTTGTTGTTAGACAATCTCCATGTCTTCCTTAAACCTTGGGGCTCTGTGTACCCCTGGTGCTCACTTGGCACACTGTAAGTACTCTCTCAGTCATTCCTGAGAGACACCAGAAATCTCATCCCATCTCAGCCAGGCTGGTCCCAAGAACTATTACAAGAGAACAATAGAGCACACATGAATGCAGCATCTTTTCCAGGCTGGACTGGACTCCGACCCGCTGCAGTAATAGAATGAGTATAAGTCAGATTCTTAAGAGAAAGAGTATAGGCTATGGAATGTAATTTATTTGGCTCTTATGATTAAGTTTAAATGCTAAAACATGCATAATGAGATGCAAATTATCTTCAAGTTAAATAATCAGGCTTTGTAATAACAGACTTAGATTAGAGCTAGAATAAAAGAAAACTTTACTGAATGGAGACTGCCTGAGTCCCGCCCTTCTCACCCACCGTGGGCATGGCTAGCTTTTAAAGGACTGCTTTCTGCTCAGCATCCCCAGGAAGACAGTAAGTGTACCTGCACCCTCAACTTGCAAGTGGCTGATCCTCCTCTTGGTGCTGCTCTCCGGCTCTATCCTCTCCGGGAGGAGAGGAAGGACCTGATCCTGTTCCATTCTCCCAGGTCCCTTGTGGCCTTCAGATAGTTGCTCTTCCTCCCTTCGGTCCAACTGAGCCATCTCCCTAGGAAGAAACTTGGAGTCTGCAGCAAAATTGGCACTGTAACCAGAAAAGACTTCCCAACCTGCAGGAACAGGTAGAATAAAGAGTGGTCATGCACCAGATGAAGGGGCTTACATATGCTTCCCTCTCCCAGGTGCTACGGTGTTCATTACCAACAATTTCTGGCCTTCTCCATATTATCTGCTTTTCTCTAACAATAGAGGAAACCTAAGCTTCATGAGGGCATGGCGAATCTGAAGGGAGGAAGGCAAAAAGAAGCACAGAATCCAAGAGGAAGGGGTGGGTTAAAAAAGTTTGCTGCTTTGGTCAAGAGTTAGGGCTGGTAAGAGTCAGCATGCTGTTTAGTTTCCAGAATAGTTCCAGAATTGCTGTGGGTCCTCAAGAGTAAGTTGCCAGTCAGGCTAAGTAAAGAGAAACCCTGTTGACAACTTTTCTCTCTTCTCAGACTACAAGGCCGAGGACAGCTCAGAAGCCTAAATATGCTATATTGGAAGTCAATTCAGTCAAGTCCAGGAGCCAGGACAGGGCCATGGAATGCAGGGGATCTTCGTTGTTTATTTCTTGTGGTTTGTACAGCTAGATAGAAGAAAGAAGACAGTAGCCATAGCCAAGACCTAAGAAAGTACATTTCACTGCTGTAAAGTAACCAAACCAAAGTATCCCAGCCCAAAACACACACACACTATCCTAGCAGCTCCCTCAAACCTACCAACCTTTATTTATTTGCTCTTTCCCCTAAACCCAAAGGAAGTCACACTATTTATCTTGCTGGTCTTTAATCCCTAGTACAAGAGAAACTCAAATCTTGCTATTTCCCTTCTTCAATCTTCACCTCACAATTCTATTGCTTTTGGGAACCTTATTCCCAGGCAGCTACCAAGAGGATCACTCTTCAGGATCCCCAAAGGTCATTCTGATTCTATGGAATCATCTTGTAATTTACTTGATTAAAAGAAATCAAATGGTATTTGTGCTTATCTGGTAAAAAGAAGCCTTGCAGCTCTGTTTGTAGTGGCTAGAAGCTGGAAAATGAATGTATGCCCATCAATTGGAAAATGGTTGAGTAAATTGTGGTATATGAACGTTATGGAATATTATTGTTCTGTAAGGAATGACCAGCAGGATGAATACAGAGAGGACTGGCGAGACTTACATGAACTGATGCTAAGTGAAATGAGCAGAACCAGGAGATCATTATATACCTCAACAACGATACTGTATGAGGATGTATTCTGATGGAAGTGGATCTCTTCGATAAAGAGAGCTAATTCAGTTTCATTTGATTAAGGATGGACAGAAGCAGCTACGCCCAAAGAAAGAACACTGGGAAATGAATATAAACTGCTTGCATTTTTGTTTTTCTTCCCGGGTTATTTATACCTTCTGAATCCAATTCTCCCTGTGCAACAAGAAAACTGTTCCGTTCTGCACACATATATTGTATCTAGGATATACTGTAACCTATTCAACATGTAAAGGACTGCTTGCCATCTGGGGGAGGGGGTAGAGGGAGGGAGAGGAAAAATCGGAACAGAAGCGAGTGCAAGGGATAATGCTGTAAAAAATTACCCTGGCATGGGTTTTATCAATAAAAAGTTATTTTTAAAAAATAATAATAAAAATAATAATAATAATAAACAAAAAGAAGTCTTGGAGAGATTTGCGAGTAAAGTTCCTGTGACTAGGAGGCTCAATGGATAGAATGCCAAAACCCAGAGTCAGGAAAACTCATCTTCCTAAATTTAAATCTGGTCTCAGACACTTGCTAGCCATGTAATTCTGAGCAAGCCATTGAACCCTGTTTGCCTCAGTTTTCTCATTTGTAAAAGTGAGCTGGAGAAGGAAATGACAAACTATTCCAGTATCTTTGCCAAGAAAACTCCAAATGGGATCACAAAGAATCAAATAAACCTGAAAAATGACTATAATAACACATGGCAATAAGGATCCAGGTAAACTTTGAGGACCTCTAAATTTCTAGAGTTCCTTTCCGTCCACCAAAGTAGACTCTAAAGATGGTCAGCCATCAGATACCCTTATAAGCACTCAAATTCACAAGGCATAGAACCAATTCTATTTACTCTAGAGAGAATATAGACCTCACATCCAGGTGAGGGCCCTTTTCTCTCTGAAAAATGATCACTTTTCCCCATCCCAGAAATTTGTATAGTTGATATACCTCAAAGCATTGCGCTGAATCAAGTTTCACTGAAGGAAAGATCAAGATAGTACCCCCTAGTGCTCACCCTGGTGTCTCCTCTCTTGACAAGCATCCAGCACTCTACCTTATCATGGTCATTGCTCCCTATTCCTAATCAGCATTACAGTTGTCCTCTTCAATGTTGCTGGGCTCATTCCTAGTAAGCAAAATACCTAACGTTCTACCTGACAGTTTCATACCTCCAAGGCCAGAATGATTTTCAACTATTGACTCATTTTCGTCCTTTTGCAGTAGGTCTCATCACCTAATAAACAAAAGATCTCTTCAGATGTTCTCAACCTACTCAATCAAGTCCTTGTTTCCTATTCCTATCCAAGTTAAGATTAATCCATCTCATTTATCTTCCCCAAAAGTCCAGGAAGTATGATTCCCCACTTGATTCAATACTACTTACTAAGTCTTAAAGAGTACACAGTAATACAGTAGCTCACTTTCCATATATCAGTTTATTCCTATCTTCCTCCAGAAAAGCAGATCCAGAGTTATGGAAAATAAATCAGGAAGGAACTATTCTGCCCCTGAAAAGAAGCTGGCAAAGATTCATCTGAATCTCATCTAAGACTTAATGGTAACAAAGAGAAGGCAACTTAAAAACCTAGGCATGATTTGGTAAGGATGCTCATTAGGATGAAAGCAGTAGGAATGGAAAAGATGAGACAGACTGAAAAGGAAGAGGAAGATCTGATGTTTCACACTGAAAACATGGCAGCAATATTAGGCTATTTTTTAATATCAATAATCCTCCAAAAAGAGAGCATTTGGGATAGAAAACCAGTACGATTAGCGCCAATAATATTTGCCGATCTCAATCAAATACTGGGAAGAATCTCAACATGAATTTAAAAAATTGTATAGAATTCACTGCCACACAAAAATATTCCAGGCCCAAAGCCAAGGAATATTCTTGGACTGGATTTTTTAAGAACCCTAAATTTAAGTAGCTAGAATTATTTTTTAGTAATATTTTACTTAACCTCTTAAATGAAGGACTTGCCTTTTACTAAGATATTTTCATTTCATTTTAATGGCATAGAGAACAGTGTCCATAGGTCAGTAATTCTTCACTGAAACATTTATATCTTGCCATGGTCTGAGAAGCTTTAATATGCCAAACAGCATCAAGACGATCTGAAGTCCTAAATCAGTGTGCAGGGTCTGCATAGGAAATAAAAGTAGAAATACAAGCCTTCAAACTTGGGAAATTTTGCTCAGAAGTATCAAATCCATACCATCTCTACCAAAGTAAATCACTTCCTCTCGCTAGGTATCAGTTTCTAACATTCTACTACCCCATGAGTAAAGGCCAGCAAAAAAAAAAAAAAAAAAAAACGTGTTTTTTTAGAATATTTTGGGGAACTGCAGTGTTTGATATCAATTGCACATGCTCACATGCTTTGTGAAGCTAGCCCATACTTAATATGTTCTGGTGTCATTTATATCACAAATATCATCTCCTCCAATATTATATCAACATGACAAAGATCTCATATTTATTGTACCATTGGCTAAAGAAATTTGTAAATGGTCTAAAAACTCTGATTCTTAGAACCATCTGCTCTCTCTTCTGCTGCTGTCCTGTCACCATCACTGCCAAAGCAGAGGGAAACTATGCTGTTTTAAACATACTGTTGTATGTTTTTCTTTCTTTTCTGGGTCACAATGACCAAAAAAAATTATCACTTGGGAGCTAACCTTCTGGCAATAAGCCTAGTCATACTCAGTCTCATTCCCTGCCCAGTTACAACCTACTACTGGAACAATATTTTAAACCTTTCTCAGATAGGTAGAATATGCCAAAGTGTACCCTCAAATACTTTGAGAATCCTAGGTTAATTCCATATCATGGTGAAACATCATAGTGGAGTTTTTGTGTGGGAATGATAAACACATAACACACATACACACACACAAGTATATATGTATATACTTACACATTATAAGAAAGTTGGACTGTACAGATGAACCTGGTCAAATAATTATTAAAAGAATTTCATTCTAGGAGGTGACACAATTTTAAAGGTTTTTAAGGATCAATTGTCAAAACATCTTAAGATTACAAGATACTAAGAATAAATGGACTTTTCTTTAAAATAATCAGTAGCATCTATTTAAAACCATCAGTAAGCATCATATGTAATAGGGACAAACTACAACCATTCCCAATAAGATCAGGAGTGAAACAAGGTTGCCCACTATCACCATTACTATTTAATATTGTATTAGAAATGCTAATTTCTGTCTCATCCTACTGCTTTCATCCTAATGAGTATCCTTATCAACTTGGCAATAAGAGTTGAGAAAGAGATTAAAGGAATTAGAATAGGCAATGAGGAAACCAAATTATCACTCTTTGCTGATGATATGATGGTATATTTAGAGAATCCCAGAGATTCTACTAAAAAGTTATTAGAAATAATCCACATCTTTAGCAAAGTTGCAGTATACAAAATAAATCCACATAAGTCATCAGCATTCTTATATATCACTAATAAAATCTAACAGAGTTACAAAGAGAAATTCCATTTAAAGTAACTACTGATACTGTAAAATATTTAGGAATCTATCTGCCAAGGGAAAATCAGAAACTTTATGAGCAAAACTACAAAACACTTTCCACACAAATTAAGTCTGATCTAACCAAATGGAAAAATAGTAAATGCTCTTGGATAGGGCAACCAAATATAATAAAGATGACAATACTACCTAAACTAATCTATTTATTTAGCACTATATCAATCAGATTCCCAAAAAACTATTTTAATGACCTAGAAAAAAATAACAACAAACTTCATTTGGAAAAACAAAAGGTCAAGAATTTCAAGGGAATTAATGAAAAAAAAAATCAAATTAAGGTGGCCTAGCTGTACCAGATCTAAAATTATATTATAAAGCAGCAGTTACCAAAACCATTTGGTATTGATCAATGGAATAGGTTAGGTTCAAAGAACAAAATAGCCAATAACTTTAATAATCTAGTTTTTGACAAACCCAAATTCCCCAGTTTGGGGAATAAGAATTCACTATTTGACAAAAAATTGCTGGGAAAATTGGAAATTAGTATGGCAGAAACTAGGCATTGACCCACACTTAACACCATATACCAAGATAAGGTCAAAATGACCTAGGCATAAGGAATGAGATTATAAATAAATTGGAAGAGCATAGGATAGTTTACCTTTCAAACCTGTGGAAGAGAAAGAAATTTATGACCAAAGAAGAACTAGAGATCATTATTGATCACAAAATAGAAAATTTTGATTATATCAAGTTGGAGTTTTTGTACAAACAAAAGTAATGCAGACAAGATTAGAAGGGAAGCAATAAACTGGGAAAACATTTTTACAGTCAAAGGTTCTGATAAAGGCCTCATTTCTAAAATATAGAGAATTGACTCTATAAGAAATCAAGCCATTCTTCAATTGATAAATGGTCAAAGGATATGAACAGACAATTCTCAGATGAAGAAATTGAAACTATTTCTAGCCATATGAAAAAATGCTCCAAGTCATTATCAGAGAAATGCAAATTAAAACAATTCTGAGCTACCATTACACACCTGTTAGATTGGCTAGAATGACAGGGAAAGATAATGTGGAATGTTGGAAAACAGGGATACTAATACATTGTTGGTGGAATTGTAAACACATCCAGCCATTCTGGAGAGCAATTTGGAACTATGCTCAAAAAGTTATCAAATTGTGCATACCCTTTGATCCAACAGTGTTTCTACTGGGCTAATATCCCAAAGAAATCTTAAAGAAGGGAAAGGAACCTGTATGTGCACAAATGTTTGTGGCAAGTTTCTTTGTAGTGGCAGAAACTGGAAACTGAGTGGATACCCATCAATCGGAGAATGGCTGAATAAATTGTGGTATATGAATATTTTGGAATATTATTGTTTGGTAAGAAATGACCAGCAGGAGGATTTCAGAAAGGCCTGGAGTGACCTACATGAACTGATGCTGAATGAAATGAGCAGGACCAGAAAATCATTATATACTTCAACAACAATACTATATGATGAACAATTCTGATGGACTTGGCCATCTTCAGTAATGAGATGAACCAAACCAGTTCCAATAGAGCAGTAATGAATTGAACCAGCTACACCCAGCTAAAGAACTCTGGGAAATGACTATGAACCATTACATAGAATCCCCAATCCCTCTATTTTTGTCTACCTGCATTTTTTATTTCCTTTGCATGCTAATAGTATTTCAAACTCTGATTCTTTTTGTACAGCAAAATAACTGTTAGGACATATATGCTTTAACATACTAGCATGTACTGGTCAACCTGCCATTAGGGGAAAGGGATAGGGGGAAGGAGGGGAAATTTGAACAAAAGGTTTGGCAATTCTTAATGCTGTAAAATTATTCATGCATTTAACTTGTAAATAAAAAGCTATAATAAAAAAAAAAGATTACAAGATACTTGTAAAAACTGGTACTATTACCCAAAAAAAAAGATCAAAATCACACCAACTACCAGCTACTATGATTTTTCTCATTAATCTAAAATCTTCAAGCATAATGCTTTATGCATATATTTATGGCAAAAATTTAAAGGACATAGGTTGGTGGGGAAGGGAATGCAGAAATGATCTACAACAGATCACAAAATCATACACAATCAAAAAATGACACAAAGAAGTCAGGAAATCCCATTGTTTACACTTTGTTGCCTGAAAAAAGGCATGACTTTAAATTGTCTCATGACTTGTCTCCCATATTACAAAATAACTTAATAGATACAACCATAATCTACTACTACCAAACAAGATATAAAAAAAGAGAACATACATTTGTCAAAGGCATTTGCCAGTATCATGGAAAGTATCAAATAGAAGAGAAATTCCCCACTGATCGTAAAGTTCCTCTGGATCCTCCAGTTTATGGATGACATTGATCTGATTGCATGAGGACCAAAACATTACAGGATCACTTTGACAAGCACAACACTAGTTGAAAAAGCTTTCAGAAATCATCTAGGTCAAACCACACCTATGAATCTCTTCTACAACATGCCCAACAAATGATTAATCAACCTTTGCCTGAAGAATTTCTGTGGATAATTCTACTAGGAAGCCTCAATTTTCCTTCAACTTCTACCCATTATTCTAAGTTCTTTCTTCAAACATAGGCAAAATCTAATTCCTTTTTCACTTCAAATACCTGAAGAAAACATTTTCCCCATCATCACTAAGTCTTTTCTACTCCAAACTATCCCCATTTCCTTCAATTAGTCCTTATGTGGCATGATCTCATCAAAGGAGATAAACCTAGTAATTAACAAAGTAAAACTATAGAATATTTATTGCCTAAATTATGAAAAATAGCTTAGCCCATTGAGTTAGTCCAAATACTGTAAATGATCAATAATCCAGCATTGAATAGGAAGAAGAAGAGACTAGACTGCATTTAGGAAATTAAAAAGTGTTTTCAGTAATACAAAGCTGCGGTCTATTGCAAAAGCTCACCTTTTAAATACTAATATCCTTCCCCTAATAGTTGCAAATCATTCAATATTCTCACTCTTGGAAGAATCAAAATTGCCCTTTCCATAAAGAACCACATAAAGATATATAATGTAAGTGAGATTCAATATATCACCAACAATTATAAGTAGAGTGACATATAAGATAACATCAATGATAGAAAAGGGATTGGGCCAGTCATGAATAAGGAATTTTGGATAGCTTTACTGCTATTCGCAAAATATTTAAAAACCTAGAAGAAATCATCAGATTAGTGTTCCTCTATGGAATACTTAAGGTAAGTAAGACATGAACAAAATGACAAGATGAAAAGGCATGGATACATACAATCTGCACTGATGGAAGGAGTAGTCACACCAATAAAATAAAAAATCCAGTGAAGTCCCCAAGTATCCTTTTTTTGCTGAGGCAGTTGGGGTTAAGTGACTTGCCCAGGGTCACACAATTTGGAAGTATCATGTGTCTGAGACCAGATTTGAACTCTGGTCCTGCTGACTTCAGGGCTGGTGCTCTATCTACTGCACCACCTAGCTGCCCCCCAAGTATCCCTTTTAAGAAAGGCCAAGTAACTTTTTCCCAGGGTTTATATTTACCTGGTCTCTAACCTGAGTTTGACTGTGGATAAGTTTTTTACCTTAAATATCAAATCCAGGATAAGAATCAACTAAACTTAAAAATACTTTAGAGCTCTGTGCTTATTAGCACAAACTATAATACTTTGTCAAAACGAAATTTCAGGGAAGCTATTAACAATTTAGTATTTGCTATTTGCTGTTTCCACTTACAGAAATTATGGAAATGCTTACTATAAACTCAAGAGTACTGAATCAGAGGGGTTGGGCTGCTCAGCTCTCAACTTTGTTATATACCAAACTTAAATATAGATGTAGGAGGCAAGCACCACTCTAAATCAGTTTCCTGTGCATGCGGTGGCCATTTAGAGTCCTTAATAGCATAAAGGGAAAAAAATAGAAGTGATATGGGGGAAAAACATGAGCATCTCAAACTAGCCCTAGTTCACTCAGGAAATGTTATGCTATGCTTTTGAAGTTCTTGATTGCTTTGGTACAAATGTATTCAGAAGAATAATTTTATACCTTTCCACTCCCATCTTCTCCTCACTTATTTTTAACTCCTTGAAATCTGATTTTCATCACAACTGTATCTATTCCTTTACTAGTCTCCTAATTACCAAATCCAATGACTTGTTTATCTTAGTCCCCAATCAATATTCTCAGACCTGACTTGACTCCTAAACTCTAGTCCCAAATTTACAACTACCTGCTAAGACTTTTTATATCTTATTATTCCATTAACACCTCAAATTCAACATATCTAATTGAAATGAACCCCTCAAAGCTGTTTCCTCCGAGTTGTTTCTGATCATTTCCCTCTATAAACCTAGCTTAAAATCCTCCATCTTTATTCTACTCTAGTCCTGTTGTTTCACCATGAGAGGTTCTCTGGATTCATTCTCTAATCAATATGTCTTATAGATGTCTCTACTCCTAGCTCCACTACGATCATTCTAACAAAAGTTCTTGTTACCATGGGCTTTGATTTTCAAATGACTATCACTAACAGCTAAATGAGATCAGTCTCTGTTCTAATCCATCCTTCACACTCCACTTGATTAATGCTCAAGTACTACTTCCATGTCATTCCCACTACTCCTTCCCTCCCCACCATTCAAAAATCTTTAGTCCCTGATTGTCTTCCAGTAAACTCCAAACTATTTAGCCTGAAATTAAAGGCCCCAAATAAGACAGTAATTTCTTTCCTGTATTATTCTCTATCAGAACACTGAATTTTAGCAATTATTCACCATTCTCTAATTCAACAAACCTTTAGAAACCATTAGTTACATGATGCAAGGCATTGTTTTAGATTCTAGAGATACAAAAATTCAAATATTTCCTGCCCTCAAAAGACCTTGTATTTTCCTGCCTCCATGTTCATGCTATTCTTTCCAACTCGATGTCTTCTCCACCCTCAATCCCATTTATAATCTGAACCACCTAAACTTTAATGATCTCACTTATACCTTCAACTTCCAAAGCACCTTTGGCTGGGCTGTTCCACTCATAAGGCAATTTGCCTGATAGGGCCTTTTAATATTGACATGAGTCTAATATTTTAGCTAATTCTATCCAATTTCCAATATAAGAAACTAGAGGGCAGGATCCAAAATTTTTGTATTCCCCACAAAACTAAGGAAGAGATAAATAAGCATTTGTTGAATAAACATGTTGAACAAATGAATGAACAGACAATTGGATGATAGGTAAAGTCCCTTCTAGCTATAGGATTCTATCCTAGAGTTAAGGTCCTAAAAGTAACTAGAGACCTCAAGAGATTTAGAGAACCTTGAAGTGCCAGCATGAGAAACTTCCTTCCAGTAGTGTAGGATCACCATCTAGTGGTTAATGATCAGTTTGACCTGTTGCTTTTACCAAAAAAAAAAAAAAAAAAAAAAAAAAAAAAAAAACTAACTACTGATATGGGCCCACATTTATCAGGACCATCCACAAAAATCTCTACTTTTCTTACCTTACCAAGCCCTAGTACCTTCTAGGACCTGTGTATTCATCCCCTGAAAATAGATTAAACAAGGTCTGGTGCCTGAAAGTGAAAACTACATGTAGATTCTTTCCCAGATTCTTTCTGACTTCATAGAGCCCCGCATACCTCAACTAGTTCCATCCCAAAGTCATAAGGCATTTTATTTTAGCACAGGCTGGGTTGAAACAACTTTAGAATCGTTTAACCAAATCATTTGGTTTTTAAAACATAAGAGTTTCTTCCACCAAGAACAAATGCAACTCCCAAGAGAAACAAATAAGTACCGCCACAACCACCACTGATCAAACCCCACCTCAGATGTTAATGCTAACCTCAAAACTAAGGATGTAGAACCAATTAGATGCAGCCCATCAGTACCAAAAAACAAGGTCAGCAAACTAGAGTAATCCATTTGTGGCAAATATCCTGAAGCAGCAAGAGTCATACTGGAAAACTAGGAGCTTAGGTGTATGTATATGGTGACCAGGCCAGTTCCCAACCAGACTAAGTCATCTAAGTGTCTTAAAGAAAGCTGAGACCATTTGACTAGACTTCTTGTAATCCTGACCTTTAAGGACTCACTTCCCTGGCCCTAAAACAGCCTAGTGTCTGTCTCACTGGCTCTTAACTTGCTGTAATGAGAACAGTGGCAGTTAGTGACAGTTACCTTGTTCCTCCTCTCAGAACACTAGAGGCATGTTCCCCACCAGAAAGGTTGGGGGAGGGGTGTGCTGGGGCCTCCAGTAAATCTTTCTCCACCTGTGTATTTCAGGGGTAGCCTTGGGAATATATCAGGACAACTGCCCACATAAAACTTCATTTTCCTAATCCATGAATATTCAATTAAATGTAATTGATTCTTCAATACAGTTGAAAAGTGGCACAAATAATGAAAAATCCTTTTGGTATGACTTTGCAATGTAATAGCATGGGCAGGCAGGGAGAAAGGAAGTGATAAATGTACCTTCCTATTTGTATTTGTTTTAGGCTGGTACTGTTATTCCAATTGGGACATACCCCAATTAATGACCAGGAAAGATCACTCATAAGTAGAGATGGGATAAGGAGACCATTCCAGCTGGAGGAAAGCCAAACTTAGATGAAAACATGTGCCATGGCTAATTGTGAAAGGACATCATTCAGTAGAAATATCATGGGCAAAGAGGCCAGTGGACTGGGCCCTGTGGTATAGCAGAAAGGGCACTGAACCTGGAGGATAGGACATGCGTTCAATTACTGGCTCTGCCACTTACTACCTGTGTGACTTAGATAAACCACTCCTCTGAGGCTCAGTCTCCTCATATACAAAATAAGAGGGGGCCAGCAGGTGGTAATTTACCACCAACTTCTCTGGACCTAATAGATCATCTCTAAGATAAGGGGCCAAAGAGCAAGGAGTCAAGATTTCTCAAACTTTCACTTCATGCTTTGGGAGAATTCAGGGAATCATAACCTTCTCCATCCTCCAGCTTTTAAGTAAAATTCATCCTAAATATTAAAGTCTCTAACATTTTCTCAAATCTAAAATTTTACACAGACTTGATTTGAAACTCAATATATTTTCCTATAAATTCAAACACATCAGAAACTGTAGCTCTTTCTCTATCATTATCATATAACATTTTTCTTAATTGCCCTTTTGAAGCTTACAATGAGTTTTATATATAACTCATCTGCATTTCACAATAATCCTATAAAATAGATACTACCTGTGTTGTTCCCATTTTGTAGAGTAGGAAACTGAGACTGAGGTTCAGACAGATTAAATAAATGACTTGCCCATAATCACATAGCTAGTTTCAAAAGATCTGAATTCCAGCCTTCCTGAAGAATCCTAGTTCAGTGCTCTACTATAACATGTTTAGTTTAGTGTCAAACAAATTAATAATTATTTGATAACGATCCCCCTCCCATTTGGGAATGCATACAGAGAGTCAGTGAAGCCTCACTGGTGGACAAGCTTACAAATCAAATATCTACTCTGCGCTGTGGCCTCCACCTGTGAAACATTCTAGATTTCCAACAAGGAAAGGAGAAGGATCTTCACTCAACTCCAAAATGTTAATGCAGAAGAGTGAATAAAAGACATAAAATGGTATTTCTACAGGAAATATTTTTGCCTGTGTTCCTGCTCACATGCTGAACCAAACCCCCACCAGAACAGACACATGAATCTTCTGAATGAAAATGACTATTTTAATCATTACATCAGAACCACTTGAGAACAATAATCCAGATCTGATTAACACAACCTTCTTAGGCTCAAAGGAACCTATTTTTCAATCCCCTTTTTCTTAAGCCCTTAAATCCTTTTCTTAACACCTAGCCAGAGACCAGAAACAGGTAGAAAGGGAGAGAAGGTAAACAGACACAGTACAGGCCTGACTAAGAGCTCCAAAGAGAAACTCATTTTCCCAATGGAAAAGTGGAGGAGTCAACCTTATCCTGAGAGGACTGACTACCCTCTTGGATGGAGCTGACAAGTACGACTGACATCTTCAATATTCTATTCTCATTCTCGGCTAGTTGGTGGGGTGGGTGGTTCATCCTCTTGCTCTTCAGAAGCCTGAGGAATCTGTATGGAGTCTGAAGGTTCCTCCTTTAACTTCTTTTCATCAACAGCCAAGGGAACCTCAGAACTTTCCTCTGTTTTCACATTCTGAGCTTTAGGCTTCTGCACTTGTGCCTTGTCAGCAACAACACTGTGTTTCTGGATCTGCTCTTCCTTTGCTGAGACAATACCTGAAAGAAAAATCAAGCTTCAACTGGTGCTTTTTGGCTTTTCCTAAATTCTCATAAGCAGCAGAGATAGAGTAGAGGTCCTAGGGAAATTCTATCTAGACAAGGGAGGTCCCATCCTGGGTCCTCATGGCTCAATTTCTCCCACCCTCTGCCACTTACAGTCTCATCCCAACCAATCACTTATTGTCTCTCAATATATATATATACATACACACACACACACATATATATATTGCATGTAAAATACGTGCAAAGATCCTTTTCAACATTCAACACTGCAAAACTTTGTGTTCCAATTTTTTCTCCCTCTCTCCTCACCTCCCTCTTCCCCTAGACAGCAAATAATCTGATATAGGTTAAATATGTGTAATTCTTCTAAACAGATTTTCATATTATCATGTTGCACAAAAAAAATCAGATCAAAAGGGGGAAAATGAGAAAGAAAACAAGCAAGCAGACAACCACCCAAAAAAAAATGAAAATACTATGTTGTGATCCACTATTCAGTCCCTATATTCCTCTTTCTGGATGCAGATCACTGTCTCCATCCCAAGTCTATTGAAATTGGTCTGAATCACCTCATTGTTGAAAAGAGCCAAGTCCATCAGAATTGATCATCCTATAATAATCTTGTTGCTGTGCACAGTGTTCTCTTGGTTCTACTCACTTCAGTTAGCATCAATGAATGTAAGCCTGCTGATTGCTTCTTATAGAATCACTTACTGTCTTTTTGAGGCAGAAAGTTGCGAGTGAGAGAAACTCGATTTAACGCCAAAAATTCCTTTTTCTTCTTTGATTCCTTGAGCTCCTGAAATTCATGATTCAATAGGTTGATAAGTACATAAGCTCACATGTATGTGACTGTGTGTCTGTGTGTAATATGAAAATGAGAAAGAAAAAAGCACTTGAAAGATTCTTGGCTATTAAAATGACTTCTCAAACTCAGCATCTAAGATAAGACCCAGAAAAATTTAAGAGACTGTGGAGCATCTTACCATCTGTACTAAATATCCTGAGTACTTAAGAGTATCCACCTTTCCTTGATAATTCTACTTGTCTGCACTAAGGACAGGACCAAACCTTCCATTACACAGCAACTTGAGAGAGGCACCTAGGACTCATCTTCAACCCAGGGCACCTTCACCATCACTCACCATCTCTGAACTTTGTGGTTTCTCATTCTTTGAAAGGCCTGGCTCTCTGGCAGCTCTGTCACTTTTCTGCATTGGAATCTTGAGACCTAATGAGCAAAAAGTCAAACTATTCTTCTTCTGTCAATTTACATTTCATTCCTAAGCTCCCATTTTACCCCATATTAATAACTGATCCTCCCTTCGCTCAGAGGAGAATATTATTAAGATGGCAGCCTAGTAGAGGGTAGGGTAAAGTCCTATTCAAAACTCTGCATGATTATTCATCTAGGACTATTATCTTCTCCTGCCTTCCCCACCCTTACCTCATTCCTCCACAACACACCATGGGCAACCAGGACAATGGATGGGAAGTGACTCTGGACAATTCTGTGGGGCCAAAGTGGCCTATCCCTTTATCCGAGAGCAGATCCTCTTAACTCTACCTTTTTTCTTTATTGGAATTGTTCTGGCCGTTCTAGAATGTAATTCTTTCATATTTGCTGGATATCTCAACACTGGGCTCTGAGGAAACATAAGAAAAGCTCCCATTTAAATGAACTCTTTTGCTTTAATACTTAGACCCAACTCTTCCCAAATGATTTCCTTCAACAAATATGCCCTAGGATCCACACCTAACTATGTCCATATTTCAATACCTGAAAGATCTGTGATTTTGTCCGTGTAGTGCTCCCTGAACAGAGAATTTAACAAGTCTTACGACAATCTGATGATGAGTAAGTCTCTCCAAACTTCACAGAGGCTAGTTGGTCCTCAGAAAAAAAAAAGACACTTAGCCCATCATAGAGCCCAAACACCAAACTTTCCAGTCTGGTAGTGCCTGGCAGAGTTGGGCCAGCACTGACAGTCTTCCAGCACCCACAGTCACCTCTTCACCAGGATGAGATCGCAAAGAAGGACTGGGCAGTACACTACACTACTAGGCATTATCATGTAAGGGTGGCAGAAAGTACGCAGAAGAAATAGAAGGCACTGTTCCTACTATGAAGGATTATATTTGTAGGGGAAAAAACATTGCTTTTCTTAAGACTCTTACCCACCTGAATTTTGCTGATTCACTTTTCCTCCTTCTTCTATATCATTCTACCACAGAAAAGTTAAACTTTTTGGGAAAAGGATGCTAATTGTGCCCTTTTCTTATCCAAGATCAACTATAGACATTTACTCTGATCTTACAGGTCATCCTTCATAGGAGTGATAGATGTCCTCAGTTTCTATTGGTACTTTGGACTGAAAGTGTATAGCCAAAAATACAGCACCTTGGAGTTGGTCCTCACAACATACTCCTTGGGTTTTCTTAATGACCTTGGCCAAATAAGTGTTCAGGATATTAATAAGTAGACTACTCCAGATAGATCAGGTCCCACTCATTGCCTTGAGTAAAAGAATTTAAGTAGCATCTCAATTCCAAGAGTAAACCATGCTAGAGTCAGCATATAATGCTGTCAGTATAAATGGAAAGAGCTGGACTGCGAGTCAGATTTCTAGTCTAAGCTAAGCCACTAATTAGTTATGTGACTTTAGCCAAATCACTTCTTCCTGGCTTTGGTTTCTTCTCTCCTATAAATGAAGAATTTGCAATCCATAATCTATAAAATCTCTTTGGAGATTAAAAACTCTAAATATTTAGTAGCAATATGTGCTTAATGCTGTGCACTAAAGGCAGATAACAATGAACACTTTAAAAACCACAGATTTAAAAAAAAGCAAAATTCTATTAAAATTTTAATATCAGAAAATGAGGACAGCTCCAACATTACAGATTTTTCATGCTACAATGACCAAAAAAACTGTTATCTGCTGTTATGTTATATACAAGATCCATGATGTATGACCAAGAGCATAACTTCTAAATTTCCAAGCCATTTTATGTGTATGTTTTATCTACAAAAATGAATTCTAAGGTTCTTAAGGGCAAACACTTTTAGAGACTGAATACAGGGCATCACTAACCTATGGTCTGCTTAAAGAATGCATAGCCTTCCTGCTGTTAATCCTCCCCTGAGAAGACACTTCCTAATATCAGTTCTGACAACAAGGTTACCAGTGTTTTGGACTTCAGTACTCATCCTCTGAGCTCGTGGAGTGAAAAAACACCTTCCCCTTAAAACCTCCTTGCTCTTACCTGAAGGTTTATTCTGTGCACAGCCAGAATCATCTTTGTCTTGGACAATTTAAATTGATGCCTTTTGTGAAAAAGGCTCTCTTCATCTATTACATCCAATTGGTCCATCTTTGCAATTGCTTTCTCTTCATTAGACAAAGAGCTGAAAAGAAGGATAAACAGAGAGGAAATAGTTTTATTCTGAAAGAATATGAATAAATGGTTAAAAATGGTGAAAGGATCAGTGAAATTTCACTATCCAGACCATGAAAGAGGTTTGCACAAATCAATACTCTGCTGTAAAAACATTTAGAGATACTCATCCAGAGATAATTGCCCATCTGTGCCCAAATATGAGCTTAAGGCAAGAGTAGAAACAGATTGGGAGGAGGGGCATTCACTCCACTTCTTGACTCAGAAAGAAGCAGGTTCATCTTTTGGTATTCACAGAGAAGAGCAAGGGAAAAGAGTAGGAACAAAAGGAAGAGTACTTAGGGGAGGAGAAAGGGAGAAAGAAGGTAAGGAAGACTAAGAGAGAAAGGGAAACAGAAGAGAAGAACTCAACACTGAAATCAGTTTTAGGGCTTGCAAAGTGTTTTCCATACTTAATATCATTCAATTCTGCCAATAATCCTATGAGACAGGTGTGTCTTTTATTTATCTTCATTGTACAAGGAAAAAACCAAGGCCAGAAAGAGGCTATGATCCTAAGGTCAAAGAGCTAATAAGTATCAGAAAGATAATTCAAACCCAAGTCATTCTGATTGCTGTGCTCTAAGGAATGCTGCTCACCTCATTAATGACTTCTTGGGGAATGTGAAATCCCAGGAAGAAAGGGATCCCATATTCGAAGGCATGGTGACTGGTGATGGTGGGAGCACCTTTAGCCATCGATGTATCAATTGGGCAGAACAGGGTTGCCCACCAGTAGGGACTTGTGTTGTTTTCTTTTTCTTGAAGAGAAACAAATAGGAAAAACAATTCCCTCATTTTCCTGTCACCACCTTAGGGTTCTTACTTTTTCCAGTTAAGACACTAGCTTTATAACACTACTTCTAACTTGTCCCTTACTTTCTTCCAAGCACAATTCCTGCTTTATTTTGCACAACTTCTCTGTATAACACCATTCTTGTTCCATTTCCTTTCCAGAAGGTCCCTGACACCACTCTAGTAGCCAGCTAATCCTATGTTGTCTTACCCAGTACTCAATTAAGGGTGTCTCCTTTAGAAAGATGTACAAAAAAGTTTTTTTCCATAAATGGATAAACATAAAGGAAAATATTTTTGGAATGGAAAGACGTTTGGTGACTCTACCTGGAAGAGGATCTCTCTTGGATTCTTTCCTTAATTGGGAGTTGAGGAGAACTGGTAGGAAAAAAAAATCTACCTAACAGAACAAAAACATCAACACTTTGATCGGTGAAATTAAACAAAGAGTTTACAACCTTCTGAGCTGCTCTTTTGCTGATCCTTTCCGAGCTTGGTATAGCTTTGTTATTCTTCAAAGGTACTGGGCTCAATCTATGGAAAATAAAGCATGAAAAGGCTTATAAATTACAAACTGTCCCAGGATTTCTCTACCTACTTCCAGATACTTTATATACAATAAACAATGATTAATCCGAAAATTATAAGGCCTCATCTGTAATATCTGTAATTCTGTAAAATCTGTTAAGAATGATGGTGATATGTGGTATTGGCTAAGAAATAGATTAGTTGATCAGTGGAAAAGGATAGGTTCACAAGACAGAATAGTCAACTATAGCAATCTAGTGTTTGACAAACCCAAAGATCCTAACTTTTGGAATAAGAATTCATTATTTGATAAAAACTGCCGGGATAACTGGAAATTAGTATGGCAGAAATTAGGCATGGACTCACACTTAACACCATATACCAAGACAAGATCAAAATGGGTCCATGACCTAGGCATATAGAACAAGATTATAAATAAATTAGAGGAACATAGGATAGTTTATCTCTCAGATTTATGGAGGAGAAAGAAATTTGTGACCAAAGATGAACTAGAGACCATTACTGATCACAAAATAGAAAATTTTGATTATATCAAATTAAAAAGCCTTTGTACAAACAAAACTAATGCAAACAAGATTAGAAGGGAAGCAACAAACTGGGAAAACATCTTCACAGTTAAAGTTTCTGATAAAGGCCTCATTTCCAAAATATATAGAGAACTGACTCTAATTTATAAGAAATCAAGCCATTCTCCAATTGATAAATGGTCAAAGGATATGAACAGACAATTTTCAGATGATGAAATTGAAACTATTACCACTCATATGAAAGAGTGTTCCAAATCATTATTGATCAGAGAAATGCAAATTAAGACAACTCTGAGATACCACTACACACCTCTCAGATTGGCTAAGATGATAGGAAAAAATAATGATGAATATTGGAGGGGATGTGGGAAAACTGGGACACTGATGCATTGTTGGTGGAGTGGTGAACAAATCCAACCATTCTGGAGAGCAATCTGGAATTATGCCCAAAAAGTTATCAAACTGTGCATACCCTTTGATCCAGCAGTGCTACTACTGGGCTTATACCCCAAAGAGATACTAAAGAAGGGAAAGGGACCTGTATGTGCCAAAATGTTTGTGGCAGCCCTGTGTGTAGTGGCCAGAAACTGGAAATTGAATGGATGTCCATCCATTGGAGAATGACTGGGTAAATTGTGGCATATGAATGTTATGGAATATTATTGTTCTGTAAGGAACAACCAGCAGGATGAATACAAAGAGGCTTGGAGAGACTTACATGAACTGATGCTAAGTGAAATGAGCAAAACCAGGAGATCATTATACACTTCAGCAAAGATACTGTAAGAAGATGTATTCTGATGGAAGTGGATTTCTTTGACAAAGAGACCTAACTCAGTTTCAATTGATAAATGATGGACAGAAGCAGCTACACCTAAAGAAAGAACACTGGGAAACGAATGTGAACTATTTGCATTTTTGTTTTTCTTCCCAGGTTATTTTTACCTTCTGAATCCAATTCTCCCTGTGCGACAAGAGAACTGTTCGATTCTGCAAACATATATTGTATCTAGAATATACTGCAACATATCTAACATATATAGGACTGCTTGCCATCTGGGGAGGGAGTGGAAGGAGGGAGGGGAAAAATCGGAACAGAAACGAGTGCAAGGGATAATGTTGTAAAAAAAAATTACCCTGGCATGGATTCTGTCAATATAAAGTTATTATTAAATAAAATAAAATAAAATAAATTATTAAAAAAAAAAAAGAATGATGGTGATTTCCTCTCTCACACCAGCCATTCAACTGAGTTGGGGGGCAATTCTAATTTCTGTTATGAAAAATCGTTACCAGAGAAAAACCTAGAGGTGGAGAATCTCTAGGAGTTTCATATAGGTATAAAATCTAAGAAATACCAAAGTTAGGAATAATGCTCACTTTGTCCTACATTTCTGGTCAGGTCTCTTATATTTCACAGGTTCATCTGGGATCCATACCATAACTAAATTCCCACCATCTGGAGATTTTGGAATATATGTTGAATTCAAATTCAGCACTGGGAGCTATAACAAAAAAATGAAAAGATATGAAAACAATGCTAATTTATGTGGGTTTATTTGACCCAAATACTCAGTTCAAAATAAGTACCCAAGTGGCACATAAGTCAGGGAAATCGATAATAACAATGATAACAGCTGACATTTATATAGTGCTTTATACTTTATGGTTTACAGAGCAATATATGTATGTATATGTGTATAAATAAATTGAACATATACTCATTGGAACCTCATAATATATTTTTTTCCTCATTGGAACCTCACAACAAGCCTATGACAAAGAATTATTATCATTTTTATAAATCAGAAAACTGAAGCTGAGTGAGGCTACACAACTGATATCGCTGATATCTAAACCAGGAAGGGCCAGGGCCAAAAGAGAAAAAGGAAATTATAAACCAATTTTCCTAATAAATATTGATGCAAAAAAAATCTTTTAAAAATATTATCAAAGAGATTACAGCAACTTGTAAACAGGATAATACACTATGATCAAGTAGAATTTATACCAAGAATGCTGGGCTGGTTTAGTATCAGGAAAACTATCAACATAATTGACCATATAAATAACAAAACTAACTGAAATCATATGATTACCTCTGTAGATGCAGAAAAAGCATTTGACAAAATACACTACCATTCCTAATAAAAACACTAGAGTGTACAGGAATAAATGAAGTTTTCCCTAAAATGATAAGTAGCATCTATCTAAAACCATCAACAAGCATTATATATAATGGGGTAAACCAAAAACATTCCCAGTAAGATCGGGAATGAAACAAGGTTGTCTATCATCATAAGAAATGTTAGCATTAGCAATAAGAGAAGAAAAAGAAATTGAGAAAGCAATGAGGAAACAAAATTATCGTTTTTTGCAGATAAGATGGTATATTTAGAGAATCAACTAAAAAATTACTTAAAACAATTAACAACTTTAACAGAGTTGCAGGATATCAAATAAACCCACATAAAACATTAGCATTTCTATATGTAACCAAGAAAGCCCAACAGCAAAAGATAGAAAAAGAAATCCCATTTAAAATTACTATAAATAATATAAAATATCTGGCAATCTACCTGAGAGGAACTATATGAACACAATCACAAAACATTTTCACACAAAGTTAGAGCTAAACAACTGGAAGAATATCAGTTGCTCATGAGTAAGCTGAGCTAACACAATAAAAATGACAATTCCACCTAAATCTGCTTATTCATTGCCATACCAATCAAACTACCAAATATTTACTTTATAGGGCTAGAAAAAATAATAATAAAATTCATCTGGAAGAACAAAAGAACAAAAATATCAAGGAAATTAATGGGGGAAAATGCAAAGAAAGATAGCATAGTAGTACCAGACCTAAAACTATATTATAAGGCAGCAATCATCAAAACATTTGCTATTGACTAAGAAAAAGAGTAGTGGATCAGTGGGATAAGTTTGTTACACAAGACAATAGTGACTACAGTAATCTAGTATTTGATAAACCCCAAAACTCCAGTTTCTGGGATAAGAATTTATTTTTTGTCAAAAATTGCTGGAAAATTGGAAAATAGTATGGCAGAAACTAGACACAGACCAACATCTCATATTCTATACCAAGATAGGGTCAAAATGGGTTCATAACTTAGACATAAAGAATGATACTATAAGTAAATTAGTCAAGCAAAGGATAGTCTACCTATCAGATATGTGAAAGGGAGGAATTTATGGCCAAAGAAGAACTAGAGAACATTAAAAAATGCAAAATGGGCAACTTTTTTTTACATTAAATTAAAAAGTTTTTACACACACAAAAAAAAACAATGCAGCAAAAATTAAAAGTTAAGTAGAAAAGTGGGGGAGAAAGTTTTCATAGGCAGGATTTATGATAAAGGCCTCATTCCTAAATAGAGACAAGTCGAATTTATAAGAATACAAGTCATTCCCCAATTCATGAATGGTCAAAAGATATGAACAGACAATTTTCAGATGAAAACATTAAAGCCACTTATGGTCATATGGAAAAATGTTTTAAATTACTAGAGAAATTGATTAGAAAAATATGAATTATTACAACTCTGAAGTAACACTTCACACATCTCACATGGGCTAAGATAACAGGAAAAGATAAGTGTTAGAAGGGATGTGGGAAAACGTGGGATGCTGATGCATTGTTGGTGGATCTGTGAAATGATCTAACTGCTCTGAAGAACAATAAGTCTTCTGGAGAAAATTGAATGGTGAAAAAAAAGAACATGCCCTTTTCTCAAAGGCAAATAGCACCTACACAAAAACTGATCAAGTATTAGGGTATAAAAACCTCACAATCAAATACAGAAAGGCAGAAATGTTAAGTGCATTCTTTTCAGATCATGATGCAATAAAAATTACATGCAATAAAGAGTCATGAAAAGGTAGACCAAAAACTAATTAAAAATTAAACAATTTAACGGAAAAGTCATGTAAAGATAAATTAAAAACTAATTGGAAATTAAACAATTTAACCCTAAAGAATGAGTTGGTCAAATAACAAATCATAGAAACAAGCATTTCATCCAAAAGATAATGAGACAATATACCAAAACTTTGGGAATGCAGCCAAAGCAATTCTTAAGAGGAAATTTTATATCTCTAAATGCTTGCATGAATAAAATAAAGAGCAGATCAATGAATTAGGCATGCAACTAAAAAAGATAGAAAAAGAACAAAGTAAAACCCCAATTAAATATCAAATTAAAAATTCTGAAAATCAAAGGCGAGATTAACAAAATTGAAAATAAAAAACTTCTGAACTCATAAATAAAACTAGAGTTGATTTTATGAAAAAAAAATCAATAAAATAGATAAACCTTTAATTTGATTAGAAAAAGAAAAGAAAATCAAATTACCAATGTCAAAAACAAAAAGAATGAACTTACCATAAATGAAAAGGAAATTAAAGGAAAATAAATTTTGCCTAATCACGTGACAATAAATCTGATGATATAAATCAAACAGATAAATATTCATAAAAAATATAAATTGCCCAGTTTAACAGAAGCAGAAATAAAATACCTAATGACCCCAGTTCAGGGGAAAAAATTGAACAAGTCAACAATGAACTCGCTAAGAAAAAACCTTCAGAGCCAGATGGTTTTACAGGTGAATTCTACCAAACATTTAAAGAACAATTAATTCTAATACTATGTAAATTATTTTGAAAAATAGGTACAGAAGGAATTCTATCAAATTCCTTTTGTGACACAAATAATGATATTGATACCTAAACCAGGAAGGGCCAAGGCCAAAACAGAGAAAGAAAATTATAGACCAATCTTCCTAATAAATATTGATGCAAAAATCTTAAGTATTAACAAAGAGATTAACAGCAATCAATCACTAGGATAATATACCATGAACAAATAAGATTTGTACCAGGAATTCTGGGATGGTTCAACATCAGGAAAAATACTAGCATAACTGACCATCTCAAATAACAAAACTAACAGAAATCATATGATTATCTCACTAGATGCAGAAAAAGCATTTGACAAAATGCAGCACCCATTTCTATTTAAAAACACTAGAGGGCATAGGAATAAATGGAGTTTTCCTTAAAATGATAAGCAGCAGCCATCTAAAATCATCAACAAGCATTATATGTAATAGAGATAAACTAGAAGCACTCCTAATAAGATCAAATATGAAACAAGGATGTGCAATATCATTACTATTATTCAATATCATACTAGAAATGTTAGCTTTAGCAGTAGGAGAAGAAAAAGAAACTAAAAGAATTAGAGTAGGCAATGAGGAAACAAAATTATCACTATCTGCAGATGAAATGATGGTATACCTGGAGAATCCTAGAGAATCAAGTAAAGAATTGAAACAATTAACAACTTTAGCGAAGTTGTAGGATATAAAATAAACCCACATAAATCATTGATATTTTTTTAAGTTTATTTTATTTGGAAAAAAAGGAAGGAATCATAGGCTAACTGTACAATATATCGGAGTCCGATTCTTTTTGTACAGCAAAATAATGGTTTGGACATGTATACTTATTTTGTATTTAATTTATCCTTTAATATATTTAACATGTATTGGTCATACTGCCCATCTAGGGGAGGGAGTGGGGGGAAGGAAGGGAAAAATTGGAACAAAAGGTTTGGCAATTGTCAATGCTGTAAAATTACCCATGCATATAACTTGTAAATAAAAAGCTATTAAAAAAAAGTTTTTATAGTAAGGGGGATAAAAAAGAAAAACAGAAAAGTAATATAAAACAAAAGAAAAGAGAACACAATCATATGCTGAGCAGAATATCAGGGAGAATTCAAAATACATAACAAATTACCAGATCAAGAAAGTATATATATAAATAGAAGAAATTATATTCATGAGCATCCATTTTCTCTATACTTCCTTGTAAATTGCTCTTTGGTTCTCTGCTGCACACCTTACTTTTTTCTTTTTTTCTCTCTTTCATCTCCTCTCACCACCCCCAAGCAAGCTACAGTTAAGATATATTTATGTATATATGTGTAGATATATACATATATACCATAGATACATATTTCTTTCCTATCCATGCTGACTCTTTAATTAAATTCTGTTCCATAATTTGGCTTCCTATTAATTAATCTCCCTTAATTAACCTAATAGAAGGTCCTATTAAACAACCTCCAGATGTCTTCCCCATCTGCTCATCATTCCCCCTTATTTCTTCATAGATTTTGGAGGACACTATACCATTCATGGTATACATGTAGCTTTTCCTCTTGAATGCATTCTGGATGTGAGCAGGTTTTCAGAGCTACAAGCCTTCCTCCCTCCTATAATGCTTCTGTATTTATTCTTCCTTTGTACCTCATTTGTATAATATGATTACTATTTTTACCTTAACTCTGCCAATCTTTGTGACCTTGTTGTTGATGTGAATCTTAAACATATAAGTTTACATTCCCCATGTAAAAAAAATTTGTCCATGTTTAAACAATTTGTCCACGTTGAATTCCTTAAAATTTATATCTGATATTGGCTCTTACATTTAAATTTTCTGTTAAATTCAGGTTTGGTTGATAGAAAGTTCTGAAAATCTTCCAAGTTCATTAAATGTCCATTTTTTCTCATTCAAAATTATAATTTTTGCTAGATATATTTTTGGCTGTAGACCTAGTTCTTTTGATTGTTAATAGATATGATTCCAGGAAGTATAGTCTTTTACTGTGGCTGCTATTAAGTCTTATACAATTCTAATTGTAGTTCCAGTTTATTTGAATTGTAAAACAATTCAAATAAACTGGAACTACTTTGATCTGGGGATTTTGAAATTTGGCAATTTGTGTGGTTTCCACAAAAAAGCTCTTTGAGGTAGTAATAAATGAATTTTTTTCTATTTCTACTTTCTCTTTCACTTTCTCCCTTACTTTCTATCACTCCAGGATAATTTTCTAGGATTATTTCCTGCATTAATGTGTCAAAGTTCTCTTTTTGGTCACAACTCTTTGGCAGTCCAAATTATGAAACAGAATTTAATTAAAGAGTCAGCATGGATAGGAAAGTCATATGTATCTATGTATGTATGTATGTATATATCTACACATGTATACATAAATATATCTTAACTGTAGGCTTGCTTGGGGGTGGTGAGAGGGGATGAACTTCAGACAAGTATCCCTAGTCTGAGGTCTTTCTTCAGATCTTCTTGGGTTGTAACTGGACCCCCCACTGTTCTTGGGGATCCCTCAAGTCTTGATTTTTCACCAGTTTATGTTCGCCTGAAGCACACACTTGTGGGGAAAATTTGGAGAGCCTGAAATTTACCAACCTACCCACCATCTTCCCAGAATTCTACCCTTAGTATTTCTACATGTTACCAACAAAATCCAACAGCAAGAGACAGAAAGAGAAATACTATTTAAAATAATTGCAGACAATATTTTGGGGGAATCTACTTCCCAAGACAAAGCTAGAAACTATATAAACACAATTGCAAAATACTTTTCACATAAAGTCAGATCAAATATGGAAAAATGTTTAAAAGAATTGCACATATTTAACCACTATCAAGTTGACTGCTCTCAGTGTTACTATTGGGCTTATATCCCAAAAAGAGCTTAAAGGAGGGAAAGGGACCCACATGTGACAAGAAACTTTGTAGTGGCAAGAAACTGGAAACTGAATTGATGCCTATCAATTGAAGAACGGCTGAATAAGTTATGGTATATGAATGTTATGGAATATTATTGTTCTATAAGAAATAATCAGGAGGATGATTTCAGAAAGGCCTGCAGAGACTTACATGAACTGATGCTAAGTGAAATGAGCAGAACCAGGAGATCATTATACACTTCAACAACAATAATAATAACAATACTATATAAGGATCAATTCTGATGGATGTGGCTCTCTTCAACAATAAAATGATTCAAATCAGTCCCAATTGTTCAGTAATGAAGAGAACCAGCTACATCCAGAGAGAGAACTATGAGAAATGAGTGTGGACCACAACATAACATTTCCACTCTTTCTGTTACTGTTTGCTTGCATTTTTGTTTTCCTTCTCAGGTTTTTTCTTTCTTGCTAGGTCCAATTTTTCTTGGGCAGCAAGATAACTGTATAAATATGTATACATATATTGGATTTAACATATATCTTAACATATTTAATGTGTATTGAACTACTTGCCATCTAGGGGAGCAGAGTAGGGGGGAAGAAAGGGAAAATTTGAAACAGAAGATTTTGCAAGGGTCAATGTTGAAAAATTACCCATGCATATATTTTGTAAATAAAAAGTTATAAAAATAAATTTTTTTAAAAAGAAAAAAATTGATTGCTATCTTGAGGAGGAAGGACAGAAGGGAGAAAAAGAGAAAAATTTGAAGCACAAAGTCTTACAAAAATGAATGTTAAAACTATCTTCACATATATTTTAAAAATAAAATACTATTGAAAATTAAAAAAAATAAAGTCGAATCTAAAATATTGGGAAAATATTAATTGCTTCTAAGTAGGTTAATGTAATAAAAATAACAATTCTATCTAAATTGATCTGCTTATTCAGAGCCATACCAATCAAACTGCCAAAACAAAAATTACTTTATAGAGCTAGAAAAAATAATAACAAAATTCACCTGGAAGAACAAAAGGTCAAGAATTTAAAGGGAATTAATGAAAAAAATGCAAACAAAGGTGGTCTGGCCATACCAGGTCTAAAACTATTATAAAGCAATAGTCATCAAAACCATTTATTACTGGCTAAGAAAGAGTGGTGGATCAAGTGGGATAGATTAGGTACACAAGACACAATAGTCAATGTTTTGTAAATAAAAAATTTTAATTAAAAAATGAAAAAAATAAAAGTAAAATTAAAAACAAATCTATTTAATCTATTAATCTATTTATAAAATCTATTTACAGTAATCTATTTACAAAACATACGCATGGGTAATTTTTCAACATTAACCCTTGCAAAACCTGTGCTCCAAATTTTCCCCTCTTTCCCACCTCCTCCCCTAGATGGCAAGTAATCTAATACATGTTAAATATGTTTAAATATATGTTAAATTCAATATATGTATACATATTGTTGTCTTGCTGCCCAAGAAAAATTGGATCAATAAGGAAAAAAAAACTGAGAAAGAAAACAGAATGCAAGCAAACAGCAAAAAGAGTGAGAATGTTATGTTGTCATCCATGCTCAATTCCCACAGGTCTCTTTCTGGATGCAGATAGCTCTCTTCATCACTGGTTTGAATAATCTCATTGTTGAAGAGAGCCACAGTCCATCAAAACAGATCATCGTAGTCTTCTTGTTGCTGTATATAATGATGAACTAGTTCTGCTCATTTCACTCAACATCAGTTCATGTAAGTCTCTGAACTTTGTTTTAAAATAACTGAATATTTATACACACACACACACACACACACACACACACACACACATTTTATCACTGAACTTCCCAAATTTATTCTATACTTCTGAGATTACGGCTTTCTTCAATCATGAAACAACAGACACTACCCAAGAATATTGCTGTGTAGTCGTTTCAGTCAAAACCAGCTCTTCATGACCCCATTTGGGTTTTCTTGTGAAGATACTGGAATTGTCTACCATTTTCTTCTCCAGCTCACTTTATCAGATGAGGAAACTGAGTCAAACAGGGTTAATGACTTGCCCAGAGTCACACAACTAGTTAAGTATCCAGATCTGAATTAAGGAAAATGAGTTTTTCTGACTCTAAACCCAGCACCATGCACTATGGTACCACCTGGAGTCCTACCCAAGAATACAGGTTATATAAAGGAAACATTTTATTCTGTGCTATTCAGCTCACCTGGAAAGATACACTATATTACAAACGTGGATTAATTTTCTTTGCTTACTTTGGCAGGTTTTCGACGATTCTGGCCAAAATCCCTACCATGGAAGTCTCTCAGAGATCTGAAGCCTAACAAAGGTTCTTCCACACTGAAATAGGAACATAAAAGGATTATTAGGAAAAGTGAAAGGAAAATAAAGGCTGGTAAAGTCTAGGAGTAACCCTTCCTCATGCTTATGGCAGTAATGCTTCTACATAATTCTCCTCACTATTGTATAGTTCCCCTTTTTAATTTCTGCTTCCCAATATGGTGGTAAAGAAATTCATCATGATCAACAGACAAGTGTGAAACATCTACTATGTGGAGGACACATGGAAGTATGAGATGCAGTCCCTGTCTTCAAGAGATTTATACTAGTTGGGAAGATAGGAATTGTACAATGCGTCAGGTGTTAGCTATATAATGAGTTGTTTTTCAACCATTTTCAATTATGTTCAGCTCTTCATGAATTCATTTGAAGTTTTTTTTGTTAAAGATATTGGAGAGGCTTGTCATTTTCTTCTCCAGCTCATTTTATAAACAAGGAAACTAAGGCAAATTTATAAATAAGGAAACTAAGGATAGGGTTACTTTCCCAGAGTCACATAAATGGTAAGTGTCTGCTACTAGATTTGAATTTAGGAAGATGAGTCTTGGAAGGATGAGTCTTCCTGACTCCATGCACCACGCCACCTAGCTGCTTTAGGAGTTCTGAGAAAGCAGCAAGACTAATCCCTCTTTTTTTTTTTTTTTTTTTTTTTTTTTTTAAAGGAGGCAATTGGGGTTAAGTGACTTGACCAGGGTCACACTGCTAGGACGTGTTAAGTGTCTAAGACCAGATTTGAACTTAGGTCCTCCTGACTTCAGGGCTGGTGTTCCATCCACTGCACCACCCAGCTGCCCCCAACCAATCCCTCTTAAAAGAAAAAAATCTGGTTAAATTTCATGAAGACAGGAGAACTTGAGTTGGTCCTAGAAAGACAATCCAGTAAGGTGGAGAGAATGTCAGACAGACACTGCATGAGTGATCTTGGGGCAAACACTTCTCCTTTTTTAGACTTAAATTCCCTCATATAGAAAATGGAAATATTTAAAATGTCTCCCTCATAGGTCTGACATTTAGAAAGGGTTTTATAAGTGTTAAAACAAAAAGTAAATATGATGTGTAGACTAGTTTAGATAAAGGGTAAGGTTCCTGTAGAACAATAGGAAATAAAGTGGGAAAGGGAATGAAGAGGCTGGAATAACAAACCTAAGTTTTGGCTTTATTCTGTAAGCAAAGAAAAGCCTATGAAAATTTTGGTAGGAGGGAAGACATACTAATTAGTGCTTTAAGAAAACCAGTCTGGTATACAAGTTGGACTGAAAGAAGAGGCAGAGACCTGTTAGGAGGTTATCGACACAAGCTAGGTATGAGTTTGTACCTTCATGGGTCTGAATACAGCAGCCACAGAAATGGAAAGTAAGGGCTAGAAAAGATATATATTAATATAGCTGAATTGAAAGGACTGACTTGCTATAGCAGTTCCCCATCAATTGCACTATAGCTTTAAGCCAGGAGAAAAGTGTGAATGCCTGCCAATCATATGTCCACTTTCACACCATAAAAAGGCAGTTTTCCATTCTTTTCTCCAAAGCATGAAAATGATCTTACCCTTTGCTCAGTTTCACCCTCTCTCATCAAGCCACATTGAACAGGAAAAACATCACTAAAAAGTATGTAAAAGGGTCCAACACTTGTACCTTGACTCCAAGATGATCCACTTTTCGATCCAAGTATTTATTGCACACTTATTTAACTATGTGCTGGTTACTATAGTACATCCAAGAAAGCAAAAACCACCCCTCTGCCTCTCAGAGTTTGCAATATAGTTTCAAGCACGAAGCAATTAAGAGTAATCCAAGCAATTAATATCTGAAAAAAATTTAATCTACTTGCAGCAATGACCAGGTACATTTCATTTAGCAGGTCTATTGGAACCCAATAATGGAAATATTTCTTTCCCCTTCCTCAACATCTACTCAACACTTCATTTCATTAGTGGGAGATAACTCTTTCTTCTCAGGTAAACCTATTGTGATAAAGCAATTGTTTCTTTTTTTAACCTGGCATGCTAAATTCTGGAGCACTGGCTCTAAAAAATAACACCTGAGATTCTGAGGCATATGATTTCCAGGGTTTCCATGATGATTCAGATGATTCACCTGCTTTGTAAATCTGACTCAAGTTTAGAGTCTCCACTCAAAGAAGGCGGATGCTTGAAAAATGGGACCGAATCACTGATTCTCTTGGCCAAAATAAAAGAATCAGGTAAAGATAAGTCCACTATCTTGAGAGTTGGCAGTTCATCTAGAAATGCAGACCAGAATAAAAATTGGTCAGAAAGGAGGCTAAATATACCAAACATATGGTTCTTAGTACACATGTGATAGGGCCTTGTCCATTCACCTTCACTTTTCTTAGGAGGTCTGGAAATTGGTTGAAGAATTCGAGGATGGCCTCTTTGAAGCCTTCGGATTGCTGCCCAACAGTGTGGATGCTGGCAAACAAGCTGTGAGCAGGTGGTCTCATCCAACTGACTGAGATCTGGCAATCTGATATTTATCACAGGTTGACTATAGAAATCAACCTCAAGATCATTAGCCATCTAGGGAAACAAGAATTGAATAAGATAGGGAACATTACATAATATTGATAGTTATATCTGCATGGCAACATGTAGCCCATGTTTTAATTTGATTGTGAATACCTATATCACCTCAAAAAAAAAAAAAAGGCATTAGAATGGGGACCAACAGGGAGGTGGTTCAGATATCATTAGTGAAATTAAAGAAAAGTGTTAATTCCATATTACAAACACAGACAATAAACTAATACAATCCTGATGCAGAGGCAGATAAAAATGGTGATTGAAAAGAATACTGAATGTGGAGTCAGAGGATGGGGATTTGAAGGAGGAATCTGATAGTGAATCTGTGACCTAGGACAAGCAATTTCTCTTTTCCACCTGCTTCCTTATATCTAATGAAATGGTCAAATGATGATCTATAAATTCTCTTCTGATTACGAATCCCATTATCCTATGAAATGAGTAAAAAATATATAATTATCTTGCATTTATATGGCACTTCTATTTTTCAATACACTTTCACATATATTACTTCATTTTTCCTCACAACACCAGCCTATTAGTATACTATCAATAATGGTACTACTACTAATTATGTATTATTTAAAACATTTAAAAAACATCTCTAATGGAAAGTTAAAAGAGCTAAAGAAAGCAGAAGCCTAGCCTTGAGATTCTTTTAGGAAGGGAGCAAAATCTGGAAATCAAAGAAGCTTAAAGAAAAAAAGGATTCAGGAATTTTGGGAAGCCAAACAAAAGCCCAGGAGGAGGGCACAAGAAAATTAGAGACCGTTATTAGAAGATGAGTCGGAGGCAGCAATTACGGATAGTGAGCAAACAGAAAGCAGAAGGATTCAAATCCTGCCTCTAACACACAGGGCTGCATGACTGGCTAGCTAAGATTGGAAACCGCTGAGAAATCGCAATTCTGCTCCGGGAGAGGTAGCTCCTCACCGAGAGCTCCTCACACCAATGAATCACCGCTGCGGCCCAAACTGGTGACTGGGACAGGTCACAGTGAAACACAAAACAAGACAAGCAGGACTAAGTACAGGGGTCACGGCAAACGTGGGGGTGCGCTGCAGAGGTGGGGACCAAAGCAGAGCAGACACAAGAGTGGATGGCGGAGTTGAGGGATGTTGGGACAGAGCTGAGAAGGAATGAGACGGAGGGCAGTAAGGGTCAGGCGGGGCATAAGGAGGTACAGAACCACCGAGGGAGATTAGGGCGGGGACACGAAGACAATGATGGGGAAACAGGACCTGGGAGTCAGGATAAAGCAACACGCCAGGGACAACGAGCACTGCCAAGCCGGAGGGCTGGCGGAAGGACGCGGAGGACGCCCGCTAAGAGGGACGCGAAAACGCGGTTTTGAGGGGATCCCTGCCCCGCATTGAAGCGAGCAGAACTTTCCCAGTGCAGACCTTTCATTCCAGCCCAACAGATATATGTTCATTCAGCCTCCACTAAGTCTGCGCGACACAGAGAGAATTAAAGAAGTCTCTAGGCAACCGCGCGCTGCACCATGGGGGACCACCGGGAAGGGCGGGGCTTTCAGGTTTCCCGGCTGGGCCAAAGGGCCCTTGGATTGGCCGAAACCCGTCGGGGGAAGTCGCTAGTTGTGAGAGCACGAGGCTGGCGCTGCTCTCGGTCGGCGTGGAACGCGCTGGGACGGAGAGGCGGGTGTACGAACGGAAGCCCAGGCAGGACACGCGGTCGGGGGCGGGAAGTACGGACGCCAGAGCGGCGCCTTGGGCGAGAAACGAGACCGGCGTAGGTCCGGGGTGCAACTGCCGCCTTGTGCTGGAGGCCAGCGGCGGCATTGTTGCGACTTTCCCGAGGGAAACGAAGGGCGAGGCGACCATGGCGGAAAGGCCAGAGGACTTGAACCTTCCGAATGCCGTCATTACCAGGATCATCAAGGAGGCGGTGAGCGGAGTCGGGCCGGGGCCGGGGCCTGGGCTGGGCCCGGGGCGCAGCCACTAATCCCGATGCCGTCTCCCTTGCAGCTCCCCGACGGCGTCAACATTTCCAAAGAGGCTCGAAGTGCCATCTCTAGGGCTGCCAGCGTGTTCGTGCTGTACGCCACGTCCTGGTGAGAGGCCGAGACTCCAGGAGCTCCCCAGGCGGGTCGCTCGTCGGAGCCCAGCGGGGCTGCTTACCCTCCCTCACCCCGGGCTCCCGGCGTCTCCCCCAAATCCCTTGGTGCTCGGAATGTAGCTTATCTAAATCTCCAGCTGTCCTCCAGGCATCGGCCACGTCCTCCCCTGTTATCCCTTATCTGTTTGAGGTTTTTTTTGTATTTATGAATCTGTTCATATTTGGTATTTCCTCCGTAGAAATGTTAGCTCTGAGGGCAGGACTTTGTATCCCCAGAAACCCACTTGACTCTCTTGGAGAGAGAGCCAGACACCAGGAAGACCTGTGTTCAAAAGCAGCTTCTGATCCTTAATTTAGCATTTGACACTTGACAAGTCCCTTAATTCTCCCTCAGTGCCTCAGGCGTTGAGTTTCTGAGGAGGGGTAGGCTGTTTTCGGAGAAAGTTTACCTTTATTGAGAGTATTCCATTCCAGTAAAATCAGTGTCCAGTGAAAGTTCCTCTCAAGTCCCTATCTCAGTCCTACACATTTAATATGCTTAAGAAATGTAGATTAACTTGTGCTTTGAGATAATCTAGTACAGTTTCCTCATTCTCAAATTTACCTCACCAAGACTGACAGATGAGGTTTCACAACAAATTAACAGAATTAGGACTTGAACCCAGATCGCCTTACTCTTTCTCCAGCTCTGGTACTCCTTCCACGAAGCCATGCTGCCTTCTTCAGGAAGTGAGCTTGGCCATGGAGCAGAGTTATAACTGGCTATCAATGTTTAGTGTATGAGAAATTTAAATGTGTTAGTATTATGAACCCTTATGGACCCTCTGAAATGATCTAAGAGAAGAATTACTAGTCTGATCTCAAAAGTCAGCTCTTTCTTTTTTACATTAGTAAAATAAGGCATTCAGAATAATAATTATATCAAACATTTACAAAAGGCTTCCTGCAACAGAATCTTTGGGGTAGCTAGCCCTTCGAGTTCCACATGGCCTAAAACTGCTGCACCTGATCTTTCACACTTTCTTTCCTTCCTTTACCAGATTAATTGTGTTTTGTAATTACTGACTAAAGTTTGGAGCAATAGTACTTTTCCTAGATGTAAGCTTGGTCAGGCAATCAGATTTGCTTATACATTCCTGTCTTTAAATGTCTTGAAAACAGGGGTTGGCCAAAATAATTTCTTTCTTCTTTTTTTTTTCCTAAGTGCAAACAACTTTGCAATGAAAGGAAAGCGGAAGACCCTAAATGCTGGTGATGTACTGTCAGCTATGGAAGAGATGGAATTTCAGCGATTCATTTCTCCTTTGAAAGAAGCATTAGATGGTAACAACCCCTGTATTATCTTGGGCTGTAGACATGGATCCTTGGTACAGTGTTAGCTATATGATTTAACCAGTTGGACTTAATATAGTATTGAGTATTGGCAGCATCTTCATTTGAACTTGTCTCAGATGCTTTAGTGTCTCTACTTTTGAAATGGAATAAGCTATTAGAGTGAGATAATTTGGTTCTGTTCGTTTAGCTTTGCCTTATTATAGCCACCTTCTATTTCTAGCATATAGACGTGAACAAAAAGGTAAGAAGGAAGCTTCAGAACAAAAGAAGAAGGATAAAGACAAAAGAACAGATTCTGAAGAACAAGACAAAAGCCGGGAAGATGATAATGAAGATTATGATGAAAGAATGGAAGAGGAGGAGCAGAATGATGAAGAAGAAGTTGATAATTGAGTTTCGTGGAGAGAACACAGAATCAGATGATAAGAAATTGGATCTTCAACACTGTTGCCTCCATTGTACTGTTTGAAAGAATTGTGGCCTTTTCCTCCACTGCTAAGAATGCTTATATTTGAGGACCTAAGAATACTTCTTGAATAACCCCCAAACCAGAGTTTTTATGAATGAGATCTTTCCAATTTTGTTTTATACACAATCCATAAATTTTGACCTTTTGACAAGGTAGGTTATAAACTGCCACTTAATCAGATTTTTATAGGAAAAATGTGTAAAAGAGTCATATATTTCACTCCCTATTTTATGACCCATAGTTCATAAAATTTAGGGATTGTAGAGGGAGCTAAAAATTGGAGGGGTTTGAACTCTGAGTTTGAGTTAACCTATGAGAGATTGAATATATCTTATAAAAAGAGTAACTGAGGCACTCTGGATTTGGGGGAGCTATCCAAAAAGTTTGGGGTAAAGAAAGAAATTGTCATCCCTTAGAAAGTAACTTTCATCAAAGTTCTGCTTTCTTTGGTTTGTAACTGATTATCTTCTCTTCCTGAGTCTTCCTTCCCCTAGTCTCTTGCTGAGTTTGGAGCTTGGTCCCCGTTTACCACACTCTATATAGCACTTTGTATGTTTTGAGGTTTGTACTTCACTATATTAGTGGAGTATTGGGTCTAGTGAAATGTCTAATGTAAAGTAGGCGTTTCTCTTCTAAATTGTCTTCCTTTTCACCTGCCACCTGAACATAAGTTTGAAAATAAATTTTCTAATATATGTAGTATATGACCTTTTCAGGTGTCTCATCCTTTTTGTGCTTGTCTTTTTTATTTAACAAGTGACAAGCTCTAAAATTCATTTCTTCCCAGTACCACTCTCCAGTCTAATCTTAGCTTTGCTAACTTATGATCTTCAGTCCAGTTTAATTGAACAAATGTAAAGTTTTCTTCCAATCCCAGAAAGGATTTGTCTTTTAAGGATAACTTGATGGAATAACTTAATAAAATCTAATAATGCTTAGTAATATAATTCTCATAAACTACCCTTCTAAAGTGGTTTTGATAGGTCTTTCATTTTTTGTTAGACTCCCTGTTTACTCCCAAAAGTGGTTATTTCTGAAGATTGGAAGCTGCCAGAAGACCTTTGTCTCTATGGCCAAAAAAATCTGTGTTTAACTAGAGGGGACTCCCTCAGAGACCACATTCAGTCCTTCTGATAATGCTACCTTGAGAATTGGGAATGAAGATTCTTGTCAACCTTTCTCCCTATTTAGCTTTAATTTTTTTGGTCTATAAAATAATAATAGTGACCCCATTCCAATTGGAGTATTACAGGTGAAAAATGTAATCTGCTAACATTTACTTATTATTGGATTATAAGGACAAGTTTGTTAATAAATGAGGAAGGAATTTCATCTTATTCTATATTTGGGGGAGGGAAATGGGATGGTTTGTATAAATAAAAAATGTTGTTTAAAAATCGTTACCTTTTATTTCCACATCTGTGACTATATGGAAAGAACTAACTTCCTCTTCATTGTGTCTTCTGTATTTTGCTATATGGGAACCATAGAAAAACCTGTAATGCCCTGTATAGCCAGCAGGTGTTCTTCAAGTACCAGAAAAATAATAGCTCAGCAGTTCTTTTCTTCATGACACTGCTTTCATCAATTAAATATTTTCATATCTTAAAAATTAGCTCTGAAAGTCCCTGCCCATTAATCATACACCCTTGTTAATTCTTCTTTAACAAATACATTCTTTGCCTTCTGGGTCATGTTATTAATGAACATATTTGTTTCTCTCTCCCCTTCCCCCCCCAGCCTGAAATGACTAAGGGGAAGGAGAAGATAGGATTGCTGGTCTTAAAAATACCAGAAGAGCTGTTGTGAAAAAGAGAACAGCCTTAGTTTTATTACGTTCCAGAGGAGAAAAGTAGGATCCAATTAATGGTTGTTACAGGAAAGCAACTGCCAGTTTATTATACAAAGGAAACTTTTTCTAGGAACTAGAATAGAAAAGGTTGTTTTGTGAGAAACTGAGTATCTTTCTGAAAATATTCAAGAATCTAGATGATCACCTGAAACAGGAAAGGGAATGGCTTTTGAGTTTGTGTTTTATTGTAAAGTGGCATATAAATGTTAACTTCTTAATCAAAACAAATTCTCACATTATCCAAAATATGTGTACCTCATTCTGCATCTTGAATCCATCACCATAGTCAGGTGATGTTCACCCTTCTGGATTCATAGTTGAATTTTTTTTTTTAAGTTTTTCAAAATTGTTTTGGTTTTGCAGTATTGTTATATACAGAGTGTACTATTCCCAAATTTCTTTGGACCCATACCTTTAGTATTCTTAAGGCACAGTAATTGAATTCAGTCATTCCCCAGTTGATTGACATCCCCTTAGTTTTCAATTCTTTGCCACAACAAATGAGCTACTCCAAATATTTTTATGTGTATGAGTTCTTTTTCTCTGATCCCTTTGGGTATAGACCTGGCAGAGGTTATTACTGAGTCAAAGGGTAGATATGTAGTTCAGAACCTTTGAGGTCAGAATTCCAAGTTGCTTTCCACAATGGAACTACCGATTCATAGGTCCATTAATAGTGTACTACTGTAGCTGTTTTTCTTCTTTGCCAATGTGATGGGTGTAAGGTGGAACCAAAGAACTGCTCTAATTTGTATTAGTGACTTGAAGCATTTTTTCAGATAACTTGGATGCAAAATTTTGCTCAATTTACTTAGAGTTTGGACTAGCTAACTTCTAAGATTGAGACCTGTCACACTTGAATTACTGCACTTGCCTCTCAGATAATTTTCCTTCTAGTCTTCAATCTCTCAAAACCATTTTAAATGTAAATTTCTAAGTCCCAACTGCACTCAGGCATCCAAGGCACTCCATAAATGTGGCCCCAAGTTAGTTGAGTTCGTTCCCCTTAACATACTTGTGTCAATTTCCAGTGTCCTTTCAGATCCTACTTTGTGAAAGCAGTCTCAAGACTCCCTGCCACTCACTTGATTCTAATTCTTCTCGAAGACTCCCTGCACTGGTCACACTCTTGACCATTCGAGTCTTCTGTTCACATTGTGTACTGTAAACAGGCCAGGAATGTCTTCGTCATCTTTTATCAGCCAGCGTGGTCCCTCTTGGAAGCTCAGTAAATGCTTAATGTCTGTGCTCCTTACTGAAATCATAAACCACAATCTTCCCCTTCCCACCAACCATTCAGCTGGATATCCTGGGCCGATTCACGTGGGACTTTCATCTCAGCAGGGGGCCCTGCTTCCTGGCTGTCCCCACCTTCTTGGACCGCCTTCTGGTTACTCTACGAAGTTGAACTGAGTAACGTGGGCTGGCGGGCACCCGCGATCCAAGCATAGAGGGGAGGGACGATGACTCGGAGTCGAGCCAGCCAGTGCAGGGACAGCATAC
Source organism: Antechinus flavipes (assembly GCF_016432865.1). Lineage (NCBI taxonomy): Eukaryota > Metazoa > Chordata > Mammalia > Dasyuromorphia > Dasyuridae > Antechinus > Antechinus flavipes. The sequence goes on from NC_067399.1 coordinate 497,922,761, forward strand.
GACTCCGGGGGCGGAGCCTAGCCGAGAGAAGCTGCTTCCGGGTGATTCCGCCCCACCCCCACGTGGGCTTACTTAGACCCACGGTGGCACCTCCGAGAGCAACCGCGATTTCTGCATCTCTGTTGCAGCTCCTGGTAAGCCGGGACCTGGGTTACGGGGTTACGAATTACTGGGCCGGGAGAAGCGGGCTGGGGAGCTGGGGCGCCGGGAGACCGAGCGTCTCCGCGATCTGTCCTCCCGAGGGAACGTGCGCGCAGCCGACCCTGAGGGTCAGACAGGGCAATACTGGCTGGAGGGTCTCCTCCCTCCCAGACCCCTACGGACAATTATTGCCCGAGCTCCTCCCCCCCATCTGAGGGCTCCCCTCTCCGTGGAGCGCAGGGCGGAGCGGGAAGCCTGTATGAGACATCCCAGTTCATAAACCACGGGATGTTGGAGTTGTTTTTACCTAGGAAATAGACTAAAAGAGGACAATTGACTTGCCCAAGGTCATGATGTCAGTCAGTGGCTCTGTTTTTCTGGCTCTTCTGGCCCCGTAGATTCATTTCTAAACTCGCTGGCTTCCTATTTCTGCTTCAAAAGAGCCATCCTTCCCCTTGTTGCAACCCCCTGGATGAAACTTCTCCACGGATTGGTGCTGACCCCAGGCACAAGCCCCCTTGGCCCTTCTGTTGGTTGCCCTCTGACTTGGGTCGGGGAGCCTGCTTTGCCTATCGCTCCGTCCCGGGGGATTTAAATGTCTCGGATTGAGGCCGAGGTCTTTTCCTTTGACTGCTACAATAATTGCACATCTGTGAGGCCCCTGCGGATATGGAAAGCCGAGTGTCAGGGCCGGGAGCCAGGGCTGGGGTCACATGGCCTGCCCTTGAGTATACCTTGGGGGCCGGACCCAAACTCACCAACCAGCTGGAGCCCTTTAAGAATTGACCCTAGAACTTTTTACCTTTTCTCCCTACTCCCAGGACCAGTACTTCCCAATATCAAGCTCACTCCATCTGAAAGCTATCAGGGCAAATACTGCCCGTGTAGGGAAGTGAGAGTCTAATGTCCTTTTTCTGACCGAGTAATTTCATTTCTCAGGCCAGACGTATCTCCTCTTCCCTCCTCCCCTCCCACCCTCCTTGGCAAGGAGACTGTTTTCCAGCCTGTAAGCTTGAGGAATTTTTTTTGCTTCTGCCTGGCTGGCTGTGCCATTGTCTGCTCCTTTCATGCCCCTCTAGATTCTAGTTGTTTAATGTGATGGCATTAACAATCGCACCCTTTTCCCTTGTACGTCTTATAACCTAGCACCTTCAGGAGTGTGTGCTGAGCCTAGCATCCAGAAACTTTACCATTCTTTTGTTGAAACAACTTTTGTTGTTGGTGCCCACTTGTTGCTGACCAAGGGAGAATTCTTCTCCCAGTCTTTTTTTTTTTTTAATAAAGACAAAATTTACTAGTGTTAGATGTGTTATTGAAGAAAGTGTTTGGATAGGGAGTAGTCTAATTCTGGCATTACTACTAACTGTGACTTTTCCTGTTCTCCACATCAATTTCCTCTGAAAACTGAAGGAGTAGGTTCCTTCTAGCTTTAATATCTTAAGACTATAATAATTTCTCCAAAACTGAGCCATTCCCATTTCCTGGTATGTAGCACCTGGATCTTTTTGTCTAGTTCCCTGAATATTAGTTGCGGCTGGTGGCAAACTGTGATCTCAAACTCTTTCACTGAATCACTAGTGAAATGATAAGATGGCGTAGTATTTGACAAGTAAACCTATTTTTGAAAGATTTTCCTTTCCTCAGTATCTTCCAAAGCTCCTAAAATATAGAACAAATCCTTCTCAGTCTATAACCTTGCCTAGGATCTGACAGTGTAAAGAAGTCAGGTCTTGTGAAACATTAGCAGCTTTGGCTGAAGGTGTGGTAGAAGTTGAAATGGTTGACTCTAATGAGGTGACCGAATTACGGGGGAATTTTACCTATCCAAGACTAGCCCTATTGCCATATGATGATGTCCAAGAACTGGTTGTTCTTATGATTGCTTAAGGGACCTTCCTATTGAATGCTAATCTTGAACTTGCTAAGGGGGAGAAAAGGGAAAGGGTTGATATTGATTCAGAATACCTGGAAGAAAGTGTTCTCACAAGATTTGACCTTCAGAAGTCAAAGAATGGGGACCAGTATTAGTTATCTGCCCCCCCTCCATTGTCCTGTGGGTTCCCTTGCACCTCAGAAGTGTAAAGTTGTCAGAACTGGAAGAGACCATCAAGATCTTTTCAGTACAACCTTATTTTACAGATGAGGAGCCTGGAAAGGTCTGGTATCCTCTTCACATACAATCTATAAACCTGTAGCTCACCTCTGTCCCAGTTGTGACCTCTCATGAAGTGTTTGTGGCCCCAAGATATGCTTTTGGAGAGAAATAAAGGATTAAGTGTATATACTGGGGAAGGTGGGAATATCTGAGGAATAAGCATCCAGGGATTGTAGGGAAGGGGAAGGAACATGTTGGGGGTGGGGGAGACAGTGTGCTGGCCCTGGGGTGTGGCAAGAGGCTGAACTTGTGTTTCTAGTGATAACTTCTAACCGGTATTGAGCCTTGAAAATTAAGATAAGGCTTTTAGGTTGACTAAGAAAGGAGCCAGAAACTGCCCAGTGCCAGAGTTTGTCTGTAATGGGTTAAGCAGCAGGAGCTCCAACTCTCCTGGTCACAATAAGACTGTAGGAGGCCCAATCTAGGATAAACCAGCCTGGAGAACTCAGCTGCCTGTACAATCAGTCCTCCCACTTATCTGCCTGCTAGAATTCTTGTTAGTACCTCAAAATTAACAGGTTTTAAAACTGAACTCCTCTCTCTATTCTTCTGGCCCAAAATTGTTACACGAGCCTTTTAATGCAGTGTCTTCCCTTTTTTAGTCCATGCTAGGTCTGCTGCCAGATTCAGTTTCCAGAGGCACAGCAGATTGTCACTTAACTCCTTTGCTTCCCTGTTCCCTTCAGGGTAAAAAGTTTGAGCTCCCCAGCCTGGTCATCAAGGCTGTTTTGTCCCTACTTGCTTTTTCATGTTGTGTATTTGTTCTCTGTGTTGTATCTGTATGTATATACATATATATGCTTATACATTTGTATCTTTTTTTTCTTCAGTGAAACTGTAAGATCCTTGGGAGCAGGAACTATCTTGGTCCAAGCCTTTTGTCTTGTTAAAGCCCCTGGCACAGGGCTGACTATGGGGCCTTTAGTAAATATTTCTTTGCTTGTCTCCAGAACCCCTGCTGAGCCCCAATCATGCAGCCTGAATCCTTGCTTCACAGCGGCTACTTCCACCCCTTGTTACGAAACTGGCAGGCAGCAGCCAGCATCTTCGATGCCTCCAACCTTATCTACCCCATCTTTGTCACGTAAGTTCATGGGACTGTGTCCAACTTCAGCCTGCTTATGCGGTTTGAGAGCAGTAAGAGAGGTCTTCAGGGGTCTGCTGAGTGTTTCTTGTACCAAATTGATCCGATGAGGATGTCTGGGGAGTGAAGCAGGGTCAGCTGGTTGCCTCTTCTCTCCCATACTATAAGCCATATTTAGGAATTACCTGCTCCTGACTCTCCCTGTTTTACCAACTTGGGCAAATAACTTTCCCCCTCTGAGCTTATGCTTTGTCTATAAAATGGATATAGTAATCCTTCTCCAAAGCTCACAAATACAATGATCAGATAGTTAGCAAAGTACTTTGAAAATCATAAAGCTTTCACAAAGTTATAAAATTTAATTGTGAAGTATTATTATTATTATTGTGGGGATTGGTGATGCATTTAAGAGATGATGAAAAAGAGGCCGAGTGGCTGTGCAGGCCACTTGAGTCCTGGTGTAAGCACGATGGGACAAACATCTGGTCATAAATTTCGCTGGGGTTCAGAAAGTTTATTTTGTTATTTTAACCAGAGATAATTAGACTATGGAGGGTCTTTTCACGCCAGTAAGAAATACAACATTTACAAAGCTCATGTATTAATCAACAATGTGAGTTGTGGCTGTTCCTGGTACAGATTACTGGTCTGTCCAGGACACACCCCTATACCCTTCTGGGTAGGAACCAACTTCTAATTCAGAGGATTATTCAAAGGCACTTGATTCTCCATTTTTATTTCTATTCAGCCCTCAAAATCATCTTTCCCCCTTATCCTTTACCCCATCCTCCCACAGCTTACCCCCTCTGCTTCCTTCAGGGACATTCCTGATGCTGTGCAACCAATCGACAGCCTCCCTGGCATTTCCAGGTAAGAGAAGCTCCTGGGAGATCTCTAGAGGAAAGAAAGAATGGATATGGTTAAAAGGATTCTGGGTTGGAATTCAGGAGATCTGGGATCTAATCTAGGCTCCCCCATTCACTGTGCGACCATCAAAGGGAGTCACTTCAAACTCCTTGGCCTTCACTGCCACATGAGAATGACTCAATCTGCCCTACATATTCCATGGAGTTATTGTGATGATTAAATGAGAGAATGGATGCAAAACCACTTTGGGAAGTAGAAAACGTAATGTAAAGCCCCCCCCACCCTATAATATCCCCATGCCCTGTCACTCCTGCCTTGATCATACTTTTATTAAACAGCTATACATGCAATTCCTTTACAAGAGAGTGACCCAGAGAGGTCCAACCTCTCTTGCCCTGCCCAGCCTCAGTCTGAAACCCTAAGTTAAGGTCCTAGCCCAGGGTTCAAGCTGGCCTCTGTGTTTCCCAGGTATGGTGTCAATAAGCTGGAAGAGATGCTGCGGCCCTTAGTAGCCAAGGGCCTACAATGTGTCCTGATCTTTGGGGTACCCAGCAGAGTCACCAAGGTGAGGACATGGGTAGCGAGGTGTGACGGGGTGAAGAAAGGAGAGGCTAGAGTGTCGGGGAAGAGGAGGACGAGGGCGTGAGTAGAATGGGCTGAGAGCAGAGGATGTGCATCTGAGAGGATGCCTGGGTGTCTGTGATAAAGCCATCCTTGCTCACCCAGGATGAGTTGGGCTCAGGAGCTGACACAGAAGATACCCCCGCCATTCAGGCAATTCGTCTGCTGCGCAAGGTGTTTCCCAGCCTCCTGGTGGCCTGTGATGTGTGCCTGTGTCCCTACACCTCACATGGTCACTGTGGTGAGTCCTGAGCTCCCCGATCCTACCGAGGAGCTCTTTCCTCCACTACTGGTAACAAGGCTAAGCCTTGGTGAAGTAATGGCAGAGTTTCCCTGCATTGGGAGGCAGAGGGGAGATCCCCGAGCCTTTCCTAAGTCCCGCTGGTTTCCTGCAGGACTCCTGAGAGAAGATGGCTCGTTCCGGGCTGAGGAGAGCAGCAGGAGGTTGGCAGAAGTTGCTCTAGCCTATGCGAAGGCAGGTGAGTACTACACAACCTGGGATGGAAGGGGAAGAGAAAGAGCATGTTCTGGGTATTTGAAGGCCCGATTAGTTCTGGGAGACAAACAAAATGCAGAGTCAGACTACATCATCTACAGAGTCAGACACGATTAGAGCTCATGGAAACCTTGGCAAGGGTCTAGTTCAGTCCCCTCCCATCTTCTAACTCTTCCTCCAGGCTGCCAGGTCGTGGCTCCATCAGACATGATGGATGGGCGAATTGCTGCCATCAAGGAGGCATTGATCGCCCATGGGCTTGGCAACAAGGTAAGAGGACAAGAAGTCAAGGTAGTGCATTGGAAGAGGTGGGAAATGAGAAGGGGGTGGTTGCCAGGGACTGGAAGCCTATCCCCTCTCCAACCCATTCTTAGAATCCACAGGTTTATTAGCTCCTAGGATATAGAGCTGTAAAGTCCTTCTGCCTCATTTTATAGATGAGGAAACGGGCTCAAAAAAGGTAGGGGATTTATCCAGAATCACAAGGGCAGTGATTAAAGTTGGAACCTTCTGGGGCTCCTGATCCCAAATTTAGAGCTCTTTTGGCAGAATACTCAGCCCAAGGAACTATCTCCCAACAGGTATCAGTGATGAGCTACAGTGCCAAGTTTGCTTCTTGTTTCTATGGTCCTTTCCGGTGAGTGAAAATTGGAGGGCATGAGAGTTAGCGGCCCCAGGTAGTCCTGGTAGTCCCAATCTGTGGGAAGACCCAGGCACAATCTGTTGCTCCCCTTCTTATGACCTGGCTTTTCTCCACAGGGATGCAGCACATTCTAGCCCAGCTTTTGGTGACCGACGTTGTTACCAGCTGCCTCCTGGGGCTCGGGGCCTGGCTCTTCGAGCTGTGGTGTGTAAAAGGGACTTCCCCTTCCCAGCCATTCCTTTGGAGATCCTTTCTTTCCACTCTCCCTTCCTTCCCTAAGAAGTCCTCCCTTCAACCCCAGAATTTCCTACAGTCTTCCCTGAAAATGGGTTTGAGAAAAGAGTTTCAGGAGTCACATTCTCTATCCCATGTACCTTAGGATCGAGATGTCCGGGAAGGAGCCGATATTCTGATGGTTAAGCCAGGGTTGCCATACTTGGACATTGTAAGAGAAGTAAAGAACAAGGTGAGTCAAGGGCAAAATCAAAAGCAGAATTGAGAGAGAAGGATTCTGCAGAATTTCAGAATCAGAATGAGTGAGAAGGCCACATTTAGTCATTTATGATCCAGTAGCAATCCCCTTCTGTATCCTCTCTGACAGATCATTCAGCTTCTTAGATAGTTCACCACCCCAGAATAAAGTTAGTCAATCTTGTGTTATTAGTCCCAGAGTTTGACAGATAAAAGTCAGCTTGCTCAGGCTTGATCAGAATGGGGCGAGTCAGAGTTGGAGAGATGGGAACATGCTTCCTTAGGGGCACCATCAGCCACTCCCGGTAACTTAGCTCATTCCCCTCTCCAGCACTCTGTCCTGCCTCTTGCTGTATATCATGTTTCTGGGGAGTTCGCCATGCTGTGGCACGGGGCCCGAGCTGGGGCCTTTGACCTCAAGACTGCTGTTATAGAGGCCATGACAGCCTTCCGAAGAGCAGGTACGTATGACAGGGATGGGGAAGGACTTGGAAGGAGTGGAGAGGACCTTCCTCTTTCACTTCTGTTCTTCTGCCAGCTAGGATACTGGAATAAAGAGTGAGTCAATATTATGTGTCTGGACTCTGATGGGATTGGAAGTTTTAGCTTCAGTTGAGAAAACAGACTCATAGTAAGGATGTGGTAGCAGCTTAATACCAAGACTTTAAGATTCACTAAATTATTTCCTCCCAACAGTCTTATAAGGTAAATAATAGAAGTATTATGCCCATCTTACAGATGTGGAAACTGAGGCTCTAAGAAACAACGGATTTGCCAAGCTTGGATGTGTGAGAGGCAGGGTCAATTAGGCAATCATTTATTAAGCACCAAGCACTAAGCTAAAGGCTGGGTTTGAGCCAGGTCCCTCTCTAGCCTCGTGATGCTTTTCTGGTGACTGCAGATAGAGCAGAGGTCCCAGGCAGTGCCCTTTGCTCCTGAGAGTGGGCAGCATACACAGACCAGCTGGAACCCTCTATGCCAGCCTCCACACTCCCGTCCCTTTTTGTTTCCCCTAAATACAGGTGCTGACATCATCATCACCTATTACACACCTCAACTCTTACAGTGGCTAAAGGAGCCATGATGGATGGATAGTGCAAGAACTAAGAAATTTTTTTAAATTAAAAAAAAAAAAAAAAAAAAGAAGCCATAGAGAAGTGGAAAGTTCTCTAAAAGAGATGATTCAGACTGTCCCCTTCTCCCTTCTTGCTGGATCCTGTACTCGGGGCTCCTGGCACCCACCTTCTTCATCCTGGAAACATGTAGTACCTTGGGGCTTTCCAGGAGGGCCCTCGGGGCCACCGCCTCCTCGGGGCACCTCTGCTTTCTGTGATCCTGTGGAGAAGACCCCGTTGCTCCTCTGGCTGTTCCAGATCCACCCTGCTCCTCTCACCTGGACGCTTCTCTCTAGTTTCTCTTAGAAAATCTTTAGCTCCTCGAATGTCTTGACCTGCTGAGATCAGGGAGATCTTATCTTCTCCCAGAATTATTTCAAGCCAACAAAAACCATCCAGCAATAAGTAAACAAGGAGCGAGGGTCCCTCAGAAGAGGGACATTGGACAAAGCAAAATCTCTGAGAATGAAGTGACAGCAGCGATTGGGTACCGGACATGGGATGAGGCCTCCAGCAGAATGCTTGCCGACGTCAAGTAGCAGAAAGAGCATTAGACCCGGAGGCCGGACACCAGGATTCATCACTGCCCCTTTGTGGACCTCAGTTTTCCTTCTGTATGTGAAATGGGGGTCTTAGTACTTGTACTATTGCCTCACAGAAGTGACAAGCACCTTATGCTATGAAAATGTGAATCATTGTGGTTATTATAATCTCCAGGGCTGAAGTTTCTCAAAAGTGGAGGTCTTGGGCTATTGCTGCTGCTTTATGTGAAGGGTAGATTCTGTGATTCTCATAGGCCAGTGCTGTTCTCTGTGCTTGATACCATGGGCCTTACTGTCCCCTGCCTACAAAGAGCAAGGAAGGGGGGTTGTGTTAGAAGCCACAGCCACCTAGTGTGTCAGACTAGGTTTTATCCGCCATTTCCAAGTTAATTTGTGAAAGTTTTCTCCTCTTTAGGCCTCAGTTTCCTCATCTGTAAAATGAGGGGATTATATCTCTGAGGTCCCCCAAATCTAATGTTCAGTGGACCACAGGCTGGCAGATAAGAGCTTTTGCTGAAGAACAGATTTGATTCAATTTTCCTGAAAGACAAATTCAATTTAAATAACTCAGCATCATAGAATTTTGAAAACTAAAGGGATCTTAAGGATGTTAAAAATGTAATAAGTTATATTTTTAAAACATAGCTTTATTCAGTTCAAGGACAAGTATTTGCTTTTCAGCTCAAGTTTGTTTCAGTTTGATTACATTTTCTGCCCCGAATCAAGCTTGCTATGTTCATCAGATTCACCAGAAAGGGTAGACCCCTTTCTGTACATTGACATAGTACTTAACTGCGGCTGTACTATCTGCCTCACTGCAAACTTGTGGAGCAAATACTGTAAATGCTATATTATACCCATTTAAAGGAGGAAACTGAGCCTGAGGGGAAGTAACTCTTCTTCCCCCTTTCCCCTTCCCCCCCACTCCCCGCCTGCCGCAATCATAGAGCCAGTCAGCACTGGGAATGGATTGCAAACCTTAGACTCTTGTTTCATGTAGTCATTTTTCTTATATAATTTGATGCATCTGCTCCCATCATCAAAGGATACCTGAGTTTGTTGGAGAGGAGTTTTGTTTTATTTTTTCTGTTAATGGGATGGATTATACTAAGTGTCCAGCTCCCTATCCCATATATTCCGGGGAGTAGCTAAAGTCTAGTATGGGGAGAGAAGAGCATGTGGGAGGCTCTTCCCCACAGCTTCATTGATCTTTTTATCCAAGTGTTTTAACCAGACTAACTATTTAAACTGGGAGAGGTGGGACATCAGCATAAAAAGACAGCAAGCAGCATTGGGAATTGTAGGCTGGCTGCCCATTGAGTGGGACAGTTCCAAAGTGTTGGAGGATTTGGGTTGGGTTTGGTTGAACCAAGGGTTTGGGTGAACCAAGAGGAGGAGAAAGAGGGAATGCTTCCAGCCATACAAAGGTGTGAGCAAAGGCATGGAGCAGGAAAAGAGCATAAAGGGAAAGGAAAAGGTCCCTATAAAAGGACCTATGAGTTCATTGAGGGAGAGAACTAATGGAAAGAAAAAAGTGGACAAATTCAATGGAATCAGATAAAAGACAGCTTTCAGTGTTTTGCTGAGAGTTTGGATTTTAAATAAAGGAAAATCATGGAAGGTTCATGAGCCAAGGATGCCGTATGAAATCATGTTTGTAAAGTGTTTTTGTCAATTTTAAAGCTCCCTATAAATGTCAGCTATTTAATAATATTTAGAGAAATCTGAAAAATGGGTACAAGAATCCCATCTCTGCCAGGTTTTTTTTAAGGGTATTAATGAGATCATGTATAGAAAACTGCTCTGTAAATCTTAACAAGTGATATATATGAATGTAAACTTGCCATCTTTGTTGGACAGAAGAGAACCCAATCAATAAATATTTATTAAGTACTTATTTCGAGCCAGACACTGTGCTAAGTGCTGAGGATACAAGAAGAACAAAATACAGTCCCAGCCCACAAAGACCTTATTATCTAATGGGGGAGGCTACATACAAACAAAGCAAACAATAAACATGATAAATAAGAAATTCAAAGAGAGAATGCTTCCTGTGGAAGGGGGAATTTTAGTTTAGTTAAAGGAAACCTGGGGAGGTCTATAGTTGGAGCAGAAGAGGGAGAGTGTTCCAGGCCAGGGAACATGAGAAATAGTGTCTTGTTCACAATGACTGGGAAGCCAGAGTGATGTGTGGAGAGTGAGATATAAGAAGGGTAGGTGAGTTTTGAATGCCAAATAGTATTTTGTATTTGAACCTTGGAGGTGATAGGAAGCCTGTGCTTTAGGAAAATTATTATTGGCCCAATCAGGATGGATTAGAGTGGGGAGAGACTTGAGGTAGGTAGAGCTCTCAATAGATAATCTAGGCTTGAGGGGATGAGATGAGGCTTTTACTAACAACACTGGCATTTCCCTGGAGCATTTCTTCCCTAGACCTCCCCACCTTCTGCCTCTCAGGAGTCTGACTCACTCTCAGGATCTTAAATCTTCTACCTCCTCTTCCTAACACCTCCCTATCACCCCAGGAAAGGGAAGAACCCCCAGAAGGTGCCTTCCCCATTCACAGGTTGCAGATGGGTTTTCATCCCTTCTTTTGCCAAATCGCATTTTCCAACATGTTTTGGTGAATGACTTTACACTGGCGGTTTACTTCGTTCCTATTTTGCAGACCCAGACACAAAAAACAAAGGGTTTAAGCGAGTGACCTAAACACCCAAGTCCAGTGACAGCTGGGACTGACTGGAGCTTGGACTTGAAGGTTTCCAGATCGTTCCAGCCCTTTCTATTGGCTACACTGTCTCCTTTAGGAGGTGAAGAATCTAACCTGCTTAATTCTTCATGGAGCTCACATTCACTGCTACACCCTTTTATCTGAACTCGCTGTTCTTCAGCTAGTTCCTCGGTAGAGTTCTTCTGCCCAAGTCTTCTTTGGGGTTTTATTCAGCTGGCCCAAAAGGTCAAACCACCGAAATCTCAAGCTTGAGAGAAAAAGCTATGGTTTCCTCAGGATTCATACTGCCTCCAAAAATGCAGACAGCAGCCCATCCTGCACTCCTTGGCCTCCATGACCCAGCAGCAGTACACTAGAGGCCTCCCTTCAAGGTTTCTTGATATTGTACAGATACCAATGGCTTGTTGAGGTTGGAAAGGGGGGGCCCCAAAAGTTTGGGTTCCAGACTGGTGCTGCAGGGTGTCTCAAAAGAATTTGCAGACTTGAACCCGTCTCCTTAGCCAAGGGGCAAAGCTTTATTGTAAGTAAGGCCATTCCAAAGTGGGATGAATTGTAAGCAGAGAAACCCAAGCAAGGAGACACTTTTACCCAGCTTTCAATCAGAGATAAGCTAATTGTGGCTCATGGGTAGGAAAGAGTGGTCTCCAGAACTTGGTTCTCTTGGACAGATTATTACTGACCAGATTACCAGTCAGCAACGAATTGAGCAGTGGTCTATTCACTACTACCTCGGTAGTTTGATCTATGGGAGCTTCCTGAAGCCAGAAGTTAAAAGACTGAGGAGTGGTCTATTCAGAATCAGACAGATTGGGCCTGAAAGTTTCCTGAGGCAGATTCCAAAACTAGAAGATTTAGGACTACTGACTTATTGTTAGAACAGAATCCCCCCAAGGTCAGGGGACCCCAAAACCACTGCTATATTTCCCTAGGAGCTTTATCATAACAGGCTGACTCAGCCTCCCTCACTATGTGACCAATTATGCATTTGTTCTCCTGTCATTCCGCTCTCTGATATCATCCTTATTTTTCTGATACATTCTGATAACATTGTCTGCTCTGGCCCATCCTGCATCTTTGTCATTTTGTTGACTAACTCTTCAGAAACAATAATCTTGTTATTCTGTGACTTGCAGCTACATATCACTAGAATATTTTTAAAACGAAAAAATTATACTTCACTTTGCACTTAGAGTTTGTCAATTATGTCTCCAGAGGTGGATATCATTTTTCCATCAGGAGTCCTTTGGAATTGCCATCGATCATTATGTTGATCAGAATAGCTATGTCTTTCACAATTGGTCATCATTGCAACATTTCTGTAACTGTATATAACAATGTTCTCATTCTATTTACTTCATTCTTCACCAATTCATATACATCTTCCCAGGTTTTTCTAAAACCAACCTGCTAATCATTTCTCATAGCACAAGACTGTTCCATCACAATTATATACAACTTGTTCAGCATTCCCCAATTGATGAGCATCCCTGCAATTTCTAATTCTTTGCTACCACATAAAATGGCTATAAATATTTTTTGAACATATAGATCCTTTTCCTTTGATCTCTTCTGGGTTGCAGACCTAGTAATGTTATTGCTGAGTCAAAGGATATACAAAGTTTTATAGTTCTTTGGGCATAGTTCCAAATTGTTCTGCTGAATGGTTGAACTAGTTCACAATTCCATCAAAGGTACGTGACCATAATATTGGTGTTAAAGGGTGAAATGGGGGCAAGTTACTTAGCTTATCAGGACCCCAATTTCTATATCTCTAAAATGAGAATCTGACTCAACCCCTAAACCCTTCTACTTCTAAATCTGTGATTTCAAGGGCCTAACCTTGTTTCAAGGAAAGTATGGGAATGTTAAAAGCGCTGGTAATTTCCCAAAGACATTTCAATCTCTCCACTTTAGCTCTGGGTTCAGCTTACTGTCTTCAGATGCCCCGTTAGACTTTTGGAAATGCAAGGAAAAGGCTGAACAGGCAAGCTTCAGTATCGGGGTCTTCACTTCTTAATTCTAATGCCTAAAGTGTGGGTGGGACTGGGGCTGGTCTGAGAGGGAAAGAAAGAGAATCTGAGTCTTTGTCATTCTAATCAGTTCTCACTTCACCCTGAAAATTTAAGCCACAGAGCTAGTCAGTATTTATTTAGGCAATAAGGTGGCATATGGGATAGAGCCCAAAGTAACTAAAAGGCAGGAAGACCTGAGTTCAAATACCACATTACCTCTTCCTAGGTGGGTGGCCCTGAGCAAGTTGTCTGACCTTTCTCTGCCTCAGTTTCTTCATCCATAAAATGGGGATAAAAGTGCCTACCCTCTAGGGTTGTTATGAGAATGAATAAAATAACATTTAGCAAAGCACTTTGCAAACCTTAAAGCCCTATGTAAATGGAAATTTTTATTCCATTTCCCATTCCTACCACATTACTCCAAGCAAAGAGACTTTTTTCATGTGCTGCCTATGATGAAAGATCATAGATCAAGAGGTGGAAAGACTTTGGGGACCATTTATTCCACCCCCACTCCCCCATGTTTTATAGATGAGAAAATAGGCCTAACTGGGTAAATTGTGGTATATGAATGTTATGGAATATTATTGTTCTGTAAGGGATGACCAGCAGGATGAATACAGAGAGGCTTGGAGAAACTTACATGAACTGATGCTAAGTGAAATGAGCAGAACCAGGAGATCATTATACACTTCGACAATGATATTGTATGAGGATGTATTCTGATGGAAGTGGATTTCTTTGAGAAAGAGACCTGAGTTTCAATGGATAAATGATGGACAGAAACGGCTACACCCAAAGAAAGAACAATGGGAAACGAATGTGAACTATCTGCATTTTTGTTTTTCTTCCCGGGTTATTTTTACCTTCTGAATCCAGTTCTCCCTGTGCAACAAGAGAACTGTTCAGTTCTGCAAACATATATTGTATCTAGGATATACTGTAACATATCTAACATATATAGGACTGCTTGCCATCTAGGGGAGTGGGTGGAGGGAGGGAGGGGAAAAATCTGAACAGAAACGAGTGCAAGGGATAATGTTGTAAAAAAAATTACCCTGGCATGGATTCTGTCAATATAATTATTATTAATAAAAATTTAAAAAAAAAAAAAGAAAAAAAAACCAACAAAAAAAAAAAAAAAAAGGAAGAAAGAAAGAAAGAAAGAAAGAAAGAAAATAGGCCTAAGATCACACAAATAGTAGGCGAGCATTGGAGACAAGATAACATCCAAATCTTCTGGCTCCAAAATTAATGTTCTTTCCAATATCTCATGTTTTAAAACTTATAATTTCTGTGGCTCAGTAGGTTAAGGGTTTTTGCAGCAAAATGGTACAGTAGAGGAATTGGAATCAAAGAGACCTGAATTCAAATCCTATCTCAGACTCTTCTAGCTATGTGACCCTTAAGATCACCACTTCTTTTACACTGGTTTTTCTCATCTATAAAATGAGTGGTTTGGGCTTGATGCCCTGTTATATCCCTTCTACCTCTAGATCTATGATTCAAGAATACTGCCACAAGAAAAGTTAACAAGAACTTTAGTAAGCCCCTTCTGTATGCCAAGTACTGGGGATGTGAAGAAAGGCAAAAAATCCTCAAGGGACTCCCATTCTAATGGGGCAACAACGTGCAAACCGCTATACCTATGCAGGATACAGACAGTGTAAAAAAGAAGCAATCTCAGAGAATAATCTTGGCAGTGGGGCTCCTATTTTTTTAAATAGTATTTTATTTTTCCAAATACATGTAAAGGTAGTGTTCAACATTCATTGTTTTAAGACTGTGTTCCAAATTATTTTCCCTCCCTTTCCCCTGGACAGCAATCTAATATAAATTAAACATGCAATTCTAAACAAAGGAAATAGGTTTTAAAGAATTTCACCTATATAACCTTCATCAGATTGTTCCATGTCTTGAGGAAGCGGGAGGTAAGGGAAGGAGGAAGAACAACTTGGAACACAAAGTCTTACAAAACTGAATGTTGAACACTATCTTTGCATGTATTTGAAATACTATTTTTAAAATTTTTCCATATTTGTCATATTGAGCAAGAAAAATCAGACCAAAAGGGGGTGGGAGGAAACATGAGAAACAAAAGTGAAAATACTTCTGGGTAAAAGGGCAGCAGTTTAAGTTGGCAAATTAGAGGACTGTAAAATAGGGTGGGGCCAGAGCATGGAAGGGTTTTGAAAAGGCTAGCAGAATTTTCCCCAAGTGTCAACGGACAAGGAAAAAGTCATTAGAAGCCTTTGCACAGAAGAGAGGTCGACCAGAAGACAAGTCTGCTAACAGGTGTGTTAAGAGGTCAATTAAGAAAGGGAGTTAGAACAAGTCAGGTTAAGGTTTTATTAAGAGCATTACATGCAAATAAAATCCCTACCCTCAGGAACCAAAAAGACTTTTGGCACCACCCACCTATCCCTAAACTTATAATTAGAATTTCAGAATCTTTAAGGTCATCAAGTGAAAGGGTAAATTAACTACAATGGAAAGTAAACTTTAATTGTTAATGAACTCCCCCCTCAAATGATCATATTCTGTATATATTTCTATATTTACATATTATATCACACACAGACACACACCCTATACTAGAATTATGCTTCTTAAGGTCAAGGGGCCATTTTTTTGTTGTGTCTTTGTACCCCAACACCTAGCCCAGAGCCCAGCACATAACTGCAAGAAGAAGAACTGACATATGTAATGTTATCAAAACACTTTATAGGAATTATGTCATTTGATCTCATAATAACCCTGGGAGGTGGCGAGTAACCCATCTTATACTTGGAACACTGCAGCAGTATAAGAAGCCCATATCAGGTTGCGTACCACCTTTAGTCAGCCCACAGAAAAGGCACTTCCATTATGTAAGCAGTAAGAGAATATAATATATTTTTTTTCCCATCAGATGACATTCTATTCTGGTCCCATCAAGGTCTCTCGGACACATAAGCAGAGATAGTTTCTCATTTCCCATACACAAAACTCACTCTACCATGACAAAAGGCTTCAAACAAGTGAACAAGAAAAAACCTCAAGAATAAGTTTTGACTGGGACACTGATACATTATTGGTGGAATAATGAACCGATCCAGCCATTCTGAAGAGCAATTTGGAGATATGCTCAGAAAGTTATCAAATTGTGCAAACCCTTTGATCCAGCAGTGTTATTACTCAGCTTATATTCCAAAGAAATATTAAAGAAGGGAAAGGGACCCACATGTGCAAAAGTGCAAAAGTCCTTTTTGTAGTGGTAAGGGACTGGAAAACTGAGTGGATGCCCATCAATTGGAGAATAGTTGGGTATATTGTGGTATATGAATGTTATGGAATATTATTGTTCTGTAAGAAATGCCAGCAGGTGGATTTCAGAAAGGCCTGGAGAGACTTACATGAACTGATGTTGAGTGAAGTGAGCAGAACCAAGAGAACATTGTACAGGGCAACAACAAGATTATACGATGATCAATTCTGATAGACATGACTCTTCTCAACAGTGAAGTGATTCAGGCCAGTTCCAATGATCTTGTGCTAGTGAGAGCCATCTGCACCCAGAGAGAGGGTTGTAGGGACTGAGTGTGGATCACAATGTGTATTTTCACCTTTTTTTCTGTTATTTGATTGCATTTTGTTTACTTTCTCATTTTTTTACTTTTTGATCTGATTTTTCTTATATAGGATGATCATTGTGGAAATATGTATAGAAGAATAGCACATATTTAACATATATTGAATTACTTGCTGTTTAGGGGGAAGGGAGAGAAAAAAAATTTGGAACACAAGGTTTTACAAGGGTGAATGTTGAAAATTATCTATGCATATGTTTTGAAAATAAAAAGCTTTTTAAAAAGAAAGATAGGTTTTGATGACATAGTCTGAATTTTAGCCTGGCAACTAAAATAGTATTCATGATTATGAAGTAGGAAAATCTATATAGCTCTAAAAAACCTAGCTCATAGTTGGTAAATTTTCTGGCTCAACTCTCTATATTACACATGCAATAAATTTTCTGTAGCCACATGGTTTATTTGACATAAAGATGTAAGGAAAAGTTTCAGCTATATATACATTCTGTCCAACCATATCCCAGCCCCTCTTTCCACACAGAGAATTCAAAGAAAGGTGATAAAGAGATTAGTGGGGTCATTTGGATATTTGGATGCTTAAGTTTCACAGATCTTCCCCAATAGATGATAAATGACTACTTGGTGGACTGTATTGAATTCCAATACTGTCAAATCACAAAAGTTGATCTTTTTTTTTTCATGAGTGAGACTATCTTTACTACTTGCTACCAAAAAAAAAAAAAAAAAAAAACGGTTTAATAAAGAATAAGGACAATGTCCTGAAATTAAGGAAAACTACATGGGGAAAGAGGAATAGGAAGGGAACTATTCAACATGACAACATGCTAAATATTTTCCAAAGGAACTTAATTTATCACTTCCCTAATCAGAAAACCAGTGGGGCAGAGTATGTCCAGGTCCAAAAATCCAAGAGGGCTTATTTACTTATCCTATTTATGCCTAGTCTGAATTAAGATCTTTGTACAAGAATGGGCCCATTTGACAGTCACTGCCCTGGGAACTATTGCTTATTTACCTTTATGACCTGGCCAACTCATATCCTCACACAGAACCTGTTTCATCATTTTAAAATGAAGGAATTGGATTAGATGATTTTTAACTTCTCTGGTTACTTCTTTCTTTCTCTCATTTTTTTTTTCTTTCCTTCCTTTTTACAGGATCTATAGTTTCATCAGTGTAGGGAATTTCTTGTGAGAAAACTCCTATCACCGATGCAAATCAGCAGCCCTTGTGCAATTTGTAATTCCAGAGAGATTCTGGAACATTGAGAAATTAAATAACTTGCCTCAGGGTGACATAGCCAGTGTGTATCAGAAGTGGTCTTCCCACTTCTGACTCTTCATCCACTATACTTCACTGCCTATCTTATTAAAGTAAATTTATTATTTTGTTGCATTATTAAAAAAAAAAAGTCATGTTGACTTTCTGTGGCAGTGTGAGACAAACTAATGGGACCTATGACAAATAATCAGTTTTAACCTAAAATAATTTAATACTATTCCATTCAACATTTATTAAACCCTACCACTAAGTAGTTCCTGCCCTCAAAGTGCTTATAAAAAGCTTCCAGAAGGAGGGAAAGGGGAAGTGACGAAGTGATGAAAAGTGATGAGAGAAAGAATGATAGCAACTGCAAGAATTAGAATTGAGCTTCAACAGAAGACAAAGCTTCTAAGATGTAGAGATGAGGAGGGAGTGCTTTATAAGGAACAGGACATGGAGGGTGCAAATAATAGATGGAGGGTAGATATGAGTATTACACTTAAAAATATTTCATTTTTCAATCATGTCTGACTCTTCATGACACCATATTGAACTTTTCTTGGCAAAGATCCTGGAGTGGTTCACCATTTCCTTTTCCAGCTCATTTTACAAGTGAGAAAACTGAGGCACACAGGGTGAAGTGACTTGCCTAGGCTTACACAGAGTTGAGTTTGGGGAGAGGAATCTTCCTGACTCCCAAGCCTGCACTCTCTTCATTATGCCATCTAGCTCCCCATATTCAGTTCCGTTTGACTAAAACTCAGAGCTTATGAGAGTAGTATAAAATAAGTATAAAGAGATAAATGGAAATCAGAGCGAGAAAAGACCAACTGCCAGTTTAAGTTTATTGTCTCAAGGCAATAGATTTTATTTGATTGTTTTTTTTTTTTTTAATTGAAGAATGGTATGATAAGACTTGGTGGTGCAGTAGATAGAGCACCTGGCCTGGAGTTAGAAATATCTGAGTACAAATCTGGTATCTGATACTTATCACTATGTGGCTTCATACAAGTCATTTAACCCTTAATTGCCTCAGTTTCTTCATATATAAAATTATTGGGATAATAATGGCACCTACCTCCCAGAGTTGTTGGGAATAATTAGGTGATACAGTGGATAAACACCTGAAATCAGGAAAATTGAGTTCAAATCTGGCCTCAAGATGCTTATTAGCTGTGTGACCCTGAACAGTCCAGCTGCCTCAGTTTCCTCTTCTGTAAAATTATTATAATAATGGCATCTCCATCCAAGGGTAGTTGTGAGGATCAAATAAAATCATATTTGTAAAGTGCTTTGCAAGCCTTAAAGTAGTATAAAAATACTAGCTGTTATTATTAACAAAAATAGAAAAATTAAAATGTGCTTATCAAGATTCCATTATCAGAATTTAGAAGAACAAGAAAATCCAGTTGGTGACACTTTTCTCTTTTTTCTTCACTAGAAAGAAAGCTAAAATGAAAATAAAGTGAAATCCACGATGTTGTAACAGTTGGATGATCTTAAATAAGGTACCGAAGTCACAATGGCACATTAGGAAAAAACATTGACTCTAGTCTCAGAAAGTCTTCGTTTGTATCCCACTTCTGTGACACAACTGTGACGGGTGGGGAGGAGTGGAGGGGATTTGAGTCAGTTGCCTCAGAGATCTGCTGTATATCTAGGATCCTCTTTCTCTATGGGACTTCCCTTTTTTCCTCTGTACAGTGTAGTGGACTGGACCAGATAATCTCGAATATTCTACCAAAAACTAATCTTTCATGAGCTTCTGGCTTATCTTCTCCTCAAAACATTTGCGGCCCCCACCCCCAGTCCTTCCCACACCCACTTCTGAGAAATTGAAATTCTTAGACAAAACCTGTTCTACAGGGTTGTCTTCTCCAATTTCTTGAGATTGCATTACCTCCTCTTAATACCCTTGTGACATAGCAGTTTTTTAATCTTCCAACTTTGGGGGGACGGTGGGGATTATAATTGAAAAAACCAAGAATAGACTGATACTTTAAGCTTTTAAGGAGTCATTCCAGGCAATTTTTTTCTTAGCATGTCAGGTGGCTGGAGCTGGGAGGGACCTTGGAGAGCAGCCAGCCTTTCCATTTTACTGAGGGGCAAAGTAGAATCAAAGGGAGAGTTGTCCATGGTCTCGCTGTCAATGAGAGAGACAAAATTATAACTCTACGCTTCTGAGCTCTTTGTTCAAGGCTATTTGCTAAACCAGGTTCCTACTGAATCAGGAAATCAGCGCATCCTATGGAGTCAGAGGATCTGGCTTCAAATCCCAACAGTGCTGTTTACTGTTTGACTTAGGAAAAATTACGTTGCGTCTCTCGGCCTCAGTTTTCTCCCTGTAAGTTGAACTCTAAGGTCTCTTTCAGCTCCAACTCCTACGCGAGCTATATTCAGCCTTCGTTTTGAGCCACCATTGCCATCCCCCGAACCAATCAGGAGCCCTTGCCCGCTGACCAACTTTCTCCCGGTGTAATGAAGCAGCGCCCGGGAAGAGTGGGAGCAAAGGAGGTACCGAGCCTGTTCTAGGAAGAAAACAGAATGCAGCAGTTCCCCCGTTGCTGTCTTGGGGGCCACAGCCTGGATTACATCGGCGCAGGCCAAGAGAGCTCTCCCTGCATGTGAGGAAGAGGAGATGCACAGAGACCGCTCGGAGGTCCCAGGGGATCCCAATTCAGCGCGTAATTTACAGCCTCCGTCGCCGCTCTCTAAGGTGGCAAGCAGCTTCAGGTCGGGCCAATGATCGAACAATGCTGCCTCTTTGTGGCTGTAGCCTGAACCTCACCCCACTACTCACTCCTCTCTTTGCCCCAATTTACACTTTTCCCCACCAACCTGCCTGTTTTAGTACTTGCTCAGATTGCAAAGCACCAGTCGGGGCATCAGGCCTTAAAGGATCAAAACTCAGAGCTTCCGAAAGAAGCTATTATTTACGCTTTAGGAGAAGGAAGCCCTTTGCGATAGAAAGATGCAGAAGGAAGTGCTGGAAATCATACTATAACTTACTGCCAAAATATGTAGGTTACACTGTCTGAGGAATAGCTGACTCTATTACCAAAAGCTTGAGTATTTTGGGGGATGTCCTTAAACTCCTATTTGACACAAACCTATTGTATGGCGGATTAAAGGATGGTTAAAAATTGTTCTTTTCTCCTTAGGCCACTGCCCCTAGACAGACCTTTCTCTTTTAGCCTCTATTAAACCTTATCATAATCACTTTCCCTGAAGAAAACTGGAGATGGAGAATGAGAGTGTGGGAAAGAGGAAATTAGGGAGGGGAAAGGAGCAAGACTCCTATAATTTGTAAAAACAATAGTTCTGAATTATCATAATACTTTAAAATAGTAAAGTAACTGCTTCTAGTAATATGAATGATTCCTGTCTTGGAAAGAAAGATTGCAGCCAAACTGAAATGTTTTTAACTGCTTAGCTGAGGAATCAACTTCTTAGACTAGAATCAGTGGAAACTTTTGGAGCAAAGTCAAAGATTCCATTGATAGTAATATAGCTCTAGAACTAGTGGGGATGTTGGAGGTCCAGGGAAGCTGTTTCTTGCCAAAGATCCTTCCATTCTTATACCCCAAAGAGATACTAAAGAAGGGAAAGGGACCTGTATATGCCAAAATGTTTGTGGCAGCCCTGTTTGTAGTGGCCAGAAACTGGAAAATGAATGGATGCCCATCAATTGGAGAATGGGTAAATGGTGGCATATGAAGGTTATGGAATATTATTGTTCTGTAAGAAATGACCAGCAGGATGAATTCAGAGAGGACTGGCGAGACTTACATGAACTGATGCTGAGTGAAATGAGCAAAGCCATGAGATCAATATATATATACCTCAACAACGATACTGTTTGAGGATGTATTCTGATGGAAGTGGATTTCTTCGACAAAGAGATCTAACTTAGTTTCAATTGATCAAAGACGGACAGAAGCAGCTACACCCAAAGAAAGAACACTGGGAAATGAATATAAATTGCTTGCATTTTTGTTTTTCCTCCCGGGTTATTTATACCTTCTGAATCTAATTCTCCCTGTGCAACAAGAGAACTGTTCGGTTCTGCACACATATATTGTATCTAGGATATACTGTAACCTATTTAACATATAAAGGACTGCTTGCCATCTGGGGGAGGGGATGGAAGGAGGGAAGGGAAAAATCGGAACAGAAGAGAGTGTAAGGGATAATGTTGTAAAAAATTACCCTGGCATGGGTTCTGTCAATAAGAAGTTATTTAAAGAAAAAAAAAGATACTCTCATTTCAGAGTTGGGCCACAATATGTGATATTTGGGCCACTTCTCTCCCCTGGGCCACAGTATGTGAATTTAAAAGGGAAAAGTTGGAAGCAGGGGAGACTAATTAGGATCCTATCCTAATAGTCCAGGCAAGAAGGAGACCAAGGTAAAGAGGGGAGCGAGCAGTGGGATACAATTCAGGCTACAAGCTACCTAGAAATAGCTAGCTTTTCTCTAGTTCTTTTAGATTTGCAAAACACTTTCCATATGTTATCTTACTTGTTCCTTGCTACCAGTCTGTAAAAAGCTATTATTATGCCTGTTTTGCAAGGTCACAATACACACAATACACAATACAGCTGGTAAGTATTGAACTCAGGACTTATTCCAAGTCTAGCAGGCTACCCACCATTCCATCTAATTGCCATGCTTACTTTGCTCTTCCTATATAGGTTCTGAGTTCAAGACTCCTCCAAACTTAATTCCTGTTTAAATGTGGGAATAAGTCCCAGCTCCCCAAGTTTGACAGGGAGGTCACAGGAGTAGACACTGGGGCAAGAACCTTGGTATTCACCTGAGTGTTTCATGCTCATGAAAGTCAGAGGCATTTTTCCCCAGGTAGTTTTGTAAAGGGAAGTAACATCACAGAGCTCTGCATTAGCTAGAGATGAGGTGGATTCAGATGAGTGATGCCCACTCTCTCTCTCTGGAGCATCTCTGTGTCAGCTGGCTCTTCTCTACCCCTGGGATAAGGAGAGTTTGGAAATAGGAAGACTAACACAGTTCTCCTATGGATAGGAGGAAATTCTACACTAAATTTGGAAGGGAAAACCCCAGAGCACCTTCCCTGCCTCTTGCCTCTCTAACAAAACCTACAACTAGCTTGGTTAGCCAAGATCAGGCCCTTTCCAGATCCTGACTCAGTAATGAATTGTGCTCCCATCTCTCAGAGGAAAGCCCCTTCTCAGTCCCTCAGCCTTCCTTCTTTTTTTTTTTAATAACTTTTTTATTGACAGAACCCATGCCAGGGTAATTTTTTACAACATTATCCCTTGCACTCACTTCTGTTCCGATTTTTCCCCTCCCTCCCTCCACCCTCTCCCCCAGATGGCAAGCAGTCCTTTACATGTTAAATAGGTTACAGTATATCCTAGATACTGTGCAGTATCCAAACAGTTCTCTTGTTGCACAGGGAGAATTGGATTCAGAAGGTATAAATAACCCAGGAAGAAAAACAAAAATGCAAACAGTTTACATTCATTTCCCAATGTTCTTTCTTTGGGTGTAGCTGTTTCTGTCCATCCTTGATCAATTGAAGCTGAGTTAGATCTTCTCTTCGTTGAAGAAATCCACTTCCATCAGAATACATCCTCATACAGTATCATTGTTGAGGTATATAATGATCTCCTGGTTCTGCTCATTTCACTTAGCATCAGTTCATGTAAGTCTCTCCAAGCCTCTCTGTATTCATCCTGCTGGTCATTTCTTACAGAACAATAATATTTCATAACATTCATATACCACAATTTACCCAGCCATTCTCCAATTGATGGACATCCTTTCATTTTCCAGTTTCTGGCCACTACAAACAGGGCTGCTACAAACATTTTGGCACATACAGGTCCCTTTCCCGTCTTTAGTATCTCTTTGGGGTATAAGCCCAGTAGTAGCACTGCTGGATCAAAGGGTATGCACAGTTTGATAACTTTTTGGGCATAATTCCAGATTCAGCCTTCCTTCTTGATGCAGATCTCTTTGCTCTGGGCCCTACCCATGGGGCTTTCTAGCTTACTTACTGGAGGTAGGACATGGGGAGGGCCATAGAACAAACAAAGAATACTCCTTTCTTACACGTTTCATAAATCCAACCTGGGTGAGCCAGCCAACCTCGAAAAGGTAATAATTAAACAAAGCATGAAGTGGTACCGACTTTAAAAACTATTATGTCAATAAATAACTCCTGGAAAAAACGCAAATTGATTATTCCTATCTCCCATGTCTAAAGGCTCAAACATAATTCCTTGAGATCTTTTAAGAAACATATATCTATGTTCTATGGGAGTGAATCTAATATACTTTAGCCTAGTCTGATGATCTTGTTATATAGGAGGAGAGTTTTCTCTTACAAATATAAGGAGCATTCCTTGATCAAGAGTCTTGGGAACAAGTCAGAACCAAAGGAGGAGAGATAAGTAGTTTATTTTAGAACTATTAATCTTCCCTATCTTATCCTATTTATATATATATAAATGTATATATATATAGGATATGCATATATCTTATATATCCTAGGACAGAACCAGGGAGAATGTAGGTGTGAATATTAGAAAGTAGAAAGGGGAAAGAACCAATATTTATTAAGTACTTAATATGTGCCAGGCTCTATGCTAAGCATTTTACAAAAATTACCTCAGTCATCTTCACAATGACTCTACTAGGTAAATATTATCCTTATTTTACCATTGAGAAAACTGAAGTACACAGAGATTAAATGATTTGTCCAGTAAGTGCCTGAGACTGAATTTGAATTATTATTAAGCACCTGAGCACCTCAGCACCTGCCCAAAGAACTTACATGCTACTAGAGGAATATGACACTAATATAAATATCAAACAAGAAAAATTGAGAAGGAAGAGAGTACTACTAAGTAAGTAGGTCAGTCAGGAGATGCTTCACAGTGGAGGTGGCACCTGACAGAGTTCTTGTCTGTCAATAGTTTGTCAATAGGGAGGAAATATCTCATTTGAAATGGAAGTGAGCTAGTCATGTAGCAAGAGTGAAGGGTGAACAGCCCAAGACCTGGATCTGGGCTCACAAAATGTATGATGATTTAAAAAGAAATCTTTAGTATATGAAATAGCTTTTCGGTACAGAGTTTACAGGATAGCAGGAACACAAATCACATAGGAGAGAAAGTATGGGTGGATCTCAATTCCAACTAATGAAGGCAATACCAGTATGGATGAGGTCACAGAACTAGGTATAATAGTTATAATAATTGCATATTATAGCATATGTTAAATATTGACTTCATATATAATAACTATAATAATTAAAACTCCTCAGTGTTTAATTCTATATTCCACTGTGAAAGTGGATTATATTACTATAAAAACAATAAATTAAACTTCAGGGGCAGCTAGGTGGCACTGTAGTTGGAGCCCTACAGAAAAGCTGAGTTCAAATTCAGACTCAGACTTTTCTGTGTAACTGAGCAAATTACTTAATCTCTTGTCTCAGTTTCTCTACTGGTAAAGTGGAAAAATAATAATATTTCCCTCTTAGAGTTGTTGTGAGGATAAAATGAAATAATATGTATAAAGCACTTTGTAAACCTCCTCAAAGCTCTTTAATAAACATGAGGTATAATTATATTATTTAGTTCAGAGATGAGAAATACTTCCTTGAGCTTGAGAAAGCACATTGGCGTTTGTTTCTTCTGAAAGCCATCCTGACATATTCCTTTTTTCCTTTAGGTTGTTGTCCAACTCTTCTGGCTTCTAGGTTTTGGGTCATGATGGTATTTTCAGTATTTGCCATGCAATGAAAAAATTGGTAATTATATCATTCTGATTATTTTATTTCAAAGAGAATGGGGAATTAGAATCATTAAATCAATTAATCAATAAAGTACCTGTGCTAAGTCCTGGGGAAATAAGGGAGGGAATTTTATTATTGTATTGTATTGTATTATTGCATTGTATTATTTTAGATGTCACCTATAATTATAATATACTATGTAAATGCATTATATGTATAATTGTAATATACTACATAAATATATCATATCAATATTTGTGTTATTATTATTAATAATAGTAAATATAACCTTATTGATATAAATTATAATTATATATTACTGGTAGTATATTACATATTTATTGTATTTCTATTTTTATATATACATACATGCATGCATGCATGTGTGTGTGTATTTTTAATGTATTCTATGTGTCAGGCATGGTACTAAAAACTTTTTACAAATCTAATACTATTTGATCCTCACAACAATACAGCTACTTTTGAAGTAGCTGCTGTTATTATCACTATTTTACAGGTGAGAGACAAAGTTTAAATGATTTACCCCAATGTACTAAAAATATTTCTGGAGAATGCAAAGAACTGAATGAGGAAAAATATAAAAAATTTTCAAAAAATATTTGTAAGTGGCTGGTTCTAGGGCACATAGTCTGAAGTTGGATTTTAATTCGTCTTCCTGATTCCAAACCCATCTCTAGATCCACTGCCAGCTGCCTTAGGAGACACAGGTATAAAAATAAGAGATCCCTGCGCTCAAGAATTACAGTATCTACTGGGATTCTTAAATTGAGAACATGAACTTGTAAAACATATTTTGATAACCTTATTTAATATAATGATTTCCTTTGTAATCTTATGTATTTTCTTTTATGAATTTAAAAATATTATGAAAAGGGGTCTTCTATATCCCTTGAACACAAAAAAAGTTACAGTTTGTAATTTTGTATCCACAAAACAAAAAAGCCAAGAATTTCTGGACTCATAATGAATAAATACAGGAGATACATGCTTGCACACATACATACACACAAACACATCCACATATAGCGATGAGAAGGGAGATGCTGCCACCAGGAGGAATAAAGAAAGGCTTTTAAACGAGGTCTGTAATAAATTGTTCTCCTCATGAAGTTTCTTTCTCTCTGTAAAGTCTCTGGAAATTGGTAACTCTGGAAGTTCAGAGAAGTTGTGAGTGGAAAAGGGAAAGGGACAGGTTGTCGAAAGTGGCCAAGGCTAATAGATCACTTGAATGCTGGTATTCTGAATTACAGTGGGTTAAACCAATTGAGTTTCTGCTCATCAATATAGGAAAGAAAAGAGGGGCTACCATATTGTCTGGGGAGGTAAAACCAGTTCAGGTCAAATCAGAACAAGCCCTAGCTACCATGGTTATAGGGGCTACTAAACAAGCAATGCTTCTTTTAATTGGATCTGTACCATCCAAATCATTCACTGTAATACCAAGAGTGGCAAAAACTAGAACCTTTGCTTTCCCAACTTATAGATCCCCCTCACCAATTTTCCAGTTAGATGAGCCATGTCAATGACCACTTTCTTTCTTCAGGAGTGAATAATATTAAAGAAATTCTCTTCTCTCTCTAAAAGGTCTGATCCTAGAATTCCAGAACTTGGGAACTCTTAAACAGTAATCATTGGATGAAATATTTGAACCTAATTCTTCTGATTCCAGAAGAAACAGTGCTCTAAAGCATGAATTCAATCAAAATCCTTAGAAATTATTTCCAAGACTTACATGAACTACTGCAAAGTGAAGTGAGCAGAACCAAGAGAACAATTTATGTAATAACAACTTTGTAAAGATAATCAACTATGAAGTGACTAATCAATACAATGGCCAACCACAATTCTAGAGGACTTTAAAAAAATCACTTTCTATCTCCAGATAGAGAAGTTAAGGGACTTATAAAGTATATCAAAACATGTTTTCTTTCCTTTCTTTCTTTCCTACTTATCTTCTTTCTTTCTTTTTTTCTTGACAAGAATAATGCAGGAATTTGCATGATTGTCACATTTATATTGCCTTTTTCTCTCTGTCTTCTCAGTGGGTAAAGAAAAAAGGAGAGGAAGAGAATTTTGAACTAAAAAAAAAAAAGAATTAAAAAAAAAACTATTGTTAGTGCCATACCCTCTCCAGTCTTTACTTGGCACCATTTTGTAGATGGAGTCCCCAGTGAATAACGAGTTCCAGATTTCAAGGTATCCTGCAGATCCACATCTACAATTCTTTTTTTTTTTCACACCTACAATTCTTGTTCCTCCACTGGTGCATTCATCTTTTAAAAATGGTTCAGTAAATATAATTAGCTCAAAAATAGCACTCTTATCACAAATCTGGGACACACTCTCCCACAAAATCAGTCAGAAGAGCAGAGTAGAATGAGTAAGTACATTGCTAGTGAAAAGCACACAGGGAACTCATGTGACTAAAGCACCTTATTTTTCCGTGAACACAAGATCCCAGTGTTCTTTTTCTTCTTGGGGTAGCCTTCCTGGGTTCAGTGACTCTGTTGAGCTTAACCAGATTCCCTAAGCCTTCTCTTAGAAGTTAAACTCCCAACTGCCAATGTTAATTCTTCTTCCAAGGCTTTTTTAGATAAAAAGGCAGATAGCCTCCAGAGATTATACTTCTTGGAGCTGCTTTCATTCATTCATTCATGTATTCTTTGTAGTCTCTGAGTGACTCTGTCTGTCTCTTTTACTATCTCTGTCTTTGTTGCTCTCCTTCTCTACCTCCCACGCAGTTACTTGTAGGTAAGTAGATCTGCTGCAAAATACCATGGCCAACAAAGGACATGAACGGACAATTAAATTTTAAAACTTTTGTACAAACAAAACCAATGCAGCCAAGATTAGAAGGAAAGCAGAAAGCTGGGGGCAGGGGGAAAGTTTTACATGCAATGTTCCTGATAAAGGCCTCATTTGTAAATTGACTCAAATTTATAAGAATACAAACTATTACCCTATTGATAAATGGTCAAAGGATATGAATAGACTATCTTCAGATGAAAATTAAAGCCATTTCTAGTCATATGAAAAAATGCTCTAAATCACTATTAGATTAGAGAAATACAAATTAAAACAATCCTAAAGTACCACTTTACACCTATCAGATTGTCTAAAATGACAGGAAAAGAGAATGATAAATGCTGAAGGAGATATGGGAAAACTGGGATACTGATGTCTTGTTGGTAGAGCTGTGAAATGATCCAATCATTCTGGAGAGCAATTTGGAACTATGCCCAAAGGGCTATAAAATTGTGTATACCCTTTGGTCCAGCAGTGTCACTACTAGGTCTGTATCTCAAAAAGATCATAAAAGAGGGGAAAGGACCCACATGTGCAAAAATGTTTATAGCAGCCCTTTTTGCAGTGGCAAGAAACTGGAAATTGAATGGATGCCCATCAGTTGTGGAATGGCTAAATAAGTTATGGTATATGAATGTAATGAAATATTATTGTTTTATAAGAAATGATGAGCAGGTTGATTTCAAAAAACCTTGGAAGATTTACATTAATCGATGCTGAGTGCAGTGACAGAATCAAGAGAATGCTATGCATAGTAACAACAAAATTATATGATGATCAACTGTGATGGCCCTGGCTCTTCTCAACAATGCAGTGATTCAAGGCAATTCCCATAGACTTGGTATGGAAAATGCCACCCACATTCACTACTATGGAGATTGAATGTGGATCAAAGCATAGTATTTTTATCATTTTTTGATTATTGGTTTTTTTTTATCTTTCTTGTGTTTTTTTTTTTTCTCTTTGGGTCTAATTTTTCTTGTACAACATGACAAATACAGAAATTTGTTTAAATGAATTGCACATATTTAACTTATATCAGATTGCTTGCTGTCTTGGGGAGGGAGGAAGTAAATAAGGGAAAAAGAAAAATTTGGAACACAAAATCTTATAAATATGAATGTTGAAAACTATCTTTACGTGTATTTGAAAAAATAAAATACTATTGAAAAAAGATTTTAGGAGCCAATGAGATGTGTATTTCTGCCTATAGAAGTAGAGATGAATGACAGATCAAGGGGAAAAAAGCCAAGAAAAGAATATTATAGACAAATTTCATTAATGAATATGGATACAAAAATCCTGAACAAAATATTAGCTAAAAGATTAAAAAATAATATATTACAAAGATTAGACATTATGACTAAGTGGGATTTATGCCAAGAGTCCAGTGACAGTTTAATAGAAGGAAAATTATTAACATAAGTTATTATATCAACAATTTTTAAATCATATAATTATGTCAATAGATGCAGAAAACCTTTTGATAAAGTTCAACACTTATTTTTATTTTTTTAATCATTTGGGAAAAAAATACCATGAGCAATAGAGGTGGGGGAAAAGGAGAGAGATTCTTTCTTCCCCTGTATTCAGGGAGTAGCTTTGACTCCCTATATTTCCAGTCTTTTCTTTTTTTTAATTATTATTTTAAACCATCAAGGATATGGCCTGTTCTTGGCAGGCCATTAGCTAACTGTTTTCTAAATTCATCAAAGAGAACTTCATAGACTTTACAAACGAGTTATAAATTAACTTCCCACCAAAAAATTTAATTTAATTTAAAGAGCAAATTAATACCTCATTACCTGTCTTTTTTTTTTTTAATTTCAAAAACTGTGCTGGGATGTGAGGAAGGAATTCCTATCCTATGAAATAGAATTTATGGTTGGTAGAAAGATACTCTAAAGAACCACAATAAATGTGTCCCCAGATTTAGTTTACATTTTGTCGTTTCCCTATTACCATTTGTATTATTCCTGTCTTGTTTATTTTAAAACTTATAGTTTGCCACTACTGACTGAACTCTTTAAATCATTTCATAGTACATCCCATGTACTATGGCCCAAGAAATATTATCTGGGAAAAACAAATATAGCTCCCTTACTCCCCAAACATAGAGTAAAAAAAGTATTTCCAAGTATTTCTATTTCAAGTTATTGTTTGTAAATTATATTTTTAAATCCCAACTATAATCCCACCTTCTACCAGAATTTTTCCTCAAATTATCTTAATTCTAAATTCTAGCCTTCCCTCTACTAATTGTCTCATTTAGCTTGGTTGTACATATTTGTTTGCTTGTTGTCTCCCCTCTAAGTCTGCATGTCCCATAAAGGGCAGGGACTGTGTTTTGTCTCTTAGTACTGCTGGCACTTAGCACAGTGCATGATAATGTAGCAAGCATCTGATAAATATTGACTGACTGATTAACCTTTTATCCATGTTGTATTTCTGAACAGAAATTCCTTAAAGATAGGAAGGAGGTTTTATACCCAAGTCAAGTGCCCTGAATATAAAAGACTAGTAAATGCTTGTTGGATTGTTTAACTGAACTTATTTCTACTCACACGTTTTAAAAATGAGAAAACTGAGGAAGAAGGAAGGAAGCAAACAAGCACCTACAATGTGCCAGATACTTTACTAAGCACTTTACAAATATTAACTCATTTTATCTTCAGAGCAACTTTGGGAGGTAGGTGCTATGATTATCACCTCTATTTTACAGTAGAGGAAACTGAGGCAAAAGTTGAGGGATTTACCAGCCACGTAACTAGTAAATTTCTAAGGCTTGATTTGACCTTCACTTTTTCCTGATTCTAGACCCAGTTATCTTTCCACTCCTAGCTGCCTTTCACTCCTTCATTTCCAAGAGAAGCCAAAGCTCTCTATTAAAGTCAAATGGGTAATAAGTATTAGAGATGAGCTTTAAACCCAGGTCCTTTGGTAGCATTGTGAAACAAGATCTGTTCTAAGAGTCAGGAAATTCAGAGATCAATTCTTCTTCAGACTCTTATGTAGCTATATGACTTAGCAAGTTTATTAACCCTGTTTCAGCCTTAGTTTTCTCATTTGTAAAATGGGGATAATAAGAGCACCGACTTCACAGTCAGTTGTATCCAGTGAAATAATTTACATAATATTATTTGCAAGCCTCAAAGTGCTTTAGGAAGGTTATTTATGTTGCCATTACATTTTTATTTTTTTATTTTTTTTAAATAATTTTTTATTGATAGAACGCATGCCAGGGTAATTTTTTATAGCATTAACCCTTGCATTCATTTCTGTTCTGATTTTTCCCCTCCCTCCCTCCACCCCTTTCCCCAGATGGCAAGAGTCCTTTACATGTTGAATGGGTTGCAGTATATCCTAGATACAATATATGTGTGCAGAACCGAACAGTTTTCTTGTTGCACAGGGAGAATTGAATTCAGAAGGTATAAATAACCCGGGAGGAAAAACATAAATGCAAGCAGTTTATATTCATTTCCAGTGTTCTTTCTCTGGGTGTAGCTGCTTCTGTCCATCTTTGCTCAATTAAGGCTCTCTTTATCAAAGAGGTCCACTTCCATCAGAATACATCCTCAAACAGTATTATTGTTGAGGTATATAATGATCTTCTGGTTCTGCTCATTTCACTCAGCATCAGTTCATGTAAGTCTCGCCAGTCCTCTCTGTATTCATCCTGCTGGTCGTTCCTTACAGAACAATAATATTCCATAATGTTCATATACCACAATTTACTCAACCATTCTCCAATTGATGGACATCCTTTCATTTTCCAGCTTCTAGCCACTACAAACAGGGCTGCCACAAACATTTTGCCATTACATTTTTAAAGACTAGCATGAGAAAACCATGGCCTGCAGTATTCCAGTCTCCAAGGTCTGATTTTCCTTATGAATCTCCTCCTTCATTTGCCTTCCACAGACATAAAAAAGAAATCGTTTTAACAGATGTATATTTATACAGATTTGCATATTTATACTATCATAGAACTAACTACCTCCCAAAGATCTCTGAATATAAAGTTGTTGGCAAATTGAATCAATCAATAAGCATCTATTAAGTGTTTACTGTGTATTAAGAACTATATTAGACACTAAAGATATGAGGAGAATAAAGGGGAGAGCAAAAGTACTTCATTGAAATCAAGGAGTTTACAATTTAATTGGAGAAGCAACATATAAATATGGCAAGGGCTGTATCAAATACGTAGCCTGGGGTGTCATTGTGTGGTTTGAAGGGAAGCAGAACAGACATCTCTAGCCTCTTCTCCCTCCCCCTAAAACACCACTACCTTCTCCAAAGACTAAAGTGGAAACAGAGTCCCTATATTCAGATAACTTAGATTCAATTGGGTAAGATAACATGTATATTCTCATTAATGTACAATATAAGAACAAAGTAAAATTTGTTGGGAAGGGCACTAACAGTCCAGAGCAGCAGTAAAAGCTTCATGTAGAAGATGTTGCTTGAGCAGTTTTGTTTTTTTTAGTTTTTTTTTTTTTTTAAATTGAAGCCTTTTATTTTCAAAACATATGTAGGATAATTTTTCAACATTGTCCCTTGTGAAACCTTGTGTTCCAGTTCCCCCTCTTTCTCTCTCTCCCCTCCCCTACATGGCAAGTAATCCAATATATGTTAAACATGGTAAAAATATATGTAAATCCAATATAGTCATACATATTTATACAATTACCTTGCTTGAGCAGAATTTTGAAGGAAATGAGGGAGTCTAAGAGGCAGAGGAGCTAGTTATGCATTCCAGACCTAGGAAGTAGCCAACACAAAGACACAGAAATGGAAGATGGAGTGTTGCGTGTGAGCAACAAGACCAGTTTGTCTGGACCACTGAGTGCAGGAAAAGGAGTAAATAAGTTAAAATTTATAAGAAGAAGTAAAAAGTTTAAAATAATAATGTTAAGTGGTAGATTGGGGCCAAGTTGTAAAGGATCAAATTTTTTGCTTTGTTTTAGTTGACTGGTTGGTTTTAGCATAAAAAGTAGTTTTATT
This sequence comes from Antechinus flavipes, assembly GCF_016432865.1. Lineage (NCBI taxonomy): Eukaryota > Metazoa > Chordata > Mammalia > Dasyuromorphia > Dasyuridae > Antechinus > Antechinus flavipes. The sequence goes on from NC_067399.1 coordinate 497,956,111, forward strand.
TTCCTTTATATAGTACTTTGCAATGACAAGGTCAAATGGATGCCAGGAGTAAAGAGCACCAAGTAAGGAGGCAGAAAGAGTCTTGTGTGACCAAATGTATGGATGACTATATATACTTCATCCCATGAAGAAAATAAAGGATTCTCTGACACCTATTGCAAAACAGATTCACTGTCAGTAGTCATCTAGAGTGGGAAATTACTTGTAAAAAATTTAAGACTGAAAATATTGAGGCTGGTAGCAAGTTTAAGAATATTTTTATGGTAAATAATGATTAGAGAAATACAAATTAAGACAGCTTTGAGGTACCATAATATATAAAGGTAATGGAATATTATTGTTCTGTAAGAAATAATGAGCAAGTTGATTTCAGAAAGAGCTTGAAAGACTTAAGATGAATTGAAGCTGAGTGAAGAGAGCAGAACCAGGAAAACACAGTTAATAACAAGATTAAGATTATGTGATAATCAACTGGGAGGGACTTGGTTCTTCTCAACAATGGGGTGTTTCAAGGCAATTCTGATAGACTTGTGACAGAAAGTGCTATCCACATCCAGAGAGAAAACTATGGAGACTGAATGTGGATCAAAGCATAGTATTTTCGCCTTTTTTTAAATTGTTGTTTGTTTTCTTTCTCATGAGTTTTGGGTTTTTTGGTCTGATTTTTTTTCACAACACGACAAATGTAGAAATATGTTTAAAAGGAGTACATACATGTTTACCATATATTGGATTACTTGCCATCTAGGGGAAGGAGTAGAGGAAAAGGAGGGGAAAAAATTGGAACATAAGATTTTACAAGGGAGAATGCTGAAAATTATCTATGCATGTGTTTTGAAAACAAAAAGCTTTAATAAAAAAATTAAACATGAATGTATATATCTAATCTATATCAGATTGCTTACTATCTTAGGGAGGGGGAAGGTAAAAGTGGGAGAGAGAAAAATTGAGAAGACTAACGTTTTGTATGTTAAAGGTATGTTGAAAACTTTCGTGTATTTGAAAAATAATACTACTGGGGAAAAAAAAGAATAGTTTTATTGGAATTTGGCATCTGGAAGGAAAGAAAGAAAGGAAGGGAGGAAGAAAGAAAGAAAGAAAAGAGAGAGGAAAAAAAGAAAAAATGAAAGAAAGAGAGAGAGGAAATAAGAGAGAGAGAAAGAGAGGACAGAAAGAAGAAAGGGAGGGAGGGAGGAAGAAAGGAAAGAAAGAAAGAAGGAAGAAAGAAACAGAAAGAAAAAAGAAAGAAGAAAAAAGGAAGGAAAGAAAAAAGAAAGAAGAAAGAAACCAGCAGCAAAGAGTAGTTATGTGTTTTGATAAGCCTCAGGATCTTTGTCATGGCTTGAATGCATGACGAGAAAACAACAGACTTCCTTACTAGTGTCTTCATGTAGACAAATAACCACCTCAGTATCCCTCAGCAGAGAATCATCCACAACTACAATCATTTTCTTCCCCTGATCTCACCAAATGATCTTTCATGGGATCATATTGATGGAGCTGCTTTATCATTTCCTGGAGAAGCAGCTGCTTCCTCTTTATAGCTCATGGCCCCTCCTCATCAAAGTCTCAAATCTGATTATTAGCTCCAAATATTCAGGAGTCTTTTCCCTCTTCCTTTGAATGTCAACTTTCTCTTCTTCAGTTTTCTGGTACAGTGGAAAGGAGTTTCTGGAGTCTGAGGAACCAGGTTCAAACTCGGCCTCTGATACTCACTTAATGTGTGACCTTGGGCAAGGACAAATCAGGGCTTTCCTTTCTATCAAGTGCGTTAAAATAGTATCTTGTTCTGGTCTGCCTGACTGCTGCCCCACTCCCTTTCTAGTCTGTAGAGTATAGTAAGTTTATAAATAGCCAGTATAGAGGAGCAATAGCAGGAATTAGACTTGCAAAAGGGAATCTGGAAGTTAAGTACATACTGTCCCAAAGATCAAAGTAGCATAATTTATAAATTGTATTATACATTAATCAAAATTCACATCCTGATAATTTGTCAAATCAACAGAAGCCATCTAAGTATCACTGATCTCACATAAATTCCAGACAATTCCAAAAATACTGATAACTTTGAGATGATTTGGATATGTTAATGAACTAACCCCAAGTTGATCTGTTTCTCCCAAAAAATAAAACTCAAAAGTCTCCCTCTTGCCAAGCACTCTTTCATCTTCTCAGGGTCTATGATGCTCTGGTGCTGCCAACTAATCCCCAATTATATAATCGATTCATGCCCTCGCCATCCCATTTTCCACACTGTCTGCCTTTACCCCATGCCCTATCCCAGGTCACTGTCTGCCTTCATCTCACTATCTACTCTTTATTACCTTTTTGGCTTTTAGGGACTTTTTTGACCCCATACACTCTGTGTTTAATGAACGTGTGATTTTTGCCTTATTTCCCACTGCCAACTGTGATTTTTCCCAACTGGCATCAAAATACCAGGTGTACCTGCCCCCATTTCATAATTTTGTAAATTAATAATCAGTGCAAGAAGACTTGAACTTTTCCAGTTAACTTAATTCACCATGGCAGCTAGGAAGCTCAGGCCTGGACTCAGGAAGACATCTTTATGAGTTCAAATCTGACCTCAGATACTTATTGGCAGTGTGACCCTGAGTAAGTCACTTAACCCTTTCAGTTTCCTCAAATGTAAACTGAGCTGGAGAAAAAAATGGCAAACCACTCTAGTGTTTTTGCCAAGAAAACCCCAAATAGGGTCAGGGAGTACACTGCTTAGTTTGACTCCTACAACTTCATGCCTCCACTGTTTCCCCAAAATAAACTCATCCCTTAAATCTTGTCAAATTGGAGATTGACTCAGTTGCTATTTGATATCTCCTCAACACCCTCTCACCTCATTGGAGCCTTAGAGGGCAGAGCAATGAACTCTTGCCAAGTTCTTCTTTTATAAAGAAATCAGTTTTGTGGTAGCAAAGAATTGGAAAAGGAATGGATGTCCATCAATTGGGGAATGGCTGAACAAGTTGTGGTACATGAAGGTAATGAAATATTATTATTCTACAAAAAAATATGAACAAGCCGATTTTAGAAAGGCCTGGAAAGATTTACACAAACTGATGCTGAGCAAAACAAGCAGAGCTAGGAATATATTAGACACAATAACAGCAAAGATGGGCGATGATCAACTATGAAAGGCTTGATTCTTCTCAATGGTTCAGTGATCCAAAGGAATCCCAACAGACTTTGAACAGAAAATGCTACCTGGAACCAGAGAAAGAACTAAGGAGACCGAATGTAAATCAACACATGTTATGTTCACTTCTTTTTTCTGTTTTTTTTTTTTCCCATATCTCCCATGGTTTTTCCCATTTGCTCTGATTTTCCTCTCCCAATATGATTCACAAAACAATGTATATTAAAAAATAAATAAATAAACTCATAGAGAAAAAAATTTTGCCTCAGACACTTATAAAAAAAAAAAAGAAAGAAAGAAAGAAAGAAAGAAAAATCAGACTTTTCCAGCCAACCTCTTTAACTATCAACTGATCTAGGTGGAATTGACTCCAGAAACATCATCCTCCCAAGGGAAGGTCCTTTCCTGCTTTAACTGTGTGATCTAAGGGTCCGGATATCCTATAGACTCTGAAGATCCATTTTTATCTATCTTTCCTTTCACATTGAGGATTTTCTTTAGGTTTTGATAAAGGAACATGGGCATGGTCCCTATTTACCCATAGTGAAGAGACTCCCCAAGGCCATTTCCTTTTTTCTCTAGGACACCATCTTTTTAGTCTCTCTATTCCTATCTGTCCAGAGTTCCCTTGTGAAATTCAAGCCTGTACTATTCTAAGGTGTCAAATGTTTCCTTCAGCACCTTCTGAATGAGATGTCAGGGAAACAAGCCAGATTCCAGCATTCCTTCCTTACCCTCCCAGGCCTCAACCTTTTCCTTAACAGGCATCAAATGAATGACCATTTATTTTCTGTCAGAGTTCAAACGCATTATAGGAATTCTTTTTTTTTTTCCTTTAGCTGCTCAAAAGCAGAATGGCTAAGGGCCTGCCAAGAAGGAAAAAAAGTTCCTCTTTTGCAGAAATGTAAATCATGCAGAAATTTATCAGCTTCCTCATATCTTCCTAGAGGAATATTACTAATAAGCTCTGGTCTGGATCTAATTATGTAAAAAGCAAGTTATTAACTATTTTGTTTAAAATTTTTACAAGGTGTTTTAAACATTTTATTGACATCTTTATTTTTACATGATCCTCGTTTCCAAATACATGCTACCTCCTTCCCTTCTCAGGAATCTATCCCTTATAATAAAGAAACAAAAATGAACGTCCAACTAACCCACCAAGGAATTTTGCCTGATAATATATGCAATATCCCATTCTAATAATTCCCCCATCTTGGTTAAAAATAGAAGGAAAAGAGGAAAGATTTTCTTATCTCTTCTCTGGGACAGACTTGAACATTATAATGATAAAAGCTAGCATTTATAAATCAATATAAGGTGTTCTATCTCATTTGATCCTCATAACAACCTTTATTTTGTAAATGAGTAAATTAAGATTGATAGAGGAAGTTAAGTAAATTGTATGGGCTGAAACAGCTAGTCTGAAGCAGAAGTCAAACCTATAATTTCTTTTTTTTTCCTCTTTATTTATTTATTTATAATAACTTTTTTATTGACAGAACCCATGCCAGGGTAACTTTTTACAACATTATCCCTTGCACTCTCTTCTGTTCCGGTTTTTCCCTTCCCTCCTTCCATCCCCTCCCCCAGATGGCAAGCAGTCCTATATATATTAAATATGTCGCAATATATCCTAGATACAATATATGTGTGCAGAACCAAATAGTTCTCTTGTTGCACAGGGAGAATTAGATTCAGAAAGTAGGAATAACCCGGGAAGAAAAACAAAAATGCAAGCAGTTTATATTCATTTCCCAGTGTTCTTTCTTTGGGTGTAGCTGCTTCTGTCCATCATTTATCAATTGAAATTGAGTTAGGTTTCTTTGTCAAAGAAATCCACTTCCATCAGAATACATCCTCATACACTATCATTGTTGAAGTCCATAATGGTTCTTCTGGTTCTGCTCATTTCACTTATCATCAGTTCATGTAAGTCTCTCCAAAGCCTCTCTGTATTCATCCTGCTGGTCATTTCTTACAAACCTATAATTTCTTGATTTACATTGCACCCTCATTTTCCTCTGCCTCATTTCATGCTTCTTATGCCTCTTTGAATTCTTCATATTTGTCCTTAATACCATAAATACTTTCTTTAAGACTGAAGTTAGGTGGAAAATAGTATGGCAGAAACTAGGCATTGACCAACATCTAATACCCTTAAACTAAGATAAGGTCAAAATAGATTCATGATTTAGACCTAACGGGTGAATACTATAAGCAAATTAGGACAACAAGGTCATAGTTTATCTCTCAGATCTGTGGAGAAAGGAGGAATTTATGGCCAAGAAAAACTAGAAAATATTCTAACTTATTAATAATTGGACAAATGCAAATTTCTCTGAGATACCATCTCATACATATTAGATTAACTAATGGACCAGAAAAGGAAAATGACAAATGTTGGAGGGAATGTGGGGAAAATGGGACATTAATGTATTGTTGGTGGAATTGTGAACTGATTCAAACATTTTGTAAAACAATTTAGAACTCTTCATAAAGGGTATGCCCTTTGACCTAACAAAACCCTTACTAAGCATGCAAAGAGTTTAAAAAAAAGAAAAAGAAAGAAAAAGAAAAAGGCCCTAGAAAAATATTTATGGCAGCTTTTTTCAGGATAAAGATTGGAAATTGAAGGGATACCCATCAATTGGGGAATGGCTAAATGAATTGTAATATGTGATTATGATGGAATACTATTGTTTTATTAGAAATAATGAGCAGGATGACCTCAGAAACACCTGAAAAGACATCCATGAGCTCATAAAAAATGAAATGTACTGTATACAAATAGCAATATTGTGATATGATCAACTTTGAATGACTTTGCTGTTCTTAGCAATACAATAATCCAAAAATACTTGAAGGACTCATGAAAAATATTATCCATACCCAGAGAAAGAACTGGTTGTATCTGAATACAGATTAAAACATACCTTTAAAAAAAAAAAAAAAAGATGGGTGGGACCCATTCACATCAAAAATAAATAAATAACTAAAATAAAGATAATACATATAATGTCTGTTCCACTGACCTAGTTGAGAAGATATAATCTCTCAGATAAAATATTGAAGAAAGGCATAGACAGTTCTGAGGATCTGAAAGAAAACTGCCCTTCAGTTATGTGTCATGAGGACCTATTTGAAGGCAGACCATTCATTGAGAAAAAATACAGGGTTCCATGATCCATCCAATCATTTACATATATGACTGTCTTCAAAGTCTGGAAGGTTATAACTGAGAAATTATAATGTAATTATTTTTGATCTGTGGAGCAATTATAGAAGGATTGTTGGAACCATACCTCACAAAAAGGAATTTTCAAGTTTCCACAAAAGTTTCCTCCTTCTGTCTAAGGAGGCCTGATTTGTGGCATTGGGAGATGAGGAGATTGTGTTCCAAAGAAGATAGAATCAGAAGAACCTAAGCATATGTCAGTCACAGAAGATGAATGGAAATGTTTATAGAAGACAAAATATAAAAGTTGACTAAAGTGGAAAGGAGTCTGACTTTGCAGCTATTTTTCTGGAAAAGGTGCTTATTAGAATAAAGGTATTTCTTTATTGAGAACTGATTGGAGAAAGACAGACTCGCTACTTAGCACTTTCTAGAACATGAGACAGAAGAGACCCCTCAAGGATTTCCTATATAATGTCCTTCAATGTCCTATCAGAAGGGAAGACAGTCTTTGCTTCTGCTTTGCTATTAGATGAGACATGGCTTTGTTGAGAGGTGGTTCAAAAAAACCAGAATGCCCTTTTTTTTTTGAAGAGCCAAGGCCAGAGTCTTGGGTCTTGTATTCTGCTTTTATTTTATTTCTTCTTTGAGTGTAAGTGACCAAAAGACCCTACAAAGATGAACTTGCAAATCTTGGAGACAAATATATGAGTTTCAGAGTTCTGGAGCTTTGGGGACCTGAGTAGGAACTGTCTTTCACAGCAGAGTTTCTTTCTTATACAGAATGATCACCAACCCTGTGCTTGCTAAAAGTTAAGGACCTAGAAAAAATTATTTGGAGAGTGTATAGCTAAAGTTACATGTGAAATATTTCTTCAGTGGTCCCGACAATTGCATCATATTCTAATTGATGGCTTTTAGTCTCAATGTTCTAGGAGAATACAACAGTAGTTTTAAGTTATTCAATCCAATTTTAAGTCCCTATCCATATGTGCTTCTGAATCTTTCTATTTATCTTTTTTTTTTTTTATGAAGGAAATAAATAGCTGATTCACCAAATATTTTATGCTCCCTCTCTTTTAGGGGAAATCTTAGAACATAAGCCAATCCTAAATAATTTTCTCTGGGGTGGAAGTGTAAAGACCTAGAATATGAGAAAAAAAGAAATCTAACCCATTGAAATAGAAGATAGTTTAATAGATAGAAGGCACCCCACCATCAATCCAAAACAATAGTGCTCCTTAGTGGAAAGGGAGAAGGCATAGCATCTCAGGCCCTAAGGCTCTGAAGCAGTTATGGTTGTTAGAAAAGTAAATGCCTGTGTAGGGAGTGATTAAACTAGTACATGTGGTAATGAAATGCTAATGCACTAAGAGGAAATTTTAATATGAAGAAATTAAAGGAGCATGACTTATAGAAAATGACACATACTGAAGTAAGCAGAACCAGGAAATCAATATACGCACTATAACAATGTAAAAAAGAAGAAATTCGTAAAATGGAACTGAAAATCATGTGATTGTAATAACCAAATTTGGCACAGGAGCAGTGAAAAACTATTTGTTGTGTAGTCCTCAATTTCTAACTAGTCTTAATCACTGGATAAGTATAACCTCAATCAAATTGAGACCTGTAGAAGACCTTAACTTTAAAAGGTCCAGGTCTCCTACTGCATCCAGGGCCATCTCCAATCGATCTGTATCGGCCACTGGACCCAGATGGCTCTGGAGGGGAAAGTGAGGCAGGTGACCTTGCACAGCCCTCCCTCACTTACATCCAATTTACTTACATCCATCACCTCCCTGAGGTCATGATCTTCTTAGAGTAGGAAGGAAAACAGCAACAACCGTATACAATGTCAGACTTGATTGATGGATTCTTCTACTGAAGTATTTTTAATACTCTTTCTAAAATGTTATATGGAATGGTTCTCTAAACAAGGGAGGAAATCAAGTAATATTTTAAAAATCAATAAAAATGTTTGAATGTTTTCCATACTTTCAAGTACGTTGGACGCCACTAAGTTTTCAGCAATTAAAAGGTGGTGTAGACAGTAACCAAGTGGAATCTCTTTAGTTTATAATCGTCAGGACAGAGTTCAGTGCCCAATTACTTAGCTACCTTTGTCCCAGTTGTAGAATTTCCAAAAGACTGGGGGAGGAGGGACAGCTCAATATCTGCTGAAGCTTAACAATCATTGACTAGGGCCTTTCTATCTGCGTCTAGTCTATTTTTGTTGTTTTCATAGACGAGGAAACCAAAACCCAGAAATAAAATAACATGCCCAAGGTCCAAGTCTCCTGGCTTTTAAGCTTTTATCACACCCACAGCAGAAAGGCCAACACCCCCATCCTACAAGGGACTCAAGGCTGAAGTTATAAAAGAGGGGAGGGGTGGAACCCTGCAGCACAAAGATCCCACCCCAAATCTGGCCTCAGATCTAAAGGCAAAGCTCTCAGATTTACAGCTGGGGGAAAGGCTGGAAGAAAGAAACCTGAAATGAGGGCCACTCAGATGTCCTCATGTCTTTCCTAATCCCTCCCGAGCTTTTAAGGCACTTCCTCCCCAAACTACTTTATCTGCCTTAAATCTATCTAGTTCAGATATATAGAGAAAAAATACAAGTTTATTTCATGTAATACCTATACATTAAATATATAGCTATCTAACTGTATCTATATATTAAATATATAGCAAAGCTGGGGTATATAGCATACTGATGTGATCCCGTCCTGTAGTAATAACAGACAGGCAACTCGGCCTTGGGAATGATGCAGCAGAAACCCCAACAGCAGTAGAGACGCCAAGACTTTCCAAGCCTCTGGAATGATGTACTCCTTTTCAGAACGTAGCTATTGGGAGGGATATGGCCCAACCTCAGAGAACATGTGGGAAAGAAAGGGAGTTGGGCCTGAGATCTCTATTGCGCTAAGAAGTCTGGCTTCTCATCCAAGTCTGGGCAGCTATGTGGCACGTGGACTCAGACAAGGAGCACGTCTTTGTTTCATGAAAGGGGGTCGGGGGCTTTAACTGGTGTGACGATTATGATCAAACTTTGCCTCTTGCCTTATCCAGGCTTCCAAATTCTTTGGGAGCACGGGCGACGTCTGTGTTGTGCTTCAAAGGAGAACCCAAAACGCTGGGGTTCCAGACCAGTCCCACCAGATGTCCAAGAATCGCAGGCTCCGACCGGTCCCCAAGTCGAGGGACAAAGTGTGCTGTACCTGTAACGCCAATTACATACAGCAGGCTAAGTTCCAAAAGGACTTAGCAAAGAACCAGGAGCAAGCAGATAACCTGGAGAAGTGCTTCCTGTCACTCCTATGCTAAGTTTAGGAGGGTGGGTTTGAGGAACGGTCTGCTCTGCCTCGTTACTGTCTCGGAAAGTGTTATTATTGGCTTCCTGACAGCCACATTTGTAGAACTAGAACACTGCCAGGGCCAGGCCAGGGGACCTTCGGGTTACTGCTACAGCTCTCCTAGAAGCTGCACCCCATCCCCCAGAACCCCGACACATTTTGAGGACCCTCCTGCACCCCAGCAACGGTATGTGGTTAACTATTCAATTTTATATAGGAATATTTATAGACGTCACGTGGTACGCCCACACGCGTTCCCCACCAGAGTGCAAGCTCCTCGCGGGCCGGGGTGCTTTACTTTTGTCCGGGTACTTCCGGCCCCATGGAAGAGCCCGGCACACGGTGGACATTTAATAAATCCTTGCTGTTCAGCTGAATGACTGACTCGAGCCTTGTTTCAAAGCCAGCTCTTACTGCCTGTACTACGCGGACCTCAGTTTTCCCGGCAGAAAATTAAGGGGGCTGCATTTAGAGCGGCCTAAGGACCCCTAGAGCCGCAGGCCTCCAGGTTAATCCCACTGCCCGGGATTCCGGGAACACTGGTAGCGCAGCGACCCGCGAGGCGGGCGTGACGCTCCGAGAGAAAGGAGGGGGAGGGGAGGCGGAAGCGCAGCTCCCCGCCCTCCTCCGAGGTTGGGAGTTCAGGGAGTCCCCGCCTTCCGGGAGTCGCGCCTGCGCGCTGCTAGTCCCGACGGTGCGCCTGCCTCCCGGAGTGTTCTAGGTAAGGTTGTTCTCTTCCTAAGCCGGTGTCCGCGACGTGCGGGTGCAGGGGGGAACCGCAGGATCCCCCGGCCTGCACTCCCTCCCACATCCACATCTTCCTTCCCCAGCTCTGCCCGACCCACGGGGGTCTTTGGGGCCGCCTGAAAGGGATTCGGACCCCGGCGCCTGAAGACCCCTTTTTCTCCGACCTCCCTCTCCGCCCTGGGACTCCCAGCCAAGCCGGGCCTGCAAGCCCCGCTACCCCGGGGATTGCAGCTGTACGTTCAGATACCACCCCCCTCCCGCCCCGAGGCTCGCGAGGGGAGTGCTTTGAGATCTGAGAAGAGGTCGGGAGAAAGTCAGGTCTGTCGGACCCTGTGGCAGAAAAGTATGGAGCCCAGACTTCTAGCCCTGGCCTTGGCCCTTATTCACTGGGGATCTTGGAAAAGACCCTTTCCTCCTTAGCCAACGATTTTTTCGTCTATAAACAGAATCGATGCTACTAGAGCATCTCTAAGGCCTTAAATTTGAGATTTTGTCCCCCAATTATTCGCCCCCACTTCTTCCGTCAGCGTTAGCCCCCGAGGTGTTCCTTTCTTACCCAGCAGTCCTTTAGAAATCGACACCTGGGGCTCAGATACCTAAATAATTAACTCTAGGAGCTGGACTCTGCCCTTCTGAGGAAGATTTGTTAGGTGAAAACTGGCTCTGGAATTGGGGAGCATTTATTTATCAGAGGGCCAGGCGGACCCTTTGGAAGGTTGTACCAGACAGTAATGAGTACTTCTCCCTGTTAAAGCAGTGTGGCCAGTGGAGTGGAGCAGTCCAAGGGGACTCCAGCTCTCAGGGCAATGGAGATGAGGCTTGGGGAAGCGGTGCAGGCTTGTCTGGGCCTAGCTATTAGGTTTCTAGCTATTGCTAATCCTATATGATGCACATACCTTTCTGACTGTCCCTAGCTCTTAGAGTAGTTTTTGTGAAATCCAAGTAAGAGAATTTTAATTAAGAAATTTTTCCTGAGGGTTTCCCTCTGTGAAAACCTGGTTTGCTGGGTTTAAAAGAAAAACAGGAAAAGGGACTGGTTAGGGCAGTTTTTGAACCTTGATCCCCTTAGCCCCAAGTCTGAGGAGGAAGAGGTAGACTACATCTGACTTTCTGTCCGTTGCTGGGCTTCCATCTCTTAGGCCAATGGCCCCCCGGCTGCGGCTGCTGACCTGGGATGTGAAGGACACTTTGCTTCGACTCCGCCATCCAGTGGGGGAAGAATACGCAGCCCAGGCTCGGGCTCATGGGCTGCAGGTGGAGGCAGCAGCTCTTGGATCAGCTTTCCATCAGGCATACAAGGCCCAGAATCAGAAGTTCCCCAACTATGGGCTAAGCAAAGGCTTCACCTCCAGACAGTGGTGGCTCGATGTGGTCTTGCAGACATTCCGCCTGGCGGGAGTGCAGAACTCCAACATCCTCAATGCCATCGCCGACAAACTCTACCAGAACTTCAGCAGTGCCGAGACCTGGCAGATGCTGGAAGGGGCCGAATCCACTCTGCAGCAGTGCCGAGACCGGGGCCTGCAGCTAGGTGTCATTTCCAACTTTGACCGGAGGTTGGAGGACATCCTGGCTCACTGTGGTCTCCGCAAGCACTTCGATTTTATTCTGACATCTGAGTCAGCTGGCAGGGCCAAACCTGACCCACAGATCTTCTATCAGGCCCTGCGGCTTGCTGATGTAGAGCCCACCCAGGCTGCCCACATCGGAGACCATTACCTGAATGATTACCAGGCCCCGCGGGAGGTGGGCATGCACAGCTTCCTGCTGGTGGGTACCAAGCGCCAGGACCCCTTCCCGGGAAAGGTCCCTAAGGAGCACATCCTGCCTTCCCTTCCCCACGTTCTGGTTGCCCTCAACCACCTGGAGGGCTCAGCTCCAAAGCACTGAAAATTGGTGGGGAAGGGAAGGTGGTAAAATCCCTGCAAGCTGAGCCTACTAGGTGGGAGAAGGCAATGAAAATCTCAAGTAGTAGCACCTACTGTTGGAAACTGACCCCTTCTTCCCATGTGGCCAGAGTGGGAGCTGTTCTCCCCTCAGCTTCAGTAGCAGCCTACCATAAAGTCAATGACCATAAACTATTGTGATTCCTTGTTTCTTCTTAGAAATTGGATCAAAGAATATAGAACTGGAAAAAGTCTCAAAACCTGTTGTTGTTTGTGGAAAAAGCACCAAAGCTGAGTTGAGCTAATCTGGATCCTAATCCTATCCCTGCTACTTGTGTGATCTTGGGCAAAATACCCTGGTCTTTTCATTCTCTGAGGTGTTTATCAACTAAATCACCTATCAACCTCTTCTCATCTACCCTCTTTGGCAATCTGATATAAACTATAGACTATAGTGTATAGTTTTTACATATATATATATAGAGAGAGTTTATTTTTTCAAAATGTTTTTAAATCCATAAAATGTATAAGATTACAAATGAAACAAATTACTTCAAAATAATTATTTTAGAAAACAAAATTCATGGAACCTCAGTTAAGACTCTCTAAACTAGATAATTTCTACCTGATCTTGTCTAACCCCATCATAAAGAGGAAATCCTAGATCTAGAGATAGAAGTGACCTCAGATCATCCAATGCAATTCTCATTTAACAGGTGAGGAAGCTGAAATCCAGGAAGGTTACCCAAGGCCATAGAAGTGTTAGAATTGAGATTTTAATCTAGGTCTTCTGACTACTAATCCAAGGTCATTCACACTACACTTCCATGTTTCCTCTTACACAGTCTAGGTGCTGTGGGGTAAGGCTTCACTCCAGGCACTTCTAATTCAGCTAGGAAAACCTGAGCATCCAACAGACCACAATACAAAGTACTACAGGATTAGTCTTAAGTGAGGATCGGAAGCTGGAAGCACTGCAGCAGCTCTACAAGAGAGCTTTGTGTGGACCTGAACAGTCAGGGAAAGCCCCAAGGAGGTATGGGATTTGGGAGAGGAGGAAGACCATAGGTATGGGAAGAGAGGAATAGAATAAGGATCCTAAGAACAGGTAGGAGGGGGGCAGGTGAAAGTGACAATGAATGAAGGCCTGGCTGAGTTTAGACTTGATTTGAGACAAAAGAGCCACTGGGGTTTGAGTTTGGGGGTGGGGATGAACCTTAGAGTTGAGGGCAGCAGGAGGGGCAAAAAGGGAGGCAGACACCTTGGAGAAGGAAGGGCAGCCTGTTATTCTGGCTTGGCCACACCTGATGTCAACTTCCTGGATTCTTTTCCTGAGATTTAATTTCTTTGCTATTGAGGACATAACTCATCAACTCAGTTCTGCTATGGGCTCCCCAGTCTTTGAAACCAAACATTCCCTGTGACCTGTTATGCCTTGGCTGGCCTAAGAACCATTTCAAATGATTGGAAGGGCAGTGAGCGGCAAAAAAAAAAAAAAAAAAACCCTGGCCTTGCTAGTCAGAAAACCTGGGTCCAGATACCAACTCTGACATTAGCCATGTGCTGTGCTGCTGGGCAAATCTTTTAATTCTGAGCCTTGGTTTCCTTATTTGTGAAAAGGAGAGAATAGTTGTGCTATACTTCTTAGCTTACAAAGCCAGAGAGGTTTGTAAACTTTACAAATACTAAATACAACAATTTAAAAATACGTATTTTTTGTTGTTCAGTCTTTTCAGACATATCTGAGTCATGACCCCATTTGGGATTTTCTTGGCAGAGATATGAAGTGCTTTGCCATTTCCTTCTCCAGCTCATTTATCTGAAGCTGGATTTGAACTCAGGGAGATAAGTTTTCCCCAACTGCAGGCCTGGTGCTCTATCCATTGCCCAAACTCAAAGATAAATTATTTCATTATAAAACAAAAAAAGATTCTTTTGCCAAATGTAATTCCACATTAGTTGTGAACGAATCCAGCCATTCTGGAGAGCGATCTGGAATTATGCCCAAAAAGTTATCAAACTGTGCATACCCTTTGATCCAACAGTGTTTCTATTGGGCTTATACCCCAAAGAGATACTAAAAAAGGGAAGGGGACCTGTATGTGCCAAAATGTTTGTAGCAGCCCTGTTTGTAGTGGCTAGAAACTGGAAAATGAATGGATGCCCATCAATTGGAGAATGGCTGGGTAAATTGTGGTATATGAATGTTATGGAATATTATTGCTCTGTAAGGAATGACCAGCAGGATGAATACAGAGAGGCTTGGAGAGACCTACATGGACTGATGCTAAGTGAGATGAGCAGAACCAGGAGATCATTATACACTTCAACAACGATATTGTATGAGGATGTATTCTGATGGAAGTGGATTTCTCTGACAAAGAGACTTAACTGAGTTTCATTGGAGAAATGATGGACAGAAACAGCTACACCCAAAGAAGGAATACTGGGAAATGAATGTGAACTATTTGCATTTTTGATTTTCTTCCCGAGTTATTTTTACCTTCTGAATCCAATTCTCCCTGTGCAACAAGAGAACTGTTTGGTTCTGCAAATATGTATTGTATCTAGGATATACTGCAACATGTTTAGCATATATAGGACTGCTTGCCGTCCTGGGGGCGGGAGGAGGGAGGGAGGGGGAAAAAACGAAACATAAGTGTTTGCAAGGGATAATGTCGTGTAGAAATTATCCTGGCATGGATTCGGTCAATGCGAAGTTATTATTAAATAAAAATAAAATTTATTATAAAAAAAAAAAAAAAAAAAAAAAAAAAATGTAATTCCACATTGTTGAAGGTTAGATCAGTCAGTAGTTGAGATTTTGTAGATATTGCCATGGTGAAACCAAAGAATGGCCCAGCTAGGACCTCTGCATCCCTTCCTCCTTTCACTTGTGAATGGGGAAACAGGGCAGTAATTGAATGAGGTGACTAGCTCACGGACAACACGTGTAGCTGATGGCACAACTAGAACCCAAACTTCCTAGGTCCCAGCCCAATGTTTTTCCCATTCCCTCTTCCAGTTTTGGGAGGAATATATAGGTGAAGACATGAGTTTTCTCGCACACAAGTCCAATCAGCTTCCAGAGATAGGGCCCAATAAGGCATCATGAAGTGTGTGGGGGGGGGGGGGGGAGGGGGAGAGGAGAGGGAAGAGGGGGAAGATTTGTCAGCACATGGAGGTCAATTATCAGCAAAGGACAGAGACAAAGGAAACAAGGCATTTAACTTTTTTTTTCCCAAAATCTTTTAATAATTTAAATGTTTCCCACAGCCAGGCACCTCATCATGAGTCTACCCTGCCATCAGGCATCCATGCTTCCATCCTCTGCTCAAGGTTCATGTGCTCAAACCCTAGCCTTAGAGAATAGGTAGCTACCAGAAACTTTCACAAAACTGGCCCAGAACTCCAGCTAAAGTTAGCACCTGGTAGAGAGCCTGCTTAACTGAGCCTAGGATGGAGCAGTCTAAGGAGTACCCTGTATCCCAGAAGGCAAGAGAGCGGACCCTGGGGGTTGCCAAACAGAAGAAAAGAGTTAGAAACACAGACTTGGCAGCCAAGGGAACTGGAAACAGTAATTGCCAGGGAATTCTGTACATGGAATGTGAGAGCGAGTGCTCGCTCAGCTCATCTGCCCTCACAAATGAGGAAACTGATGTCCAAAGAGATCAAACAACTTGTTCAGAATCTCAAAATAAGTTGGTGGGAGAGCCAAGACCAGACCCCAGGCGTTTTGACTCCCTGTCCAGTTTTCTTTCCACTGCTTGCCTTAATCACCTTTCCTAGTCCTCCCATATCAGGTACTTAAAGAATAGAAGGAAAAGAGACCTGCGACATAGAGGGGCGAGGGCTCCTCACCAACATCCACGAGTATCTGAGAGGTAGAACTTAGACTGCAAACCCATCTCAGTCCCATCTTCCCACCACTATGTGCCTCAGGTGATGGCTACTGAGCATGCACAATGGGGAAACCCGGCACCAGAAGGTGGGGAGGGAGAAGGAACCTCGAGCCCATCATTGAACAATGGAGATGTTCTGGTCAGCCACAGCAAAGACAGGAAAGATGGGGCCCTCAAACTGGGTGTGGTGGGAGCACAGGAGGGCACCTGAGGTGGGCTCATAGAACAAGAGCTCACCTGCTGCCAAGTCCAACAAGACCCCAATACGGTCTGGACAGCGCAACAAGGCCAAAGGCTGGTGCTGGCCACAGTGCAGGAACCGAAATTCCTGGTCATAGCGGGAGAAGACCCAGGAGAAAGCGTTGTAGCCCAGGCGCGTATCGCTGCCAGAACCCTTTCGAGGCAGCTGGCTCGAGGAGACCCCCACCTTGTAAGCACAGCTATTCTCTACATTCACCATCCAGGCATGGAGCCCACTCTGGAAGGAGGTGGAGGCCAGGGCGTTGGGCCAGTGGTCAAAGCGTTCTGGGCCATCTGCATAGGCCTTGGACTTCTTGGGGTTGAAGGTAAGGGTCTTCCTATCCTCTGACAGCTGGAGAAAGGGACTGATGGTCCTCTCATCCACACAAATGTCCTCAGTACCTGTTGGAAAAGTAGTTTTTCAGGAACAGTCCTAAATCTTTATGAGCTCCCCAACTCTAACTAACTCCCAACCAAGAGTTCTCATCCAAGCCTCCAAGTTTTTCAGAAACTCAGTAACAGTAACAAAGATACCATATATTAACTGTCACCTGATCCCAACAACAATCCCATGAGATGTTCAGTTGTTCTTACTTATGCATATATTGTTATGTTTATCTCTTCTGATAGAATGTTAGCTCCTCCAGGGCAGGTCTGTTCTGTTTTTGACTTTGCACCCTTAGTGCTTAGCATAGTGCCTAAGGTCAAATATGGGGTTTAATAAATGTTTGATCCATTTTATAAATGGGGAAACCAAGGCTAACAGGTGAAGTTGCTCAACTGAAGGCATAGAGCCAGCAAGTGGGAAATCCAAGATGAGAGCCCAGATTTTTTCCCAATATATGGTTCTTCTCACTAGACCACTTCACCTGATTTAGGCACAGTCCTCTATTGAAATGCTAGTATTCCATGAAGAAATAATATCAAATCTGTCAACACATAACTCCTTAAGGTATATTAATTTATCCTACCTTTTGCAATGACAGTTTTTTAAGACTGAAGGTTTTCAGAAGGAAAGGGTTAGTAGAGGGACGGATAGGTTCAGACCAAGGATTGTGTCAGGAGAGGGCTCAATGATCAAAGATGGGGAACAATGTGGTTGGATGGGAAAGACCATATTGATTTAATATATCTGCCTTCCCCCAGACACAAGTTTACAAACCCAGAAAGTCAAGCCCTCTGGCAAGTCAGCCACAAAATCCTCCTTAACATATTAACCATGAAACACATTGATTTCTAGTCATAGTTCTGAGTGCTTTTGACTTTGGCAAAATCCTGACCTGACAGACAGCAGAGAACAGCTGATGCCCAAAGCTGGGTCAGTAATGGGCTCCGCACACATTTCTGATTAAAATTTAACTTCTCAGATTCCTGGGGATCCAAGATTCCCTCAGCTTCTTCAGTCCTAATGGAAGAAAACACAAGATTTTCTGAAATTTCTATCTTAGTGTATGTTAATTTATTTAGATCACTTCTTGACTAGCTGAAATAATGAATTGTATGATTAGGAGATTTGACAATGTGTGTAAATAAGGGAGAGGAAGAAAAAGAATTTGGAAGCAAAAGATGGGGATTTATCTCAGACCTTCCCATACTGTTTAGTCCAAAGGACACTCCCCATTGAAATGAACTCAATTGCTTCATAGCCCCTTGCCCCACATCACACTGCCAAATTGGAACTATTGACTAAAAACAGTCAATCCTGACAGCGCCGTTCCTCAATTTTTACAGTTCCCTGTTCTAATCCATCCCAACACTAACCAGCTGAGAGAACTTTAGCAAGCCACTTAACCTCTTTGAGCTTCAGTTTTCTCAAATACAAAAAGGAGAGGGGAAGGGATGCACCAAAAATTTCTCATAGGCCTCTCTTTGGATTCCTCCTTTACATTGCCACTCAAATTTGTATTCTAATTATGCATGTCCAACTCCTCTCTCTCCTACTAAATTATAATTTCATTTTATTTTATATCTTTCTATCCCCAAAATTACTAGAACACAGTTCCTTGCACATAGCTGGTGCCTAATAAAAAGTCTGTTGAATTAATTAGGGTTACCCTAGTTTTGAAGGGGCCTCACGGTTTAATGGCCATAGATCAAATAGCCTGGAAGAAATTGATTTCAAAAAGAGAATCACACATGGGAAAATGAAGTCACCAAAAAAGAAATAAAGCAACAAGAGCCCTAGATAATTACAAAGCTAGCTTTCCTGCTGAGTCTCTGACCAACAAAGCCTCTTTGTAATAAAAGACAAGAGAGGAACTGTGTCTCCTCCTGACAGTGCTGCATCTCCAATTAGCTGCCCATCCCAAGCAGGGCCCTCTAGTTGGAGATGGGGGCAGGGATAGATCTTGTGTTCAAATCCCTTTCAGAGCCCTCAATCCTTCAAGAGAGAAGCTGTCACTCCAGATGAATGAGGTATCAGTGGGGAGGGACAGATGTTAGACACAGCAAGTGTCTAGTGAACTTTTGCTTGGGTGGGGGAAAAAATAATAGATAGTTGGACATGTCTGTTTTAGGTCATAGCCTAGGCCTGTCAGAAAATGAGAGACATCAATTTATCCTCCCCACCTGCCCACAACAGATGACACTTCTCAGTTTGACAAGCAGGTTTCCACCAAGTCACTTGAAGACTTCTGAAAGCTGCTGCTTTTTCACACTCACCCAATAGATGACATTAAGGTACCAAAAGAAATCCAGTCCAAAGCAATCCCAATAAGCTTTGGATAGAAAATACCATTTGCATCCGGAAAAAGAACTATGGAAATTGAATATAAATCAATATATGCTATGCTTGCTTCTTTTTTTTCCTCTCCAATGGTTTTCCCTTTTGTTCTGATTTTTCTCTCCCAACATGATACATAAAGAAATGTGTACTAAAAAGAAAAAAAAAAGAAAAAAGAAAAGAAACCCAGGTTCATATTGACATATTCCCTACCGTTGTGGGGAAAGTATCTGAATCTCTCAACCCCACTCCAACTACCCATGTGGCAAACAGCAAAAGGAGGCATGGGTAATGCTGTGGGTAAGGGACACAGAGATACTTGTCCCAAGGCTCAGAATCATTATCATAAACCACAAACTTCTATTGGGATTTTGCCTAGAATCCTTAAACTGAAAAACAAGTCTCTCCCAAACAATTGGAAGTCTTGAACTGAGTGTATGAAAGAGACTCAAGGACAATCTTGGCCCCAGAGAAGAAAAAGAGGCATGCCTTTCCCCTGCCCTTCTTGTAACACAGGTGAAGGACTATAGAATGATCACATATGGCCTCTTGGCTGTCTTTGTTACAAGAGAGTCACTGGGCAATGGATTGGGGGTGGAGGAGATTTCCTATCTGGGAATGACAAAGATAAAAACAAAAATACTGTTTTAAAACCAGTGCCCTGAAGGAAAAAGCAATCTCACAGGATTTGAGACTGGAGAATACAAATCATTTAGTCTGACATTTTTCTCATATTCATAGAATTAGGAACTGGAACGGACCTTAGTGTTCATTTACCCATTTTAGAGAGGAGAAAACCAAGGCTGTCAAATAAGTGACTTGCTCAGTATTAAAACAAAGTAATTACAAGGTAAAAACTGGATCTTGCAATGGTCATTCTTCCTACTCTGACCCACACTGACCCACCTGACTCCAGGTTTACACAGGCTCAGGGTAAAAAAATCACTGACTCACCTCTCAAAAATCTCCCGCTCTGACTGCTGTAACAGAAAAAACATTTAGCAAGTTAGACATTGAAAAACCTGCATTTTGTCATGAACTAAATACATTAACGTCAGTTTGGGGCAAAAAGGAAATGAGTGATCCTACTTGCCTGAATCATTTGCCTGTCAATTGTCATGGAACTCAGACCTCAGAAGGGACCTTGACAAGGGCAACAGAAAGAAGAGGTCCCAGGAGGAGGACTGCAGAGTCCCTGTTTCTGGCTATAGTGGTCAAATGTACCTCCAATAACCTACTATTACCCACAGTATAAGATTTTACTCTTCAGTCTAGCCTTTCACAATCTGATCTTCCCTTTTACTATTCCCCTAACCAAGCAAACGCCTGTGCTCTAAACTCACTGTTCCCCAAATACACTTTATCTCTACTGCTTTCAGGCCTTTGTCTGCTCCCCCACCCCTATGCCTTTCCCACTCCTCTCTACATATTGACTCCTACCTATCCCTCCAGTCCCACTTCTTCCAGGCATTTTCTTCCCACCACCTCCCCTGCTCTCAGCCCAGTGATCTCATCCTTCTCTCAGCTCCTATAAGAATCACTGTCTGTACCCATCTTGTACTACTTAATATGCATTGCCCTGTATTACTCATTATCTTTTCCTGTAGCTAGTTATCACCAACTAGACTAAACTTTTTCAGGGCAGAGATGGTATTTTGTATGTCTCCTACCCTTTCAAGCCCAACTCAGATGACAACTGCATCAAAAATCTTTCCTCAATTCCCTTTATCAATAGCATTTTCCCTCAAACCTCATCAAGAATCATTTTACATCTCTCCTAGGCATTTATCAAGTAATTCTGTGTCTTATATTCATCTTAGCATCTTATTCCTCTTACTGGACAGTAAGTTCCATGAGAATAGAGATTGGTTTTTAACTTTTTACCCCTCTAGCGCCTAACATGATTCTTTTTCCACAACAGATTTTGTTGAATGAAACAGATGTCTGTATCCACCATATCACCAGAACAATGCCATCAACTCATGTATATTTGTTAACTGAATGATTACATCAACTACTGTCCACTAACTACGAGAAATATTTCCCAAACCTTCAAGTCATGATCTAAGCAGTCATCTTCATTGCTGCCCTTTCCTTAAGTCTATACTTCGGGCCATACTTTTTTCCTCTTAGGCCCATGTCTAAACAAATTTCACTTATGCTCATCCCTTCTTTCTTCCTGTCTATTTTTCTTCCTACAGGAAGCTTCCAGTGGGGAAAAAGTAAAAGTTCTTTCTTCCAAAGGAAAGGATGGACATAAATCTATACTCTTCCAGGAAAAAATGTCAGTTGCCCCCTGCAATGGTCCCAACTAAAGATTTAAAAGCCTGGTCAAGAAAATAAACCTAGAAAAAATATTTTTTGAATGGTTTAAAAAAAGGGGGGGGGAGGAAATCAGGGGATGTTGAGTAGATAAATTAAGATAAATTACTAAAACAAAAACGCTTCCTCCAAAATTTCCTAGATTTTTTCTGAGCCTTTATACCTGATCCTCACTCTTGTATGTAGCACAGTACTTGGCACACAGTACTTAATGCCTTTTCATTCATTCATCTATAACAAACATAATTTTAAGAACACACCAAGCTATGTATTTATGATATGATTCACTCCATTCAATCTGCACAAGGCCCTAGAATACACCCCCCATCTCTTCCTTCTGCCCGCCCACCCCCCTCCCTGAAGGACCACAGACAGCGCCCCTGGCTTACGTACAATCAGGCTGTGGTCGTCGAGGTCGGTGAGCATAGCCACGAGCTTGGTGCGGAGGGTGCCCAGCTTCTGCAAGGCCTCCGCCCAGTGGGACCGCTGGGTCAGGATGCTCTGATGGGCCCGCTCCTCCTCCGCGTGCACCTGCTCCAGCAGCCGCTGTTCCTCGCTCTCACACACGGTGCGCACCAGGCCCAGCCGCTGGATCACCACCTCACGGGCCCCACTGGCCATGGTCTGGGCAAGATGGGACACAAAAGGAGAGCTTTCAAAAAGCCCAAAGGACTCCCAGCAAGTCACAGGCAGAAAGACCGGCTGGCCGCAAGGAAACTAGGCCCCTTCTCACTTGCTCATGGGCACCCCCCTCTACTTTACATGCTGTCTTCTTCCGTTAGAGGGTGAGCTTCTCAAGGGCTGTCTTAGGTAAACACTCTGTCTATGATCTCAGTGTAACCACAGACAAGTCGCTCCTGAACCTCTATTTCCTCATTGATGGGGGGGCTTTGAAGAGAAAGAAGTACTAGAGCCCCTTCCTGTGCTAACATTCTGTGCTCTGAGGTTTCTTCCCCTGCTACCACTCCATGAGTCTACCCTCCCCTGCCTGAATGAGGGTATCCTTAGAAGGGGAAAGAGCAGAGAGGGCAGCTATCTCACTGACAATCTGTTCCCACTACCTGGGACACAATTCAGAGTGCATAACCTATTGCAACCTTAACAGAGAATAAGATGAAAGAAGAGGAAGTGATTTTGAGGGGCACGTAGGATAAAAAAAGTTTGTGGGGAAGAAGCGTTAGCAAAATGCATGAGTCTGGGGGAATTATCTGTGATTTCTAGGTATTCATACTTTAAATATCTGAAGCTCTATCATCGAGATAATTAAAAACAATGTTTTATAGCCATTGACTCTTGACCTCTGTATGGAATTAGAGGCTAGCTTCCTAAAACAGATAGGAAAGAAAGCCAAGGCTCAGGTTGGGCAGGGATATCTGGATCTGTTCAATAGTAAAGGTGCCAAGTACCCACATTAGGTGGGTAGAAGTGAAGCCCAGGGGCTCGGGCTTCTTGTGGCAGGGAAAGCACCATCTGGGCCCAGGGACCAGGGAACGAGAGGGAAGTTACCGCTGCATTTTGGTTTTTCCGAGGCAAGACTTCAGCCATGTATTTGGTGATACCAGCGCTCTGTAGCTGCAGCTTCTCACACTGATCCACTATCTTGTTCTGAAAAAAGAGGCAGCAGCTGGGATCTGGACAGAGGCTTCCACAACACTGTTTATTAAACCTTTCCTCAGAGGAGACAGGAGACAGCCTTGCCTTGGTCCCAAATTCTCCCTCCCTCCAAGCTCTGCCAGGACCCCCTCCCTTCTTTAATCCCTTTCTATCTGCAGCACATTCGCCATCTGAAATCTGTGCAGAAATGCCAGTCAACAAAGGAAGCCAGGCCCTGAACCTTTATCAGCTACTGACAAGTCAAGATGATTGATGGGAGTGGGCCCTGAGCCCCTGAGGGCCCTGCCCTGGGAGGGCAAGAGGGAGTAGGGGAGGATGCTGAAGGACTTCAGAGATGAAGTTTGATCTCTTTCCAATCAGTTTTACCGAGACCAATTCCTGGCACCTTCTGTGATGAGTGCTGTGGTGGGTTCCAAAGTAAAAGACAGTATTTCTCTAAAAAAGCTTAAAGTCTAGTCATGGGGAAAAGAAACAGAAACGTCAAAGCCTTCACAATCCAGTTCCAACCAGTCTTTGCAGGATAATTCCACACCCCTCCCCCTCACATATTGGTTTCCTTTCAAACCTACTTATTTGCTATTCCTCATATATAACATTCCATTTCCTGCCCAAGTACCTTTGCCCAGGTACCTGTCCACTCCTGGTATGGAAGGCACTCCTTAATTGTTTCTACCTCTAGGGATCCCTGAGTATTCTTCAAGTCTCAGTCCAAGGGCCATCCCTTGGAAGAAGCCTTTCCCGATCAGAACCCCCAATTGAGGGCAGATACATAGAGCAATGCATAGGGTGCAGAGACTAGAGTAAGGAAAACCCAAGTTCAAATCTAGCCTCAGACACTTCCTAGCCTTGTGACCTAGCAAGTCACTTAACCCTGTTTGCCTCAGTTTCCTCCTCAGGAAAACAAAGGAAATGGCAAACTAGTCCAGTACCTAGGCCAAGAAAACAGAGATACCAAAACCAGAAAAGACTGAACCACAAGAATTGCTAATGCCCCTCCCATATACATTAACATACACTGGTGTATGTCCTTTGACTCTCCATCCAACATTAACCACTATTAAAAAAAAAAAAAAACTTACTGAAGGTAAGAGCAGGTTTCTGTTTTGTCTTGGTATTCCCAGCATTTACCCCCAAGAAGGTGCTTAATAAAGGCATTGTGCACAAAATAAATTTATTTCTTTTTTCTTGGAACAGAAAGACCAAATCAGGACCAAGGATTGCCTGGTGCAGGATATGATAAAAAGATGGTCAGGATTTTTATCTTAATAGGTCCTATATCCGAAGAGGTAGCAACAAGTACAATCAGGATTAGACTTAAATTCATCTGGCTCCAGAGGATTTTAGCTCAACAATTGCAGAAGGTTAAGAAAAATTCCTGTTCTCCACTGAAAACATTTGAACTGAAGCTGGGTGACCTTATCAACAAAGATTTTTTCTTATCTTGGGAGGGGGATCTGGTAGGCCTCCAAGCCATTTCCCAGCTGCCTCCAGTACAGCCATCACCTCCCCATTCCCCTTACCCCCTTATGGTAACCCAGACTTAGCTCTTGGAAATTTGCCTCTTAGGTCAGGTCATCCTTTGCCTTACATGGCAGAGGCCCAGCCTCCAAAACCTCCCCACCTGGTCCACTCCAAAGGCCTACTTCTCAATCCCCTTCCCAGCTCTCTTGACATATAGTATTCCTCTGTTAGACTGTAAATTCCTTGAAAACAGCCACTCTAGCTTGCTTATATTTCTGTTTTTAAACAAATACTCTCTCTCCAGCCAATCCATACTCAGACAATGATCACAATTCCCCAGTCCCTTCCCTAAACAATGGGAAGTTGGACTACTAAATAATTCCCAGATTCCTAGTCCTACCAATATTCATTAGTGCATTTCCTTCTCATCTATACTTTTTTTCTCTTCCTTCAAGGTCCAATTCAGATATAACTCCTTCAGAGACACTAACAGATTTGCCTCAATCTCCTTAATTAAAAGTGATCTTTCTCCTTCCTTTCCCATTTTGATTTGCTGTATTGTTTCATGACACCATCTTGAGTTTTCTTGGCCAAGCTACTGGAATGGCTTACCATTTCCTCTTCGTTTTACACATGAAAAACTGAGGTAAACTGGGCTAAGTGACTTACTCATGGTCACACAGCTATTAAGTGTCTGCAGTCACATTTGAACTTGGGAAGATGAGTCTTCCTAGTTTCAAGGCAAAGTGCTCTATCCAAATATGCTATCTAGTTGTTCATACCCATTTTGATTAGGCCTCCCCTTTAGAATCTATAAAGTGATCAACTGCAAGAATAGGTTTAATAAAAATGGCCATTAAGCCTCCCCTTGCCATTGATCATTTTATGGGTTATATCACACTTATCTTTCCCAAATCTCTTTTCTTTCTCCTCTATTATTAAACTGTAAACTCCTAGATTAGGGATTTACTTGTATTTTTTCTCAGTCTTTGAAACTCATGTAATAGCATATTCAATTGATCAAATTAGCTACCATAAAGTGAAGTGGGTAGGTATTTGCTAATTCAACCAATCCCAGAGGAGTAAAATCCAATCATGTAATATTATTGAGCCAATAAACATGAAGAATTCAGAGAAAATTAGAAAAACCTGTATGCACTGATGCAAAGAAAATAGAAAAACAAATTGCATAATGACCACACCAATGTGACAAACCTGAAAGTCTTCAGGATTCTAACCAATTCAGTGACAAATTGTGACTTTGGAGGACATATAAGTATACTTCCTTCATCTCTAGAATAGGGGTTCCTGACCTGGGGTAAATGATTCTGTTCCAAAGTCCATGAAGTCGGATGGGAAAAAATTTCTTTACTTTCTTCAAATGTTGGTTTCCTTTGAGATCCTATGTGTTGTGCACATTAACAAGATTATTCTGAGGAGGGGATCATAGCCTTCATCAGACTGCCAAAGAGGTCCACGACATACAGAACCTTAGGGTGGGGGTAGCTTCAGCGACCATGATCTTTAACTAAAGGTCGGAAGGACTGCCATGAAGAGGAAACAGGTTTGTTTTGCTTGGCCTTAGACAAGAGAACTTGGATCAATGAGACTAGGGAGGAAGTTAGAGAGAAAACTCCAAAAGAAAAAACCTCCTACCACTTACTACATGTAACAACTCCAATAACATAAGCACTTTGGAGATTCCTGGCCACCCTCTTCAGGACAATCCTGCATTGCTATGCAAATGAAAATGGGCTGCCTCCAGAGAACTGACCTCCCAGTCATTGCAGGTCTTCAGAACACAGGTTAGAAGGCCTTGGTAGAGGCCCCTTCCATATTCCATGCAATCCTACATCCCTAGCTGTTTAAGCAAGAACTTAACCTTGGTCTCCAGAGACTGCTCCCAGTGCAGGAGGGCTGGACTAAGAAAAACCCTTAGTCAGACTGTAAGGAAATCCCCTGACATTAGAGATAAGGGAACAGTGAGCTGAGGGGTGAGTAGCTAATTTTTGATGCCATTTATATACTCTGGACTTGCCTCTTTGATTTTCCATAGCAGCTAGTGGGAAGAGTGAACGAAAAAACTTTTAAAATAAGGGTTTATTTTCCAGGTGCAGTCTTAATGCTCCAGCACTCTGAGGCCTGAGAGATCAAGCCAGAGACTACCTGGACCCAGAGGATACCTGTTGTGGTCCTATTATAAAGCTAATGTAAAGGAGGGGATTAAAAAATTAGTTTCCCTCTTGATCATTCAAATCTCTCATGCCGTCACAATAAACAAGTTGGCTATTATCCCTAATAGGGTAGGAGCGGCCCAATACCAATTACATTCTGTCCTACCAAGTTGATCCAAGTGAAATCTAGTTAAAACCAACACCCACAGCAGCCAAGCAAAGATAAATGAGTCTCCAATGGCAACAGGAAACCTCTGCACTACACTGTCCAGAGGTTTCAATCCACCTTTGCCAAATGTGAGTCACTTCAGCTCTGAACCTCATTTTCCTTATGTTTAAAATTAAAGGATTGGTATCAATACAATTCATTAAATAGTTATTAAATATTACTAAGGATTAGGAATACAAGAAGAAAAGATAGGCCCTGCCCTCAAGAAGCTTACGATCTAATGGGCAGGACAACAGCAAACCAAAACATACAAAGCAAACTATATACAAGTAGGGCAAAAATTACAAGAGAAAAAACACTGCAATGAAGAGGGGTTAGTAAAGGTTTCTCCGTAGAAGGTGAAATTTTAATTGGAACTTAAAGGAAGATGGGCAGCTGGTAGGGCAATGGATAGAGTGCTGGGGCAGAGAGTAGGGAACACTAACACTCCCTCTTTCCGAATTCAAATCTGGTCTCAGACACTTCCTAGCTGTGTGACTCTGGTCAAGTCGCTTAATTCTGTTTGCCTCAGTTTCCTCATCTGTAAAACGAGATGGAGAAGGAAACAGCAAACCACTGCAGTATCTCTGCCAAGGAAATCCCAAATGGGGTCATGAAGAGTCATCACAGCTGAACGATAAAGGAAGATGATTTTTTAATTCCCTTGAATATTTTGAATAATTCTATCTCTACGTGGAAGTGAGAAACAGTTTTGCTTTGGGTTTGCTTGTGTATCAGCCTCAGGTCTTTTTCAGCATCATTTGGAAGAACTTTCCCTGCTGCCTCCCTGAGCTCAGGCTGACCAACAGCAGCTCCAACCAAGCTCTGCCTCCGTCACCCCCATTTCTCAACTCCCCCCTACTGTTCCCACCTACCCCCTCTCCAGTTACCTGACTCTCACAGTTAGCTGCCCAGCTCCAGCCTCCCAGGCTCTGCCCGCACCTTTCCCCAACCCCCCCATGCCCCAGCATCTCCCCGCCCCACTCACAGATGTCCCTTCCCCAGCCGAGGGCGGAATATGGAGGAGACCGACACCCACCGCCGGGGAGCTACGGGGAACAGGAGTGGAGGGGACCGGCCTCGGCCCTCCTGAGCCAGCGCCGCGCCTTCAGCCCCCAATCCACCTGCCCTGATGCTTCCCCAAGCCTTGCACCACCTGCTCCCGCAGCACCTCCCACAGTCCCATTCCGGAGAGACCGAGTCCCCGGCTTCCAGGCTGGCCGCGCGGGCTGCGGAGCGCCCAGCCCCCGGAGCTCTCCCACGCACTGCCCCACTCCTTCCATCGAGCCCCGACGCGCTCACCCGCAGCTCCTCAGCCCGCTCCTCGGCCCTCCGGACTTGGTGCTCGCGGCACGGGCCCCCCGGCCCCTTGCAGCCTCCGCACACGAGCCGCCGCTCGGCTATGCAGAACCATTTCAGCTCCTGGGAGTGCAGCGGGCAAAGCGGCGCCGACTCCGCCGGGGGCCCGAGCTCCAGGTCCGGCTCCTTCTGGGACATGACTCCTGCAGCCACTCCGGCGACTCCACCTGTCTCAGGTGGCGAGGGCGGAGGGAGGGCGGGACCCGGGCCCTGTGCCCGCGACCCGCCCCGTCCTAGGGCCCAGCCTCGGGACCGCCCCATTCTCCCCGGGCTGCGGGATTCGGGCCGAGCCGAGTGACACCAGGGGCTGACTAGTCCCGCCCCGGCCGCCCACCCTCGGGGGAAAAACCCCTCCCACGGGAAAAGCTCCTTCGCGTCCCCCAGCAGGCTGTGGCCTCAAGGCCCTAGCCCCGAGAGCTCCACCCAGCCCCCCTGTTACGGACCGCCGGCCAAAAAACTACACTCTTGACCCTTGCAGTTTCGCCCGTTTATCCTTCCAGGTCAGGGGTTTTACCCTAGAATTGTATAAGTGTTCCATTTCGTGAGAACTTTAAAGATTGTCTTGTCCTGTCTCCTGATTTTGCACATTAGAAACCCAAGGACCAAAAATGGGAAAGGTTCTAGTACTATTCAGAACCTGCTGAAGTTGGGCAGGGACCCCAAAAGGTCAGCAGTCTCCCCTAGAAGCTATATTCCATCAAACCTAGACCTCCTGACACCCAGTCTGGGGTTACTTCTATTCCCCTGTTGTGCTTGTTCCTGAAGCCGGCCTCCACTCACTTCCCCAAGATCCCGGAAATCTAAGGGACAGTTGGGGTTGGACCCCCAAAGGGTCATTGTGTCTCATCGTTGCTCTCCACCCCTACTCTCCGTGGTTCTTCCTGTAAAGTCTTCCAAAATTGACCTTAAGTATAAGTTCCTGTCTAGGTTTCCCCAAATTTCCCCAAATCTTTAAAAGAATGGTTCTCCACTCTTTTAAAAATATATTCAAAGTACACTCTGGATATCAGGTATTGCATCGCTTTTATTCCATCTACCACATTAAACAGAGCCTCTAAACAAATGCGGAGTGGCAACTAGGTGGCACAAGTGACAGAGCTTGGGAGTCAGGAATGTCGGAGTTCAAATTTGACCTCAGCCAGACTCCTACTAGCTGCGTGATCCTGAGTAAGTCATTTAACCCGGTTTGCCTCAGTTTCCTCACCTGTAAAATGAACTGGAGAAGGAAATGGTAAGTCACTCCTGTATCTTTGCCAAAAAAAAAAAAAAACCACCACTCCAAATAGACCAAGGATTAAAATAAATTAAAAAAAAACTAATACATAAATATGTATCACTGAATAGTCCATTAAATTCCTCTGAGGGGAGAAAAAGGCTCTCTTTACAAATTACTCTCTCTTCACCTTCCATCAACTAACTCATTATTATAACAAGGAGCAAGGTATCATTCTACCCCCTTTGCCTTCTAACTTGGCTGGAGTCTTCCAATCCTAACAGCTATCTTGGGGGTCCTCTACTCCAGAGAGCACATTCCCTTTTCCTCCCTAGTCTTACTGAACTATTCACTCTTTCCTCCCCTCAGTCCAGAAGGTGGAGATTGATCCCAAGGCAAGGCCCTACTCAGGGTAGATTGAGATCATCTCATTAGGAGATAGGAATTGCTAGTGTAGCAGGGGAAAGTCCTGACCACAGGGAAGTCCTATCTAAGTCTAATGGGGAAGGAAAATGCCTCAGAATGCCCTAGAACAGAATTGGGTCCTTTCCAGCTTGTATAACCATATGTTGGATTATTCTTCCAACAAAAGTTTTTCTCCACTTTTCTCTCAACAACCTATACCAGAGTGATCACTGAGATTCCTCAGAGGCTCAAGACCCTTTCAAAGAGTCCACAAAGTCAAAACTCCTTTCATAATAGTAATAAGATATTTGCTTATTTAAATACTTCTCCTTTTTCCAACTACATATTGTATGAGGCCAGATTTTCTTCATATTTTTCACACAGCAACATATCACAACAGATTGAATACAGCAGCAGATATGACAATTCTATTCTCTTTTATTAAACTAGACATTAAAGGGATTTGCAAAGATATGTAAAATAATGCTTCTCTTCTCACTAATTTTTCTTTTTTGGAAAATATGTTTACTTTTCATTAAAAGTATGTTAACATATGGATTTGCTATGTTTTTAGAAAGTATTAAGTGTCTGAGATCAGATGTAAACTCAGGTCCTCCTGATTTCAGGGATGATGCTCTATCCACAGCAACACCTAGCTACACCTACATATTTTATGCATGTATTTTTACATACTTGTTCTTTATATTTCTTATTTAAGTATGTAAAATTTAATCAGTTTTAATATTTAATACAGTAAATATGAAAAGTTATAAACCACATAAACAAAAGTTCTTTGAGGTTCTCAACAACTTTTTGAAATGTAAAGGGATCCTTAGGTTAAAAAGTTTTGAGAATTCCTGATGTGTTGTCTTGGAGGCACAAGGAACCAATTAGAGGAGTCACCTGAACAAGATCTACCTCTAAGAGAGGTACATTCAGACAAAGATATATTCCCTTTCAACTCATCAAGTTGATTAAATGGTTGAATGAGAAGATACTCATCGAATTGACCCTGAACTTTCTTGCTAAATCTCTTTTATGTCCTACCAAACATCTTCCTCACAACCAGAGTTTCTGTTTACCCTTTTTTGTCATACTCCCGGATTACATTTTATATCTTACCTCTTAAGGTTCACAACCTACTGTGTTGATGACAACCTTGTAAAGTTGTTATTCAGTTATGTCCAACTCTTCATGACCCCATTTGGGATTTTCTTGGCAAAGATGCTGAAGTGGTTTGCCTTTTTCTTCTCCAGCCTCATTTTACAGATGAGGAACTGAAATAAATAGGGTTGTGCCTTTCTTAGGGGTCACAAAGTTACTAAACATGTCTGAAGCCAGATTTGAATTCAAGAAAACCAACAAAAATCCTTGAATTCAGGTTTTCCAATTGCAAAGACAGTGATCCTTCCATTATTCCATATTTCATATTTCTATTATACCACAGCATCCCTCTTCCCCTACAACTCATAGCCACAATAAAAGCTCCCACAGAGGGAATTAGACAGTACAGTGGATAGAGCACTAGACCTGGAGTCAAAATGACTGGATTTTAGTTGTTGCCCCAGTTCCAATAATCCCATCACTCTAATGTACCATTTTAAAACAAAAATTTCTTACTCCAATCACAGGGACTTTTCCCATCCATATTTTATCTGAGATTGTCCATAATTTCCTCTGAGATCATCCAGTTTTCCAGTTCTACCCAGTTTTCCTCTCTTACTTTCCCTTCTCTGTATAAACTCTTGCCTAACTTTTCTGGGTTTCCTATCTCTCTTAAGGAGGAGGCCCTCAAGGTGCATCTCCCTTTCCCCAAGTAAAAGTCCTTGTTGATTTGGAGATGATTTGAACCTGAATTCTTTCAGAGACAACATAAAGTTATTCCCTAGTAACTCAACATATCTGGTGTACCTCAACAAAAGGATCTGAGTTGAAAATAAGCCTAAGACATTTACTAACTGTGTGATCTTAAGTCATTTAACCTCTGACGGACTCAATTTCCTCATCTGCAAAATAGGGAAAATAAAAACACCTTTCTCCCAAGATTTTTGTGAGGCTAAAATGACATATTTCTAAAATGCCTGGTACAAAATAAGCCTTTAATAAATACTTGCTTCCTTCCTTACATATCTTGCATCCTCCCAGCCTAAAGTTGATCCCATAAAGATATCTAATCTATATTATTATAACTCACATTTACATAAAGATTTAAGGCGAGAAGAATATTTTCCCCTTCACAAGCTAACAAGATAGGGGGCAGCTAGGACCCTGAAATCAGGAGAACCTGAGTTCAAATTCAGCCTCAGGTACTTAATACTTCCTAGCTGTGTGACCCTAGGGAAATCATTTAACCCCAATTGCCTCATAAAAGAAAAAAGATAAATAGCAATAATAAAATAATAATAATAAATGCAGTCTTAGACATTTACTGTATATGTGACCCTGGACACGTCACTTAATCCTGATTATCTCCAAAACCAAGTAAACAAAAACCTAACAAGCCAAAGAAGTGGATATATCTAGTACTATCACCTCTGTTTTACAAATGAGGAAAACAAAGCTCAGAGAGAAGAGGGGATATGCGCAAGTGTATATAATCTAGTAAGTGTTGAAATCTGATTCAACTGCAGGTCTTGAATGATTCCAAGTCCAGTACTCTTTCCACTACACAACTGTCTTCTCCAAGAGGACAATGACATTAGGGAGGTGATGCCGTGACATGCAGGGAGATACAGTCAGGGAGAGCTGTGCCTCACTTTCCCTTCCAGAACCAGTTAGGTCCAGTAGCCAGGTATAGATCAGAAAAACTGGAGATGGTCCTGGATGCAGTGGGAGACCTGGGCCTTCTTAAGCTAAGGTCTTCAACAGATTTCTGTTTGACTGAGGCAATACCCATTCAGTGTTTAAGGCTAGATAGCAAATGAGGTAAAGAATGTCCTCTTTCATCTAATCCAAAAAAATAAAAAAATCTAAAACAATCTGAAAGAAGATCCTCAGTGTTTCTGGTCAAAGCAGAAAATTACTATTTACATTCAATCTGAGCCAGTCAGGAAGACTTAACTCTGAGTTCAAATCCTACCTCAGACAATAAGTATTTGACTGGACAAGTCAATATACAGTCCTGCCTTTCAAATCTATTACAAATCCCCACTTTTTTCTTTGTCTTATTTTAGAATAAGGTTTGGGATTTTTGTTTTTTTCAAAGCAACCATGGCAATTCATCAGAATTTTGTTATTCTTATTCCCTGAGCTCTAAGCAGCAAGCATTTCTCCTGGAATTTTTCTTAAGTTGAGCTCCCAGCCTTCCTTTAGCTGTCCACTCTGTTCTTCCTCCTTTTCCCATTCCTTTCCTCTCCTTCCCTCTCTCTCTCTCTCTCAAGGAACAACCAACTGGCTAGCCTATCACCTTGTCCTCCAATCCTTAGACCTTAAGGAATATTTTCTGTAGAAGCAGGAAACATTCTGACTAGTTTTTTAACTGTCTTGTGCCAGTGACAACTGCCAAACTGTGGGTTTGCTTCCTTTCCCAATCTTGGTCATATCTATTTTCTTTTAAGTAGTCATTGTTTTTTATTGTAACATAAATTACTTATACAGCATCTTAGTATATGGTCTGTTCCAAAAGCTGCATTATTTGAGGCTTAGTGTCCCTGTAGAAGGAAATGAAAAAACACTCTAGTATCTTTACCAAAAAACCCCCTGAACAGTATGGGTCACGAAGTCTCTCAGAGTCAGACACAATTGAACAACATATCCCCATAATGAGGGAATGATAGCCTTACTGTACTGTGGGCTTATTTAGAGACTGTCTTTATTTTGGAGACTATATTTTCTTCTAATGAACAATTAACTTCTTTAATACTTCAATGGACCTATGAGCTCTCATGGATATAGGTATCCTTCCCCCCCCCCCAAAGGTGGGGGGGGGAAACTCATTCATTGCTCATCTGGTTCATTCCAGACAGGGGGAAATTCATAAGGAAACAAAAATGGGAGAAAAAGGAGGAAAGCATTTATTAAATACATATTATATATCAAGCACCCACTGTGTAGGAACCTCTTTTTGTTATTTTTTTGGGCCAGGCACTGTGCTAAGTTTTACAAATATTATTCTATTTGATCCTCACAACTATCCTGGGAAGATAAGGTACTATTATTATACCTACTTTACATTTGACAAAACTGAGGCAAGAAAGATTAAGTCCAGGGTCATGCAGCCATTAAGTGTTTGAATCCTAATTTGAATTCAGATTTTATCCATTCAAAACAGCAAAGTTGGCCAGTCTGACTGAAGGGAGCAATATTTAGAAAGACTGGAAAAGCAGGAAAGAGCCATGAAAAAATTAAATATCAACAGAATGGTATGTTGACTCTAATGTAAAAGAAAAGCTCTAGAGTTTATTGAGCAGGGAAAAGGAGACAGGGATGTTCTAGAAAATGTTTAACAACTGGTACTCTGAAAAGTACTCATCAAATATTTTAAAAATATTTATTTACTTAAAACTAAATACAAAATAAGAAAAAACAAAATAGGAAAAGAGGAGAAAATTGCCATGTGTCCAATAGAATATCAGAGAGGATTCAATATGTAACAATAAATTTTCATTTCAAGAAATCATATATGCTAATTGAAGACATAATATATCCATGACTTCCATCTTTTCTTTGCTTCCTTGTACATTATCCTTTTGCTCTTTGCTATGAACTTTTTACTTTATTCCTTTTTTCTTCTTCATTCTCCCACCTCCCCCAAGCAGGCTACAATTAAACACAAATAGATTTATATTCATGCACACAGTTCTATATACACACATACATCTACACACACGCACACACACACACATATATGCATTTACACTTACATAGACATGTATCTAAAACAATATTAATATGGCTGACATCTAATACAGATTTCTCTCTTGATTGAATCTTTAAGTTTAACTTTATGTGAGATCAATGATTACTAGCCTTATCAATATACTTTTAAAACTTAATCTGAAATCAAGCCATTCTCCAATTGATAAATGGTCAAAGGATATGAACAGACAATTCTCAGATGAAGAAATTGAAACTATTTATAGACATATGAAAATATGCTCCAAATCATTATTAATCAGAGAAATGCAAATTAAGAGAACTCTGAGATACCACTACATGCCTCTCAGATTGGCTAGAATGACAGGGAAAGATAATGCGGAATGTTGGAGGGGATGTGGGAAAACAGGGACACTGATACATTGTTGGAATTGTGAACACATCCAGCCATTCTGGAGAGCAATTTGGAACTATGCTCAAAAAGTTGTCGAACTGTGCATACCCTTTGATCCAGCAGTGTTTCTACTGGGCTTATACCCCAAAGAGATACGAAAGAAGGGAAAGGGACCTGTATGTGCCAAAATGTTTGTGACAGCCCTGTTTGTAGTGGCTAGAAGCTGGAAAATGAATGGATGCCCATCAGTTGGAGAATGGCTGGGTAAATTGTGGTATATGAATGCTATGGAATATTATTGTTCTGTAAGAAATGACCAGCAGGATGAATACAGAGAGGACTGGTGAGACTTACATGAACTGATGCTGAGTGAAATGAGCAGAACCAGGAGATCATTATATACCTCAACAACGATACTGTATGAGGATGTATTCTGATGGAAGTGGGTTTCTTCAACAAAGAGAAGATCTAACTCAGCTTCAATTGATCAAGGATGAACAGAAGCATCTACACCCAAAGAAAGAACACTGGGAAATGAATGTAAACTGCTTGCATTTTTGTTTTTCTTCTCAGGTTATTTTTACCTTCTGAATCCAATTCTTCCTGTGCAACAAAAGAACTGTTCGGTTTTGCACACATCTATTGTATCTAGGATACACTGTGACATATTTAACTTGCATAGGACTGCTTGCCGTCTGGGGGAGGGTGTGAAGGGAGGAAGGGGAAAAGTCGGAACAGAAGTGAGTGCAAGGGATAATGTTGTAAAAAAAAATTACTCATGCATATGTTCTGTCAATAAAAAGTTATAATTAAAATTAATTAATTAATTTAAAAAACTTAATATGAAATATGAACATTTTCTCCAACTTTTTTTTTTAATTTTGGGCAACTAAAGGACAATAAATCAAGCCCTGATTTATAGCTTGGGGATCCCAAGGCATAAATGCTCACACTGAAAATTTAACAATCAGCTGTTGAGAGTCAGTTTGAACTGGTTCTAGCACACTTCTGGAAAAATGTGACATGATCAGACCTGCATTTTAGGAAAATCACTTTGTCAGCTAAATGAACATTGGATAGATGAGTTATTAAGGGCCTGAATTAGGATGGTGACTGTGTGAGTGACAGAATAATAGAAAGAAATACATCTCATTGAAATCCCATTTCCCCAGCTCCACCCAAAAATTCTAGAAAACATACCACACTGAATCCTGTTTAGGAAATTCAAGAAAAAAAAATCTCCATGAATCATTTTTCCAGCTCAAATTGATTTAAGGAGACAGAGAAATCCAGAAGAATAGACATTCAGAGACAAAAAGTATGACTCTCTGAAAAAAAGAGGATCATAATATTAAAAAAAAAATTAAACAGAGAGAAATTTGAAGTAGACAGTGAAACAAAACCTAGGGAGAAAAGAATGAAGTTCACTACACTAACTTGCCTTCTGTTCTTCTAATAGGATCCTTCATCTTCTACATCCACATTTTTGTACTAGTAATTGTAGAATGCTTAGCCTCCTTATTCCCACCTCCAAATTAAATCAGTCTTTATACTTGATAAGGTATAAGGGAAAATGGCAAAACATATTTTTAAAAAATATTATTTAGGGATATGAAATGAAAAACTCCAAAGACTTGTTGGACATAAGTTCTTCCTTCCTCCCTCTTCCCTTCTTTATTTTATTTTTCTCTTCCTTCTGTCCTTCCTTCCTTCCTTCTTTCCTTCCTTATTTCCTGCCTTCCTTCCTCCTTCTTTTCTTTCTTTCTTCCTTCTTTCTTCCTTCTTTCCTTCCTTATTTCCTGCCTTCTTTCCTTATTTCCTTTCTTCCATCCTTCCATTCTTCTTTCCTTCTTTCCTTCCTCAGAAATGAAAGATGTAACCCAAAGGCAAAAATATTGGGTATAAAGAAATATGCAATTGTTCCACACTAGTGGAAGATCCTCCTTGCCTCTCCCCCCTTCAAAGTAATAGGAAGAGGTTTCTTGTCAGATCTCTTCTTCAGGGTGAGGTATTTTTATTGTAATTTTGCAACATTCTTTTTGTGTTTGTGGCTATTTTGTTTACATTGTGTTTTCTTGATTCTGCTGCTTATATCGCTCTATATCTCTTGATGTGTTTCCATGCTTCTCTGAATCCATATATTCATGATTTCTTACAGTATATTCTATTATATTAATGTATCACAATTTGTTTAACTATTTCCCCAATTAATAGTCACTATTTTTTCCATTCTTTGCTACCACAAAATAAATGAATGCTATTATAAATTTAAAAAAAAACACAAAGAAATATGCAAACCAATTCAAAGACAGAAATATTTGAAGAAGAAAATAATAATGTCCCCATTATGTCTTTCACTGGATATGTCTTATCTCAGTCTGAGAATTGTTAAAGATCTTTGCTTAAAAAAGCCTCCCACTGCATCTTGGCCATCTCCATTGGTCCTAATCTGCTTCTTTTCACTGGACCCAGATGGTTCTGCACAGGAAATTAAGGCAGGTGACTTTGCACAGCCCTCCCTCACTTACATCCAATTGACTTACATGTCATGGCATCATCTCCCTGATTTCATTCTTTGAGAAAGAAGGGAAACAAGAACTTATCTCAGTCTACTACATTGTAGGCTGCTGGAGAGCTTTGTATTTTACACAGTTTGCACATAATAGACACTCAGTAAATATTTACTGAATGCATGAATATATAAACAAATGGTACCAGTTTATCCAGTTAGAAGAGAGCAGAGATTGTTTTTAATTTTTTTATCCTCATTATACAGATGAGGAAACATCATCGAATCTAAAAGGGTCATATAGGGTGAGACAAGACTAAGATTAGAAATCAAGTTTTCTGGCTGCTAGTCCAAATTTATAACACTACATGAATCATTTGTTGGTTTGTTTTTTGGTCCAGGAAAGGGCCAATGGGAGAAGCTGATTTTGAGGAAGGATTTTAGAGAGGGAGAAAGAAAAGACAGCTACAGGAGTATGGATGAGTAATATAAGTTAGGTGAGGTATGATTTCTCCTTTTCTCTCAGCTCAGGTGCTATAAGCAAAGAATGTCATCACAAATGATGAGATTTTAATGTGTTAACAAGACTAGCATTCTATGATCCCTTTATGAAGAATGAACATCTCTCAGAGTAAAAAAGGACACAGATCAAGTTAGCTGAGCAAATAAATTAGCTATCCCCTGGGATTTTTTTTTTAAACTAAGTCTTGGGAGATTTCAATTAAATTGCTATGGGCCTAGAAGAGGGAATTTCTCTTTTATTAGCAATGTAGTTTTGAAGAGAGCCTCTCTGTTTGGCCTCTGAAACTGCTCATAACTTTTTTCTTCCTACCTTTTTGGGCCTTTTTACACATTACTCACCTCCATGTGTGCTTAGCTAATTTGCTGTTCTTCTAGCAGGAAGCCATCTCCCATCTTCCCATCTTTGTATTGATCATGGGATATTCAACCTTCTCATCTCTGACTGCTTTTATTTTATTTTTGGAGGCAATCGGGGTTAAGTAACTTGCTCAGAGTCACACAGCTAGTAAGTGGTTGAGGCTAGATTTGAACTCAGGTCCTCCTGACTCCAGGACCAGTACTCTTATCACCACACCACTTATCTATACCTACTGCTTTTACAACTCATTTCAAACCCTATAGTGCTTTCCTCTCTGAGATCACCTTAAATCTACTATTCTGTCTATATGTCTTGTAGATACTTAATTGTTTACCTTAATTATTTACATGCTGACCCTCCTATTAGAATATGAGTTCCTTGAAAACAAAGATTATTCTTGCCTTTTTTTTTTTTTTTTTTTTTTTGCCAGAACTCAGTATAATTTCCAGTCTCTAAGGTCTTAGTTTGCTGGGTTTTTTGATTTTTTGTAAAGCCAACTTTTACACTCTCCAAGCCACCATCATCAAGAGGCTTCTTAATTCCTCTCACTTTCTGCCATCAGACTGCTATCATCTGCACATTTAAATTTGTTGCTATTTCTCCCAGCAAACTTAATTCCAGCTTTTGATTCATCAAGCCTGGTATTTCACATGATGTAATCTGCATATAAGTTAAATAAGATGACAATATAAGGACTTTTTGTATGCTTTTCTCAACTTTAAACTGATCAGTTGTTCCATGTTCGGTTCTAACTTGATTCTTGGCTGGCATACAGGTTCCTCAGGAGACAAATAAGATGATCTGGTACTCCCATCTGTTTGAGGACTTGTCACATTTTATTGCAATCCACACAAAGATTATAGTGCAGTCAGTGAAGCAAAAGTAGATGTTTTTTCTGAACTTCCTAATTTTCTCCATAATCCATCAAATATTGGCAATTTGGTCTCTTTTTCCTTGGCTTTTTTGAAAACCAAACAGCAAATCTCTTCCCATTCTAATTCATCCTTCATAATACTGCCAAAGTCATGCTTCTTTTTTAAAAAAAATATTTATAAAAAAATATTTATTCATTTTTCTTATTAAGGCTTAAAACATATGCATGAATAATTTTCAATATTCACCCTTGCATAACCTTGTGTTCCAAAATTTTTCCCTCTCTTCCACAATTATCGTGCTTCATAAGAAATATCAGATCACAAAACAAAAAAGAGAGAGAGAGAGAGAGAGAGAGAGAAAGAGAAAGAGAAAGAAAACAAAATGCAAGCAAACAACAACAAAATGGTCCACACTCAGTTCCTACAGTCCTCTCTCTGGGTACAAATGGCTCTTTCATCATAAGATCATTAAGAAGAGCCAAATCCATCAGAATTAATCATAGTATAATCTTGTCATTTCCATGTACCATGATCTCCTGATTCTGCTCACTTCACTTAGCATCAGTTCATGTAAGTCTCTCCAGGCCTTTCTGGAATCAGCTTGCTGATCATTTTTAACAGAACAATAGTATTCTATAACATTCATATACCATAACTTATTCAGCCATTCTTCAATTGATGGGCATCCATTCAGTTTTCAGTTTCTAGCCACTACAAACAGGGCTGCCACAAACATTTTTGCACATGTGGGTCCCTTTCTCTCCTTTATGATTTTTTTTGGGATACAAGCCCAGTAGAAACACTGCTGGATCAGAGGGTATGTACAGTTTGATATCCCTTTAGGCTCTCCAGAATCACTTCACAGTTCCACCAACAATGTATTAGTGTCCCACTTTTCCCACATCCTTTCCAACATTCATCATTATCTTTTCCTGTCATCTAAGCCAATCTGAGAAGTGTGTAGTACAGAGTTGTCTTAATTTGCATTTCTCTGATCAATAGTGATTTAGAGCACCTTTTCATATCAAAGTCGTTTTTCTTAAGCACACATCTCTCTATGCTCTCAACTCCAGTGTCATTCTCTTAATCAACTCCAGTGATTTCCTATTGCTTCTAGGGGACAATAAAACCATGTCTGTTAAGCTTGTTAAGTCCATCACAATCTGACCCCATCCTAGCTTTCCAATTTCAGCGGCCTGTCCCTGTGCACTGTCATCTAAAAGGTTTTCTCCCTTTGCTTCACACAAGACATTCCATCACTCTTTTCTGTGTGTGTCTTTGCATTTGTCATTATACATTGCCTGGTATCCTTCTCTTCTCCCCTCCATCTTCTGGACTTCCTGGATACACAGACTAAAGATCCCTGAACTCAAGAATCATAAGCTCAGATTTGGAACTACGTCCAAAGGGTAATCAAACTGTGCATAACTTTTGATTCAGCAGCACTATTATTATCACAAAAAGATTATTAAAAAGGGAAATGACCTCCATGTAAAAAAAATATATGTAGCAGCTCTTTTTATGGTGACAAAGAATTAGAAATTGAGGGAATGTTCATCAATTGGGGAATGGCTGAACAAGTTGTGGTAGATGAATGTAATGGAATATTATGGTGCTATAAGAAATGATGCACAGAGTTCAGAAAAACCTGGAAAGACCTACATGAACTGAAACAAAGTGAAGTGAGCAGAACCAAGAGAACATTATATACAGTAACAACATTTGGTGATTAACTATGGAAGATTTAACTCTTAGAAATACAGTGACAGTTCCCAAAGACTCATAATGGAAAATGCAATCTATATTCAGAGAAAGAACTGAGGACATCTAAAGGTATTCTATTTTCACTTTCTTTTGTGTGTGTGGTTTTGTTTTTTTTTTTTTTAGCAAACATGACTACTATGGAAATGTGTTTTACATGATTGCACATGTGTAACCTATATCAAATTGTTTGCAGTCTTAGGGAGGAGGGAAGAAAAGGAAGGGAAGGAGAAAATTTGGAACTCAAAGATTTATTTTTAAAAAAAGCTTTAGAAATTGTCCAGGGCTACGTCCAGTCTTCTTGATCTATACCTTGCCACTGGACCCAGATGGTTCTGGAGGGAAAAGTGAGGCAGGTGACTTTACATAACCCTCCATCACTTGAATCCAAATTCACTTGCATGTCATAGCATCATCTCTCTGATGTTATGGTCCTCTTAGAGGACAAACAACAACAACATGTGATTACAAATGAATAAAATACTATTTCAAAAAAAAGACTCAACCATGATTCTAGAGTCTAATGATAAAACATGCCATCTACTTTGAAGTCCTTTATTTCAGAATCCTTCTCTTCTCACCTCCATCTCCTGGATTCCCTGAATCAAATTGGTGATGAATTGAAAATTTCCTTCAAGATGTACCCCAAGTCCCATCTTCTACAGAAAACCTTTCCCCACCCCTTTTCATTCTAAAGCCTTTGTTCTTTATCTCCAATATATACTATAGGGAGGGTGTGTATGTATATATAACTACATATAAATCTTGTTTGTATATAAATGTTTGCCGGTCATTTCATTAGATTGTGAACTCCTTGAGAGCAGAATTGTCTTTTCCCTTTCTTTATATCCCCAGTATATAGCATGTGATTAACATACTTGGCATCTGATAAATGTTTACTGACTAACTGAAAATGCAGAATGAAACATACTTTTTTGAACATGAGCAACGTCGAAATTTGTTTTGCTTAACTGTTCATATTGATTACAAGGGTTTCCTTTTTCTGTCTTTTTTTTCCTCCCAAAGGACAGGAGGTAGAAGGGAAAAGGAGGTTTAGAATAAGAGTTTCAATTCCCCCTTCTCCCCAGATGAGAGGAAAACAGAAAGCCAAATGGAATGGATCACAGAACAGCAGAACAGCTTTGCAAGTTACATGTTGAATTTATCATACAGTACACTTGAAAAGCAAAATCTAAACAATATTCACAGTTTCACATGCGATCCTCTCTCGTTCTACAATGGATGGATGCAGATGCTCACTATTTGGCGTTTGCTAAATTAAGAATTCTTTTAAGTAAAAAAGAATTATAGGATCATGTGTGTCTGCTTGAGACCTCTGAGGCCATCTTGTCCCCCCTGCTCATTGTACAGATGAGAAAACTGAGGGCAGGAGATTTCAGTGAGTTGATAAGAGCTAACTTTTACATAATGATCTAACCACTTTACAAATATTATCTCATTTGAGCCTCACAACAATCCCGGATGGGATGGGTCCTATCATACCCGTTTGACAGATGAGGATACTGAGGCAGAGTTAAGTGACTTGCCCAGGGATCACGAGCTGGTTAAGTGGCTGAGGCCTCATTTGACCTTGGGTCTTGCTCACTCCACAGCACCACCTAGCTGAGCTGCCCAAAGCTACCCAGCTCTCGACCATCACAGGCAGAATTCGCCCCGGGCTGGGAGCACATGGAAGGGACAGCGGCCAGGCAGCTTCCCAGGCCGGGGTAAATCTAACCGGTTCTAGAGCGGGCTTCCCGAAGTCCCCGACCTTCGAGGGTTCAGGAGCCCCTCAGGCCAGGGTCAAGCTGAGAACACGGCCAGCGGAAAGCACCCGAGGGCTCTGGGCGGAAAAGCGGGGCAGAGAAGCCCCGCCCCCGGGAGGAGGACAGGCCGGGGGCGGGGCCTCTCGATCGGCGGAACTCTCTTCGACCCCTCCCGCGCTGCCGCCCGGACGCATTTCGCAGACACACGGGCGCCCTAACGACGGGCGCCTCGTTGCTAAGGGACGGCTAGAAGAATTCCTGCGCGCATGGAGACTAGAAGTTGCAGACCACAGGCCTCTTCACCATCCCTGACAGTGCGTATGACGGTGAAGGGGAACGTGTAGGGGGTTGGGGGGAGGGGTCGAATCCCTGCCACGTTGAGAAATCGATTCCCTAGACGGGCAAGGACTAGAGCAAGGACCTCCACGAGACGCCCTTCCCCCCCTCACCCCCCCCGGCCAGACTGCAGCTCTCGGCGGAGGGGCGGCTCCGAAGTTCCCGGTCCTCGGCCTCTCGCTCCCCTCTCTGCATGGTCCCGGGCGAGAGCCATGGCACTGGACTAGGAGGATTTGGGTTCAAATCTAGTCTCTGCCACCTATGTGCTCTTAAGTTTAATTTATCCGAACCTCCGTTTCTTCATCTATGAATGAGAAGATTGGACCCCATGACTCACAAAAGCCCTTTCAGCCTCTGATCATAATCCTAAAAGATTAGATGGCGTTAAACCCATCGTCCTGCTTGAATCTCTCTGAGCCAATGACCTCCGTCCTTCTGCCTACTTCTCCTTTCCCTCCTTTTTGGGGTTTCCTGGTCCCTAACCTCGGAGAGGGGGCGGGGTTCCGTTGTTGTAAAGCTGATGATATCCTTTCTCCTTCCCCGTCTCCCTTATTCCTTTTCTCTCTGTTAGTCACCCCAAAGCATCTCATCGTACCTTTTACTCA
Organism: Antechinus flavipes; assembly: GCF_016432865.1. Lineage (NCBI taxonomy): Eukaryota > Metazoa > Chordata > Mammalia > Dasyuromorphia > Dasyuridae > Antechinus > Antechinus flavipes. The sequence continues at coordinate 497,999,996 of NC_067399.1, forward strand.
ATCTCTGTGTGACATTGGATAATTGCTTCCTTTTTGTATGCTCATTTTCCTCATTTGTAAAATGTAAGGCTCTTTCCAACTCTTGCCATTCTATTATTCAGTGAACAATACTGATAAAACACATACATTGTTTTAAATAGGTGAAACTGCCATCACAAAACAAAAAATCTGGGACTCCAAAAGAACAAATTTGATGAAGAGACGGAATAAAAACTTGTTAGTGGAATTAAGTTTATCCTTATACATTTAGGAGGAGGATGAACTAATTTATCTCTAATGTTTCTATGCATTTCATTTGTTCCTAAGAATTTTTGCAGTACTGTAAATTTTTTCAATTGTTGGGGAAAAATGAAATTAATCTCAGAATTTGAAAGGTTCTTCCATTAGAAAAGAAAGGTTACTTTATAAATCCTTTTGCTATGGAATTATTTGACCAATGAGAGAATAACTATTTATTATTACTAATTTCAGTGACAAGGAATTGGCCATCAGAATCATTTCTCCCAGAACAAGCTTTGGAAATCTTTAGATATATCCTTTTGCCACACAGATCTGGCAGGATTTGGGGTGAGTAATTTTCATTCCTCTCCCCAGACAATTGGAGTTAAGTGTTTTACTGGATTTATAAGTGGGTTTATTTTGTTTAATAATTTATCTTTTTATTGTAAATTCTACAAACAGGTTTTTAAAAATAAATTTTATTTTCAGATCTGCATTCTCTTTCTCCTGCCCTTCTCCCTCCCCCTGCCAAAAGAAAAATAAGGACAAAATTTATTACAAACCATACAGTCAACAAAACGAATTCCCACATTGACCAGCCTACAGATGTTTTTTACAAATAAAGTATTATCATTTGAAGACTTAAGAACCCAATCAAATTATTTCAACCTGAGAACAGTGTAATTACAACACCAAAGGTAATTATAGTACTAAACAATAAAATTTTTGATTTTTCTTTTAAAATTTTTCATAGACGGGAAAAGGAATAAATTGGTAGATTAGGAGCCCAGGCATCTTGTCTACTTCAGCAAACATTTAAGTAGCATCTGCTACATACAGAGTTACAATTGAGGTATATCTCTAGAAACAGTTCTTCCTAAAAGAAGTAGATATGTCCACAAGGCAGTGTTTCTTTTCTTGGGGCTGTTGCTCCTCATGAATTCCTTCTTATTTAACTGCAGACTAAACCCCATGAAAGAGGAGGAGCTGGGTGATTTCCCTATCTCTGTTTAGTTCTAGCTTTCTAGAAATCTGAATCCCAGGTGTCTGTTTTTTTTTTTTTTTTTAATCTCCTCCCATCTTCTCTAGAAGATTACAGCCTCAATCATCTTCCCCCTCTTTTCTTTCAAATCTTCAGTCATTTCCTGTCCACAGATATATCCCTTCTTTCTATCTTCAAACATGCTTCCTCAACATTTGCTTATCTTTAAAAAGCAAAACCTTCACTAAACCTGCCATCCCCCTGAAGCTCTCATCCTCATATCTTTTTTCTATTTTTCAACTAAACATTTTGAAAAGGCACTTCCTCTCCTCTCACTCAGTTAATAATCCTTTGCAATTTGGCTTTTGACTTCTTTCAAATAGAGCTGTCATTTCCAAAGTTGCCAATGTTCTTGTAATTGTTACGTCTTTTATTGGTCCTTCACCTGCATTTAATACTGTTGACCAGTCTCTGCTCATGCATATTTTCTCTTCTCTGGGTCTTCATGATACAACTCTTCTGGTTCTCAGTCTCCTTTGCCAACTCATTATCCATATTCCATATCCATATCCATTATCCATATATCCATTTCTATATCTTTGAATGTTTCCCAGGATTATGTCATATGCTCTTTTTTCCTTCTTTTTAAAAATTTCCATTCATAAAACTTTTATTCCACTTACATCATCTTAATACACATGTTCTTAACAATTATGCTTGGATTGTTCATGAAAATTTTGTAAATGTTATACAAAGTTAGCCATCATCTCAAGTTATTTCCCTGTTAACTATTTTTATAGCAAATGTATGTTAGGTAAGTATCAAAAAATAACAAAAGCAAAAAACCTTAAAAAAGTTAAATACATGGGGGTTTTTTGTTTGTTTTACTGCTATGCTTGATATACAGTGACTTTATGAATATCAAGCAATTCATTTTTACTGCATCTTATTCATTTGTTCTTTCTTTTTTCTTTCTGTTCTGTCTGTTAGTAGTCTCATCAGTTTTCATGAATTTAGCTACCAACTATGCACACGGCTCCCAGATTTCTCTTTCTAGCCCTAGTTTTTTACCTAGCTTTAGTCCTGCATCATTAATCACTTTTTTGGACATTTCCTACTGGATATCCTGAAGATATCTCAAACTCGGCATATCCATAATTGTACTCATCTTTGTTTACTCCCCAAACCTTTTCTGTTTCAAACTTTGCTATTTCTGTTGAAGACATCACCATCCTTCCAGTCCCTTAGGTTTATAATCTCTACACTATCTCCTTAATTCCCTAAGTCTCTTTCAACCCATATATAATCAGTCACCAAACCTTGTTGTTTCTACCTTCACAACATCTTTCACAACTGATCCCTTCTCTCTACTTACATAAGTACCACATTAGTTCAGGTTTTTATCTCTTTTTCATCTAGATTATTACAACAGCCTCTTATTTTGGTCTCCCTGCCTTAAGATTTTTATTACTCCAGTCATTCATTCTATATAATTGCCAAAGTAATTTAACTTATATACAGATATAACTATGTCAGTATATAGTTATTCCTATTATCTGTAGGATAAAATGTAAATTCTTAGGTTTAGTTTTTAAAGCACTATTCAACCTGACCTTAAGCTATCTTTCTAGCTTCATTAGACTTTACTTCACTTGCTGCACTTTGCTCTCTAGCTGAACTGTATTCTTTGTTCCTCACATGTGACACTTCCATCTTTCATCTCTGTGTTTTTACATTTACTGTTCCATATGCCTGGGACACTTTTCTTGCCTCCTCCTCATAGAGGCCCTTTCTTCCTTTAAGCACCATCTTCTTCATGAAGCCTGTCCTGTTCCTGCTAGTGTCCTTCCTCACAAACTACCTTGTAATCACCTACTATATATATATATATATATTTATTGACTTTATAATTATCCTGTCTATATTTTTATATGTATTTATTGTCTCATTATATTATAAACTCATTAAGAGCAGGTACAATGAGTTTTGCTGTAATTGGACAAAAAAAGTTACAGATTACCCAAAATCTCTCAAAAAACAGGTGAAATAGGTTTGGGGTGGAATGGTCAAAAACTTGGTGATTTATCAAAAAAAATTGGAACCTAATAAATAACAATAGCCCAATTTTTTTTTTCATTTCAAATGGTTAAGAAATACACAAATACTAAAACAGATAGTGGCTATTTACATGGGCTACTTCTTTATTTTTTTTTCCATTTTTTTTATTATAGCTTTTTATATACAAAACATACACATGGGTAATTTTTCAACATTGACCCTTGCAAAAACTTTTGTTTCAACTTTTCCCCTTCTTTCCTCCACCCCCTCCCCTAAGGGATGGCGGTAGTCCCATACATGTTAAAGATGTTAAAGTATATGTTAAATACAATATATGTATACATATGGGAAACATATCTTGTTTCACAAGAAAGATCAGATTTAGAAAGAAGGTAAAAATAACCTGAGAAGAAAAAACAAAAATGCAAGCAAACAATAACAGAAAGAATGGAAATGTTATGTTGTGGTCCATACTCATTTCTCAGTGTTCTTTCTCTGGATGTAGCTGGTTCTGTTCATCACAGATCAATTGGAACTGATTTGGATCCTCTCATTGTTGAAGAGAGCCACGTCCATCAGTATTGATCCTCATGTAGTATTGTTGTTGAAATGTATGGTGATCTCTTGGGTTCTGCTCTTTTCACTCAGCATCAGTTCATGTATGTCTCTCCGAGCCTCTTTGTATTCATCCTGCTGGTCATGTCTTATAGAACAATAATATTCCATAACTTTCATATGCCACAATTTAGTCAGCCATTCTCTAACTGATGGGCATCCCTTCAATTTCCAGTTTCTTGCCACTACAAAAAGGGCTGCCACAAATATTTTTGCACCTATGGGTCCCTTTCCCTTCTTTAATATCTCTTTGGGATATAAGACATGGACTACTTCTTGACCTGCCTCTCTCCTCATTCCCCCTTCACCCCTCTCACCTAAGGTTTGTAATCTCCACATAATCTCCTTAATTCCTCAGTCTTTTAATTACTTTCTCAGATGTCTAGAAGTGAGGCTTCTGACCATCTGCCTCTACTTTTTTATCCTTGGTATAATTGTTATTATTATTGAGGCTTCTGACCATCTACCCCTACTTCTTTATCACTGGTAGAATTGTTGTTGATGATGACAATTATGTTATTTTTGTTGTTGTAACCCATTTGGGTGACATAACTTCTACAGATTCCCAGGAATGCCAGCTCAGATGTGCCAGCAGTGGCAGGCGGCATTGGCGAAGGTGTTGACTGAGTGCTTTGAACCATGGGCAAACTCCAGAGTAAAATCAAATATAATACCTACAAATACAGGTACAGGGATCTTGCCTTAACCCAGGGTTCCCCAAGTTTTCCATTATAGAGCCACATTGCAAGCCACTTCCATTAAACAAAACAGTTTAGAGAGGGTGACCAGTGAGATTGAATTACCATCTCTTGAAGGACAAATTTGTATATTCCTGTTGGGTTGGATATGTCTTGAAAGTCTAACATATTTAGTATCTGTTTCTACATCAAGGCAAATCTTTGTGAAAAACTGCCTGAGTATTAATAAGACCTATTTACCTGGATGTGTTCAGCTTACCTGAGCATTTACAGAGAGATAACAACTCCCAGTTCCTAAGCCAGCTTTTCAGTGTTTAATTGCCCCTAGCACTTTCTGTGCTTCGGTCCTCTTATTTATGTTGGCCTAAGATCCCCATTTCACCTCATATCATTCCTTTCCCTCCTAGTCAGTAGCTTCTTCCTCTACCCTCCTGAAATTTTTATACTTTGATTTAAATCTCTTTTTTACCAGAACTGAAGGATATGTGGAAGAGAATGGTTGCACTAACGTGGTCGAGGAGTACAAACAAGCTCATACTGATGCTGTCAACTCAGTTACTGCTCTGAATTCAGACATTTGTGTTTCAGGAGGAAGAGATAAGGTAAGAATGACAGTGCCACTTGTAACAAGGGTGAACAGAATAATTAGAGTGGCTCTGGGAGAATAGATCTGATTAAATATAGTTGACAATCTGAAAATTAGAATTTAAAAGTTTAGAGTTAGAATTAGCTGCAGCTTGCCATTATAGATTTAGAAACCATTGAATGATCAGCTGATTAACCACTGATTAGCTAGTTTAGCTGTTCTGTACTGTGGCCTCCTCTTCCTCTTTAGGGAGCATGTTCATACCTTTTTCAGGAACCTACCACATCACATTATTTTTGCATGTGATTGCTTTATTTCCTATGTTGTTGGTTTTTAAAAATATTTTCTTTCTTTTTTGGAGACAGTTGGGTTTAAGTGACTTGCCCAGCTTCATTTGGCTAATAAGTATCTGAGGCCCGATTTGAAGTCAGAAGTTTTAAGTCTTCCTGACACCAAGCTGGACACTCTATATTGTGCCATTTGGCTGCCTCCTACAATGATATAAATGAAAAGAACAATAAAAAGAAGCCATTCTTTGGTAATACTACTCAGTTCTGGAGAACTGGTAATAAAATGCCTTTCTACATGGCAAGAGAGGTGAGGGACTGCAGGATCCAGAATTTGTATACATCATTAAACATGTTCATTATGTTGTTCGTTTTTGTTTAACTTTTCATTTGTTACAAAGAAGATTCAATTTCATGGGAGAATGAATGGGAGGATATATTTATAATAGACTAGGATATAAAAACAAAACACATCAATGATTTTTTTTAAGGCCAATGCATTAAACCTTGACTTCTGCAAACTGCCTTTTGAGTGTACTTTATTGGACTTTTAGATTAGAATTTAGCCCCAGTAGAGGAGAAGAGATGAGGAGGAAGTCATCTAGAAGGTGATGAGAAGACAAGAAAGTGAATTAAAGGAATCGCTTAGTCTGATACAATCTATGTACCAAAGGAAAGAGTGAAACCCTTCACAGTGTAGAGGGATGAGGGTGACTGACACTAAGAGGAGTGATGTAAGGACAGGGGTTGGAGGTCTGTGATCTATAGATGTAGTACTTTAGTATTAATTTGAATCAAAAAATTGTCGTCAAGATAAATGGTTCTAACTACTCTCTGCACAGATGGTTGTGGCCTACAACTGGAGATCTGGAGATACAATGAAACAGTTCAAAGGACATGACCGGGAAATCACCAAGGTATACTTAATTTAATTCAACAGGCATTTAAAAATATCTATTATGTGCAACTATCTGGGCTCTGAAGATACAAAGGTAAAACCAAAACCATCTCTGCTCTCAAAGTGTTTACAGCTTATATTCTTCTGGCTCAGGGAGGAGAGCAGTATCCTATGTACACAGAAAAGTGAACTTTATACAAAGAAACAGAAAGTAATTTTTAGAATGGAGAGAGTACTAACAACTGGGGGAGAGGGGGAGGTAGCAGAAAAGAAAGTCAGATCTGAGCTGTGTGTGGAAAAAAGCACAGGAGAGGAGGGAGGGAAAGAGCAAGAGGGGGAGGGAAGGAAACAGAAGGTACATTCCAGCCATAAGAAGAACTCCTGGCAGAGGCACAGGGTGAAAGAAGAGGCAGAAGATGAAATGTTGTACAGAACAAACAGCTGGCAGGCCCATTTCAGGAGTGGACAATTTGTGAAGGGGAGTGATGTGAATAAGACTGGAGAGATAGGCAGGAGCCATACTGTAAAGGGCTTTAAACGCCAGCCTGAGGATTTTTGCATTTTATCCTAAAGGCAATAATAAGGAGCCAGATGAAGATTTTCAAATAGCAGAGTGATATATGTGGTCAGATGTTTTATGAATATCAATTTGGCAGCTGTGTGGAGAATGGATTAGAGAAGAGATACCAGAAGCACAGAGACCAGTTAGCTATTAAAACAGCCCAGGTGAGTGGTGATGAATTGTCAATGTATAGGGAGTTTGTCCAACTTTGGGGGAAAAAAAACCTGAATTGATAAAAGATTAGTTAGTACTACATAATTGTGATTCCATATTACTTTTAGAATTAATCGTAAACTCTTCTGTTTTCATTTAAAGTTCTTCACAACCTGGCTGCAGCCAACCTTTTCAGTCTTATTCTACATCACTCTCCTTTACTCTGTAGCCCAATCAAAATGACATTTTACTGTCTTTGTCCCATGACCTTCCATCTCTTATCTTTATACCCTTGCATCATGTGTGCCGAGTACATAGGCCTTTTTTACTTCCCCCTTTTAGAATACCCAGGCTCCTTCTAAACTTAGCTGAAGTACCACTTTCTGCAAGAAATCTTTCTTGATTCCTCCAACTGCTAGTACTTCTTCCTCCAAATTAAATTGTATTTTTTAATATTGTGTGTATATATTTTTTAACATATGTGTGTATGTCTATATCTAAATCTTGCCATTTATGTTGTTTCCCCTTATTAAGTATAAGTTCCTTGAGAACAGAGGCTATTTAATTTTTATTTATTCTCCATGATCTAGAACAGTGCCTGATACATATCATAGGCATTTAATAAATGCTTATTGGTATTTGTTGGCAGCTACATGGCATAGTAAATAGAATGCTTGGCCTGAAGTCAGGGAGACCTGAGGTCAAATGGAACCTCAGAAAGGTTACTAACTGTGTGACCCTGAATAAGTCATTTAAATTGTCTGCCTCAGTTTCCTATGGAGATAAAAATAGAATCTACCCCCTCTCCCCAACTGTGGTGAGGATTAAATGTTTGTAAAGCACTTAGTACAATGCTCAACATATAGTTGGCACTTAATAAATGCTTATTCCTTTTTCCTTTTCCCCTAATTTATTGATTGACTGTTTAATCATAAGGAAAAATGCTTGAGAAGTTGATATTGTGAGTCCCTACTCCAGAAACAGAAGAACATACTACTCATGCCATTATTTTTGCTTAAGTGTGAAACATCTGACTTATTTATACTCCCATTTACTTAGGTGTTGCATAAGAGAGAACAGAGCCAACCTTTTCCCAAATCAAAGTATAGAGGAAATTCTTCCTGACCCAAACTGCATTGTTCACATAGTCAACAGAGTATAAATTGAATACAAGAGACTGTATTATGTGTTGTGAGGGATACGAAAGAGGCATAAGATAAGAGACAGATTTTCTAGACAAGAAAAGTTAAATAAAACTAATGAAGGGAGCAATGCCAGTAGTGGTATGGAAATAATTAATGACACTCACCCTGATAATTAGTGATCTTTAACAAGCTCCCAGTTTATACCTTAGGAATTTGAAGGATCCAAGATTTCATCATTGTAGGTTCCATTGTCACACATATCAAGTCCTCTGGGTTGTATGATTCTTGTTCATGTCTCCTCTTAACCTCCTCCTAAACAAATCATTTAAGATCTACCTTGATTACTGAAGATCTTCTTCTAGAATTTTTTTCCCGAACATTTCATGGACATTGCTATAGCAGTTGTGTTATTCATCTTTGTTAATGAACTCTGTTGTTTATCTATTATCTTTCTTTGTAATTTCATGACCAACATCCTTTCTTTTCTAATAAACATTTCCTTAATGACATATTACATGTTTATCAATATACTGCAATCATATTAACATTTTTCCACCTGCAATTTTAATTTCATGTTCATTGTGACTTTACATAATTTACAATCATAAAGCATCAGAAGAAATGCATTGACATAAAGAATATGGGCTTTTGTTTCAAGGAATATCCTCAGATCACTGAAAATGCTTTGCAGGTTCCCAGGTACACTTCAGCTTTCTCCCTCCTTCCCTTCAGTTCTGTGCCTATCTCTTTTTCCAATTGCAGTGCCCATTCAAGATATATGTCCTGATGAGCTAACTTAATAGACTGCTCATCCAACTTCAGCCATAATCTAAGAAACATGCAGTCTTTGTAGAGGTTTTATATGAATTATTAGGCCCATCTCTCTCTCTCTCTCTCTCTCTCTCTCTCTCTCTCTCTCTCTCTCTCTCTTCTCTCTCTCTCTCTCTCTCTTTCTCTCTCTCTTTCTCTCTCTCTTTCTCTCTCTCTCTCTCTCTCTCTCTCTCTCTCTCTCTCTCTCTCTCTCTTTCTCTCTCTCTCTCTTTCTCTCTTTCTCTCTCTCTCTCTTTTATTTTTTATTTTTTTATTTATTTATTTTTTGCTGAGGCAATTGGGGTTAAGTAATTTGCCCAGGGTCACACAGCTAGGAAGTGTTAAGTGTCCTTGATTTGATTTGAACTCAGGTCTTCCTGAACTCGGGTCTGGTGCTCTATCCACTGCACCAGCTTCCCTGGTCCATCTCTTTTGAATGATTATAAAGCTCATTAAATCTCAGTGATGTACAGGAATTTGATGCAGTCAGCTCAATTTTAGCTAACAATAGATACATTTGGAGGGTTTCACCATCCCTTTTTTAAAAAATTTATTTATTTTTATATATAACTTTTTATTGACAGAACCCATGCCAGGGTAATTTTTTTACAACATTATCCCTTGCACTAGCTTCTGTTCCAATTTTTCCCTTCCCTCCTTCCACCCCCTCCCCTAGATGGCAAGTAGTCCTATATATGTTAAATATGTTGCAGTATATCCTAGATACAATATATGTTTGCAGAATCGAATAGTTCTCTTGTTGCACAGGAAGAATTTCACCATCCCTTTTACATTTTGCTCTTACATAATCATATCTTCCATGATTATGGGAAATATATGTCTCTATTTTGTGCTGTGTATAATACTGATAATCAGAGGATTGCTGGACAAGTTATCTCTATATTTGTACCTATCAGAAATCTTATGTAATGTTACTATGTCAGGGGAAATACTGGGAAAACTTTTAAGATTTTATTACTTCATGTTGAATGCTTTTTTTATAATCAGCATTCAATCAACATGGATTCTTGTCTTTGTATTTTTTAGTTAGTTGTGTTACTATGAAGATTTGGCTGACATTTATTGGTGAAAACTTTCCTGTTTCCACATTTTTTTTTCAGCAAAAATACACTGAATACATGTATAGATTGTCCATATTAAGATTTTTTTTATGAGAAAATTAGACTTAATGGAAAGTTACAGATATTTTTCCCAACACTTTTGGAAAGATAATAATATAATCCAAGATTTTTTCTCATTCTCTTGGTATCTTTGCTTACATTAGATGTAAGACAGTATTTTACTAGCAGTTTTGCTAAGTGAGAGGAAAAAAAAGAGCAACTTCCCCCCTTGATTCAGTTTTGTTCTTGTGTCTTTCTCCTTTCCCCTCCCTTTCCATTCCAGCCCCATTGGCCTCCTGCACGTTGCTTCCCCAGCACATTCCATCCCAATGTCTCTGGGCAGACTGTCTCCAACTTCTGGGAGGTAATCCCTGCCCATCTCTCCCTCAGAGATGCCTGTGCTTCTTCTCACTTCAATGATACCTCTTTCAAAGTTAGATATGATAGATCTCTGGAGAAAATGTAATGGAGACAGAAAGGAATACACTTTCTTTTCAGCAGTTCATGGAACCTATACAAAAATTGACCATATATTAGGACATAAAAACCTCAAACTCAAATGCAGTAAGGCAGAAATAGTAAATGCATCCTTTTCAGACCACGATGCAATGAAAATTACATTCAACAAAAAACCAGGGGGAAGTAGACCAAAAAATAATTGGAAACTAAATAATCTCATACTAAAGAATGATTGGGTGAAACAGCAAATCATAGACATAATTAATGATACCTCTTTCATAATATCTTTCCTGATTCCCCTCAGTTAGTGCTTCCCCCCCAAATTGTTTTGTTTTTACTTTGCAAATAGCTGGTGTTGTCTTCTGTATGTCCATATCATTCCCTCTCACAGAATGTAAAGTCCTTTTTTGTCTTTGTATCTCCAGAGACTCACATAGTGCCTGACATATAGTAGGTGTATAATAAATGTTTATTGGTTTATAATGAGTGGATAATAACAGATGGCTGGCCTGAATGCTGTGTCAGAACTCACAAACTGGTAAAAATCCTATATTAAGATGGAGCCATACTCTCTCATTTCTAGTCCTAGATCTATTAATTTCTGTTTACACCATGAATCCAACATCAGAAGGCAATCCTGATGTTTCTCTCTTAGTTCTAGGGAACAGTTACTTGAGCCACATCAATTCCATTTATAGCAACAGTCCTTCAATACATAACCTAGAAGAAGACCTCCAGCATATTAGATAGATAACTTATATATGGGAAGACATGAACAAGTCTTGTACAAGATGGATGAGTTGCCAACTCCATCAGTGGAAGGAGGAGGACTTATGAGATCCACACATCCATCAAAATATTTTAGTATTATTTCCTCCAATGGTTTACTGGTTATAATCCAAGAGGACTATCAGTTATATTGATGTTTATAGGAACTGCAGTCTTTAGTACTCTCTGCCCTTAGGAATACTCTGCCACCGTCACCATCACCTTCCAGAGGTGGAAGGGCCAATAGAGGACTGAGGATCTTTATGTATTTCTCTTTCTTTCTTGGGTTATCATGGCAAAAACTTTCATCATATAGTGGCCAAATTTTTTTGGTAATAAGTTTTTCCATATTTAGGTTAGTCCTTAGACAACATGTATATCTGTTATTGGGATTATATTAAAAGCCTTTCCAGTTTTGTAGAACCTGCTAGAGCTAGTTCCTCTCAAATGGCCATCAAAAACCAGGAATCACTGCCACCATACAATGAAGAATATCGGGTAGGATTTTTTGTGAGAAAAGTTCTTACTATGCTATTTTTAATTAGAGAATTGTGCATGTCGCCTTTCCTTTTGAAATTCAGGCTATCTTGGACATAAAACTATAGATCTTTTGCTTTGTTTTTTGAACAGGTAGCCTGTGTTTTTGGATCAAACCAGTTTTTCAGTGCATCTCGTGACAAGACAGCAATACTATGGGAGTTGAATGGAAATTCTCAACCAATTCAACAGTTTCCAGGTCATGACATGGTTGTTACAGGCTTAGCTGTGAATCCAGGTGAAACCTACATCAAACTTTTTTCTAACCTGCAAAACTTTTCCTTGAGTATGTTTTCCTAAATTCCATTTAACATCATAATCTCATAGACTTGCTTCTTAAAATCATTTATAGATTCTTCACAGATATGTACTGGTTCTCGGGACAATACTCTCTGCATGTGGGATGTAAAGACTGGAGAATGTCTTCAAAAAGCTACTATTTCAAGAAATCTGGTAAGAACTTGGTAAAAAAAAAAAAGTGATGTTTGTAGTAGGCAGTGTAGTGTTGGGGGGAGAAAATTCTGGATGGAAAGTCAGATCTCCAGTGCCTAGTCTTACCTCTGCTATTAGCCAGCTGTGTGATATTAATCAAATAATTTCATCTTTCTGGGTCTAATTTTCTTTCTTTGTCAGATGAAGGGATTGAAAAGAAAAGTCTCTTAAGGTTCCTTTCAGCTCTAAGACTTATATTTCCATGATTCTACATAATAATGATAGCTGACATTTGTAAATGATAGCTGGCATTTTAAGGTTTACAAAACACTTTACATACAATCTCATTTAATCAGCTTTAAAAGATTTCATTCTTCCTGACTTTATGAATCTGTTGTACACAGAAGACTATCCAAAGTTCCTGCCTTTATTTAAATGGAAAGACTCATCATTTTCTAATTATAGAGACCAGGTTGTGAGAGAAAATCCACTTGCCCTTTGTTCTCTCCCTTGTAGGAAGAACTGTTAATTTTAAAAACTATCATTAACCCAAACTGTGGTGTTCGCTTCTTTTTTATAATATATGATGGGTTCTCTGGGAGCAGGTTTCTTGGGGAGGTTTTCTGGAGGCAGCCTTAGTTTCAGTTCAGATCAATAATCACTTCAAATAGAGCCAGCTGATAAAATCCAAACGTTTATTTTCTCCTTCCAAATCTTGTCTCTTTCCTTGGGCCTGGTTAGCTTTCTTAGAGGCCTCTCTCCTTGGTTCCAAGAACTCTTGCAGCTTCGACTGCAGTCTCTAGCTTGTCAGTCTCCTTAACTGAACTCACTTGAGCTTTCTTTGGTTCCGAGAGCTCTCCTTGTTAAACTTTTGCCTCTAGCAGCTTCTGCTTCTAGCTCAACTCCGACTCTTGGCAATCTTCCGAACTGACTGAATTCACTGACTCAGCTCCTTTTTATGTTCTCTCAAAGGTTGACTCCTCCTCCGAGAGTGAGATTATGGGAGGTGTGAATTCACAAAGTTACAAAGCTAACTTTGTGTATCTCCCATACTTGTGAACACTTGTGAATCTTCCAAACTTGTGAACTAATGTGTGTGAGCTAATGTGTGAACTCTCAAAAGTGCAAACACAAGCACACAAGCATTGCTTCTATCAATTCCATTGAGTTATCACCTTGTTTCAAGTTCTGGCCCATAACATCTCCTTGTAAGATCAGATCAATCATACTGAACCATGCTAAATTAATAATTATTGTCTCTATCAATTCTAATGACTTAACACTTTGTAAGGATTCCAACACCAAACCAGCAGGGGATCACATCTCTAATGACAAAGGATAGAATTCTGGCTTCCCTTCTTCCCATTGCCACCTTATTGAATCCTCAGAAATGCAGTGCATTTGGCCATGGATGGTCTTCCAGACCCTCCTTCTACTCATCTGAGCATGGGTTTTAGGCATTCCATTTGTTGACATTAAGAACTGCCTTGATAACATAGGTTATCAGATGGGCTAAATATGAAACAAATCAAGGAAAAAAGAGGAAAATATCTCCAGGACAAGGGTAGGTGGGGCTGGAGGGTGAGGTGGAAAAGAGGACAAATATCAGAAGAGAAATGGTGATTTTGCCAACAGGTTAGAGTCATCAGATTATGATCAGTAATCTTTTTTTGTATAATCCCTGGTTGCTTCCCAAACGTGATAAGAAAGGATTTGAAAACAGGGAAGGAACCTTGTCAGATAGGTAGCATAAAATTGTCACAATTCTATAAATGTCAGAGACTATATGAATGTCTACATTGTTGGTTGGTGTGTTTTTACAAAGTAAACAGAAAATTTTATTTTAATGACAGTGTTTTGAAATGTTTGAGCTGCTTTCAGTCTCTTTCTGAAATTAACTGTGTAGGAGAGGAGGAGACAGAAACAAATGAATAGTTTTCTCATAGGAGAGGATTGATACAAGTTTATTACTGATGTTGGCTTAAAAATAAAACATGTAGGCTTGCATTTGTACAAAGTTCCTTAGAAGCACATTTACTAGTTCTTAGTGTTTGAAAAGAGGTGCAAATGTTTTCTGTGGAACAATTGATTTGCTAGAACTATAGAAAGATTAGAGAGGGCCTTGTTTGGTGGGATTTATTTCAAAGTGTTTTAAAAATTTATTTCTTTTAGGTTACTCATCTGTGCTGGATCCCTAGAGAATCACTTTTTCTCCAGACCTCAGAAGATAAAACTATCAGGTGGGCTTGCTGATGGAAGAGGGATCTGTAAAGCTTACCTTGTTAGCTTTTGGACTAGGGCATCTGGGTACATGCGTATATAACTTGATTCTTGTCCTTTACCATTATCTTCATTCCTCTTTTGCATTCCTTCTGTTTCCTTGGAAGTCCTCACATAGAAAGGAGAGGGACCACATTTGGTTGTGTCCTGCTTTCTAGAGCCCCCACACCGAGGTGATTAAAATATCCTGCTTTCTAGTGGAGAAGTGATAAGGCGGGACTCCTGAGGATGGTGGAAAAATGGAGTCCCTTTATTACAAATCTTTTTCCCTTTTATACCCTCATACTCTTAAATAACAAAGAATCTGGGCATGCGCCCAGTATATACTGGGCACGTGGGACCACATAAACAACGTGCTATTGTCTGTAGTTTGTGACCTAGTATCACTCTTCCATCTGATATCACTCTGCTTCATCCACAACAGGTTGTCACTGCCCCTAACTTCTCAGGAAGGCTGAGCCCTTAGGGGAGATGAGGAGCCGAACCAGACATTGTTAGCAGGTTCCCTATGGGCTGAAGGGTCTTATACCTCACTCAGAGTCACCTCACTGTTTGTGACCCTCTACACAGCCCTATTTAGGAGACCCCTAGGGCCCTAATTAAATCTATTGCCACCACCATGCCCCCTTTTGGAGGTGCTTGTTCAGAGCTGGTCTCCCCCAACTCGTCACCAACTGTTCTTGCTGGCTCTTATCCTCTTTTCTCTTCTTAGCTGCCTGATAGTTCTCTGTAATTGTATACTTACCCCCAACTGAAGATTTCTTTTTAGTTACTAGTCTGTTCTTTTTCTGACAGCCAGGTGGTGCAGTGCTGGGCCTGGACTCAGGAAGACCTGAGTTCAAATTTGGCCTCAGACATTTGAGGCAAGTCACTTAAACTTCCATCTGCCTCAATTTATTCAACCATAAAAGGAGATGATAATAGCGCCTACTTGAGAATCAAATGTGATATTTATTTGTAAGGCACTTGGCATAGTGCCTGGCACATAGTAGGTACTTAATAAATACTTATTCTTTTCTCCTTTCCTATTTGGTGCAGACTATTAACAAAAAGATAGATTGGGGAAGAAGTGGGTTGGGGAAGGCATTGCTTTTTAAGTGTGGAGCAAAAGCAGAATTATAATTAATGGAATTAAAGAATTATCTATCTGATAATGGCAGGAACTCTAGATTTTGACATAGACTCCACATAGAAAATGCTGGAAACCATATAAGAAAATGTAATGGAAATAATTCCACAAATAGACCCCATGTGCATGTTGAGGAATACCTGTAAATCTTCTATATCTGATTTCTAGAATAATGTCCAGTTCTATTAGAACAATTTCCTTGTCATATACATCTCACAATATGATTATATCTGGGTCACCAGCCACAAATTACCTGGAAAAAGTAAGTCACTTTATTTAAAACCTTGCCAATTAAATCTTTGAACATTCAGCAACTACTGTCATTTCTTAGAGCCACTGCACTAACTTTGGAAGCTTGTGGACAGACCCATCTCAGGGAGCATTGCCTCTTAGCACAGGACATTCTATTCTGTTTTGGTCTTGGGCAGCAAAGAACTAAATATTTTATGTTAGCAGATTACCTAAAGTAGGCATATTGTGTATGTTTAATCCACTATTTCTAACTCAATTCATTTCAGAATTTGGGACAGTCGGAAGTTGCAAGTGGCTCATAAATTTCCAGTAAAGCAACACATTCAGACTTACTGTGACGTCAGTCCAGATGGTTATTACTGTGTCTCCTGTAGCAGTGGCTTTGGAGGAGAAGGCTGTGAAGCAACAGTAAGAGATTAAAAAAAAAAAAAAAAACAGGTTATTCCTGGCATATGAATACCCTTTGGCCATTGAAAACATTCTCCATAAGCCCTTTCTATACACACAACATGCCTAGTTCCAAGTTGTCCTCAGAGGACACGGCTGCTAAACTTTCGACCATGTGGGTCTCACTGCTCTGAATGTGCTCCAGCTTGTCAGTGTGGGCATCTCGGAGCTGAGTGGCGCCGTCTGCTTCTTTTCCTCTAGACATTATACTTGGGTACATCATCTGCATGGTAACTAGAAGGCAAAGCCAATGTACCTGTGTCTTCAGATCCTGTACTTAGAGCAAGGATTTCTTATGTAGCATAAGACTCCAAAGAAACCCAGGGCAGGGCAACTGAGGGCTGCCCTGGGCAGCAGGGTCACTTCCAGCTCACCTGAGACTGTGGCTATTTGTCTGGCAACAGTTTCTCTTAATAAGAGTTTATAGGACTCACATCAACTAAACCTACAGAATACAGAGTCTTTCTACAATATTCCTGGATGGTTAATGCCTTACACATGAAGATCCTCAATAATTATTACTCAGTGGATGATAATTGGTGAGTGACTAGGCAGATGTCTTGAGAAATAAAGTAGTTAAGGGACTAGAGAAAAATGTTTAAGAGGGTCCATTTTAACATCTTATGTCATTATGTTACAGCTGTGGGACCTAAGACAAACTAGAAGTAAAATATGTGAATACAAAGGACATTTCCAGACAGTGACATCCTGTGTCTTCCTGCCAAATGGGTTATCTCTGATACCAGCAATTGCCACCTCATCATATGATAACAAGGTGAAGATTTGGAACCAATATACTGGAGGTGAGAGACCTACTGTCTATTTCTCCAAAAGCACTATTATGGTAATGAGTGCTTCTTTTAAGCATTCTCCTTACATTGGTTTAATGTATGCAGTGGCTTTGATGCCTACCTGCCTCACTGCCCCGCTAATTCCTGGGACCATTTTTTTTTTGTATCCTTTAGTGGAAGCATTTATAGTGATATTGTCACTAACTGAGCCAGAGAGCCTTTATATTTTAAATAGCTTTTACAGCTGGTGCACATCAAATCACATCTTCTACTCACATGTAAAATATAATACTCAAAATAACAGTCAGGAAAATTAATGAAAACTGAGTAAATATAAGGGATTTTTTGCAAGATTAAAATACGAATCCCAGATCTAGAAGTTCTCTTAATCATGTCCTCTCCTTCCCAACAACAGCTTCATATTCTGGAAGGATCATTAATACTTCAGTGCACAAGAGAACCAAGAAGCCAGAGAGAAAAAACATTTCAGGGAACATAGCTACCCAGATTAATAGGAGTTAGCACACTCTGTTCTGTATGCCAAGTACATACAGTTATTTAGATGGAACTCTAAATAAGTAGAAAACTTCAAATCCTATTTTTTATACATAAATCATTGAGAAAACTTGTTTTGCAGAAGTGGGAATCAGCTTGACTCTTTTGGAGCAAAAATTTAAAGGCATGACACAGAATACTAGTCAGTCAGAAACACTGTGAATAGCAACAATCCAGTGACAGACTAAAAGTACAATCTTTTGTTTTTATAACATTTTAAAAGCTTCTCTTCACACATTAGGTTTTTTAATTATATAAGGGTAAGATTAGCACCTGCAAATGATGAGTGAAGGAGTAGATTTGTCCATTTTAAGTTCATTTTGTAATAATTCAGAGTAAATCTATAGTAAAAATTGTTGGATTTATTCACAAAGCTAGATTAATTGAATTTTAAGTTATTATCTCTAGATAATTGTAACAGGCCTCCAAGAAGAAGACATTTGAGCTCCAGAAACCTTTTCTTGTTACATGAGTTTCCCGGGATTCACTTCACAATCTCTTTCAGAGACAGGTCATTAAAAGCCCTCAGTTTCCCACAGTGGGCAGTTTATGCTATATCTCCTTAGTAAATATGGCTTTAGTATTTGATTTACTTTTTTTTATTCCAAATCACAAACTATCAGAGCTAGAGAGAACCTCAGAGATGAGAGGGGGACATTGAGGCTCAATGAAGTAAGATGACAATCATTGGGAGCCAGGATGAAAGCCCAAGTCTTCTCATTCTTTCTGAGTTTCTCTTTGTAAAAATATCTGCAGTTTGGCCTCAGTGCCTGTATTGCCCTCCCTCTCTCCTCTGCCTCTTGGATTCCTTAGTTTCCTTCAAGGCTCAACTGAGTGACTACTCCTTTTCTCTCTTGATTCCCCCAATTGTTGGGGCTCTTTCCCACATCAAATTAGTTTGTATCTACTCATCTATATGTCCTAATATCTAAGTAGTATATAAGTCCCTTCAGCACAGGTACCACGTTTTGTTTTGTTTTGTTCCTTTCTTTCCTAAGCATCTAGCACAATACCCCTTATGCCAATAGTCAAGCCAACTCCATCAATATTTACTAGATATCAAGTGATAGGTTAAGTGCTGGGGATAGGAAGAAAAGCAAGAACTGCTGCCGTCCTCAAGGAATTTAATTGGGGGAGACCATGTGCAGAAAGCTAAATATAAAATATATATAAATATAAAAGCAAACAAGATATAACAGGATAAATTGAGGGCAATCTCAGAGGAAAGGGAACTCATAAAGGCCTCCTTGTAAAAATTTTAGCCAAAACTTCAAGGAAATCATAAAACAGGTTTGAGGAAGATCACTCAGATAGTGAGTAGATGATGGTCTTGAGGCAAGGAGATGAGCCAGAAGGCCACTGTACTACTCCAAGTTTGAAGTGATGAGAACCTGGCATGGCAATAAGGAGAGACTGTGGATAAGAGAGATAGTGGGACTGATAGAGCAGGTGAACTTCTCTTGGAGAAGTTAGATTGGATGGGGATCCTTTGTGCATGTAGAGGGGTGGGCTTTTCCTAGGAGAAAAGCTGCCTTAGGTTGGAAGGTGGATTAAGGAGGAGATAGTGGCAGAAGGTCTCTTGAGTGAGGAAATGAGCAGGGGAGAAGAGGGAACTCTTGGTAAATCACCCCAGTTTTTTCAGTGAAATATAATACAAAGTTCTCATTGGAGAGGGAAGGGTTAGGGAAGTCATAAGAGGTTTGAGGAGGGATAGAAAGAATTGAGAGAGCTGCTGTGAAGAGGTTGCTTTGCTGAAATAAGGGCTAGGTTGAAATGATAAATTTGTTGTGATTTTCTCCAGCTTCATTCAGGATGAGGGCAAGAGCAAAGGCAGCAGATAGTGGAAGTAATGCAAGACTGGCAAGAGGATGAGAGAGCAAAGGACAAGAGCATAGCCTAGAGCTGTGTAAGTAGTAGTACAAATATAGTGGTTAGAAGAAAAACAGAGGGATTACAAATCACAGAGAGAGGGGACAAAAAGCAGGATGGAGAGTTGTAAGGCAGAGGGAAGGTAGGATAACAGAAACTTAGAATTATACTTTCCACGTCACTATCTGAAAAATTCATGTAAAAGTTTTTGGTCCTCTCCATATCAAAAAAGAAGTCTGAATTATTATGATATTAAAAGATCAACCCCATTGATATTATACAATGCTACATATATAGTTTATACATTTTTAAGTTTCTAAACTTTTTTCTGTCATCTTTGGCAGCTTGCACAAAACTCCCCCAAAATTCCCATTTAATTTTTTTATGCCAACTTGGGATATATTAAAATCATGACAGGGAAAGTCACCATACGGAGGGAATAATTATTGTAGGTAAAGGAATTTCATGAACATGGAAATGGAACGTTTGTGGTGGGATGGCAGGATCAAGGGTCTGACCTTCTCTGTGTGAAGTGGGGTAGAGAAGTTGGTTTTGATAATCAGAGAAACAGTTACATTGTTTGAGGAGGTATCAACATGGATTTTGAAAACTTATAAAGGGAAGAGTTGAAGAGAGAAAGAATGAGCTATGAACTGAATTCCTTGAGGAAAGAAGGAGAATGTTCTAGAGATTGGTAGATAACAGTCATCAAATTTTGATTGATAGTAGCTGCTTAATAAATGTTGGTTGAATTAAATATGTGTTGAGTAAAATGATGCTGTATGTACTTATCTCATAGGATTATTGTGAACTCTGATTGTGAACTTTAAGTACATTGCAAATCTTAAGACACTAAATGTTAGCTATTACCATTGCACTCTACTATAATGTATTGTACTGTACTATGTTACATTCTTATGTTTATGTCCAATACCATTCATGAGAGACAACATGATGTGGTGGGTGAAGACCCACCCTCAAAGTGAGGGTCCAGAACAGCTTCTGTCACACAATGCCTTGTCATAGTGCTTTGGGGAACTCTCCAAGACTGTTGATTATAGCAAAGGTGTAGTTTCAAAGAAACTCATGTCCTGTTCTTTTTTCCAGCCTGCCTTTTCACCCTCCCTCTGGATGGATCTGGCCCTTTGGTTTCCTTGGCCGTCTGTGACACTTCCTCCCTCCTTTGTGCAAGTTTCAACTCTGGAATTCACTTACTTAGAATCAGTAACAGCAGAGGGCTGCAGATGCAGGAAGTGGCCAAGTTTTGATGCCCTGTAACCTTCCTTTGTAAAGGAACCTGGGGCAAAAACAAATCTTGAAACCTCCTCTCTCTCAGTGTAAGGTTTCTTTCCCTTAGGTCCACGCCATTCAGGAGGACATAAGGAACATATTTAAGAATGATATACGGGTGTTAGCTCAGAGGTTGAAACACAAGTCTATTCTTTCAAAAACAAGATTATTTGGCTTAGTTTAAAAATGAAAGTTTTAGTTTTAGAAATGAAACTATGAAGTTCTTAAGCCAAACTTCATCTAAATAATTCTGATTTTAACATATTGCCCCAACCATCTAAAATGTGCCCACTTTGATAGGCAAGAGATGTTTAGGAACCAGATGGAGAGCCTCCCCTTGTTGATGTCAGTCAGCACCATCTCTGAAACTAATCTTCTTTAGAGAGCTGCGTAGAGGTTAAGTGAATTGCCCAGGATCACACAACCAGGATGGGCCAGATATGGGATGTGAGGCCAAAGGCAGATGTGGGCAGAGCCAGGAAGGAATAACTAGGACAACAAATAGGAAAGCACAAAAAGGAGCTAAGGTGGAGCCTCATCAGAGTCTGTTCAGTTTGTTCTCAAGGGAGATAAGTCCTGGCCATGTCCCTGCTGGGATAAGTCTGGTTTTCTCTCTGCTTTCTCCCACTTTCTCTTTCTCCATCTTTCTTACCCTCTCTCCTCTCTCCCCATTGTTTTTCAACCGTCCTAAAAACACACCAGCATTCTTTTTGTACAATTCAAGCATCTTAGATTGTTTTCAGTGGAGATGGAGGAATACATTATCTTCTGTAAAACAATCACACTTTTCTTTTCTCCAGATTAAATAATTCTGATACCTTTAACCTTTCCTCATAAATCATATTTTCTACTTGTTATTTCTCTTTGAATCCTCTCTGTAGTCTGTCTCATGTTGCAAAGCTTCTTATTTAAATAATCCCATCAACTTTAGCACACTTGAATGAAATGCCTTCTTAGTACAAAGTATTAATCACAGTAAGTGCTAAGGATCGGAGAAGTTAAAAAATCTCTGGCCCTGGCCCTATTCTCAAGGAGCCTGTTGTCTGAGATTACCTTAAAGCTCTACTACCTTGTATCTGAGAATAACTAGATACAAAGTGGATCTCCAGTAAGGGCCAAGAGGGGCCTCCAGGAACCTAAAAAGAGGGAGGGAACATGTTACTAATGTCAGCCATTTGGTCTGATTGATCTTCTGCCTCCTTTGGAGCCCAAACCTTTGCATTCAAGACATTTGGCTTCCTGTAATCTCTCACCATTTTGCAGCTGACATCCTCTTATTTCCAAAGAGAGAGAGAGAGAGGAGGCAGGGAGAAGTAGGAGAGCGGGCGCAATCAGGAAGTCAGGGCCAGCTATGGTGGACCTGAAAGAATTAAAGGGAGGAAAACTTGCTAATTTAGCTCCCAAGAAAACTAACTTTTCTGGGGCAGCTAGGTGGCGCAGTGGGTAGAGCACCAGCCCTGAAAGTCAGGAGGACCTGAGTTTAAAGCGGGTCTCAGACACTTAACACTTCCTAGCTGTGTGATCCTGGGCAAGACACTTAACCCCAATTGTCACAGCAAATTTAAAAAGAAAAGAAAAGAAAATTACATTTTCAGACAAACAATTTCTTGCTCTAGCACTAAAGCACCAAAGTAGCAGCTGCTGCTTCATTGGTCTGTGTAGGACCCAAAAGTGAGACAGAATAGTGGTGGGTTAAGTGGAACTGTACATTTGATGTCAGAGGTTAAGGTTTAGAGCTCAATTTGCTGCTCACTAGGTGACCTTTGGCAAATCAGTTCACCTCTCAGGGCCTCAGTTTCCTCTTCTGTAAAATGAGGAGATGGGACTAATTGATTTCTAAAGTCTCTTTTGTCTTCAAATGATTTATATGAGTTTTACTTGGAAAAAAAATGTTAAACTACTAATGACTGATTAGTATCTCATTTCTAGTGTTTGGCTAAGCAGTGTGTTAAAGATGTAAGTTGCTTACCAGTGTATTCTTGTCCAATTCACTGAACGATTTTTTGGGCACCTACTATACACAAGTCCCTTTCAGTCAGCTCTAACTAGCCTGAGCCAGACTGTCCAAGTGCCCAAAGATCTCTCTCTTGGAAACAGCACAAACTCTTTTTTACCAAGAAGAGTTTTCTAAGTTGCTGCTTCCAATTAAAAAACAATCCCTAGCTTCCAAAGCGGGTTGGTTTGTTCTCAGGTTTTGGCACTTGGCAGAACCTGACCCACTGTATGCTAAGGGTAGTGTGCTGTAAATGTTTTTGCTTAAAATGTGAGTGAACAGAAATGTTCTGGTTCTTCATGTAGAGGTTATATTAAATCCCTTGAGAATGACTTAGGGAAAAGAACTGATCTTGATTTGTAATTTTAAAATTAAATAACTGTTTCTATATTTGTATTGTGATTGGTGACCAACAATAATGTATTGCCTGCTTTACATGGGCATGTTCAATGTGAATTTCAAACTCTGTTCACAAGTTGATTAATGAATTGTATCAAACGAAAGATTTCAATCCATTCACTCAACACATACTTACTGAAAACATACAAGATCCAAGGCACCGATGGCACTTTTTTATCGTGAAACCTGAGTGTACTCATTTTAGAGATCAGACATTTATTTGATGTGTTGTGTTTTTCGTTTAAATAATAATGAGTTAAAATAAATGAAGATGAAAACCCAGAAAATATATTGTACTTGTTCATGTTTCTGAAGAAATGATAAATTAGTAGGTTCTCCCAACTACCAGTCAGGACATCAACTATACTAAGTCAAGATGAAACTATTCATGAACTTGTTCTTAAATAAATTTGTATATGTACAATATTAGTTGCCTTTACTGACATATTTTGAGCCCCCAAAACAAACAAGAGATCCCTCATTTTCTCATCAATCTACAGAGTATATGCAGTTTTAAAAGGTCAGTTGTAGTTTTATTCACCAGAGGAACAATACACATTAACGTTAGAGTGCTACATCTGCAGAAATGCCAATACAGAATTGATAGGAGTTGCCCTCCTCCCCCTATCTAATCACTAGTATTCATACTAACAGCAGTAAAATTGTCACACTACCTCCTGTTTCCTATAGTATAAGTATTGACCGGAACCTTGGCAAAGTGTAGTCCAATTCCCTCATCTTTCTTTTTTGTTTGTTTTTGTTTTGTTTTGTTTTGTTTTAATTTATTTTTATTTCATGAATCAAATCAGAGCAAAAAGGAAAAACCATGGGAGAGAAAAAAAAAAAAAAGAAGTGAATATAGCATGTATTGATTTACATTCAATCTCCATACTTCTTTTTCTGGATGCATTTTCTGTCCAAAGTCTGCTGGGATTGCTTGGATTCAAGGAACCACTGAGAAGAATCAAGCCTTACACAGTTGGTCACCGCACCTTCTTGCTGCTATTATGTACTATGTTCCTGGTTCTGCTTGTTTTGCTCAGGATCCTTCATCTTTCAAACTAAAGCCCAAAGAGACTTGCCCAAACATATTTTGTTAGTGACAGAACCACAGCTCCTGTTGTGGGAAGTCATTTATAGATAGGATGATAAGTAGTCAGGGAATGACTGTCCTCCGCTCCCAAAGGACCTGGCACAGCTCTCTGTCGGAGGAGAGCCTTGGGGTGTGAGGGATAGCCACCCATTCTTCTGACTGAGCCAGCTGGGTACAGCCAGAAATCAGCATTTCCAGGGTGACCAACTGTCTCTAAAGCTACCAGAAATCTCTGTTCCTCCCCTGTGCTCAGACCTCTGCATGGAATATCTGTTCCGGCTGTGTCTTTCCCTCATGTTGAATGAGTTTTTCTTTCGTTCCTTTTGCAGGACTGCTGCCCCAGAAAGGGGGAAGCTCCCATCCAACAAGGAGATCTTGTGCAAATTCCTCCATAAATGCAAGCCTTGCCAGATATCTGGTTAGAGGGAAGTAAAATGTTCCACATGAGGGAAAGACACAGCCGGAACAGATATTCCATGCAGAGGTCTGAGCACAGGGGAGGAACAGAGATTTCTGGAAGACATAATAAGGGCTGTAGCAGACAGGGCACATTGGGACGGCAACTCTCTGGGCTGTCAGACTTGCAGGGAAAACATCTCTTTCCATGGTTCCATATGCATCAGCAATAGTATTCTTGGAAGCAGAACTACTGCACCAAGTCCAAAGTATTTTGGGCATGGAAGCCCCCAACCTGGGACCAAACGATTCTCTGATGTGCTTGTCCAGAATCACTCAGTAAGTTTCAGAGCTGGGAGTTAAGCTTTCCTCTTTCTAAGTTCAGTACTCTTTCCACTTTTTATTTATTATGTTATTTCTCAATACAAATCTCTCTACCTATATATCTACCCAATTGCCATCTCTATCCTTCGTCCTCATCCCTATCCCTAATCATGACCCATCCATATCTGTCATCCTCACCCTCCTCTGCATCTCTCCCTCTCATCCCCATCCCCATCTCCATCCCATCACTATCCCTATCCTTCATGGCTACACACAAGTTCACACATATTATTCCTCTTGGCTGGCCTGGCCGGCAGCATTTCTGGGTAGTATAATATAATAACAATAACTCAAATTTGCATAATGTTAAGGACCACACCTAAATGCAAAACCCAAAAAGCCTGTAAAGAGTTAAAGGAGACCATTAAGGGGCCAATGGATTCTGCAAAAGCCCCCACAGCTGTGAGTAACACACTTGAAGGAATTACAAATCAGCCTTTACTGACAGATGTTGCTTGTGAATTGGGAGTGAAATAAATCTTCCTGAAGAGGGAAGAGGAGAGAGGTCAGACAATGTAACTGCTTTTCTGTCTCTTTGTATCATTATCATCCTCTCACATGAAGGGATCTATTCTGCTGGTCAGAATTAGATTCCCAGGAGTCACTGGCAGGTGGCTCCTGGAACAAAACAACATATTATCTCATTTGGTCCTCCCAACAACCCAGAGAGGCAGTTGCTATTATTAGTATTCCTATTTTACAAATAAGGAAACAGAGGCTGAGGTAAAATTACTTGCACAGGGTCACACACTTGAAAATATTTGCAACAATATTGGAACTCTGATCTTGCTCAAAATCCAGCATTCCATCCACTGTACCACTTAGGTGTTCCCTCCAGACCTATGTGAAATATTACCATAAAAAAAAATCATTCCTTTACTTGGTTCTTTTCAACAGTGAGGTGATTCAGACCAATTCCAATAGACTTGTGATGGAGAGAGCCATATGCATCCAGAGAGAGGAGTGTGGGGACTGAATGTGGATCACAACATAGTATTTTCACCTTTTTTGTTGTGGTGGTTTGCTTACTTTTTTTTTCTTTCCCATTTTTTCCCTTTTTTGATCTGATTTTTCTTGTGCAGCATAAACATGATATTTGTGATAAATGAGATAAATGTGAAAATATATATAGAAGAATTGTACATGTTTAACCTATTTTGGATTACTTGCTGTCTAGGGGGTGGAGAGGGAGGGAGAAAAATATGGAACACAAGGTTTTTGCAAGCAAGATTGTTGAAAACTATCTTTGCATATATTTAGAAAAATAAAAAAACTTATTTTAAAAATCATTCCTTTGAATTAAGTACTGCTCACTCACTTCTTGTACTTTCAGAAAAGCAAAAGGAATAGGTTATTTAGTCCCTCTTTATTAAAAATTAGTTTAGCAAAAATAGTGTTGGCTGCCTTAGGACACTGAATTGAAGGAATCACTGAAAGGAGATGGAGGTGGAGAGAAGTGGTAGTCCCTAAAACAAACTTCAGATTTTCCTAGAAGTGGCTCTTTACCAATATCCATGCCTACATTCTGGTAAATGTTTAACCTTGATGTTTTTAAGTTAAACAAAAACTTTTCTCTATCACTTTCTTAAGTTTGAACAAGCCACAAAATAATCAACCAAGCCCTAATTTGGTAACATTTGTTGATTTCAAAAGTAAAAATTTAATAATTGGTTTTCAAGAGCCACACCCTATCTTCTGAACTAAAAACCACACATTCCCACACTTTATATAGACTCAATAAACAGCCTTCTGTGTAAAAAAAGTCACCAAATTCACTTGAATTCTGATTCTGCCTCATTTATTTTGTGACTTTGAAACTTCCATTTAAATTTCTGGGGGTATTTCCTCTTTTGTGCAATGAGGATAAAGAATACCCTTTCTCCGGGTGAGGCTCCAAGGGGACTAATCTGGGAGACAACAACTGCTCCTTACTGCCTCTAGAAGCAAATATATTCAATTTAAGATTTAAAGTCCTTCACAACTTGACTGCAATCTACCTTCCCAAACTTATTCTAGATTACTCCCTTTCTTGAACTGCCCAGTTCAAAGTAGATTTATACTTGTACCCCTAAAGTATGATGCTATCCCTTGTCTTTGTGCCTTTATCCCCCAATATCTGGAATGTGCTACTTCCTGGTTCTTGCCCCTTTAGAAGTCCCAGCTTAAAACAAACAAACAAACCAAAAAGCAATTCAAATATCATCTCCTACATGAGACCAGTTCTGATGACTCCTGTTGCTATCTTAAAAACATTGAATTTACTTTGTACACATTTTGAGTATGCTTTTATGGGAACATTTCTCCCTGATAGAATGAAAGCTTCCTGAGGACAGGGACTATGTCATATTTATACTTACAGTGCCTGGTAAGAAACACAGGATTGAGAGCAGGAAGGAACCTCAGCAGACATTAACAGAATTCCTACATAAGCACTTCCAAAGCTGCTTTCTTGCTTTTGCTCAGAGAAGTGGAGAAGGGAGACTCCACCCTGTCAAGGTCGCCCACCCGGCCTTGGACTACTCTAAGTGTTAAGGAGCTTCCCTCACCCTGAGCCCAAGTTGGCAGCTTCTAATCCTTGTTCCCACTTCTGTGGTCTGCAGCCAAAAGCAATGGCCTAAGCCCTTCTTCCCAGGATAGCCCCTCCTTATGAGACTGCTGTGTGTCCTCTCCGAGGCTGGCTTCTCCTGGCTAACTGTGTCTAACCCAGCTCTCCTTTGTCATGAGCCCAAGGTCCTTCTCCATTCCAGCTGCTCGCCCTGCTCTGGACACTCAAGCTTATTAACCCATCTCATAGCACAGCACCCAGAACTGAACGCAATACTCCAGATAAGGCCTGAAGAATATGGAATTAAGTAGCACCCTCCTTTCCCTGTTCCTGGGAGCCACAGCTCCTCCCAAGTCAGCCCCCAATGGCTTTCTTTGGCTGTACCATCACACTGCCGATCCTATGGAGCTCACAGAGCATTAAAACTGCTAGACTCTCCTCAAAGTAGTTTGCCTTTTCCTACCTATAGGTCACCCTTCCTTCCCCCTTGCCTTTGCGCGGTCCTCCTAACAACCCAGACACCACTGGGGTGATTGGGGAGAACAGCAATGTGACTGTTCATACCCCTTTCAGTGAGTTGGGAACCACCAAGCCTGAGCCTTTCAGGGGGATGACCACAAGGCCTTATAGGTCCTGCCACCGCATTATAAAGTCCTCCAGTCTTGTGCTCTGTGGCAGATCTCTGGGCACTGTCCCGCTGATGCACCCCTAAGTGCTCCTGGGCCTTTCCATGGGATCAGACTTTCAGGATTCAGGGTCCTTTCCATCTGGTTAGCAGCTGAGCTCTTTTATATGCACTGCCTCCCTTGATTAGAGGTGGAGTCCTTAAGAGCAAAGGCTGTCTTCTTTGTTCCTATTGATATCTCTAGCACCTAGCATAAGGCTGGACCTATAGGGAGTGCTCAGTGAATGCTTCCTCAGTCATTCCTCTTATACAATGGGTTGGATTTAGTTAATCACGGAGGTCCCTGCCAGCAGACTCTGGAGGATCCATAATTACCAAATGTTTCCTTAAAAAACAGTTACCAGATTCTCTGGGGACAGTCAGATGGCAGTGGATATGATGAGGTTAGAGGCAGTGCAGGGAGGTGTGGGAATCCCCTTCTGGTCGCGCAGGTCTTCTGTGAAAGAATTCACAAACCTGGAAGGTTTAAGTGCAAAAAGGGATGTTTATTGTAAGATGAGAAGTCAGCTTTGCTAGGAGACCGACTTCCTCAGTGGCAGGGAAATAACAAAAGGTTTTCTGCTGAGGAAAGAATATCTTCTCAGCAGACAGGAGTCCTGACAGGCAGCTATGCCCTGATCCAGACTTCTGCAAGGATCAGGAGTCTAGAAATACCCTTTAATAGGAAATCTGAGGCTTGGGTTTCAGGTTGAAAAGAAAGCCAATGTTACCAGGCTTAGGTATTGGTATTAGGTATTAGTATGCCTGATATTGACCCAGATCTCCAAGTGAATGGAAATCACTTTTAAGGCTTCCTGAATGAGGATCCGGCTACCAATGCCGGGGGAGAGATTTGCCTTAGAAAAGACCCAGTGGGATGACGCCACTTAACTTGTCTGGGGAGATATGCTTCCCAGGAGGGCCTGAAACTCAAATCTCCCGTCTTTACAGATCAGAGAGTACTCAATTTCAGTGTTAATTTTATAGATCAAAAGGGGGCAGAGTTTATCCATATCAGATAGAGTCAGGAAGACCTGAATTCAAATCCGGCCTCAGACACTTAATCTTCCTAGCTGTGTGACCCTGGGCAAGTCATTTAACCCCAATTGCCTTAGCAAAAACAAAAACAAACAAACAAAAAAAGCAGCTTTGGGAACTCTAGGGTCAAAAACATGAAGTCACGTTGGCTAGACCAAGAACCAAATGAGCACCTCAAATTTTATTAAGAATTCTCTTCACCAATTGGAGGCTAAAATAGTCCATGAAGAAGAGAAATAGAGGGCTGAGGTGACTGGTAAAGGGCACAGAGAAAATGGCCCAGGCCATGGGTTTGATGAATGATTAGGAGTTTCAGGGTGCCTTCCTTTCCCAGGTGCTCTAAAATCCTAGAAATAAGGGCCCTTCCAGCTCAGCCTTCTAAATGGAAAGGGTTCATAGCTATCATAGTCCAACCTTCTCATTTCAAAGATAAGTAAACAGAGGTTCAGAGAAAGGAAATCACTTATCCAAGTCATTTTCACATAGCTCCTGAAAGATTTAAGGAGCAGAGTCAAGCTAGTTTTGAATTGGAGAGAGCCAAACTCTCTTTTCCTTTTCTTTTAAATAAATTAAAGACTGTCAATATAAAGTTATTATTAAATAAAATAAATAAATAAATAAATTGATAAATTAAAGAAAAAACATTTTCATGTGCACAGCAGAACATAAGAGAGGATTCAAAATATAAAGCCATAAAGTTCTATTTCAAGAAGATCTATATATAATAAATACTACACATTGTGTTCAAAGCTGTCCATCTTTGCTTTGCTTGTAGGTTTTCTTTTGTTCTCTATTGTGTATTTTTTACTTTATTCTTTTTTTTTCTTTCCAATCTAAGAAAGCTACAATTAAGCATGGATACATACATGCACACACACATATGTGTATATGCACGTATAAACAGCATGTACTTATATGCACATACATACAAACACATATACATAAATATCTATCATACACACTCATATATATACATACACATTCATATGAATCTACATAGGATCATACTATGCTTGTTTGTCTTGTTTCTCTGTTCTGTTTCTTCCTTCATATATCCAAGTCTTTCCATATTTTTCCAAGCTCTCTCTCTCTCTCTCTCTTTTTTGTCCATGAAACATTTGAATCAGATCATCAGCCCCATTCACAGAGGAAAAAGTGAAATTGTGTCCAGGAAGTATCATTATAGAGGCGAAGGCCAAACAAGGGGAATAGAGAGCAGAAAAATAGAAAACTTGCAGGTGTTTAATAAATGCTTGCTGAACTTAATTCAATCAGCAATAATTTATTAAGCACCTATTATGTGCCAGTCACTATGCTATTTGCTGAAAATACCATGACTAAAATAAAATAGTTGCTGCCCTCGAGGATCTGACATTCTATCAAGAAAGCAACATATACACATCTAAGTAGGTACAAAAGGTAAGCAATGTGTAAGGGATGGGATAGTGTGCTTTGATCACATAGATTACACATCCACATGGGTTTAGTCTGGCTGTGGCTCCCTTCTAGGCATAGATAGATAGGTCTAGAGTCTCTTTTACCCACTTTTCTTCAAGGGAGACTTTTCTTTGAGAAGGGGAGACAAAAGCTGACCACTCTGTTCTCCTCAGAGAAAGGGTTCTTAGTTAGGATCATATCTATCTTAAATGGTCAAATGATATGAATACACAATTTTCAGATAAAAATTAAAGCCATCTATAGTCATATAAAAATGTTCTAAATCACTATTGATTAGAGAAATGCAAATAAAAACAACTGAGGTATCACTTCATACCTATCAGATTGGCTAAGATGATAGGAAAAGATAATGATAAATGTTAGAGGGGATGTGGCAAAACCAGGACACTAATGCATTGTTAGTGGAGTTATGAACTGATCCAGCCATTCTGGAGAGCCATCTGGAACTCTACTCAAAGGACTGCAAAACTGAAAACTGTGCATACCCTTTGATCTAACAATGTCACTATTGGGTTTGTATCCAGAGAATCCCTCTTTTTGTGGTGACAAGGAATTGGAAATTGAGGGGAAGCCCGTTAGTTGGGAAATGGCTAAACAAGTTATGATATATTAATGTAATGAAATACTATTGTGCTATACGAAAGGAAGAAAAATCTTGAAAGATTTACATGAATTAATGCTGAGTGAAGTGGGCAGAAGCAGAACATTATATACAATTATAGTAAGACTATGTGATGATCAACTATGAGAGATTTAGCTTGTCATATCAGTGTGATGATTCAAGACAATTCCAAGACTTGGGATAGAGAATGCAATTCAGAAAGAGAACATGGAGACTGAATATGAATTGAATCATGCTGTTTTTTGTCTTTTTTACTTTTTCTTTCTTTTGGTTTCCCCTTTTGTTTTGATTTTTCTTTCAAAACATAATTAATATAGAAATATGTTTTAAATGATTGTATATGTATAACCTATATCATATAGGTTACACATTGCTTACTTTTTTGTACCTACTTAGATGTGTATATGTTGCTTTCTTGATGTTTGGAGGAGGGTAGAAAAAAGGGATGGAGGGAGAAAGTAAAAATTTAGAATTTAAAATCTTATAAAAATGAATGTTGGAAACCATCTTTACATGTGATTGGAAACATAAAATGGTATTGATAGAAAAGAATTATATCTCTCACTTCAAATATTGTTAGTCTAAATGAAAGAACTTCCAGATTCAAGCTTCTGATCCCTATTCCTTAATGGAAAAGGGATCTTATATCCAAGACTTGACTACCTCTCACCAAATGCCTGGTCTGCAGTGGAACACAGATAGCAAATCACAAATAAACCCATTTATCAAAGCTGAGAGCAAGCAAAAATCAGAGAAAGCATACAGATGAGAAAGTCCAGAATTCACCCCTTGGGAAATTCTTGAAAAAGTGAGTGTGGATAGCAACATTATCTCCATCCCAGCTCTCTCTCTTGCTCTTGCTCTTCTCTGACTCCCTTCCTCCTTCTCTCCATTCTTTCCTTCTTCCTTCTTTCTCTCTCTCTCCTGTACTCTTTTACTTCCTCTCTCTTCCACCTCTTTCTCTCTCTCTCCCGTCTTCCTTTTGCCCTCTCTTTTCTCTCTCTTTCTTCTATTCCCCTCCTCTCTCTTCCTCTGCTCCCAAAAATCTCTGAGTCTCTGTCCCTATCTCTCTGAGCAGTTCCTAGTGTAAGTATAAAATAATTTGGGGGATGGGATAGGGATTGCCACTAATCGCTAGGAGAAGGGAAGTCTGGGAAAGCCTCATGTAGAAACTGACACAAGCTAAGCCTTTAAAAAACAAAAACAAAAAATCCCAACCCTATGAAGAGAGGAAGTGAGGGCATTTGAGGCTGACCTGGACAGGAGCTGAAATATTGTTTTCAAAGAACAATGAGATGAGTTTGGTTGAATGTAGAATGTGTGAAAATGAATAATACAGAATAAACCCAAAAGATAGATTGTGAAGAGCTTTACATGGCAAACAGAAGGGTTTGTATTTGAGATTAGAGGCAATAGGGAGTCACTGAAAATTTTTGAGCAGGGAATGAGCACTTGAGCCTTCCACGTGTCATCTTTCTTCATATAAGTTTCAGTATATCACAGGTTGGCATAAGAAATTAAATGGGAACTTTTGGGGAGTTTTGTAGAAGCCCCAGACAACGAACAAAACCCAGCAGATGACACAGAAAAAAATCACAAAATTTAAAATGCATAAAATATATGTATAGTATTATAACATATTTTATTTTTTCATACCATAATAATTCAGAATTCTCTGGTATGAAGGGAGTGCCAAAAAAATTTTACACAGATTTTCCAGATCTCAGTGGGCACCACACACCCCTAACCCCCAAGACATGGGAGGGATAACTGTAGATAGAGCTGTGCTAGAGGAATATCACTTTGACAGCTCTGGAGAGAAGGGAGAAAGTCTTAAGATAAGTATACTAATTAGGAGGTTGTTACCATAGTCCAGGTGAGATGATGAGGGTCAGGCTTTAAATGGTAACCATGTGG
This sequence comes from Antechinus flavipes, assembly GCF_016432865.1. Taxonomy (NCBI): domain Eukaryota; kingdom Metazoa; phylum Chordata; class Mammalia; order Dasyuromorphia; family Dasyuridae; genus Antechinus; species Antechinus flavipes. The sequence goes on from NC_067399.1 coordinate 498,033,448, forward strand.
GTAGAGAAAAGGGTATGGATTTGAAAAACATTGTAAAGATAAAATCAAGAAAAACTGGCAACTTTTTAAAAACATTGAATGTGAAGAATTAAAGATAATACTATGATTAGAAAGCTAAGTGACTGGATGAATGATGATATCTTGAACACAAATTGAGAGGTTAGGAAGGGAGTTGCATTTTTTGGGAAAAGATAATGGGTTCTTTTTCATGTAACCAGACTTCTGCCCTGGTTGGGATTGCTTTCTTGAGGGATAGCCCTCAGATCTGAGGGTCATATTTTAGCTCTATGTAAGAAGAAGGAGATGTGATTCCTTGCTGGCTAAGAGAACATCAAGCACCATTTTGTATACTTGTGTTGGAAGTTTACTGGAAAACATTCAAGAGAAGTACTTGTGGGGAGACTGGTAGAAATAAGCAAATATCTTTGAATAGGAAAATATTTTTTGAATAAAGTTCAAAACCTTTTGGATAAAGCCTCTTGAGCCCCACATGTAGGAAAACCAGACTCCATAATGTTCCTTGAGTTATAGCACTTGCACCCCTGGAGAATAGACATTGCTTGATGAGATCATACCTTCTTTGAATTGAGATTTTAATTCAATCCCAAATGAAAAGCTTATTTACTCTTGTGTATTCTTTGATATATCCTAATCTGTAGAACTTTAATTTGTTTGCTTTTTTTGCTTGGAAAGATACGTTTTTTAATTATTCAGTGATATTCATGATGATTTTTTGTGTAACCACCTTTTTGTGGGAAAGGGTGAAAAACTAAGAGTTTACCCTCCCCTCTTGGGTGGGGTATTGGGGAACTGTTTCTCATTCTGTCCTTTTTGTCCTCAACTTGTGCTCCTAGATTAGAGATATCTGAAGGGTAACAAATATAATTCTATCCCGAAACTCTTCTTGGAAACTAGAGGAAAGATCTTCTAGCCTCAATCCTGTATTTTCTAGATCCTGTATTTTCCCCCATGTAGGCTTCTGGTGCCTCCTCCTCTTTGCAATTGTGGGCCAGATCTCAGATCATAAATATTGCCCATGAGCCATGTTAATAAATATATTAACATGTATGTGTTATATATATGTTACATAGACATATTGAGTTTGAGATTCATTTGGGACATACAGTATCCAATATCCAGTAGACAGTTGGGGATACAAGACTCAACCTTAGGAAAGAGACCAGGGCTAGAAGTGTAGAACCAAACTCAGAATACTTTTTTCCCAGTCATTTCCAGGTTTTACAATAACAAAGCTACTCTAAACACACTTAACTATTCTGCACAAGTTTGAAAATCTTTAATTTCATATGCATAGTATGTCCTTTCTCTGGTTACACAAATGACCACCCCTTAACAACTTCATAGATGATAATTCATAGTTACTGTAACCAATAAATTCATTCCCTTCCTCCCTACACCCTCCCAAAGCATTTATTAAACACTTACTATGGGCCAGATACCATTCTAAGCCCTGAAGATGTAAATATAAGGACAGCAATTTCTCACAGACTAATGAAAAGAAACAGCCTATACAGGGATGTTAGAAGGCACGAGAATTGATGAAGGATATCTCAGGGGGACAATGTGAGAAGTAAGGAGAAAGAGGAAGAGTTTGGAGAGATTTAGAGTGAGAGTGAGGTGAAGTATGGCTGGGGACCTTCCTACAAAGAGTGAATGGTCACAGGGAGGGTGTCACCAGGCAGAAAAGGAAGGAGGACCAGGACCAAAATTTCTCAGAGTAGTGATGTGAGAGTAGTAAGTCAGAGTCAGAGTAGTAAGTGAGAGGAAGAAGGAAGCATCTGGAGAGAGTCCAAGAGAGAACAATGATCCTTTCTAAATATAGAGATGCTGAGCACATAAACACTTTTCAGATGAAGAAATTAAAACCATATATCGTTATAGGAAAAATGATCTATATCACTATTGATTAGATAAATGCAAATTAAAACAACTCTGAGATACCACCTCACACCTCTCAGACTGGCTGAGATGACAGGAAAAGATAATGATGAATGTTGGAGGGGATGTAGGAAAACTGGGTCTCTAATACATTGTTGGTGGAATTGTGAAATGATCCAACCATTCTGGAGAGCAATTTGGAACTATATACAAAGGGTTATATAATTGTGCATATCCTTTGATGCAGCAGTGTCACTACTGGATGTGCATCCCAAAAAAATAATGAAAGAGGGAAAAGGACTCACATGTACAAAAATCTTTGTAGCAGCTCTTTTTGTAGTGGCAAAGAATTGGAAAATGAGTAGATGCCCATTAGTTGGGGAATGGCTGAATAAATTATGGTATATGAAAATCATGGAATATTATTGTTTTATAAGAAGTGATGAACAGGTTGATTTTGGAAAGACCTGGAAAGATTTACACAAACTGATCCTGAGCAAAACAAGCAGAATCAGGATAACATTGTATACAGCAACAGCAAGATTGTGTGATGATCAATCAAGACTTGATTCTTCTCAAAGGTCAAGCATCCAAGGCAATTCTAATAAACTTAGTCTTTTTTCTTTTTTTTTTTGGCTAAGGCAATTGGGGTTAAGTGACTTGCTCAGGGTCACACAGGAAATGTTAAGTGTCTGAGATCAAATTTGAACTCAGGTCCTCCTGAATTCAGGGCTAGTGTTCTATCCACTATGCCACCTCTCTGTCCCCCTAGTAAACTTTGAATAGAAAATACTATTTACATTTAAAGAGAGAACTTTGGAGCCTGAAGGCAAATCATGCTGTGTTCACTTTCTTTATCTTTTCCTTTTTTTTTTTTTTTTTTTATCTCTTATAGCTTTTCCCTTTTGTTCTGATTTTTCTCTCCTAACTTGATTCATAAGGAAATATGTAAAAAATAATAATAATAATGTAAAAAAAATTATGTATAACCAAAAAAATCAAATAAACCATTTACATTCCTATATAGGAAAAAACAAACAAATAAATACAGGGATGGGAATCCTTGGATAGCAAACTATGTGTTTGGACCACAAATCACTCTGACTTACTAGGAACTTTCTGAGCTTGTGCTCCACTTAAAGTATCTTCTTTAATGGTCAGGAACCGATAGTGACCATCCTGGGTCCTTCTATCACTGCTGGAACCCAAGAACACTTCCAGATCTCTATGAAACATCAAAGGAGGATTTTATTGGAAGTGTCTGAGTCCATAGCTTATTTCCCCTCTTTTTTTTTTTTTTTGGATAATATTCACAGGGTTGATTGTTCCATTATTGAAAAATCTTGGAAATAAATACCTGTAATGATCATAGGGGAAAGAGAGCTGCTCTTAAGAATCAAAAAAATTTGGATCCACATCTTGTCTCTGATAGATATTGTCTATGTGATTCATTGCATTACTTCACTTGTGTCCTAAACAACACCCGAGATAATAAATTTTGGTATTTTTTAATCTGAATTTAACAAACACTAAACAAAATGTTCATATTTATTGAGAACAGAAAGTGGGAATTTTATAAGAAATTGGGAACCTCTATTTAAAGTTCTTCTTGTTTTAAAATATATATATATATAATAAACATATAATAAAACTAGGCAGCTAGATGGAACAGTAGATAGAGGCCTGGAATCAAGAAGACCTGAATTTAAATCTTGTCTTCCGCATTTTATCAGATGTGTTCAATTTCCACATCTGTAAAATGAGGATAAAATAGTACCTATCTCCCAGGGTTGTTGTGAGGTGCAAATGAGATAATTGTAAAGTGCTTAGCATATAGTAGGTGCTATAAAAATGTTAGCTATTATTATTGTTGTTATTAACTCATCATATAATCTACTGAAATTATAGACTGCAGAACAATTCTTAACTTCCTGTTGTAGAGGGAGTTTCTCTTACTGTAAGTTCCCCGTAGTGATGAAATCATAGAACCGAACCTTCACACCCCTAAAAGTTCACAGATAGAGCCCACCCCCTAGCTGAGACTAAGAAGCTCAGGTCACTGAGCTGGGCAGAGTCAGAATTTGAATACAGGTCCTGAGACTCCAGAGAGCTTGGGGGGTATTTCCACTACATCAATGCTGCCTTGTCCACTTCTTGTGCCTACTTAGGTTCTGGGACTGCACTGATTTTTTTGATTGTCCTCTGTAAGAAGTCTTCCTGTCCCTGTTTCTGTTTCTCTATTCACTAGCTTGGGGCAGATTTTGTAAAGTTATGGGGACTAGCAAGGCCCAGTAATCTCCCAATTAACTCCCCTAGCTTTGGCTGCTGCTGCGTGAGGAGCTCCCAGCTCTGGATACCTGGGGAAGCTGCTTCCATGGAAACCAGCAGCAGGTTTTACATGTAGAAAGCAACCTCTTGAAGACTAACTGGGGAGGCTACCTGGGATCTAAGGCAGGCAAGGAAAAGCAAGAAGGAAAACACGATCTTCTTGAGGCAATCTACATAGTCCAATTGGACTCTGGACGTTCAGGTGGGGGTTCATATGGGGCAGAATAAAATTTTGGAGAGTGGGAGGGAAAAGGGTGTGTGAAGGGGGGATTGGGGATTCTGGGAAACAAAGGAGGATGAGAGAAAGATGGGGAAGGAGCGAAGACTCGCTGAATGGTAGGAAGTTAGTGGGCTCCGGGGCTCTCATTGGGGAAATAAGGGAGATTTTGAAGAGTTCCTTTTGGTGTTCATAGAAGCTTCCAGACCACAGAAGGACATTTCCCAGATACTGATACCGTCCATTTGTGCTTTTCAGCAAGTATCTTCCCAGTGTTTTCCTCACAGCCTGCACCAAAGGGTGGGGAATACAATCCACTCATGCAGTCTGAACTGAGCCTACTTGGACCCAGTAGAGGTAAGTAACGGACATTTATCCCCAAAGTAAGAAAAACTGGGAGTGAACAGAGAGCCTCATGCCCCTGCGTCCTTATTCCGGGGAGCGGCTGCGGGCGAGCACAGAACTCCGCTTGTCCTCCAAGACCTTGGACAGCTATCGCCTCTATGTGGGTGCAGAGGGCTGAAGCGGCTTATCCAAAGCAGCTCATTAAAGCAGAGTATCCAGGCGCTCGGTTTGCTATTGCCCCTTTCCCACTCGGGAAAATGCAAAAAGGTCTGGTGACGACCTCCCCGTTCCCAGTCCCAGGGGCAGGATTGGAGAATTTGGCCTTTTGGGGGCTGTGATTCTCCACTTTCAAGTTTTTTTCTGAGAGATGGAGAGAATGCAGGTGGTGGATGTTCTTCCAGGAGTGCAGGCTCAGCCTTCTGCCCGGATGGAGCAGCCCATTATGTGCCGGGTCTGAGAGATGGCTGAAAAACCCGGGAACGAGCCTGAGGCGGAGTGCCCGGTCTGCTGGAACTCATTCAATAACACTTTCCGAACCCCCAAGCTACTAGACTGCCGCCACTCCTTCTGCATAGAATGCCTGGCCCACCTGAGCTTGGTGTCCTCCTCGAGGCACCGGCTGCTGTGCCCCCTCTGCCGCCACCCTACGATCCTGGCTTCGGACCGCCCGGTGACGGAGCTGCCCACAGACGCTGCGGTCCTGACCCTGCTGCGCCTGGAGCCCAACCACATCATCCTGGAGGGCCGGCATCTGAGCTTCAAGGATGAGCGCAAGAGCAGGTACTTCCTGCGCCAGCCCAGGGTCTACACCCTCAACTTGGACGTTGAGCCAGAGAGCCAGACCGGCCCAGCCCAGCAGGGGGCAGCGCCCCCTGCCCCTGTGCCCGTCCCTAGCCACTTGTCCCTGCGCGAGTGCTTCCGCAACCCTCAGTTCCGCATCTTTACTTACTTGATGGCCGTCATCCTCAGTGTCGCCATGCTGTTAATCTTCTCCATCTTCTGGACTAAACAGTTCTTCTGGGGTGCAGGATGAGACTTGGACCACGAAGCCAATCAATACAGGGAGTTCTGGGAGGGCCAGACTAACATGGACAGGGTACTCCTGGGGAGAACCCCGATCCCTGCCCAGGACACACCCACACTTTCCAGATGGATGGGGAAGGTGCCGAGCCCAGAACTCCTGCCCTTCTGCAGCGTTGGGTTCAGCCCCAATCCAGAAGGCCGTTGTCTATTTGCTGCGAAGGAGACGTGAGACAGCGGGCTAACAAGGGATCAGGGTGCTATTTTTCCAAGGATGCGGAAATGGGATTCCAATTCTTTGTTGCTGGGGGGCGGGGAGAAGGGAAGGATGAAGAAAGATGTAGGTCCAAAAGTTACTTCAGAAGGCAAATCAATCCTGGTTTCCCTATTATAGAGAAGCCGGCTAGTAGTAAAAGATGGAGGCACCCAGCAGCCTGTATGCTCTACAACTTGGCTTCAGACCCCAAAGTAAGTCACCTTCTCCTTAAGCCCCTCCCAGCTTCAGTCCTAGTTGTTCCAAGTTATTTTCTGATAGATTTCTAAAAATGTGTCAGGCAATAAAGTTATTAAGCACCTACTATATACCAGGCACTTTGCAAAATATTGGGAATACAAAGAGAGTCAACAATCCCTGCCCTCAAGGAGTTTACAATCTAATATGGGAGACAACAACAAATATGTGCAAATAAGTTATGTACAGAATAAATGAGAAATTATTATTAGAAAGAAGGCACTAGAATCAAGAGAGTTGGGAAAGGCTTATCATAAAAGATGGGATTTTAATTGGGAGCAAAACAAAGCTGGGGAAGCCAATAGGTGGGATGAGGATGCATGTAGGAGGAATTATCTAATTCTCTTCTTCTTCTCATTCATTGCCCTAAGCAGACCTTCTGATGACAGCTTTATTTCCTCCCTCCTTCCTTTCCCATCCAAGTGGTTTGTAGGCAATAGAATTAGCTTATTGCTTGGAACCATCTCCCTGGTTGTTTAATATAGGAGAAAATTTGCTATCAAAATATCATGTATCAGGGGCAGCTAGATGGTGCAGTGGATAGAGCACCAGCCCTGAAATCAGGAGGACCTGAGTTCAAATCCAGCTTCAGACACTTAACACATCCTACCTGTGTGACCCTGGGCAAGTCCCCAATTGCCTCAGGGGGAAAAAATGTGTTATATGATCCATGTTACCATATATACCCCAAATAGGAGTCTAAAGAATAAAGAATTTTAGAATAAAGATTCTAAAGAATTTTATAAATGAGGTGTCAAGGTCAGGGCTGCTGGAACAAGTCATTTAATTTTTCCTTCTTGGCAAGATGGCAGGGGATTAAAGAACTAAATGGTATAAGAACAGATTCCTTTGAGTAAGAGATCCTCTAAAGTTTAGAGGTCTAATAGTTTTCACATAAGCTCCTGGATAATCATGGAGGTCCCATATGGAAATTCTGACTTTCCTATATTAAAACTCCAGTTTTGAACCAGTGAAAATGTGTTAGTTGTGAGAATTCCAGGCTATCATTACCAGTCAGGACCTAATTCACTGGCTCCTTGTCCCCACTTGGACTGCCCAGGATGGTGAGAACATTGGGCCTAAGCTTGTTTGACCCAATCTGAATAGAACTATATAGCAATCCCATCAGGATATTTGAGTTTTTCCAAGAGTACTGTTTGTGCAGCCCAGCACTTCATAGAAAAGCTCTTGCCTTTAGTTCCCTTCACTCTCTGATGCTGACATCCCAAAAATATCGATCCTGCTCCTCTCCTGTATATTGATAGATGTAATGTGCCCTCACCCTTCAGCCCACCTCCACATTTCTAGATCATTTAAACAAGAAAACTAGACTTGATGGACACTAGGCTTAAATGGACAGGGAAGCCCCAGAGGTAAAGTGACTTACCTAAGTTCACACAGGTAAAGAAGTCAGCATTCAAACCCAAGGCTTGACTCCAAGTCATCCATCTCTTCACTTCAACACATTGCCTTAACAAACCCCTGTGACCTCAACAGAAAAACCAGGCCCACTGGACTTATAGGCCAAATTTCAGGTTTCCTCTTGGTTGAGTAGAGAAAAAAAAAGTTTTTCCCTTCATGTAACTGGGCAAATTCTTGTTTATCTTGTGAAGATAGCCTATGTCACTCCAAGCCTGTGCCACTGGAGAGAATTGCACCAATCTACAGTCAACAAGCTCCCAGTTGGCTTCTTTTCTTTACTTCTTCACTCTTGGTTTGCAGCCGAGGCACACTCAGTAGTGAGCTCACAATGCTCTAGCAGCTCAGAGGTATGGCTTAAGGCAACAAGAGGCCTAGAGACAGGCAAAGTACACCCCAGGGGATCCCTGAAAGGAAATCTTTCCTCTGCATCATGCCTCACATCAACTAGAGCTCTTTTTCAGTCAAAATAGAACCTAAACCCTTGGGGCAGTTGAAACATCCCCACAACATGGGGAAAGCATGGGCTTCATTTTTTTAAAGGAAGTAAATACAATCTTGAATTTGTATGGCTCTTTAGGTCTTCATCTTTGAGGGCATTAATTTTCCTATCAGCTCTCATCTGATCCTCACAGCATCCCTTAGAGGCAGAAAGGCAGGCAGGCAGGCTTTCTTTGATCAGTTTAGCAAAAGCACAAGTGTGGTCAAAAAAGTTACATGATCTGGCCCGTTGCACAGCTAGTTAGTGGATTTTCTACTACAACACAAAGTGCTGATGACCACAAGCCTCATAATGCTGTTTCCCCCCCCAAAAAAAGTCATTGTCTACCATGAACCTTGTTCATAGGATTGTCTTACCCATTGGCTACTTAAAAAGCAAACTTTTTGTTTGAAGAGCCTGAAGTAGTTGGCCTATGTAAACTATTTGCAAATGGCAAAGCTGAGAGCTCACTGAGGAGCCTCCTAATGCTCACTGGGGACTGGAAGCAGAAAAGTAAAACACTTTTGGAACATTATGAAACAGACAAAATTGCTTTATGGTTGATAGGCAAAGTATTAAGTTTTTGCTGTGCACCAGGTACTACGCTAAAGGGATAAAGGAATTTGGTTAAAAATGAACATTTTACTCAGAAATTACATTCTCAGGCTGCAGGTCACAAAGATTCTTTCTGGAGCGAAATTCGTGGGGGAAAAAAGGATTTTGGGTTCAAAAGGGGAAGGAAATACCAGGTATGATTCTTCCAATACTTCTACAGACAGAATCTTGTTCCCCTCCAAATTCCTGGTAGTTTTGAGATAATTTTGTATTGGTGATTGGGTTGGAGCACAAAAGAGTAAAAAGCAATTGAAGGTTAATGACCTTGACAAGAAAATTAAAGAAGATACCCCTACTGACAATGCACCCAGAACACTCCACCTGTTTCTTTCATTATGCCTTACCTGTAATAGATATCTTAAAAAGCATCTCAGGTAGGGTTGTTTGTTACAATCAATGAAAAGAGCAGCTTTTCAGAAGATCACTGGTGAGAAAAGGATTACATCAAATGACACATTGTAATAACACTTGGAATGAGATATAAAGGTTAAGTGACAGTTCCCTTCTGAGTGTTTGAGTACTACATACAAGAATTAGTTAAATCCTTTTGGTGACCAACATACAGCACAGCACACAAAATACAGAAGGCTCATCTGTTATCTTTTTATTACTATTCACTCCTGACACAAGAGTGAGGGGAACATAAAAGAAATGCCCAGCAGAGGAGCCAAATGAAAACAAGCACAGAAAAGAGAATTTCCAGACAAACTTTTAGTTGTAACTTGCTTCAGCACTCCACATTAATTTAACAGGAATTGACCTCAAAAGTTCCTGGGAAGTTGTTCATAACCTGGTTCATTCTTTAATTCTCAGGGGAAGGATAGTTTCTCTGATGATACCATGGAAGTGTGAAGCAGTGCACACTCACAAACACATCTACACTTGTCAGCTTCCAAGCGAAGTCCAGCCATGTGCTCTTAGGGTCATGTCTAACTACGATTCATGACCATGACCTGGTGGGTCAGGTTTCAGGGGCCATGATGGAGTTTCTATTAAGGGAAGAAAGGCACCATAATCCAGGGGATGTTGAGAAAAGGAAAGGGCACACAAACAGATGATGACCATAAGGGAAGAAATTCACTACAGCATAAGTAAAAAAAAAAAAAAAAAAAAAAAAAAAAAAGTAATGCCAACATGGTCCATCGCAGAGCTCCTTAAAGTGGGAGTGAAATAGCCCAGGATTACTTGGCCTGGCTGCTGTGGGGCAAAACTGCCCCTCCTACACACAGTGAGTGGCAAAGTCGATCACTCCACACTGATCCCCTTCTTCTGACCAAATTGGCAAAAAAGGAAGCACTTGGGACCAGACATCTGAGTCACAGACTCATGTCCATGGACGCAATCTATTCAGCCATCCAAAGTTTGAAGGTCCTATCATAGGAACAGGTGGCTATGAGCTGACCATCCGAAGAAATGTCCAGGCCCATTACTTTCCCCTCATGGCCAGCCAGGGTCTTCAGTGGAGACCAGCCAGGGTGTGTCCAGATCTTGGCTGTGTTGTCATAGGCACCAGTAAGCAAGAAGTTCCCATGGATAGCTAGAGAGAAGCAAGGGAAAAGTCATGACTTAAGACAACTAGAGGACAAAACAAGGTAGAAGTGCCAAATTAAAGCTGGACAACCTGTCTAGAATAGATTTTTTTTGTTTACATATAATAAACATGCTCAGGGAGTGAGCCATGTGTCAGTTCAGAAATCTCAGGACCTGTGTGAGAAATAGATTAACTTCGAGATATAACTACAGAAATGGGTTTTTGTTGTTAGTTCAGAGAAGATATTTAATATTCAAATGAGAGCCTTTATTCTAACCTAGTAACGAAAAGCAATCTGCCACAATTCTACCTAAAATAGGGGAAACAAAGAAAGGTTATAAATTGAGGGAGGGAAACTGTGATTTGCTTCCTCTGCATATTTTACCCCCTTTTTTAGGGTAAGCTGACTGAAGCCTGGCCAGCAGAATAACTTCCAAAGGTAAAGAAAAAGCTATATGTCTTTGTTCTGTCTTCTGGACAGCTGGATCTAAAAAGAAAGGCTTACGCTCAAACTTGACTCCAGTCACCAAGTTCTGGTGAGCAGGGATGGTATAGACACAACGTCGCTGCCTCAGGTCCCACACTTTGCATGTGTTGTCGCCACTGCCAGTTGCAATGTGGTAGCTGTGGTACAGAAAGGGAGGACCCAAGTTAGAGCCCAAAACTTCATCATTTCTGGTTATGTGAATTTTGACCAATACCCCATTTCACCCTCAAAACTCAAGGAGTTTGGTATACCCATTTGGAGAAAAGTTGATCCCATAAATCTCCTTCAGGTGGCCCTCTAGGAACATGATGCATCGACCTGTACGCAGGTCCCATACACGACCAAATGCATCTAATCCCCTATTTAAAAAAACAGATTCGCAATGAACAATTCATTTATGTCAGCTTCCACCTTAAGATCCTAACAATAAAAGGAAAAAGTAAATGATCATTTTTTCTGGTAAGAATAGGTCCAAATAAGAACAGGCTTAGATTTTAGCAAAAGGAAAAGGGATTAAAAGTAGGAAGAAGTCCCTGACAGTTAGGTATAGGAGGCAAATGGATTAATAATTGGTATGGAGAGCAGGATAGGAGGCAAAAAAATTAGAACCAAAAAACAAAGTAAAATTGAATAAAAAAAAAGAGGAATGGACTGATGGAGTCGAATCACTCTGAGGACAATTAAAAAAAGGGTAGGCAACTGTTCAATATTAAAATGTAATTCTATATGAAACAAAGGAAATACAGAATATGATCTTTTTAGTTACTATTAGCAGCTTAGAAGGGTCATGCTTAAGGCCTAGGAATCTTACCCAGTGCCAGCCAAAGAACCATCCTGATGGAAGGCAATGTCATATACACCCATGCTGTGGCCCTCCTGGTGTAGAATCTCTTCCTGGGCCTCCAAGTCCCATAGGCGCCATGAACGGTCGTAGCTAAAAATCAAAAGGAAAAGATTAATACTTAAGAGCCTACTTTGTAAGGCATCATGAAAAGATTAATACTACACCTACAACTGAAGTTGTGCTTCTAAAATTGTTCATGTAAATATCTAAACATAAAGTAACTTTTCTGTATCACTAACAGTTTGGACTTCGATAATCACATAACTATCTGCCTCGAACAGTTTCAATTGTTTGCCATTATGCATGTCATAAAGCTAACACTGCTTCTGAAATTAACTGAGAAATCTTGAAAGGGTTATTAAAGATCAGGGTCCCCAACATGTTGGTCAAGGAGAACAAAGAGACAGAGAATGAAAGATGAGAAAGATGAAGAAACCGCGGTCTTCAAAAAGTTAGTAGTCAATTCTCATCTTAAAATTTCTCAAGAAAAGTTATCAAGAGTTTGCAATCCCAAAACAAATAACTAGATTCTTTATCCTCCTAATTATTTTGATTATATGTCTCTGTTCTACTCCACTCTAAGAAAACCCTACTGAAGAGGATTTTTTGAAAACAGGAGTTCTTAATCTAGACCCTGTGGACTTGTTTTAAAACATTTTGACATCTATATTTCCACATAGATGGTTTTCTTTCTAATGCTAAGTATTTTAATTTATGCATTATAAAACAATATTCTGAGAAAGTGTCCATAGGTTTCACCAGATGGGCAAAAGTCCATGACCCCACAAAAAGGTTAAAAACCCCTTCTCTGTGGTCAAAGGATATGAACAGATAATTCTCAGACGAAGAAATTGAAACTATTTCTAGCCATATGAAAAGATGCTCCAAATCATTATTAATCAGAGAAATGCAAATTAAGACAACTCTGAGATACCACTACACACCTGTCAGACTGGCTAGAATGACAGGGAAAGATAATGCGGAATGTTAGAGGGAATGTGGGAAAACAGGGACACTAATACATTGGTGGTGGAACTGTGAATACATCCAGCCATTCTGGAGAGCAATTTGGAACTATGCTCAAAAAGTTATCAAACTGTACATACCCTTTGATCCAGCAGTGTTACTACTGGGCTTATACCCCAAAGAGATCAAAAAGAAGGGAAAGGGACCTGTATGTGCACGAATGTTTGTGGCAGCCCTGTTTGTAGTGGCCAGAAACTGGAAAGTGAGTAGATGGCCATCAATTGGAGAATGGCTGAATAAATTGTGGTATATGAATATTATGGAATATTATTGTTCGGTAAGAAATGACCCAACAGGATGATTTCAGAAAGGCCTGGAGAAACTTACACGAACTGATGCTGAGTGAAACGAGCAGGGCCAAGAGATCATTATATTACTTCAACAACAATACTATATGACGATCAGTTCTGATGGACCTGGCCATCCTCAGCAATGAGATGAACCAAATCAGTTCCAATGGAGCAGTAATGAACTGAACCAGCTACGCCCAGCGAAAGAACTCTGGGAGATGACTAAGAACCATTACATTGAATTCCCGATATTTTTGCCTGCCAGCATTTTGAATTTCCTTCACAGGCTAATTATATAATATTTCAGAGTCCAATTCTTTTTGTACAGCAAAATAACGGTTTGGTCATGTATACTTATTGTGTATCTAATTTATACTTTAATATATCTAACATCTACTGGTCATCCTGCCATCTAGGGGAGGGGTGGGGGAAAGCAGGGGAAAATTTGGAACAAAAGGTTTGGCAATTGTCAATGCTGTAAAATTACCCATACATATAATTTGTAAATAAAAAGCTATATAAATAAATAAATAAATAGTTTTTTAAAAAAGAAGAAGAAATAAAGAACCCCTTCTCTGAACTCTGATAAAAGACAGATATGTGAAATGGATAATTGATACAGATTTGTCTGAGAACAAGACCAAAAGATCTTACCAGGTGGTGCCCAGAAAACGTCCTGAAGGATGCCACATCACTCTTGCTACACGAACCGAATGGCCTTCAATATCTGCCACAGGCTCATCACTGCAAGAAATCCAAGCAAATCAGAAGGATACAACATAAGTATTTATTCAATATTTATTAGAGCATCCATTCTAGGCCAAAAGCATTGTTCTCACAGTGACCAAGCTGAACTACATCCAAAACAAATGGGTCAGCACTGGGGAGCTAATCAGAACAGCTTTAAATGTTAGGGAAAGGAGAAAACTTAGGGATTACTCAGTTCATTTTTCTTATTTTACGCATGAAACTGAAGTCCAGATAGAAGAAGTGACCAAACTCTCCCAAAATCACAATGTGCACAGCTGATATACCTGGGCTTAGAATATGTCTCCTGGCTCTAAATCTAAAGCTCACGCCATTATCCTAGGCTGTTTGGGTCTTTGCAAGTGACCTGAGACTAAACATTCTTATGGCAACAATGCCATAACTACAAATAACTACAAATGCTCAGGGATTTCTTTGCAAATTTACTTATTTCTGATTTAAGAATGTCCCTACTTTCCTTAACTATTGGAGGGTAAAAGAGCTGGTATGGCAGGACATGGGAAAATCTAAATGAAAAGCACATTTGAATGGCTGCCTCAAGAAAAGCATGGATCCTTTAATAATTAGGTCTCAAGGAACTGTAACATTTGACTATTCCAAACTGAACACTCTGAATTTGAAGTCAGGGATTATTTTGTCTTTGTATTTTCAACATTTTGCACACAGAAGATGCTTAAATGATTTTTACTCAATTGCATTTAGCCCTAAAATTCAGAACATAACCATTTTATATACAACTTTCCCAGAGATAAAAAATGCAAAGACAATTATTAATGTTGTAGAACAAAAAACAAAATAATACAAACTATCTACAATCCAATGAAATATGATATTTATTACTAAGCACATTGTTTGGCACACACAGAAGGCACTTAATATTTATTGAATAATTTACACTCAGCTGTTCACCAATTCACACTTTTAGTCAGGAAAACAAAACATTTCCTAAGATGTTCCCAATGCTTATGCTACCTGGAATTTAGAAAATAATCAGGAGCACTTCAGCCTGATATTAATTCTTTTTGCTTAATCTTCAGAATAATCGTCACATTTCAGCTAATGTGGCTATTCTGACACCACCAGTGTTGGGACACTGGGAAAAATACGCATGTTAGAGGTGAAGGGAAGGCCTGGTTCAACCAAATTAACTGAAAACAAATTATGAATGAGAATTTTTTTCTAAGTCCACAAAGAACAATTAACCCCAAAGCTCAGAGTTTAGTCTCATCTTAGTTGCTATTAAATCTAGCTACCTGGCAACAACAGAAAGACTTGAAACACTAGTGAAAAGGAATAAACATACACCCTAAAGAGAGCAATTAAAATAGGAAACTCTGTCAATGTGTATGCATAAGATTAATCAACTCTCCAGAGGAATAAATTTGCTGCAGCATTACCAAAGCCAATTAAAGCTCTCTAGACTAGTTGGTAAGTCAGTATGGCAGACTGTTATGCCAATTAACTTTTTAAAACATTTTTAATGATATTTTATTTTTCCCCAAATACATGCAAAAATAATTTTCAACATTCACCTTCAGAAAACCTTGTGTTCCAAATTTTTCTCCCTCTCTTCCCTTCTTCTCCCTCCCCAAGACAGCAAGCAATCTAATATTAACTTCAAAAAAACTCATGAGAAGGGAAAGGGACCCTCATAGGAAAAAGTTTGTGGCAGCCCTTTCTGTAGTGTCTAGAAACTGGAAACTGAATGGAGGCCCATCAATTGGAGAATGGCTGAATAAGTTATGGTATATGAATGTTATGGAATATTATTGTTCTGTAAGAAATGACCAGCAGGATGATTTCAGAGGGGCTTGGAGAGACTTACTGATGCTAAGTGAAATGAGCAGAACCAGGAGAGCATTATAGACGGCAACAACAATATTATACGATGATCAATTCTGACAGGTTCTCTTCAACAATGAGATGGTTCAAACCAATTCCAATTGTTCTGTAATGAAGAGAATCAGCTACACCCAGAGAGAGAACTATGGGAAATGAGTGTGGACCACAACATAGCATTTCCACTCTTTCTGTTATTGTGTGCTTATGTTTTTGTTTTCCTTCTCAGTTTTTTTTTCCTTTCTTTCTAGATCTGATTTTTCTTGCACAGCAAGATAACTGTATAAATATGTATACATATATTGGATTTAAGATCTGTTTTTAACATATTTAACACTGTATTGGACTACCTGCCATCTAGGGGAGGGAGTGGGAGGGGGAAGGGAGTGGGGGGAGAGGGAAAAAGTTGGAACAGAAGGTTTTGTAAGGGCCAATGCTGAAAAATTACCTGTGCATATGTTTTGTAAATAAAAAGCTATAATAATAATTTTAAAAAACGCCTGATGATAAGAAGTCTGCACACGTAATTGTATTCAGATATTGGCCAGCCAACACTAGCATCACTTTAGGCAACAGTATGCCAGTTAAAAAGACAACAAAAAAGCCATTTTGTTAGTACTAATAGTGGAAAGTACACTCTCACTAAAGGACTTTGACTCTGAAGAGGCTTTGCTACTTTGGCAATACAGCTGAACCAAAAACCCTTTATCTTCTCTATGGCTATCAGTGCCTTGCCAGAGAAATCATTAGTGGGCCCACTAACTACAGTGGACACCTAATCTGATGCAAAACTACAAAAGTTCACTAGGCTATTGTTTTCTTTAAAAAAGGCATTCTCCTAAGAGTAAACCTGGAACTCAGAGCTTAGTGAGAAAGCTGGGCATGCATTCCTCAATGGAAATAAAGAGTGAATCAAAAGAAAGAATCTTCTACTTCCCTTTCACATCCTAGTTACCATTCTCCGTGGAATACTTGTGGGATTAAATACCAGAGCTTCAGTTGAAAGCTCCTCTTTCAGTCAATCAGAAGTATTTATGTAACAAAAAGGAATCAAATTCAATAAGAATTTATCTTCTGACTTCTATGTACCAGGCAACACTACAAATACATAGACAAAACTTAACAGTCCCCTCCCTAAAGATGCTAATATTTTATTGGGAGAAAACATGTACACAGATAAATGTAAATTATAAACAAAGTAATTTCTGGGGGAAAAGGAAAGATTTAATATGAAGGACAAGTGGTTAGTAAGAGAACAAGGGTTTCTTCCAGAGGACACAATGGAAGTGTAGGGTAAAGTGGAAAAAAGACCCAGGAAGGGCAAAGGTTAATAACTCAGGGAGCTGCAGGGCAGCAGAATGTAATGCCCTTCATAAGAGCAGAGGTATCCCTAAGAAAGAGGAGGAAGAATGGGGTGGAGAATAAAGGGAAGTAGGGGAAAGAGGAAAGAGTCAGTGATGTCCTGGGGGTAAAGGGGGAGACTCTTTACAAAAGGGGTGAGGTCCTGTCTGAGGTACTCAAAGCATAGCCAGAATTCCAATAGACTTGTCATGGAAAAACATCACAAGTCAACAGCATCCAAAGAGAGAACTATGGAGGCTGAATACGGATCAAAGCATAGTGTTTTTTAACTTTTTTTGTTGTTTGGTATTTTTTTCCTTTCTCATGTTTTTTCCCCTTTGGTTCTGACTTGTGTGTGTGTGTGCGCGCACACACATGCACAGCATGACAAATATGGAAATATATTTAAAAGAATTGCACATTTATTTTTTTTTTTAGCAATAGCTTTTTATTTTTCAAAATACATACAATGCAAAAATAGTTTTCAACATTTACCTTTGTAAAACCTTGTATTCTAAAATTTTCTCCTTCTCTTCCCTCTCCCTCTTCTCCAAGACAGTGAGTAATCCAGAGGAGAGGGAGAAAAATTTGGAACACAAAGTTGTGCAAATGTGAATGCTGAAAACTATGTTTGCATGTATTTGAAAAACAAAATACTATTTACAAAAAAAAGTAACAAAACACAACCAGGTCAGGATTCATTCGAATGTTGCAATTGCTTACTCCAAGGAATTGCACTATCTCTCAAAAAAGCCCACTGCACTTAGGGATAGTTCTTCTTGTTAGGCTAAGACATTACTACTCTGTTGTGTGCTACACTGAGAATGGAGATGGAACTAGAGAAGAGATTATGACTTTCGATACCCTAGAGAAACTTTCAATAAAAAAGTAGAGGACAGGGGCTGGTGCTGATCCTTTTCTATGTGGGGACTGCCCCCTCAAAATTTATTTTCTATTTCACAGCACTTAGAGCTGGGAGGGATGTGAAGGATGGCAGACAAAGCTTACCTCTCCAGACTCCAGAGTTTCACAGAGCCATCAGCAGCACAAGAGGCCAGGTTGACATCTTTCTTATCCAGGGAAACAGTGGATTTGGGGTGAAAAACAATTGCTCCAACATTAGTGTTGTGGCCTAAAAGATAAAAATCATAACTAGCACTTTTTTTCCGTAAAATATACCATAATAATTGAAACATATTAAACAAAGGTTTACACAATAATAATGATATAGGCAGATAAACAGAAATGAAAAGTTTGACAGCAAAGATACAAAAAAATTTTTAAATCTATGGAAGTTTTAGTGTTTGTGAACATTAGAATGCGAGAGACTTGGTGAAAATGGGAAAACAAACAAAAGAGAAGAAATGACATGTAAAAAACCATGTTTAAAAAACATGTAAAAAATGTAAAAAAATAATGTAAAAAAACTTCCTTCTAAGAAGTAACCAAAAAAATCAAACTAAAAAAGCATTTACTGAGTATCTGCTTCATGCAAGGTTCTGGCCTGGGCCCTTTTCCCATTTTCCACTGGTGTTCTCATCCACTCCTATGAGTTCAATTCCCACCTCCTTGTAAACAATATCCAGTTAAAATATCACACCTTGATCTCTTTCCAACACTATTTCTTTAGCTACTTCTAGTTGGAAATATCTTGCATTTATTTTCCAGAGGCTTCTCAAATTCATCATGTCCCAAACAGACTTAATTCCCTTCTGTTACCCCCCTCTACATCTTCCTATTTTCATTGCAGAGTCACTCTTGATTCTTCTCTCCAGCCGCTTTCTGAAGAGTATTTAAAGTCCTTCACAGAGTGGCCCTCCAGCCTACTTTACCATTTTCCTGGCTTATTTCACTCCTCTTCAGCCCACTGTGTTCCAGACAAACTAGCCTATCTGCTGTCCCCCAAATTGTGTGTCTATTTTCTGTGTACCTTTGGACTGGCTGTCCCTTTTGCCTGTGACGCACTTGCTGTCTCACCTCAACCTCTTAGATATCTAGGTTCTTTTCAGGATCATCTCAGGAAAAGCCATTTCTGTTCCTCCAAATATTAGTGCTTTTTCTTTCCTCAAGGTAATAATATTTACTTAACTCTGTACATATATCTGATAAAATGTAATATACTAGAGAGAATAAACCACTTTTTTGAATTTGTTTTTGTCTTTATGTTCCCAGGATGCACAGTGCCATGAACCATAGATTCTTAGTAAATATCTATTGAAATTCAATTTAACTGAAGATATTTTCTACCAAAGAAGCAAAAAGAGGGTCGATAAAGACTAAAAAGTGTCTCACTGCTGAACATGAAAAGTAAACTTGGTCTTGGAAAGAGAATATATTCTAAGGAAGAAACTCCAACTTACCTCTTAGGGTATGCAGGAGGCTGCAATCAGGGACAGACCAGAGTTTGCACAGCCCGCTCCTATCAAACATAAAGGAAAGCATCTCAGCCAGGGCTGCTCTAGGAAGGAAAAAGTATCTTGATAACATTAGAAAAGGACAGTCTCTTCCTAACCCCCTCCCCCCAATCTGTGCATAGTGCAGCTAGAAGAAAGGGCAGTTTATCTTTGTAAAAGGAAAAAGGAGCAAGCAGGAATATGTCAAATCTACTCCTATGGCCTCACTGCCTGGATGCTTTCTGTTTGAAGCCTCTATTTAAGCACTGTGATCTTAGAGCAGGCTGCAAATGCTCCATCCTGTGTCTGACAAATGTAATCTAATTAAAAAAAAATCAAAAAAGAAATTAAAATCTACAATATAGTACAGCTCTAGAGCATCAAAGCTTGGGGATAGACAAGAATAGATAAGGAAATGGATGTGAGAAGAGTATATCTAAGTCCTAACACTGCTTTTTAATGAATTGCCCATCCCAAATAAAAATATCCCTATGAAATTAAGCTTACCAACATGCTGTGGCCAGGAGTTTGGAATTGGGACTAAAATGACAATAGGAGATGGGACGATCATCTCCAATCTGGCTGCAGAAGTTATTCAAAGACTGAAAAGAAAATAAATGGCAGTCACTAATCAAACCTCAATTTAAATTGCCAACCTCATCCTCAACCCAATTTGTGACTCAAGCAAGGCTAATTTTTTTTTTTTTTTTTTGCGTAATCTGGCTAGCAGATATCTATATTGATATCTTGTCCATGCTGAGAAAGATCTGAGACATCTCTTGGGATTCAACAGGCTGCTTTCTACAGGCCTGTTCTCTTAGCCATCACTTTGAAGGCTGGGGGAATGTCAATGGGAACAGTTTCAGGCTTGAGAGGGTGGGATTGGTAAACCAAGCAAAAACAGGCTTGTGCTAAGCAGAACACAGCATGTGGCCCTGAAAATTCAGGCCCTTCCTTAGGAAGTAGCAAGCTGAGCATGGGAACTGCTCACCCCTACTTTTCCTTCCCAACAAAAGATTAGGGCAGGAGATAAAGTGGACCGGAAACACTTTCAAGACAATAGCTTGAAGGATATCTCTTACACGAAGAGATTTATGTAATTCCTGTTTCTGGGATGTCCTAGATGTCTCTGGAATCTCTTTATGGAGACGGGCTTCTTCCAAGCGCTTCATTGCTCTGTAACATAGGATACCATCATCATTATCATCATCATCAAACATATTTTAAATGTCCATCTAAAAACAACACTATGATTGGCAGCACTAAACAAGATTAGTTTCTGTATTGCATTTCATTTAAACATTGCTTCTAAGGCTAATTCTTACATTTTGGGAGATAACACTAAAAGACAGGTCTCACCCCTTATCCTAGGGTCTCTCCTTACCTGGGTAGTGAATAATTAGCAATCCACAGCCTAGCAGTCTTTAGGTTGTTGGATCCTTCATGGTACCAAGTTTGTTGATACTGAGGAACACATTAAGAAAAGAAATGTCAGTCTGAATTTTCCTCTCTCACCATCACTCAAGGTTGAAAGGTCAGCAATGGCCACACTTCATGTGTCTTAGCCAATGACAAACTAAAAACATAGACATACTCAAAAAGCACATTTTCTATACAGCAGACATCCTAATTCTAATGGCACAAATCCTGAAAAAAATAACAGAAGAGAAATCCCTTCCCTACCTTGCAGGCTAACAGTTAGCAGGGACATCTTACCTCCTCTTTGGACTTTTTGGATTTTTCATCATCCTTTTTGGTCTTTTTTAAGGCATCTGTGCCAACCACAGAGAGAATATTTCTCAATCTGTAAAAAGCAGGTAAGGATTTAAACTTAGTTGGTATGAGATTTTTAAAAAATAGTATATAAAAGAAAATGAATTTGTATTTTGGGGTCCAGAATTCTGATTTTATCAGTTTGGGAAACTCCAACTATGAAATATCCTTCCATTGATACAGATTAGTTTTCATAGGTCAAAAAGAATTTGTTAAGTGCTTAGTGCTATTTCATGTGATCCAGCAATTCTTTTATAACTCTTTCTTAGAAAGTTTCTAGAATACTGAGAGAGGTAGTAACTTTGTTCATATTCTCACAAGCAAGGCATTAATTCAGGTTTTCTTAATTTTAAGGCTTGCCTCTACCCACTAACCCAAACTGTCCCTCATAAAAGACAACCACCATTAAAACTAAGTCAAAATTGCAATA
Source organism: Antechinus flavipes (assembly GCF_016432865.1). NCBI lineage: Eukaryota > Metazoa > Chordata > Mammalia > Dasyuromorphia > Dasyuridae > Antechinus > Antechinus flavipes. The sequence goes on from NC_067399.1 coordinate 498,055,005, forward strand.
GTTTTTCCCCACCCAAAAATCTCAATAAAAAAAAATTCATCTATTTCTATTTCACTATTCTTTTTCTCAGGCATCCCCATCTCCTTTGCAGGCTCTAAATCCTACTATGCCAACTTCCCAGAATCCAGAAGCTCTATGTCTCCTTAAGACAAGGAGGTCTCTCTGAAGCTAGCCAATTTCCCCAGATCTGTTCATCTTTGTAACATACACATGATTCTTCCCAATCCTTTAACACCAATGGCACTGCTAGTTTACTTTGCTTTAGGCAGCTACATGTGGAAGGTAAAAGGTATCACTGTCTTCTCAAGTGATACATAAAATGAATATCTATTCTTTCTCAGATAACTTTTTAAGCTTCAAACACATATATTAATCTAACACCAAATTCTAATGTTTATTTAAAATAACAGTGTTATTCAAGTAGCCTTTTCATTGTATTTTTAAAAGTCCTCTTCAAAACGGCTTAAGAACCTTTTAAGAATCACTTAAGCAGCTAGGTGGCACAGTGGATAGAGCACCAGCTTGAAGTCAGGAGGATCTCAGTTCAAATGTGACCTCAGACACTTAATACTTCCTGTTGTGTGACCCTGGGTAAGTCATCTAACCCCAATTGCCTCAGGGGGAAAAAAATCTAAAAAAGGCAAGTAAAATAGTAGAGAAATAAGATGCCTCAAACCAATGATCAAAGTCTCAGCTTCACTGATAAGCTCAAATCTTGTGACTAGATTATAAAAAGGAGAAAAGTTTCGATATTTTGGGAAGTTAGTTAGTCATTCAGAAATAATCACCTCTCTCTCCTTTCAGCAGGGCCTTCACCAAAGAGTGTGATTGGTTCACCCAAAGCTCGAAGGCAAGCCTTAACTTCCGAGTCATCCGTGGAAACATTGATTTGCCTGGCTCGCTTCCGTCGCTCAAACTCAGCCAACACTTCTGCTTGCCTTTCACTGATATGTTCTTCAATTTCAAAAACCTCCCCTATATAAAGAAAAGGCAATATAGAATATAGTGATCAGGAATTCATCCTCCAAAAATGAGAAAGAAAAAACTATAATTTACTATTTATACCTAATACCTAGTTTAAAATTTCACAGCTTTAAATTTGGAACTATGCTCAAAAAGTTATCAAGCTGTGCATACCCTTTGATCCAGCAGTGTTTCTACTGGGCTTATACCCCAAAGAGATACTAAAGAAAGGAAAGGGACCTGTATGTGCCAAAATGTTTGTGGCAGCCCTGTTTGTAGTGGCTAGAAGCTGGAAAATGAAAGGATGTCCATCAATTGGAGAATGGTTGAGTAAATTGTGGTATATGAACGTTATGGAATATTATTTTTCTGTAAGAAACGACCAGCAGGATGAATACAGAGAGGACTGGCGAGACTTACATGAACTGATGCCGAGTGAAATGAGCAGAACCAGGAGATCAATATATACCTCAACAATGATACTGTTTGAGGATGTATTCTGATGGAAGTGGACCTCTTTGATAAAGAGAGCCTTAATTGATCAAAGATGGACAGAAGCAGCTACACCCAGAGAAAGAACACTGGAAATGAATATAAACTGCTTGCATTTATGTTTTTCCTCCCGGGTTATTTATACCTTCTGAATTCAATTCTCCCTGTGCAACAAGAAAACTGTTTGGTTCTGCACACATATATTGTATCTAGGATATACTGCAACCCATTCAACATGTAAAGGACTCTTGCCATCTGGGGGAAAGGGGTAGAGGGAGGGAGGGGAAAAATCGGAACAGAAATGAATGCAAGGGATAATGCTGTAAAAAATTACCCTGGCATGTGTTCTATCAATAAAAAATTATTTAAATAAATAAATAAAGTTAATTGGAGCAGAGGGAAAAAAAAATTTCACAGCTTTAAAAGGAGGGTAAAGACTCAGTGCTTTCTCATTCCATTTGATATAATCCCAACTAAACAAAAGAGCAAAACCCAAAATTTTGAAAGGGCAGATTCAGGAGCCCAGAATTATTGACACATTTAGTAAATTAACTGTTTAGATATTTTGTTTAAAAAGAAAAAGAAAGGTGTAAGTTATAACCTTGTGTTCAAAGCAAAGATGATATAGAAACACTAATACATGACTGATAAACTCCCCATAAAAATAAAATTCACAATTCTGCGGATACTCTGACAGATGAAATCTCTCCTAGGGTTGTGGACTGAGTATTCAATTATTTATAAATAAATTATAAATAAATAAATCTCCTTGGATTCATTTATATAAGCTAAGACAGGATATTTTGAATCCCTTAGGCAATCTGGGAAAACCTATAAACCCCCTTATCAGAATGTTTTTAAGGAGTTCTTTTCTTTCTCCCACCCCCATTTTACAAATTGTTTTTTAAGGAGTTATTTTCTTTTTCTGGTTCACAAATTCTGGTTTTCTGGGAATTGTTTTCTTTTTCCATTTTATCAACTCTTTTAATGAGTTACATGCTTTTTCCAAGCAAGGTTTTCATTTCGTTTCCCCACTTTTCTTCGAGTTTTCTTTTAAGATCCTTTTTAAGGTCTTCTAATGGCCTGCTGTGATGGGGACCAAGTTATATCACCTTTTGGGGCTTCATCTGGAGACGATCTGCTTTTAGTCTCCTCAAGGTTTGAAATCTATTCTTCTCTTTCACTATAAAAGTTGTCAATGGTCAGAGTTCTCTTTACTTTTTTAGTCATTTTTAAAAAAAGTTAAGCTCTGCTTTTAGGGCAAAAGAGGTTTTCCAAGCTTCCTCTACAAGCCAGCCACAGCTGCACTGGGTCAGTGCTGACTTGCTCCCAGTGCTGGGTGGGCATGGCCAAGTCCCATGAGATTCTGACGGGTTCACTATTTATCCATTGTGTTTGTGTTGGATGTTTTCTAACTACTCTGATGATCTACTGGCTTGCAACCAGGGCAGAGTGGACAACACTGCTGTAGATTCCTTCTAGCAAATTCTCTACCACGTGAAGTCTGTTCTGCCCTGCGAAGTCCGCAGAACTAATTCAGAGGCTGGAATTGCTAATTAGTCTGAGGGTTGGAGGAGGTCAGAAAGAAATGTGGTCCTCTCTGCCAGAAGTGTCTGGTTTTCTTTTTATATGCTTCTTCTCAGAATGTTTTTAAACATACAAAATTAAATATATGACAAAACAAGGCTAACAAATTATAGCGATCTAAATACAGATTGAGGCAGCTAGGCAGCAAAGCAAATAGATTGCAGGTCTGGAGTTAGGAAGACCTGAGTTCAAACCCAGCTTTAGACACTTACTAGCTGTGTCAATTAAATCACGTAACCCTGATTGTAGAGGGCTGAAACTCTTGAGTCAATGCAATGAGGTTGGTTCGAGCACTTAAGGCTAATTACCGACTGGACAATACTCTATGGGCATGTGCTTGGGGAATGGCCCTTCCCACTATCCTGTGCTGGATCGATAACTGGTGTATACAGAGAAGTATAGGAAAGACTAGGAGGTGGAGTAAGACTAGCCAGAGTCACTTTGGTAGTAGACGAGGGAGAAGGAAGGTTGTGGAGATTCTGCTTCCATACACTTCAATCCTATCTCTAAAGACCAAGAATAAAGACTAAGGACTTTTGCTTACTCTGACTCCAGCTGATTCTAAGTTATCCAGGGTCCTAATGCGGTCATCACATTTGACTGCTTTAGTTTCCTCAACAGCAAAATAATGAGAAAGAAATGGCAAACCACTTCAGTATCTTTGCCTAGAAAACCTCAATGGGGTTACAAAGAGTTGGATACAACTAAACTAATTGAAGAACAAAATACAGGGTTATTCTAAAAATAATTTTAAAATGCATTTTAAAATCTTTAACATTTGATAACTTAAAACTGCAGAGTCTGGGATATCCTGGATTTAAACAAGCAAAAAATAAAACAAGATTATGTAGGATCATGTAAAAAAATTATTTCTAAAACTGGAACCAATACTAAGGATTCTTGGCTAAGTTGTGGTGTCTCAGTCGTTTAGATGTAGTATAAAGAGAAAGGATAAAGTAAAAACATAGGAAAAGAAAAAAAAAAGGAATAAACATAACCACACTGGTCCAAAACAATATTGTTATAACAATGTTAAACTTGATCTTTGAGGAAGCAGAATATGATTATATGAACTTACTCTAAACAACTTTCTAGGAAAAATACTTATAATCCATAGGAATACGCCTCTAAAAAAAATTTAGGAGAGAAAAGGGCCTCTGGAAAGATACAAGATAAGAATGATTCTACTTGGAGAACTCTAACATTAAAGATAGGCACATATGAAACTCTAACATTCAAAATTAGGTACCAAGGAAATACAAAGACAAGACATTCTATTCAACAATTTTGTCTTTAACTACTTTGTATATGTTTGTATTTATTCAAATTTATGAAATATGTAAGTATGCATATTACATTTGTGTGTATATATACAAAAACATATACATATGTATCTGTTGTCTCTCTGAGTGTAGGGAGTGTTTCATTCTTTGCAACTACATGTTTAGTGTGTAAGATAGTGCCTGGTACAGTATAAGCATTTAATAAAACTAGCTGATTTAGTCCCTACCTTAAAGGAATTACAAAATAAACAATCACATAATAAATTAATGTAATACAATTTAGAATATTAATCCCAAAGAATATAAAGTTCTATAGCAGGGGTCGTTTTTAAATAGGGGGCCAGTTCACTATCCCTCAGACTGTGGGAGGGCCGGGCTATAGTAAAAACAAATACTTTTGTTTTGTGGGCCTTTAAATAAAGAAACTTCATAGTCCTGGGTGAGGGGATTAAACGACCTCAGCTACCGCATCTGGCCCACAGGCCGTAGTTTGAGGACCCTTGTTATGGGATCAGATAAGTTCTAGAAATATGGGGATGAAGGAGGCAAGTAAAATTTAGCCTTAGAGACACAATTTACAAACCAATTTTGTAAAGAGAAGTTCAAGGAAAGATTATTATTGACAATGCAAAACGTATTTTTATAAAGATTCAATGTAAAGGCAGAAGGCACCTAGCTTACAAAATCCTTATTTAAGGCCAGGCAGAATAGTCAAAACAAAAAACTGGTTCAAAATTAGTCTTACCAGATGTTATGTTAATATTTCCAGCCTCAATTCCAGCTTTAATTCCTTCTTTCCCCAACATCCCTGATTCCCCTCTGGCAAGACGCTCCTTCTCTTTCTCTTCCAAACTGCCATAGTAGATATGAGGCTTCTTCACCACAGGAGAGGCAGTGTCTTCAGGAGTCCTGCTAGGGGTTTTGGTTGCCTATAAAATCAAACAGCAGAATTAGCCTAAAGTAAGAGCTGGAACAACCTTCTGAGCTGCTTGTAGTATTAATTCTGCAATCAAATCCTATTCTTTATTCTATAGCTCTATAGCAAGATAGCAGATGGAGCTCTTTTCCCCCTCAGATAAGGCAGGAGTTGTTTTTTCACGTATGTGTCCCATAAGAGCATTCTTTGGACAAGAAATGTGTTGGATGAAATTAACAAACTCTGTCTTTCAGTGATTTTTCGAAAAATGATATTTTGATGCTTTGTTTATTTTATGAAATTGTAAAGCCTCTGAAGAAGGACCTCTCTTGGAGCTCCAGACTGAGTGTTCATTTATGCTACATATTAAGCTGGGGGCAGCTAGATGTCTTAACGGATAGATTCAAATTGGACTTCAGAAACACAACACTTTCTAGTGCAAATCACTTATCTCCAATTGCCCTCTTCCCTCCACTCCTCCCCCAAAAAAGAAAGAAAAAAACCTAAGCTTGCAATCATGAATTTGACATTGACAATGAATTATGTCTCCTTAGATTCATTTAGATAATAAATGTTTTCAAAGGAAAACATTTTGAGAGAATTTACCTCTGGTTAAACTAAATGAAATTCTAAACCAGGGGCTAGTTTTTCACATTTCATGCATACTACTTTAATCTATATAGAACTTTATAAATATCAAAGTATTTATACGTGCATAATCTCATTTTATCTTCAAAATAATCCTGTGAAGGCAGAAGGTTAAGGTTATCACCTTTTGATACAACCTTAGAGTTGAAGAGTCTAGGTCTTTTAGTCCATCCCTCAAGCATTCAAATTCTGTTCTTTCCTAACTGATGGTGAACTCACCATCTCTAAGACTTTCCCACGACTCTTGTTAGAAAGTCCTCCCCAAATCCTGAACTACTTCTTGCCTCTCGCCGCTTTCCTTTTAGAGATGACGAACTGGGATTAAGTGATCTGACCAAAGGCACAGAGCTAGGAATGGACAAAGCCACGACTAAAACGCAGGTGATGGAACACGAAATGTCAGAGGGGAGAAGAACGCAAGGCGGTATCTAATCTAGTGCACACTCTTTACCGGAGGACATGGAGCGAGGAATTACCAAGTCTGAGGAGAGCTGGGAAGAGATGACAAATCTCCCACCTCCCGGCATATGGCCATTTATAATAGCCATGCCCTCTTTTAGAACTCCAATCCCCGCCAACTTCAAACCCCCAGCTGTGGCCTGAGGTCCCTCTGGAGGGCCCCCAAGCTCAGGAGGCTATCCCCCTGCCCCTGCTCTCCCTGAACGCGGGTTCTATGGAAGCGACAGAAGCCAATTCTGACTCCCAAACATGTGGGCAGAGAGCTCCCAATCAACCCCACACACCAAAGCCAGAGCCTCACCGTGGCCGAAGCTCGAGAAGAAGCCATGTCGTGGTGGGAATTTCAATCACCGGGGGAACAAACCACCACAGCCACCGACTTCAGCGCCGGAGCGTTCAATCCACGCTCAGGAGAGCGGAAACTTCGAAACGCACCGGAAATAGCGTACAACCGGAACTACACGGAGTCCGCCAGCCCAGGGGAGGCGCAGAGCAGGCTTGGGGAGTCTAGTCATTGCCAAGGAGTATCTTTTCCGGCTTGTAGGATAAGGCTCAGAGCATTCTGGGAGGCGTAATCGGTAGCGACGAATAAGGAAGGGACTGCGAGGCATCCCGGGAAGCGTAGTCCTTGCGATTGAGCCTACTGTAGGTTGGTAGGTACAGGGAAAGGCAGAGTGGAGCGGGCTGGCGCGAGTAAGGATCTGAGAAATCGGTTTTACCCTGGGACTGGGCTAAACCAAACTAAGCCAAGCGAGGGGAGGTGGGTGTTAGGATGAAGAGTTGCTTCGAGCCAAGCACCTAATACTGGGGAGGGGAGTCCGAGGAGGGCGGAAAGGGAAGGGAACGCGATCTGGGAGGGAGGAGGAGCCGGAGGCAGGCGGACGAGCTTCGGGTTCCAGTCAGCTCCGATTTGATGGCCTGCCCCTCTGCTGCCATGGAAACGTTGACCCTGACCTCGACAATCTATCTCCTTTCCCCCATCTAATCCCACTGACTTGAGGGGGAGTGGGTCAGCTCTCCCATTTTACAGATGGAAAAACTTAGGGCCGGGGAGTGAACCCGGATTTGAGGTTGGGGCACTCCCTCCACCCCCCACTTTCGCCATCATTTCCTTTCCCGACGTTTCTCTTCTCCTCCTCCTCCTCTCATTAAGGAGATAGGAAAAAAAGTTTAGATGGTGGGGAATGGGAGCCACTGAGAAATTGCTTACCCTTTTGAGACCACTATATATTCCGTTGATATGCTGACCCTGCCGTTTGGTCCATCTCTCAGATCCCTTGCCATGAACTTTGAACACAGGAGTAAAGTGGGTATGGAGAGTGTGTTCAGTATGCCCAGAATTCCAAAACACAGTAGGAAATCATATGCTGGCATACATACTTATTGAGGAACTTCTGTCTATCCAGGGCCAATAACTATTCTTTATTACAAAAAAAGAAGGAGCTATATAATATGCAGAAAGGTTGTTAAATCAATCCTGATAATTGGGGAAGTTAATATTGCTAATAGGAATCTATTAGGAGAGGAAAGAAAAATATTCAGAAATGACATCATAAGAAAAATCATTAAAACTTTTTAAGGATATGAAAAGCCAAAAAAAAAAAGGCTCTTTAAAATTTAGATCATGAAGCTAAAAAATAAGACCCTAGGATTGTTGATTTGTGATAATGTGATCCTCTAAAGATATCTTAGTATATATCTATACAGTTGTTTATTTCTCTTTTTTATTACTTGAAAAGCAATTTGCATCAAGTCATCCTATGTGTATGTGTCAAAGAGAATTCTCTTAGGATTAGGAAGCCAAGCACTTTTACAATCATTTTGAAATGAAATGAAATTATTAATTATGCTTTTAAAGGTGATCACAAATCCATAAAAACCCCCTTGAAGGGCATTAAACTGATTGTTACTATCCATTCCATAAATGGTAATTCACTATGAATTAAGGAAAGTTATTTTTAAGCTGTTTGTCAAATTTGTACATTTCCCTGAGAATGCTTTATTAAAGGACTTCTCTTGATTTTATATCAGAATCATTAATACTTAATGCTTCCTGAAGTTTAGGAGGTTGTGTGTACATTTATGGTATCATTGTTTGGCTTTTATGTGTTTGTTTGCAGACACATCTATCACCACCAGAATATGGTGGAGCTTCTTCCTTCTCCCTAAATTTTGATAGCTCAGTGGATTTGGCTTATAGGTGTTGAACTATTACCAGGATGCTCCGTCGAAAACCTACTCGCCTGGAGCTGAAGCTAGATGACATTGAGGAATTTGAGAGTATCCGGAAGGATCTAGAGGTAAGCTGCTACATCTTGGGAGTTGTTTTGTTTGTTTTTGCTGAGGCAGTTGGGGTTAAGTGACTTGTCCAGGGTCACACAGCTAGGAAGTGTTAAGTGTATGAGGCCACATTTGAACTCAGGTCCTCCTAACTTCAGGGCTGGTGCTCTATCTACTGTGCCACCTAGCTGCCCCTGGGGGTTTTTTTTAGGGGGGATTTGCTATCTTAGTCTAAATATTCTGTCTAGGAGAGTATTTCAGTCGGGAGAAGAATCCTAAAAAGAGGGTAGGTGTCCACATCATTACTTGAAAGAACCTTGATTTGAAAGTCACTTCACAGAAAAATAATCACTTTTATACAGAATACATGTATAAATTTGAAACAATAATAAAAATTTTTATATTATGTAGCAAGAAGGGCAAACCACACATGAATCTGAAACTCAGTCATTTTGCATGTTGTAGTGAATATGAATAGTTTTTATTATGTATTTTAAAAGTTTGATGGACTGCTAAGTGGTATGGTGGATAGTCTGGAGTCAGGAAGACCTGAGTTCAAATACAACCTCAGACACTAGTTTTGTGACCCTGGGCAAGTCACTTACCCCTGTTTGCCTCAGTTTCCTCATCTCAAAAAAAGGATGGCAAATTACTTGAGTATCTTTCCCCCCAAAAAAACCCAGATGGGGTCACAAAGAGTCATACACAACTGAAAATAACAAAACTAACCAAGACTGAACAAAAAAAGTTTGAATTTAATTATGTCATCAATTACATATATTTACTCTAAAAATAGTATGAAATTTTTCTATTATTAAAATGTTTTGTAAACCAGCTTTCCTTTCCTCTAAAGAACTGTAGAATGCTTTCAGCATCATAATTTTTAACTTTAACAAAACTCAAGAGGAGTATAACCTGGGCCTCTGGTGTGTCATCATCCTTCACTCCATACTTGTATGAAGGCTTTCAGCATGAGCCTTGTTGGGAATGCACCCTTATTTGCCTCCTGCTGGCTATGTGTGTTGGGTATAAAGGAATGTTACAGACTCTATGGGTTCAGAGCAAAGCCAGAGATCTTAAGTGAAGGGTCTATATGAGGACCAGAGAGCACAGTTTGGGAGTTCAAAAAGAGAACCACAAATGTCAAATTGAAAAACTAGAAGTGAAGCATACACTTTGGGCACAGGGTTTCAAGGAAAGTTTCTGGACTAACAGGCATCGTGAGTCCAAAGGCATTTTGCCCAGAGGAGAATGAGGATTTAGGGCTTTACAGCTGTATTTTGTGCCAGGACTTCAGGTTTCCCAGAACCTAGGAGCCAGAATTCTGGTTTTCTCTGTTGATTTCCTCATTGGGAACTTCACATACCAATGAAATCACTGGTTGAATCCAACCCTCCCATCTCCCATCACCAATCAATTTCCACAGTTTTTTTGAGACTAAGTCTCAGCAGGCTGATTTCAGACAAGCCTGAAGAGACTTACATGAACTGATGCTAAGTGAAATGAATAGAACCAAGAGAGCATCGTACACAGCAACATTAAAATTATGTGATGATAAGCTGTGATGGACTTGGTCTTTTAAACAAGGAATAATTTAAGGCAATTTCAATAGACTTGTGATGGAAAGAGCCATCCCCATCCAGACAAAAGAGATGGAAGATAAATCACAGCATAGTATTTTGACCTTTTTTGTTTGCTTGTTTTGCTTTCTCATTTTCCCCTTTTGACCTGATTTTTCTTATGCAACATGATAAATGTGGAAATATGTTCAGAAGAATCGCACATGTTTAACTTGTATTGTGTTGCTTGCTGTTTAGGGGAGGAGGAGGAAGAAAAATTTGGACATGGTTTTACAAGGGTGAATGTTTAAAACTATCTTTTCATGTATTTTGAAAAATAAAAAGCTATTATTTTTTAAAAAGAGAATAAGTCTTGGGGGGACAGTTAAGAAACTTTGGTTGTAATGAGGCTTATGAAATGCCAGCATATTGAACTTTGACTCTGCTGCATCAGCTAATCAATGTTGAGTCACTAGTGTCACCAATACAATTAACATGAAGATTTGTCCAGTCAGCAGAACAGGTGGACATTACAAGAAAAATAGAAGTCAATCAGGTTGGTGCACTGCCACATTTCAAGATTTAAAACACAGCACTGTGTACATGCATAGGCTTTTCAGATGACTATTTCTTAGGGCTGATGTTGCATCCATAGTCAGACTCTAGTCACTAAATTAGGTGTTTGTACAACAAAAGTTCACTTTGGGAAGTACATGGAGTGGTGGTGATGGTGATAGAGGAATGAATACTGCCTAAAAAGATTCATGTAGCAACAATGAATAACTATTTCATTTAGCAATTTTCTTTCCTTTCATGGCTTAAAGCAATGTATATAGTAACGTGTGTGTGTGTGTGTGTGTGTGTGTGTGTGTCCTGTAAAAGAATAAATATATTTACCTTCTGATATTTGTAGATCATATGGCAGGAAGCTAATTAAGACAGTCTCTGATATGTTTTACACAGTGGTTTCAGAAGCTTGCTTTTTTAGTTCTTTCTCCCCAACTTTCTCCCCCAAAAAGCCTTTTGTTGTTGTTCAGTCATGTCTGACTCTATGACCTGATGTGAAATTTTCTTGGTGAAGATACTGGACTACTTTGGAGTTCATTTTACAGATGAAGAAACTGGAGCAAATAGGATTAAGTGACTTGCCTAGCATCACACACCAATAAATATCTGTGGCCGAATTTGAACTTATAAAATTGAGTCTTTCTGACTCTTAGGCCCATCACTCTATTCACTATGTCACAGAGCTGCCCTAAAAATCTCCTTGAGCAGAAATTTAATTATACTACTTATTAGTGGCATAGATTAGAGATCTAGTTGCTCCAAGTCATTATTAATCAGAGAAATGGAAATTAAGACGACTCTGAGATACCACTACACACCTGTTAGATTGGCTAGAATGACTGGGAAAGGTAATGTGGAATGTGGGAGGGGATGTGGGAAAACAGGGACACTGATACATTGTTGGTGGCATTGTGAATACATCAAGCCATTCTGGAGAGCAATTGGAAACTATGCTCAAAAAATTATCAAACTGTGCATACCCTTTTTTTTTTTTTATTTAATTTTATTTAATAATAACTTTGTATTGACAGAATCCATGCCAGGATAATTTTTACACAACATTATCCCTTGCAATCACTTATGTTTCGTTTTTTCCCCTCCCTCCCTCCCCCCCCCCCAAGATGGCAAGCAGTCCTATATATGTTAAATATGTTGCAGTATATCCTAGATACAATACATATTTGCAGAACCGAACAGTTCTCCCGCTGCACAGGGAGAATTGGATTCAGAAGGTAAAAATAACTCGGGAAGAAAATCAAAAGTCAAATAGTTCACATTAATTTCCCAGTATTCCTTCTTTGGGTGTAGCTGTTTCTGTCCATCATTTATCCAATGAAACTCAGTTAAGTCTCTTTGTCAGAGAAATCCACTTCCATCAGAATACATCCTCATACAATATCGTTGTCGAAGTGTATAATGATCTCCTGGTTCTGCTCATCTCACTTAGCATCAGTCCATGTAGGTCTCTCCAAGCCTCTCTGTATTCATCCTGCTGGTCATTCCTTACAGAGCAATAATATTCCATAACATTCATATACCACAATTTACCCAGCCATTCTCCAATTGATGGGCATCCATTCATTTTCCAGTTTCTAGCCACTACAAACAGGGCTGCTACAAACATTTTGGCACATACAGGTCCCCTTCCCTTTTTTAGTATCTCTTTGGGGTATAAGCCCAATAGAAACACTGCTGGATCAAAGGGTGTGCATACCCTTTGATCCAGTAATGTTACTACTGGGCTTATACCCCAAAGAGATCATAAAGAAGGGAAAGGGATCTGTATGTGCCAAAATGTTTGTGGCAACCCTGTTTGTAGTGGCTAGAAACTGGAAAACGAACCTAACCCTAACCCTTTTATATTGTGATGAACTTCATTTTGGGAGCAGAGTTTTTTTTATTTTGTAATATTCCTGCAATGAACTGCATAAGAGGGAGGTCAGTATAAGATAGATTGAAGGTCAATCTTGAGAGACAGAATTTACTCCATAAAGTATATGAGTTTAGAAAATGAGGAAGTTTATTTCCAAAAGACAGATGGAAAGGACCATGACCAAGAATCAAAAGTAAACATAACAAAATTATAAAGATCAAGCAAGATCAAATGAAAACATATGAGAAAACATTTCCAATCTACAACTTGGTGGCAGTGGGAGATCCACAGATGTTTTATGCTGCACATGTTTCGGGGTTTTCTCAATCTACTGATCAATTATGCTGACCTCACCCAACAACTGGAAAATGGTTAGGTATATTGTGGTATATGATTATTATAGAATATTATTGTTCTGTAAGAAATGACCAGCAGGATGAATACAGAGAGACTGGCGAGACTTACATGAACTGATGCTAAGTGAAATGAGCAGAACCAGGAGATCATTATATACCTCAACAACAATACTGTATGAGGATGTATTCTGATGGAAGTGGATTTCTTCGACAAAGAGATCTAACTCAGTTTCATTTGATCAAGGATGGACAGAAGCAGCTATACCCAAAGAAAGAACATTGGGAAATAAATGTAAACTGCTTGCATTTTTGTTTTTCTTACCAGGTTATTTATACCTTCTGAATCCAATTCTCCCTGTGCAACAAGAAAACTGTTCGATTCTGCACACATATATTGAATCTAGGATATAAGGTTACATATTCAACTTGTATAGGACTGCTTGCCATCTGGGGGAGAGGGTAAAGGGAGGGAGGGGAAAAGTCGGAACAGAAGTGAGTGCAAGGGATAATGTTGTAAAAAAAAATTACCCAGGCATGGGTTCTGTCAATAAAATGTTATTTAAAAAAAAAAAAGAGTGGAGATCTAGTAAACCTGGAGAGGTTTAAACTTTTTTTAAACTTATGTCTTATGAAAAGTATTTGATCAGATAAAATATTTTGAATTTACTATTTTTAAGTGATCAGAGAAAACAATAGCAGAATAATGAAATATAGAGGCAATTAGGTATCATGGTGGATAGAATACTGGAAGTGGATTCAAGAAGATTCAAGTTCAAATATGGTTTCAGAGATTTGCTTTGTGAGGCTAGTCACTTAGCCTCTATCTGTTTCCTCATCTGTAAAATGGGGATAATAATTACACTTATTTCCCAGAGTTGTGAATACAAAATGAGATCATATTTGTAAAATACTTTACAAACCTTAAAGTATTACATAAACATCATCATATAGTAATTTAAGTATCTAATGAAAGATTTCAGATTTAACATTTTTTTATCATTACCTCTTAGGAAGCTATTATCATTTTCAGTTTTATTAATTTTCATAATCAAGATAGAGAGGTTTAAGATACTCATTCACTAGTCTGCTCATTTTGAAAAGGTAATAAGTGAAAAAAAGAAAAGAAAAGATAGTAAGTGAAGCAGAGAGTTTGTAAATTCAAGGTAGTCATTTTGTGAGTGGGTGCAAAGTTCTTTATAAAAGATATTTATTTACCAGACTTTATATCAAAATTTTGAAAAAATTAAAGCTCTTGTTAGTTTCCTTTTTCTTTATCATGAGTATTCTGAACAGTACACTAATTCATTCATGCATTATTTCTAAACTTTTTCTATTTTCAGACCCGTAAAAAACAAAGAGAAGAGGTGGATGTGGTGGGAGCCAGTGATGGGGAAGGAGCTATTGGCCTGAGCAGTGACCACAAGACCCGAGAACAAATGATCAATGACCGAATTGGTTATAAGCCTCAGCCCAAACCCAATAATCGTTCCTCTCAGTTTGGAAGCTTTGAGTTTTAGAATTTATAGAAAAAACTATCCTGTGCCTTACTTTGAAAAAGCAATGAGGTGAAGGAAAAGTTAAAATATTTACAGAACTGAATGCTTGAAGATTATCGGAATAATTTGCCTTCTTGAGATCCTAGTGAGGCTTAGTTTCTTTATTCAAGAAAAATTTGAACTATAGTTGGTGTCTGGAACATTGTCATCTTCCTCTCCAGAGAAATTGTATTTTGTTTTTGAAAATAAAGACAAGAAATAAATAAGTAATAAAAATAAAAATAAAGACAACTTTAGAAAATGAAAATTTTTAGTTGACTCAATTACCAATGAGTGGGAACATATGTTTTAGCCCCAAGAATCCAAGTGGATGTTGTTTTGGAGAATAAAAAAATGTTCTTCATTAGAATCTACAATAACTGAAGTTTTTCTGTCATTTGGTAGTATATTTGATGAAGAGCATCTGGGGGTACCCTTGCAGGCTAGGTTAGTGTCATCCTTTTCATATCTAAGTAGTTTTCTTTGTGCTTTTCTACATTCTTCAAAAGTTATGTGTAACGACCGCACTAGCATCCAGGACGCCCCAGAATCAGCGGGAGTCAGGATAAGCAAAAGTCCATCTTTATTCTTGGTCTTAGATTCAGGATTTAACAGGATGGAAGCAGAATCTCCGCAACCGCCCTCTCCTCTTCTACCACCAAGAGTGTGTCCCTGGCTAGCTTTACTCCACCCTCTAATCCCTCCTACATTCCTCTATACATCAATCATTGAGCCAGTATGCCCAGTGGAAAGGACCATTTTCCAAGCATATGCCCATAGAGTACTGTCCAATCAGTAGTTAGCCTCAAGCGCTCAGCAGTCCCAACCTCAGTGCATTCCAATAGTTTCAGCCCTCTACAGTTATGGACAAGTCTAGATGATTTTCCTTCGGCTCAGGATTTCCTGAAACTTTCTCCATGCCTTTGGGAGGCTAAGTTCGTGGCAGGCCCCATTTTCAAACTGGCTTACACCTTCTCTTTCTTTCTCTCATTTTGTTTTTCCAATCTTCAACAGGAAAATAAAGGAAAACATAACCAATCCTTGTAAGAAATAGGTAGTCAAGCAAAATAAATTTATGCTTTGCCATGTCTAAAATCAGATCTCATTATCTTGCAGCCACCCCTTCTCTACCTCCAGCTTCCAGTGGAAGTGAGAAGAGATGGGTGCCCCATGTGTCTCCAGGTTCTGGAGAAAGGAGGGTATGTTACCTTCTCCCTCTGCTATCTCCCACCTAGACTTCCACCTTCTGTGGGAGTGGAATGTAGAGAGGTGGGCATCTTACCATTGCATCCTGAGCATCTTCTGTTTAATCTCAAGCCGCATGTGGAAGAAATGTCATTCCATCACACCAGCCTCCTGTTCTGAGATGAGGGAAAGGGAGCCATTCACCAGCCAGATGTCCTGCCTTGGGAGAAGGAGCATATTCAATACTATTTCTGCTCCAAGTTCTTATTTCCTCATTTGAATTGTCCAGTGCTCTGAAGAGATTGAGATCATAATATTACTGACAATGAAAATATACAAACTTTTCACTTAAATGATTAATAACTTATCTCCTCCCCAGCCCCGTGATTCTGAATCTTAGTATATTGTCATCTAATCCCCTCTTCCCAGTTCCCCAGAGGATGATTCCTTATATACATAACACACACCCAAACAAATCTCAACTAAAAGCTTCCTATCCCTTTTCTTTTACCATTCCTTCCATTTTCTGACTCTCATTGAGACCTCGCTCCTTCTGGATGACACAGCTTCCTGGCCTTCCCATCCAGTACTGGCTTTACTTTTATTCATTCTCCATTCTTCCCCTTCTCACTCCCCCACTCCTCCCCACACCCCAAATACAATACTCATTTGCCATTATTATTTTCAGGTTTTCCTCAATGAGTCCAGTACCTGGCTCACAATCTTTCTTTCCCAATTGTTCTCCTACAATGGGACTTCAGCATAAACATTGATAGATACCCCTCTTTTAGTTGATACTCCCAAGTCCTCAATTTGATTTTCCATGACCTACTCCTTTACCTTATTTCAATCACAGAAAGTTGATCATACCCTTGATTTTGCCAGTATCCATAAATGAATCACCTCTGTCTTCATGCACTCAAATTTCCTTGTCTGATTATAGAGGATTGGCCTTCCACCTTCGTCTGGGCCTCCCAAAACCAAACCCTTTTCTTAATCTACAATGAACTCTAATCCTTTAATTCAGTTCTCTCCCTGGCCTTCAACCCCATATTAGCCAGTCATTCAATCAACAAGCATTTGTTAGGGGCTTAATATGTGCCAGACTTGGGGATACAAAGAAAGACAAAAACATTATCTCCAAGAACTCACATCTTAATAAAGAAATTATATACAAAATTTAGTACATATAAAATATGTAGAGTTGATTGGAAGTCATCCCTTAAAGGGCAGGCACTACCTGTTTGAGCCAAGTCTTGAAGGAAGCCAGGGAAGCTAAAGGGGAGAGCATTCCAGGCATAAACTAAAGCATGTGACAAGGAGTAAAGTAATTTTGGCATTTTTTCCCTCCTTTACATTTTTAAATTTTGAATTTAAGAAATATAATAAGCATTTCCAAAGCAGAATAGAAAAAAGATTTCCCTGCAAATCTATTGCGTTCTATTATTTTCCTTTTAAATATATAATAAAGTTATATCTTTTTTTATCTCTCCTTCCCCCTCATGACCACCATGAGACACAAATATGTATATATATGTGAAACCATACTATACATATTTGTATTTATCAGTTGTTTCTGTGGATGTTGATAGCATTCATTGGTCTTTTGTAGTTAATTTGGGTATTTATAACTAAGAATTACTTGGTCACTCAAAGTTGTTCTTATTATATACAATGTTCTTTTGGATATACTTGTTTTGTTCTTCATTGTTTTCATGCAACTCTTTCCATGTTTTTCTAAAATCATTGAGCTCATTATTTCTCGTAGTATAGTAGTGAATCATATCAACACAATCACATATCACAACTTGATTA
The DNA here is from genome assembly GCF_016432865.1 of Antechinus flavipes. Taxonomy (NCBI): domain Eukaryota; kingdom Metazoa; phylum Chordata; class Mammalia; order Dasyuromorphia; family Dasyuridae; genus Antechinus; species Antechinus flavipes. The sequence goes on from NC_067399.1 coordinate 498,072,523, forward strand.
GCCATTCCACAATTGATAGGCATCCCTGCAAAATCTAGTTATTTGCCTACCATAAGGGAAAATGCTATAAACATTTGAGAACATATGAGTTCTTTCTTTTTGCCCTGATCATCTTGGAAAATGGCCTTAATAGTGGTATTCCAGAGTCAAAAGGTATAGTCACCATGAAGGGTATAGCATTCTCCAAAATCTAAAAAGAAGAAGGGAGGGATGGGTAGACAAGGAAGCAAAGGGTGAGAGAAAAAGACAAGGGAGGGATTTATGGGTGAGTGGAGATTAAGTAATAGCAAGGCAAATTAAAGAGCAGAATTAAAGCAAAGAGTCAGCAAGGATAGGAAAGATGCATGTGTATGTATATATTCACATATATACACATAAATATATCCTTTCTTAACTATAACCTCCTTGAGAATGAGAAGGGGATGAAAGAGAGGAGAAAGAATTTAAAGTAAAAAAGCTGTGCAGCAGAGAACAAAAGAAAAATTTACAAGGAAGTAAAGAAAAGATGGACACTTAGAAATATGATTTCTTTTATTAATATACTTTCATGAACTGGTAATCTGTTATATATTTTGAATCCTCTCTGATGTTCTGCTGAGCACATGACAGTGTTCCCTTTTATTTCATTTTGTTTTGTATTCCTTTTTTTAATTTTTCTTATTCTGTCTTTTAAAATAAAATAAATTGGGGGGAACAAAGGATACAGGACATAATTTGAAAGTGCTCTCGAAAATGATTGAATTAGTTCACTTTTCTACCAATTACTATCTCAATTTTTCCACATCCCCTCTAACATTTATTGTTTTCCCCTTCTTTTGTTTTAGCCAATCCAATAGATATAAAACGATGTCTCAAGGTTGTTTTTTTAAATCTGCATTTCTCTAAGAATAAACCAATATTGCTAAACCGCCTTCCTTGACATTTTTTCATTAGTTCCTTTGATTTTCTTGACCTTTTGTTCTTCCAAATGAATTGTTATTATTTTTTTTAATTCAGCAAAATAATTTTTTGGTAATTTAATTGGGGTGGCATTGAACATAAGGATTAATTTAAGTAAAAGTACAAGTTTTTCAAAGCCAAACAAAGGAGCTTATTTTTGATCTTGGAGGTATTATAGAGCCACTGAAGTTTGGGTTGTCCGTAAATATTTTTAGAATTGATAATATATGACTCTTAATAAGTGTAGCTAGGTGGCACAGTGGGTGGAACACTGGCCTTGGAATCAGGAAGACTCGTCTTCATGAGTTCAAATACTGTCTTCAATACATACTAGCTGTGTGATCCTGGGCAAGTCACTTAACTCTGTTTGCCTCAATTCCTCATTTGTAAAACATATTGGAGAAGGAAATGGCAAACCACTCCAGTATCTTTGCCAAGAAAACCCTGAATGGGGTTACAAAGAATCAGATATGACTGAAATGATTCAAGAGCAACTAAAACTGCTATCCTGTCTATGACAGACTAATTAAAAACAACTTTCTCAACTTAGCAGTCTCTTTCTCAAAGTACTTACTGAAATTACAATTAAATATTTCAACTCTTCACCCAAAACTCTGATCCTCAAAATTAATCAAAGTGTTAATCATTTTGCACAAAAACAATTATTTCCCAATTCCAGAATGAGTAATTAGTCCCAAATGCATACTTTATCTTCCCTGATCATTACACAATCAAGTTCTCTGTAGGTTATTAAGGACAAAATTTTACTGCCCCATTGGCAATCCCATGAAAACTAGAACTACATATTGTTGTCAGTTTCCCTCTGATAAACCCTCATTTAATTATCACTAATCTCCCACTCTTACACTAATTAAAAAAGCTGCCCAAAGTGGTTTTCCGTGCAAAATTAATTATATATACTAAGAGGTCTATTCTAAAACAAAGTCATTCCAGAGAAACGAAGAGTTCTAGCTGAAAACTAACAGAGTCCTTCATTTTCTAGCTATGTTTAGGTATCAGATCAGTAGAAGTGATCTATGAAAGTCAGTCTGCTTTCCTCATCTTTACCCAGAGTGAACCAGTTCACTTCTATTGTCTTCTTCTTTTGAGTCCCTTTCCTCCTTATTATTCATACCCTGCTAAGCTTCCAGCTTGGATAACTCCCATCAGCTACTGCCTATGTTCCTACATACTGACTGCTGAACAAAATGGAAGAAAAATCATTCCACCTTCTTGACCAGGGCCTATATATATTTATGTTACATAACTTGAACCGGCCCTCACTGTTGCTAGACAATCCTTCTGCATCATCCTAATTCACAATTCAACTTTCCACAGTGACCCTTTCCAAATCTCCCATGGTTTTCCCCTCACTACTCTTAAAGCTGAGAATCTTGAATTATGTTATTTTTTAAAATTAAATCTTTTTATTTTTCAAAACATATGCATGAGAGGGCCGCATGAGAGGGCCACAAGGGAGCGGAGTGGATACAGCACCAGACCTGAAGTTCAAATGGACCTGAGTTCAAATTCGCCCTAAGACACTTAACACTTCCTAGCTGTGTGACTCTGGCCAAGTCACTTAACCCTAATTGCCTCAGGGAAAAGTAACAAAACATATGTATGATCAATTCTTGAACATTAGCCCTTGCAAAACCCTGTATTCCAATGTCCCCCCTTCTCCTATGCCCTCACCTAGATGGCAAGTAGTTCAATATATTTTAAACATGGTAGAAATATGTTAAATCCAATATATGCATACATATTTATATAATTATCTTGCCACACAAGAAAAATCAAATTAAACCAGAAAATTAAAATAAGAAGCAAAATAAAATACAAGCAAACAACAGAGAGTGAAAATGCTATGTTGTGGTCCACATTCAGTTCCCATAGTCATCACAGAACAATTGGAATTGGTTTGAATCATCTCATTGTTGAAAAGAGCCACGTTCATCAGAATTGATCAACGTATAGTCTTCTTGTTGCCGTATATAATGATCTCCTGGTTCTGTTTATTTCACTTAGCATCAGTTCATGTAAGTCTCTCTCCATTGCCTTATGTTTTACAGAAAAAAAATAAGACTATTTACTGAAAGCTCTTCTTTATCTTCTATCACCCACATGCCTCCAGGCAGCTAGGTGATATAGAGGATTAAGCACCAGGCCTGGAATTAGGAGAATTACATCTATTCAAATCCAACTTCAGACACTGTGTGACCTTGGACAAGCCACTTAATCCTACTGGTTTGCTTCTTCATTTGTAAAATGAGCTGGAAATGGAAATGGCAAATCATTTGCAGTATTCAAATGCCTTCTGCCACTATGTCATTCTTCATCTCTTTTCACATGATAAGGTACCTCTTCTCTATACCAAGGCAAAACCTCTGCATGGTTAAGTCATCCGATTCCATCCTATTTGGTCCAGCAGATTATCCGTCTTCTCAATCCTTCCATTAATCTTTAATCTCTCTTTATTGGCTGCCTTGATACTATCTACAAACATATCCAAGTTTTCCCCATTCTCAAAACAAAAGCCCTTTCTTGTTCTGATCATCTGCTATTTTTTTTTCTGCTAACTATTGTCTCATATTTCTACATTTTAATGGCCTTGAAAAGACCAAACACAACTACTTTTTTTTTTCATACTCTTCTTAACTCTCTACAGTCTTAACTCTATTCTCATTCAACCAAATTTTTTCCCCAAAGTTACCAATTATCTCTCAAAAAACAAAAGACAAACTGGTTTACATAATTTCAATTCCAATTTTTTTCCTTTCAATTCTTCCCTCCTTCACCCTCTGAAAGGCATGAAATACTCATTATACATGTCAAGTCATGCAAAACATATTTCCACATTAGCCATGTCATATGTGTGTGGGAGAGAACCAAGAAAATAAAGACAAAAAAAAAATGCTTTGAATTGCACTCAGAGACCATAGGTTTTCCATCTGGAAGTGGATAATATTTTTCAACATAAGTCCTTTAGAATTGTCATAGATCACTGTTTTGATCAAAGTAGATATGTCTTTCACAGTTGGTTATTACAATATTGCTTACTATATACAACATTCTCCTATTTCTATTCCATTTTATATCATTTCATCAGAAGTATTCCCAAGTTTTTCTGAAACTATTCCCTTTATTCTTTCTTGCAGCACAATAACATTCCATTCCAATTATATGCCATAACTTGTTCAGTCATTCCCCAATTGATGGGCACTCCCTCAATTTTTAGTTCTTTCCCACCACAAAAAGAACTGCTATAAATATTTTTGTACGTATGGATCCTTTTTCTTTCATCTCCTTGGAATATAAACATAATAGTGATATTATTAAATCAAAGGGTGTGCAGTTTTACAATACCTTGGGCATAGTTTCAAATTTTTCTCTGGAATGGTTGGATCAGCTTCAATAGTGCATTTATGTCCTATTTTCCCACATTTTCTCCAGTAGTTATTATTTCCCTTCTCTGCCATCTTAGTTAATCTAATGGGTATCTCGGTTGTTTTAATTTGCACTTCTCTAATTATTAATGATTTAGTATATTTCCTTCTGATTTTGTCTACATTGGTTTTGTTTGTGCAAAACCCTTTTAATTTAATGTGATCACCTATCACTTTTGATATTTTGATAGTGACTTATCACTTTTGATACTGTCCATAACCTTCTTTTCATGCCCTTTTCTCTCTAAGTTTTCAGGATACTATTCTTCATTCTCTTCCTGTTTGACCACTGTTCAGTCTCCTTTGCTGGATCTTCATTTAGCTCACATACTACAACTGTGGGTGTCCCTCAAGTTTCTATCTGGGACCTTTTTTTTTACTCTATTTCAGTTGATGATCTTATCAGCTTTTATGGATTCAATTCTCATCTCTATGCTGGTGATTTTGAAATCTACTGATACATCCCAAATCTCTGATCGTCAGGCGCACATCTTCAATTGTCTATTAGACATCTTGAATTGTCTAATAGTCTTCTTACACCACATTACTTCCCATTCCCCTTTGATCCAGTGACACTGCTTCTTTGCTATCTCTATCAAAACATTCTAGTCATTTAGCTGGCCACTAGCTATCTCCTATGCCTGGAATGTTTTGCATCCTCATATCCTCCAATCAGATTCCCTGATTTCCTTAAATTACAGCTCAAATTTCACTTTCTATAAGGAGCCTTTCCCAAGCTCTATTACTTCCAGTGCTTCTTTAGAAGCAAAAAGCTGGGAAAAAATTTTAATAGCCAATGTTTCTGATAAAGGCCTCATTTTTAAACTATATAAAGAATTGAAGCAAATTTGTTAATACAAACCATTCTCCAATTGATATGGTTAAAGGATATGAACAATTTTGTTTCAGATTAAGAAATTAAAATTATTTCTAATCATAAAAAATGCTCTAAATCACTATTGATTATCGAAATGCAAATTAAGACAACTCTCAGAATGGCTAAGAAAAGATGATAAATGTTGCAAGGAACATGGAAAAACTGGGACACAAATGCATTGTGGTAAAATGATGTAATCGTTGTGTAGAACAATTTGAAATTATAAAGCTGTACATAGCTTTTGGAACCAGAAATCTCTTTATCATACCTCAAAGTGATCATAAAAGAGGGAAAAGGATCCACATGGGTAAAAAGGTTCATAGAAATCCTTTTTGTTGTAGCAAGGAACTGGAAACTGAGTGAATGTCCATAAGTTGGTGAATGGCTGAATAAGTTATGGTATTGATTTATGGTAATGGAATATATTTGTTCTATTATTGTTTTATAAGAAACAATCAGCAGGATGATTTCAAAAAAGCCTGGAAATACTTATATGAATTGATGCAGAGTAAAATAAGCAGATACCAAATAAGCAGAACCAAAAGAACATTGTATATAAGTACCAATAAGATTATGTGATGATCAACTGTGAGGCACTTGATTCTTCTCAAGGATGCAGTGATTCAAGACAGTTCTAACAGACTTGGAATGGAAAAAGATGTCCACATCAGAGAGAACTATGGAGACTTAATATGGATAGGAGGAGGAAGAAAGGGAGAAAAATATGGAATATAAGGTTTTGCAAAGGTCAATCTTGAAAACTATCTTTGCATGTATTTAGAAATATAAAATACTATAAGAACATTGTTTAAAAATCTAGTGTCTTCTGTTATTTCAATTATTTATCCTGTTTTTGTTTGTACATAGTTGTAAATATCTCAGTAATTTTGAGCTCTCCGAGGACACTTTATTTATTTTTTTTGTAAATTCAGTCCTTAGCATTTACATCTTTACATTATTCACATTTACAATTATGTATTTCCCTCCATTTATTCTATTGTACTTTTTTCCTCTTTGCCCCCAATCCCAATCTTAAGGTAATGAGTAAATATGCTTAATATTGGGTATCTCTGCTTGATAAAACTGCTTCTCTACCTTCCTAGCCCAAAATCCAATTGCAGATTCTTATCATTCCTTTTTTTCTCATATACCCTAGAAATCTAAAGTTTGCATTTCCATCCTTTCCTGCTTTCACACTTATTCTCTCTTCCCTACCTTCCCAGTTTCCTTGTTTCCCTGTTGACTTAAATGTATTTTTACACCAAACCTTTTGATCTTGTCTTGAAGGGTTGAGATGGGAGTTCAAGTGATGTCTGTTCCTATCTTTCTCTTCTCTTTATAGTCATCTACTTGTCCCAAATGTGACCTAACAGCTGTAAACCACAGCTAATGTAAATTACATTTAAGGTAAACAGCCAAAAGTTCTAACTATCACATGGGAAAACTTGTGCCATCCCTGGCACTATGCCTTCTTTGTTTCTATACCTGGCCCAAGGATGGTGTGATTTATTACTACCCTCCTGCAGTAATGCAAGGATGAGTCTTGTGAGCAAACTTCCCCAATTAAGTCAAATCTACATACATAACCACACTGGTATTTGCTTTACCAATTCGTTCCTCTAGAGATCTCACTTTGTTTTAAAAAGCTTGCTCGAAATCTGGAATTATGCCCCAAAAGTTACCAAACTGTGCACACCCTTTGATCCAGCAGTGTTTCTATTGGGCTTATATCCCAAAGAAATACTAAAGAAGGGAAAGGGACCTGTATGTGCTAAAATCTTTGTGGCAGCCCTGTTTGTAGTGGCTAGAAACTGGAAATTGAATGGATGCTCATCAATTGGCGAATGGCTGGGTAAATTGTGGTATATGAATGTTATGGGATATTATTGTTCTGTAAGAAATGACCAGCAGGATGAATACAGAGAGGCTTGGAGAGACTTACATGAACTGATGCTGAGTGAAATGAGCAGAACCAGATCACTTTACACTTCGACAACGATATTGTATGAGGATGTATTCTGATGGAAGTGGATTTCTTTGACAAAGACTCAATTTCAATTGATAAATGATGGACAGAAGCAGCTACACCCAAAGAAAGAACACTGGGAAACGAATGTGAACTATTTACATTTTTGTTTTTCTTTCCGAGTTGTTTTTACCTTCTGAATCCAATTCCCCCTGTGCAACAAGAGAACTGCTCGGTTCTGCACATATATTGTATCTAGGATATACTGCAACATACTTAACATATATAGAACTGCTTGCCATCTAGGGGAGGGGGTGGAGGGAGGGAGGGAAAAAATCGGAACAGAAGTGAGTGCAAGGGATAATGTTGTAAAAAAAATACCCTGGCATGGATTCTGTCAATATAAAGTTATTATAAAATAAAATTAAAAAAAAAAAAAAAAACCTTGCTCGATTTCTTCCAGGAATTCTGGTTGTCTTTGTGGCCCAGGGAGTTTGATTCAGCAATATCTCAAGTAGGTCTGTATCTCCTCCCACGCCCCAAAAAAGGGGCTGAAACTGGAATTTGAATAGATACCCATCAGATGAGCAATGGCTGAATAGCATATGAATGTAAAGGTATATAGAGAAGAAATAAGAAATGAGCAGGTGGATTTCAGAAAAGTCTATATAAACTGATGCCGATTGTAGTGAGCAGAATTGTATATAATCACAAGATTTTGCAATGAATGGCTGTGAACTTGATTCCATCAACACTGGTGATTCAGGGCAATTCCAACAGACTTGGGATGAAAAATGCCATCCACATCCAAAGAACTGTGGAGCCTGAATGTGGAACGTTTTTTACCTTTGTTTCTTATTTTTTCGCTTTTTGTCTTGCACAAAATATGTAAATGCAAAGGTTGTATATATTTAAGAAAAACTAAATGCTATTTAAAAAATTTATGATTTTGTATGTCCCTGGCTCAGTTTGTGTGGTGACAACTGTTTACTACCTCTGATTGGAGCTCCAGTAGACCTGTTGACCTCAGGTACTCAAGTCACTTGGAAGATAGCACAGGTACAAATTGACAGGTCAAGAGGCTTCCTGACCCACTAACTTGATTGAATGAGAGATTACTTCAGTGCTAGAGCAACATTTAAGCTCATTTCTTTGCCTGTTTTATAGCCCATTTAACCCATTTGTGCTGAAATAGCTAATTTGTTCCTACTTACCGTCCCACCACCTATTTGGTGGATCAATCCTGATAACCAGGCACTAGTCCTGTGCAAACCTTGCTGGTTAGAATTGGACCGCCCTCTCCCTCCCTATCTGGCATCCATGTATGTTTCTGGGTTGGGAAAAGGAACCAGTTCTCTCCTTAAGATTTTCTGGTTTTTCTTCCCCTTTGTACTTGTGGAAGAGCTGGGCTGTACTTAATGACAAAGTAATACTGTGCTTTCTCACATGGAGATTGCCTATGCACAAAATGTTGCCCCTATTTCTGTACTTGGAACAGGCTTAGCTCTTCACAAAATCTGAAACAATCTATGCAAATATCACAATGTTGTTAGGCATTGGAGTAAAAACATTAAAATCATTTCCCTATACCTAGAAAGGGAAACTCCAGGGCACCCAACTGGTGACTCTTGTAACTGAAGTAAAGCCAAAGTGAAAGGTGGGATGAAGATTTCCTTGAGCTATCCCAATTAGCTTGAAGTGCAAAAAATTTAGCATCTTTAGCAGCAAAAGTTAATATAGAAAAGTGAGTGGTTCATAGCTTTCCCAATTAAGTTTCAAGCAATCTCGGGAGCTAGTGGCTGCCACAATATAAAGATCCCTCCAGGCTACCTACTTAGAAAACCTACTAAAATTTCCCAACTACACTTTATCTGGTTCAGGTTGTACTCACAGGTATTGTGGGACATGGGTTTGACACCTTTGACTTGGATATTACTGAATCAACAGGAAAGAATTGTACCCTTGTCATAACATAATCAATTTCTTGAAAATGCGAGACCTATTATCAGTCTTTCAGCCCAAGAGTAATACTCTTTCATTTCCTTAGATAAGCATCTATAGAATGGAACACAAGTCAGGGAACTCTTTGCTATGGTACAACTCAAAGTATACCCAGCCTGACTGAAAACTGCCCAACGAGAGCCCCTTATCAAAAGCTACCATCTTCTCAAAAGCACATGCATGTGAAGTAACCATGTATGCTATCTGAGCTCAACTGATGTGATCTACAGCATATTGATGGGAGCAGTGACGTTTTTATCCAAGAGCTATTTTGATTTTATTGCACTATGACTATGGCTTAGTCCTCACTTTGGATTAAGATGAAAAAAAGATGTATAGTAGGCCATATAGATCTTAAGTCAGAAACTGTCATTAATAGCAAAACATCAATTCCAAAGGGACCAACTAATTTTTGAAAACATTGTGGAACAAAACACAAACAGAATCAAAATATTTATTTTGTTCTTTTGCACATGGCACTGTTAGGCACTCTACAGCTGTGTAACAGCAAAACTGCCCTCAAGGAGCTTACAATCTAAAATGGACAAAGAAAAAAAAAAATCAAGGCAGACACACTGAATAAGGCATTTTGTAAAATGAAACTTGCTTCTATTGAAACATCCGACTGAAGGAAGCATAAGGAGGACAGATCAAAATTACAGGTAGGAAAGTAGCTGTATTTTCAGGTGACCACACATTCAATGGGGAGTCCTTTGGTAGCTAGAGGCAGGCTGGTGTGGCTCACCAGCATTAAGGAGGGAACCCCACAGCGGCATCCCCAAGTGGAAAGGAAATCTAGCATTCCTTTAACCATGAGGAAATCTTCATTAAGAATTCAGGCCAAGTGCCCTACCTTTCCACAATGGCCATATCGTTACCACTCACTGAATCTACCACATAACATTTGGATTCCTAGTACCATGTGCAAGGCACTATACCAGGTTCTGAGGGCAAACAACTGGCACTCTGGCAACACTGGGGATTTATGCATTTGTGTATAGCTGTAATACAGTTTTTCAACCCCAGATCAGACACAGAGCTATTTTATACATACATATATCCAGAAGACCACTCAACTCTTGAGAACCATTGTTTGCAAGCATGACCTCAACAAGACAAATTTGGTGTACTAGTGAAATGGTTTCTGTACTTGTAGAACCCACACAGTACATTTTGAGCTCTACAGGAGAGGGTTACAATGGGGTGCCCTAAAAGGGGAAAATACAAGAAGCAAATGGTTTAGAAGACTAATGAGGAAGGAATGAAACAAGATGGATGAGGCTGTATATCACCAGAACCCCAATTCTCAGTTTGGAAGGAAAAGCAGACATTCCAGTAATACAATCACTTCTTGTTAAAATCCTTCAAAATACAGGCACAGACAAGAGACAAACATACACAAAATATCCTGAATAGCATAAAATCTAAGAAAGTGAAGCTAGGGAATGTTTTTCCTTCCAGCAACTGTAAATACAATTTGTTTTACGGGGTGTGGTCCCTTATCACCCTGTCTAGGTCAAAATTCCTAGAAAGCAACACAACTGAAACTGGTTTTCAGCACCATTTCATTATTAGTTTTACTATTCCTTGACATTAGTGTCACATTATAGACGTAAAATCCATAGCATTGGACTGTGGAGGTGCTCCTTGATAATTGTCACATGCTCAGTTGATTTGAATTCCAGAAAAAAAAAAAAAAAAGAATTACAAAGCACCATCATGTTTTGGCTTATAGTCCCAACTTAAACTCCATTTAACTCAAAACCTTCAATAATCCCACATGGCTTTAAAAGTGTAAGGAGATGCATTGATGGTGCTGGCTGTCAGGCACAGAGTTCTGGGATATACTCTCCAGCCATAGGCACTTCTAAGTGGGAGCTGATTTGACCAAAAAAAAATAATGCCCAATAAAAGGTAGAATAATTTATGATAGTAAGTAGAGAAAACTGAGAAAATATAAATAAAGGGAATATTTATTCTTAAATAACCAAATGTGCTGAAATGTGCCAAATTTCTTTATTAATAAGATTCTGGGAACCAAGTAACCTCAAAGAATGTATTCCGGAACAGACCTGGGTAGGATCATAGATTTAGAGCTAGAAGGGACCTTGGGTCATCTATCTGAGCCCCTTACTTTTAAGAAGGTTCAAGGAGCCTTAGTGACAGGTTTGTGGCAGAGCTGGGAAATAAGCTCTTTCCACTGGTAGCACTGCGCTGGGTCATGAAGCCCAATGAGTCCCTACAATCATAAAAGGGTGTAGCCTTTTCTAGGAAGAGTGTAGACTAAAAAAAAAAAAAATAATAACCCACCAGCAGTTGTACTTTGTCTCTTTTGCCCTAGGGCATAGAGAGAGTATCAAGCACCATGGAGGGCAGAATTAGGCCAGCTCAGAAAGATTTATAGAGGTAGTTTGGACTTTTGCAAAGTAAGCTCAACAGCAAAAATGATCCCTTTTGAGAATATTGGGGAAGGAATCTTTCACAATGGACATTCTTTTAGGCAATTAAGTCCTCAAATGAAAAAAAAAAAGGTCAAAATCAGTCCTTATTTTAAAGCTAAAGACAGACCTTGTATTATTTTAATACATTGCCCCATGGGCCAAGACTGACACTGACAGAACAGGCTGGAGGATTTCACTAGTAAGAAATGGTGCTAAGATGAAGCCAGCAGAGTAATCTGGGAAATGTAAATCATTCAGAGATGCCTCCCTTTAATCGAGGATTCTTGTGCTAGGGTACCTACCCCAATAACTACTATAGACAAGCATGAGAATTTTCATTTCACAAAGCTATAAACAACTAAGGGAACAAGATGAAAAGATGCCAGTGGTTTTATTTGAAAATATTTCCTATTAAGTTGATTGTCAATTGTGATTGGTGAGATCAGAATAAAAAGGTAAACAGAAGCTTCTGACCCGGAATGCTATGATTCAAGGGAACACATTTTTTATACTATCACACTTTTATTTAACTCAAATCCTTCTTCAGATTCTCAGATTGCCATGCAACACTTCACACCTCAGCAAAGGCACACCCTATTTCCTCACTGAGTCCAACAAACATAGTGTTATGGGGTGGGTATGAGTTACCCCTTCTGCATATGACTCAAAAAAAATTTTTTTTAATTAAAATTAAAAAGGGGAAGTAGATAATCAAATTCATTAGAAAAAAGGCTACCTTGATTAGTGGAGAACTGAGGATCTCGGTCTAGTAGCAGAAATCAACAGTTTGGGGAGGGCATCATCCAGCTTGGAGGTTAGTAGACAAACCTCCTTGATTTGTTGTCTATGCAAGTGATGGGAGGCAAGGGGCCATGGAGGGACAACGGGAGGACTTTGAAATCAACTCCCTAAGTCTCCAGTTACTTCCCATTGTGGTAAATAAGGCCACATCACATCCTAGAGTCTGACATTAATGGCAGTGCTCTGTGATGTCCACTACCACTGCCTTCTTCCAGCTGAAGAGAAAGTAGCCTGTTCCAGCACCTGCTGCCACTGCAATGCAGAGGTATCCATTGTAGGTCATAAAGATAAGCATAAGGAAGTAGCTGATGACCACCTGTATGACATGCAGCACTGTCTGCAGAAGATGAGGGAAACTCAGCATCTGTTGCCTGGGGAAAAAAAGTACAAAAATTAAGGTTCATCTTCTAAGTGCTTACAGTGTATGTCATTCTACCCTCTTTCTCCTATGTTGCTGCCACCTATAAATCAGTCTCTTATCAAGACATTGAAGTTGGCTAGTCAGCTAATTAGGGTGACTGAGCTATAAGTATATACTAAAAGTGGAATTTTCACGATAATATTCACAAAATTTCACAAATACTGGTTTTATAAGTGATGTGCAGCAAAAATAAGACTTCATATGAAGATTTCTTTCTCTTGTTGACTTTAGCTATCTTTCTTGATTTCCTCAAATGGTAATGCTCCCCAAGAACTACCTGGGTAATTTTGTAAAGTAATACAAGTAGTAACTACCTATAATAAGTAGGCAGTTTTGTTGTATATATAACATTTGGATTTTAATCCTGAATTGGGAAAAGCTCATGTCCCTCCTCCACTATACTTTCTGTATTATCATTTTAGCAAACATTTTGGCAAAAGTTGCCCCTTCATGATTCTGGTATAATGTTCGTGCTTGTGAAATGATTTTTCCCTTTCTTCCTCTAAAACTAGCAGACTGGCCTGGCCATGATATATAGCAGTTTGGACAGTCGTTTCCGTCCAATTCAGAGAACTGTGACTGAATTGACTTGGCTCAAGTTCATTCACTTTTTACTGAATCAAGCAAAAGTTACTGAATCAAAACAAGGTGTTTCTTACCCAACAGTTTTGTGCGTTTCCATAAGGATGGTTCCATTTGGCCCTGGGACTGGCATGGAGTTGTAGCGAATGCTGACCTGGGACTTACGGAGCAAACTCTCCCGGGCTATCTTGAGGCCTTCATAAAACATCGCTAACAAAAAGACAGCCACAAATGCCCCAGCCATTTCTAAAAAAGAAAAAGAAAAGCTGTCACAAAAATAAATGCTTGTCATTTCTTACTATAAGCAATCTACACTTATTGCCTAATAAAAAGAGAAAGCCTAAGTAAAAAGAGAAGCCCAGTCCTAAGACTTTTTAAATCTGCCTCATATCAGAAGAATCAAGTCTGTAAGGTTAGCTAATTTGGGTAGGCAACTATAAAGTTAGTGATAAGAATAAAAAGCCTCGATGAAATCCTTTCCAACCAATTCCATTTTCTTGTATCCAAAGACATTAGGGAAATTCCCATCTAGCATCCAAATCAGTCTCATACAGGTACTGAGCATGCCCAATGAGCAAAAGGTAGCTAATTCAGCATGATATGAAGAATGATTTTTGTGAACATTCTTCATTGAAGGGTAGGGTTTTTTCCTTATGGGATTATAATATATGCCCTATAGTATTTAGGGTTGTAAGCAATATAGTGACTAATGTTTTGTAAATGGGATTCCATGATGACTTCTTACAAATTTCCTGATTCCTTCACAGAAGGTATTCCTATGCAACAATGAAGGGATGAACGAAGCTGGCTTACTTACCCCCAGGTGTATTGATCACCAATCCAGAAAACAGCAATTCCACATTCTTATAGCCAAAGTAGAAGGTCATGGGCTGTCAGAATAAATAACAAAGTTAGATCCAGAATCAAAACTAAAAAAGTTGAGAGTGGAATTTTAAACACTGGTTTAAAGGAACACAATCATGAACAAGGATTAAGTTGGATTTTTTCCCCTTACTTTAATCTTGGCACAGCCATGCAGGTCTTTTTATTGGCATACTTGGCTATATCATGGCAGTGAAGATCCATATCAATAGGCAATGAGTATATAGCAAAACAAAAAACAAAAAAACAAAACAAAAACCTAGAAGGCAGCACAGACAAATAGGGCTGTGTGTGTTTGTGTAGTTTTTCAGGAAATTCTAGAGTTGGAGAAAAACCCAGAGACCCGAGTTTTAGCTAAATTGTGCTGTGACAATTTTGCCCATTGATCATAAGGGGATTACACTTATGAAATCATACAACTCATTCAGTTCTAAGTGGGAAGATTCATTTTTACTCACCATCATCATGCTGCCTCCTCCTCCTCCTCCATGACCTCCATGATCTCCATGAGAGGCTGTAGTGGATGGATGGTGGGGAGGCATAGTGCTACTATCATTCATATGGTTCATACCATGCATATGGTGTGCGTGGTTCATCTTCCTAGCAAAAGTTGAAGATCAATAGCAGAATCCTGTGAGGAGGTATTAAAGTATAAATCTACAGTGTAGATTTTATTAAAGTACAAATATAATTTCTTCAACAATTAGGAAACCAAAATGTCTTCAAAAATTCTAAGTTTATGATTATAAAGAATTTCTAATCTAATAGAGTTTAACAAATCAGATTTTTTAAAAATGTGAAAGAAATTTCTATCCAAGGTAGAAATATCCCTAAAGGAATTAACATTTTAGGGTTCCAAAAAAATTCTTTTAACAGAAACCTAAAAGTGTTCAAGCGGATTTGGGCAACTGTTCTAAAGATTGTTCCAAAAACCAGTGAAGGCGATTAAAAGGTAGTATTAATTTTAACTGGCAGGCCTAAATTTAATCAGAATAGGTTTCTTCCATATTGGACTTCCAGATTTAAGTCATGTGTTCTGGGGAACAAGGTCTGTTGCTGCCCCAGGCAAGCTGAGTGATAAGAATTTGAATGTAGTACAGTGCAGCACAGAAAGCAAAAAACTTGTGTATCCTGTCCAACACTTATCAACCCAAGTTTATACACGTTATTGACCCAATACATGTCCAATTCCTAACTTGCTAAAGGATTTATCCCCTTTATGTTCCTCTGGTTCTGGCAATGCAAGACTTCTCATAATGGATATTATATTAGTGAGGCTTCTTCCCCATTCTCCCTGTGAATGATTTCATGAGCAAATGAAAACAAAACAATACAACAAATACAACTTCAACATACAACTGATGGGTCAAGTTCCTGGCACAAGCTATTTATTACCTAATGTGTAGTCAATTACAAGATGCTATAAAATTCGAAAATCCAGCATTACTATTACATTTGTGGCTGGACTTCACTCAAGAAGCCCATCATAGAAATGGACCCAAAAATAGAAATAGAAAGCTTGCAGTTGTTAGACATAAAACAGTCAACTAGTCCGATTTTCATCCTGCTACTATGGAAACTAAGCCAAATGAATTATATCACCTTATCTGAAATCTCTTGTCTCTTTATATACCTCTATTGTGACTTATTATTTCCATTCTCAACTTTATCATTTTCAAAAATTCCAAGAGAACAATTTCTGCTCAGTCTAAAAACAAAGGATACAACTTGTTGCAGCTACAAAATGATAGCATGTTATTAGGCTGTTATTAGGTAACCAATTTACACACCAAAATCAGTCATTCAGTATGCCAACATTGCTGAATTCAGATTACAAATTCAGGGTTGTCTCAGAATTGCTTGGTGTATGCCAATAAAACTTCAAAGTGCACCAAAACTTCTGGGACAAGCTAAATTCTAGAACGCTGGATTAGAGGAATATCCTTATCCTTACTTCTCTAGAATACGGAACAGTTAGCTGTTAAGGCAAGAGTACAGTAACTTTTTCCATATTTTTCCCACTTGGTTTTTACTTTTCTCCAAGGCAGCACTCAGGAGCATACACACCCTTTCCCCTATACAAAGAACCCCTCCCTAGTGGATCCTTTCCAATTACCAACAGAATTTATACTTACAAATAGTTACTTTTAGCGTTTCACCTGAACTGATCTCAGAAACACTGAGCTTGTTTCTTCCAGAATAAAACTGGGAGTGAAGTAGAGAATAAGTCAAAGTCCAGACAGTCACAGCAAATTTGCTGTCTTTACCTGCAGTCTAAAAGGAATAGTTTAATCTCATGGTAATCATGAGCTGTAAGCTGCATGTCTCTGGTTTATTCAATTTCCTCCTCTGCTGGCTTTAACTATTTCCTTCCCAAGGACTGCTTTTGAGGCTCAATTCAGTCAGGTATACAAAGGATGAAGGTGCTATCTTGACAGAATCCAGTGTTTACAGAATCCTCACTTTACAATGTAATACAAAATGAACTTGAACCATTACTATGACTTCAGGAAATTCACTTATACATTCCATTTCTCATGTTGGTTTTTCTCTTGTTTTTTTTCCTTAGTTTTCCTTTCTCAAATATGCCAAGAATTTTAAATTTGAACATTAAAATTAAAATGTCCTAGTATTTGTCCTACAAAATTTATCTACTACTATACTTATCTATATTACTGTGTGATCTATATTACTACAATCATTTTATTCATTTATTTTTAACTAATTCCACTGATCCAATCACTATTTTAGTATCAAATGGTTGATGAATCACTCCATAATGGTTTTAGAAAATTTCCAATTTCCTTGATTTGACTTTGTTTTTCCAAATGAATTTTGCTATTTTTTCCTAGCTCTATAATATTTTAGGAATATTTTGGAATTTTCAAAATTTTCAGTATGGCCCTGGAAAGCAGCTTAATTCAGGTCCTTTTTACCTAAAGACGTAGCCATGACTAATTGTTTTCTATTTGCTTATTTGTTTTCTCTTTGTATCTTTGTATCTTTTGTTGCTGAGCTTTGTAGTGTTTGTGGGCCATTTCAAACCTTTTTTCTAGATCTTGCTACTATAACAAGTTCTAAGGCTTGGATTTCATTTACCATTCATTTACCAAGTTATAGCTTCCATTCCCTCTTCTACACTTGCATTTTATACTCATAGCTTCTCCTTAACTCATCAGCAACTAGAAACCACAATTTCAATCCTTAGTCACTGTCTCTAATGGACACAAATTTTATTATCTGCATAAAATTAAGTTATTATGTTCGCTTCTAGAGGCAGCCAGATGGCCTGAAGATCTGGAAGCTGATTTCAGACACTAGCTGTGGGACTCTACCTTAATCCACTAAAGTAAATGGCAAAGCACTCCAGAATCTGCCAAGAAAACCTCAAATGGGATCAATATACGTCAGTCATAACAAACTTGCTTTTGCCAATCTGAACACTAACAGAATACTGACAGATTTTCTAATATAATTGCATTGCCTACAAAACATCTCAAATGGGATTATTTCCAACCCCAGAGTAGTATTTCCAGCCAGAGGGCAGTTTTGGAATAAAGAACAGTACCGTGTGCTTGAAGCCTCAGATTCCACCTCTAAAAAATGAGAAGCTTGAGATCTATGACTCAAATGGTTTCCCAGTATTTCATATAGACATACAGAAGTAAGCATAAATCAAAGTATCTACTTAATTAAAAACCCTGGAAAATCTAGGTTCAAAACTTACTTTTTCTCAAAGATTAATCCAAGGCAACCAATAAAGTTGTCAGTGTGCATGAGTTTCCATGCCAGTACATCCCCAAAACAATAATATGTCTAACATTACTGCAAGCACATAAACAAAGATCCCCAAGATCATATTGGCAAACCTGAGGATGCCGCAACACTGGGACACTATTGCTTGTAATTTATCTGAGGACTCAGGCAGGAAATTATGGACCATAGCCTTGAAGCAACCTTGTGGTGCCACATAAGGCTTCCAGGCTTAGTCCAAATTCCAGTCTATTCTGCATTTTCCTGTTATTGCACAATGGTGCATAAGGAACTAGAGCCTATAGGGACTGTATTTACAGCTCAGGTGTGGAGAAGCACCTGGCAGAGGGGCCTTCTTTCTCCTCTGGCTCAGACAAAAAGATGCAATCAGTAGGCTCAGACTATTCTTCCGGAGACTCCATTCTCTCCACAACTGAGCAGGGAATGTTTTTATCCTTAAGAAGATTAGGGTCATATTCCTTTTCAAATTCACATAACCAGCAAACAAAAGAAATAAGTCTAGTCTAGGCTTCAGAGAGATGGGAAACTCAAGGTCAAGAGTTTCAAACCATATCACAAATAAAGCTAGGTAGTCCTGGCTAACAGAACAGAGTCCTTGATAGAACTGTATAAACTTCTATTTCATCGTATATCCATAATTGTCAAAAATAGTTCTTTTCCTCTTTTCTTTTGTAAAAAGGAACGTTTCAATGCACTAAGAGGGTTTACCTTAGTGCTCATACTAAAGGAACCAATGTGTTCAATCTTCAATAGTGTTTGCAACTCAATTTGGGTTTTTCTTGGCAGAAAGCAATTTTCTACTAGAGCCCACTATTTTAGATTGGGGTGGGGAAAACACTGAAACACTATTTGCTCCTTGCTGCAAATCTCAAGTAAAAATTTTATGATCTTTTTCGAGAATAAGGTATGATTTGGTTAGACGGTATGATTGCTAAGGCTTGGCATGGTTGAACTGTTTCCTTTAAGATGTCCGCTAACCATCTAATAATACAAATTTTGATTCCTAGATTTGCAAGGAATTAGCTCATTGGCCGAGTGGTCAGATCTGTGAAACTGTTGGTCTCAATGATAATTCAATATGAAAATAATAATATAGGAAAGGAAAGATGCGAATAAAGGAACGAAGTTGTCAGTTAGTCACAGTAGTGTCAGTTAAAGTGACAGGAAACAAAAGTTTTAAAGTATTATAATAGGGGCAGCTAGGTGGCGCAATGGTCAAAGCACCACCCCTGAAGTCAGGAGGACGCAGTTCAAAAGTAAACTTGTCCTAGCTTGACCATAGGCAAGTCACTTAACCCCAATTGCTTGAGCTAAAAACAATTTTTTGATTTAGAAATAAGTTATGCAGACTTGAAGCTTCTGGCAGCCTATCTTCATTGCCAATTATAACCAGCCTAATTTGGGAACTAAGATCTCAATTTCCAAGAATTATTTGATATTCCTTTTTTCCACCTATAAACAATAAATCATCTGAATCTAGTACAGTAGTTTCTTCTGAAAAGCCTCTTTATCTAAAGGATACAGTTTGTAAAAATGTAGCTTAAAACTGGGCAGCTGAGTATCTCATAAATCAGACTGCATCAGAGAAGCTTTTCTCAGAAGCGCCTCAATGCCCAGTATCTAAGGTGTAAAACTACTTCAAACAACTCCATTAAAAGCTCAGCATTCATTTATGAGACTAATAAAATGACCTAGGTGAGCATGGCCTGGAGTTTAGAAGAAAAGAGCGGCAGCATGAGAAGAGAAAATAGCTCAAAGCAAAGTGTGTATAAAATGAGCTCAGACTAGATGGTCTATGAAGTCCATTCCAGCTCCCAAGACCACTGAACCCTACAGCCTCACCCAAATCCCACATGTTGGCTGAATGGAGGTGGGTGTTATTGCAAATGATAACAATGGGAGCAATAAGGTGAGAGCTACAAGGCTTCTGAGTCACAAGACCTGGGTTTAAAACGAGACATGATTGTATGAAGAGGATTTCTTTTGCACAAGCAAGAAATCAAGGTTTCCTTGTCATCCTCTTTACTGCTTTCCAGAGAGCTTACTAAAATTATTCATTGCACTCCTTGTGCAAAATTCAATCTCTACCTCTTTCCTATACCCTAAACTGGGGAGAATGGGGTTTGAGACCATGAGTAGTATTACATAAATACTTGATTGACATACTTGGAGGTTTTCCAGAAGCTAAAGTACTACATAGAACTACAGGAACTTTGCCTCAGTGAAAAGATGAAGGATTATATTTCCTTGCTTTTGTTGTAGTGGGCGTGAAATGTTTTTCCTTTGTTACAAGGCTCACTGGATAGAGTGAGGTGGCAGTTGGAGAATATCCAGAGATTAGAGATGAATTAGAGAAGAAAAAGATAAAAAGGCGACCCTCCCTCCTAAAAAACCTAAGACATGTTATTTACCACTCAAAAGGCACTTAACTTACTTCATCTCATCAAGAGTTATTGAGATCAATTGGCAACCAACTTTCTAGAAACTAATCCAGTATGCAAATGCCTACTATGAGCTAAGTGTGATGAAACAATGTGTGCTCAAAGGATACACAATTACAAGCAGAAGGGAGCATGTTCTAGTCCCAGTCTCAGGCTGCCAGTGCAAAGGCAAGGGAGATGTTGGGAATGAAGAACAGATAAAAGCCAATTTGGCTGAGAGAGTCAAAAGGAGCACTGAAGTTGAAATAGCAGCCAGAGGTTCTATGTTCTAACAAGGAGTCATGAGATGATCAATTCTTTGCTTAGGGAATTTTTGGCACAAGTAAAATCAATAAAATGGTTTTGGAAGTGCTGGCAGGGCAAAGCTTTCAAGAATGTAGGGTGACCTCCAAGTTATATGGAGATTCACAGCATATACAGAATCAACATGGTTGTTATGAACACATCCTAGGAAAAATGCACACATCTGACACAATACTGTGTCTTGATTTCCCAATACAAATGACAGTTGTGGTGTTCTCTTCTTTTCTAAAATATTCTAAAATATAATCCTTTCTCTGAGAGCAGGTTTTTTGGGGAGGTTTTCTGGAGGAAACCTTAGTTTCAGTTCAGATCAATAATCACCTCAAATGCAGCTAGGAGCTGAAATCGAAATTTTATTTTTCTTCCAAAATAGCCCAGAGAGTGGAAGGTGTAAACTCTCATACTGAATCCTGAAATCTCCCAACTTGTGAACTCTTAATGTGTGAACCAATTACATAAGCAAATACCTAAGTTTCTATCAATTCCATTGAGTTAACACTAGGATTCTAACATCTCCCGCTTTTTGATTTAGAACATAGGTGGTTATGACCTCCCCGATTAAGGAGGTGAGAACCCCAAAAAACAAAGTAATCACACTTTCCCTGACTGCTCAAAAATAGAAATGAAAACACCATAAAAAGGAGGTGGTCACACCCTCCCTGACTTCTCAGGAAGGGAAATGAAAACACCCAAGGAAATGGGAAATCACATCAGATTAGTGGGTTTCTAAATCCATCAATATGGGAAGTATTACACATAATTACATAAAATTACATAAGCACATAGCAATATAACACAGGCTAGATGTGATGTAACAAATAAGAATCATCATGAGAATTTATACATGTCCATAAGTCCTAGAAATAGTCCAAAAGGAATCCATTGTCCATTAGTTCATGTGCCAGGAATCCAGTAATTCCTGCAAGCTTTGAAGTCCTGCAATAGTCTCATCAACAATTTTTCATCTCAAGGAATTCTGCTGGTTTTCAAGTCCTTGAAACAGTCTCACCTTGTGTTAAGGAATCCAATGATTCCTGAAGATTTAAAAATTCTTTTTAACAGTCTCATTGTCAGCCATGTTCTTTCCAAGTCAGCTGTTTCTTAAATCTTCTTTGCTTTGAGGTTTTTCTCTCTCTCTCTGATGGACAAGGCGAACATGGGTCGTTGGCACCCATCTGATTCCTTCTCAATCTGTAGAAATACAAGCAAACCTTTTCCCCAAACAGTTAACCTAACTAATTGTTTTCTATTTACCACTTTCTGGATTTCTCATCATCTGGCAATTACACTGGAGCTGCTTGCATTGGACACTGCCTTGTTGGGTTAAAAAGCCGGGTTTTCTCCCCAACTGTAATCTCTTTCTGCCAAGTAATTACTTTTAGGCTTAGAGTCCTGACCTTCTAAAGACTTTCTGGGTGTGAAACCTCAGCTGCCATAATGCCCCATCTGTCATTTGATTGATATCTTGGAGATGGGCCCTGCCTCTCATTTCTCTGAGGCCCAGTGGAAGCCTCGGTTGCATTTTGGACATGGGGTTTTGGGTTTTCTCATTCTATCTTCTCACTCTATCTCCATATCTACAATGAGCTCTCAGCCAGATGTCTGGTCATTATTTCTGTAGCTGCATTCTCTCCAATGGTTCTTGTTACAGCTGTCTGCAAACGTCCCACAAAATCCACATAAGTTTCATTGAGACCTTGCTCTATTTTAGTGAAGGCCACAACAAGTTTTGTCCAGGTTCTAAACATGTTTTTGCTATGGATTTCCAATCACTCAAGGTTAAGATTTCATAAGACAAATTATCTAGCAACATCTTAACAAATGATGTAGTCCCATAAAGAGTGCAACCCTTTTTCAAATCCTTAATTTTTTCCAAAATAAAAGGCGTGTATCTTCTCCCTTTTTTGACCTCACACTCTTCAATCACAGGATATGCATTTATAAAATCAGATACATCTTGTCCTTCATTTTTTGCTTTAATTATTATGTCTTTTCTAATTTTGTCACAGGCTCCTTAATAGGGGGTTCTGACTGCATTACTGCCTCTCCCCCTCCTCATTCTCCCTCTACCCATGAAGGGTTAATTGAGGGGAGAGGGTCACGAGATGAGGAATGATCTAATTTCTCCTACTGTGAATCTGATTCTTCATCCTTTTCACCTAGTTTAGTTGGTACCTCCTCCTCCTGCTTTCTTCTTTTTCCTCATTCTAACACCTAAAAGCCAGTTGTATTTTTCCATAGAGAAACAAGGACATATGTGCTTACAGTTTCTAAAAGTTCAGTGATCTGCTCCAAAATTATAATCAAACCTTGGCTTTCCATCACCTTGACAATGCTCTCTAACATCTGTCCCATCTAAATTCTACTTTAACTCTAACTTTAACTTTAACAAAATTTCTTTGTTGTACTCACCCCAAGTTCTGGGTTGAGGAGATTTTCCCACTGGAATCAGGATCTGAAATGGTTTCTATCAACTCTAGTGAGTTAACACCTTGTTTTAAGTTCTGACTCATAACATCTCCTGCTTTCTTTTGATTTAGAACATAAGGTGGTCATGACCTCCCCGACTTCTCAAGGAGGTGAAAACCCCAAAAAACAAAGTAATCACACCTTCCCTGACTTATCAGGAAAGGAGATGAAAACACCAAAGGAAATGGGAAATCAAATCAGATTAGCGGGTTTCTAAATCAATATGGGAGGCACTACACATAATTACATAAGCATATAGCATAAGCACATAGCAATATAACACAGGCTAGAAGTGATGTAACAAATAAGAATCATCATGAGAATTTATACATGTCCATAAGTCCCAGAAATAGTCCAAAAGGAATCCATTGTCCATTAGTTCATGTGCCAGGAATCTAATAATTCCTGCAAGCTTTGAAGTCCTGCAATAGTATCATCAACGATTTTTCATCAAGGAATCCTGCTGGTTTTCAAGTCCTTGAAACAGTTTCATCTTGTGTTAAGGAAACCAATGATTCCTGAAGATTTTAAAGTTCTTTTAATAGTCTCATTGTCAGCCATGCTCTTCCAGTGTCAGATGTTTCTTAAATCATCTTTGCTTTGAGGTTTTTCTATCTCTCTGATAGACAAGGCGAATATGGTTCATTGGCACCCAAATGATTCCTTCTCAATCTGTAGAAATACAAGCAAACCCCCTTCCCCAAGCAGTTAACCCATCTGGTCCCTTCTGTTTACCACTTTTGGGATTTCTCATCATCTGGCAATTACATTGGGAGCTGCTTGCACTGGACACTGCTCTGTTGGGTTAATAAACCTGTATTTTCCCCAACTGTATTCTCTTTCTGCCAAGTAATTACTTTTAGACCAATTGATCACACCAGAGTCCTGACCTTCTAAAGACTCTCTGGGTGTATCCTCAGCTGCCATCATGCTCCATCTGTCTTTTGTATGATAACTTGGAGCTAGCCTTGCCTCTCATTTCCCTGGTCAATCTACATTCTGAGGCCCAGTGGAAGCCTTGGGGCATTTTGGACATAAGAGTTTTAGGTCTTCTCTTACCCTGTCTTCCGATTATCTCCATTATCTACAATGAGCTCTCAAATGTCCAACTTTTCCACACTGAAAGCATCTACGAGTTTCTCTATTAGTCCCTTGCCAAGAGGGAACCTGTCTTCCCATGTTCATCATAGTCTAGGTATAATAAGCATTTGTGCCCACTGCAGCACAGTGTCTTATGATCAAGTCCTCTAAAGGATCATCTTTGTCTAGTGCCCATATAATTCTTTTGCAAACAAACCTCATTGGCATTTCCCTTAGCCAGATGTCTGGTCATTATTTCTGTAGCTGCATTTTCTCCAATGGTCCTTGTTACAGCTGTTTGCAAACGTCCCACAAAAATCTGCAAAAGGTTCATTGGGACCTTGCTCTCTATTTTTGTGAAGGCTTTAGAGAGAAGCCCAAGCTTGCATTGCAGTCTTAGAAATTTGCTACACTGTTATGGGATAACCAATCTGTTCTGAATTCTCTCCATACTGACCTTCACCAAGTAGTTGGTGAAAAGTGATTTGTACATTAACTCCCATTTGCCTATTTATTTGGGCTTGAATGCTACATAATTCATGATACTCCAAAAGCCACAACAAGTTTTGTCCAGGTTCTAAACATGTCCTATCACTCGGGGTTAAGATTTCATAAGACAAACTAGTAACATTTTAACATAAGAAGATGTAGCCCCATAAAGATTGCAACACTTTTCCAAATCCTTAATTTTTTCTAAATTAAAAGGAGTGTATCTTCTCCCTTTTTCACCTGAAGAGTTAAGCTCTTCAATCACAGGATATGCATTTATAAAATTAGATACATCTTGTCCTTCATTTTTTGCCTTAACCAATGCCTTTTCTAATCTTGTCATATTCTGCTTCAGAGGAGATACTGATTGTGTTTCTGCCTCTCCCCCTCCTCCTTCTACCTTCATCCATGAAGGGTTAATTGAGGGGGGAGGGTAATGAGATGTGGAATGATCCAAATTTCTCCTGCTGTGAAATATCACACTCAAAATTGTACTTCACTCCATTCTTATCTGATACTTCCTCCTTTTCCTAGTTTAGTTGGCACCTCCCCTTTCTGTTCTTTCTTCTTTTTCTTCATTCTAACACTTATATAATTTCTTAAAGTCAGTTGTATTAAATTGTATGTATAAAGTGTATTTTTGGAAATTGAGTTTGGCTTAGAATTGTAGTATTCACCTAATTGTTCTAATTTCCACTCATCTAAATAGAATTCTTTTCCCATAGAGAACCAAGGAGCCGTGCACTTTAGTTTCTAAAAGCTCAGTGATCTGCTCCAAAATTATAATCAAACCTTGGCTTTCCATCACCTTGATAATGCTCTCTAAACATTTTCCTGGAAGAGAAACAGAAGGCTGTTTTCTAAACATCTGCCCCATCTTAGCTGAAATTCTACTTTAACTCTTTTTAACAAAATTTCTTTGTTGTACTTACCCTACTTTTTGGGTTGAGGAGACTTTTCCACTGGGATCAGGATCAGAGGCTTTTCCAGTGAGATCAGGATCGTGTCTGTCCCACATTCAGATGCCAAAATATGTTGTTCTCTTTTTTAAAATATAATCCGTTCTCTGGCGGCAGGTTTCTTGGGGAGGTTTTCTGGAGGCATCCTTAATTTCAGTTCAGATCAGTAATCGCCTCAAATACAGCCAGGAGTTAAAAATCCAATCTTTTCTTGCCTCTTCCAAAATAGCCCAGTTAGGGCTTATATCCCAAAGAAATAATGAAGAAGGGAAAGGGACCTGTATGTGCCAACCTGTTTGTGGCAGCCCTGTTTGTAGTGGCTAGAAACTGGGAAGTTGAATGGATGCCCATCAATTGGAGAATGGCTGGGTAAATTGTGGTATATGAATGTTATGGAATATTATTGTTCTGTAAGAAATGACCAGCAGGATGAATACAGAGAGGCTTGGAGAAACTTACATGAACTGATGCTGAGTGAAATGAGCAGAACCAGATCACTTTACACTTCCACAACGATATTGTATGAGGATGTATTCTGATGGAAGTGGATTTCTTTGACAAAGAGATCTAACTCAGTTTCAATTGATAAATGGACAGAAGCAGCTACACCCAAAGAAAGAACACTGGGAAACGAATGTGAACTATTTGCATTTTTGTTTTTCTTCCCGGGTTAAAAATAACCTTCTGAATCCAATTCTCCCTGTGCAACAAGAGAACTGTTCGGTTCTGTGCAAACACATATTGTATCTAGGATATACTGCAACATATCTAACATATAGGACTGCTTGCCATCTAGGGGAGAGGGTGGAGGGAGGGAGGGGAAAAATCCGAACAGAAGCGAGTGCAAGGGATAATGTTGTAAAAAAATTACCCTGGCATGGATTCTGTCAATATAAAGTTATTATAAAATAAAATATATAAAAAAAAAATTCTGGGCTTCCAAGAAAAAACAAACAAAAAAAAAAAAAAATAGCCCAGTTAACTTTCTTTGGTTCCGAGAGCTCTCGTTGCTAGTCTTTTGCCTCTGCCAGCTTCTGCCTCTAGCTCAATTCTGACTCCTGGCTCTGAATCTCCCGACTGAATTCTGGCTCTCAATCTCTTCAACTGAACTCTTCACTGACTTGTGGCTCTCAATATCTCCAATTGGCCCTCACTGAAATTGAGAGCTTCTTAAATGATCTCTTAAAGGTGTGAACCCAAAGGTTGACTCCTCTGAGAGTGGGATTGTGGGAGGTGTAAACTCACACTGAATCCTAAAAACTCCCAACTTGTGAACTCTAATGTATAAACTCTCTTAAAGGTGTGAGCTCTAATGTGTGAATCAATTACATAAGCACTGTTTTTATCAATTCCACTGAGTTAACATTAGGATTCTAACAGTGACTTGTCAGACAGGTCTTACTGTTCCCAAAGCAGGGTCTTTCCTTCCAGACAAACCAAATTTTAAGGATGGCTCAGGGAAATGTGAGTACTTATTGATCCCTTCAAAGAGGCCCTTTTTCAAGTACTTCACACCTTCAATAAATATGAATAAATATTCAATAAGTATGAATGCTGGAACTTTTGCATAGGGGGTACAGAAAAACTAAAACCAAATTTCTATAAAACAAAAAAAAACCAGCCCAACACAGCTGATCTAGTCACATGACAGAGCAACTGGCTAGAAAACAATCAAAACCTTTTGAAGTAGCAAGTTTCTCTTCTGCCTCTTTACTGGTTGACTTCCTACCAGTCCCAATAAGTGCATGCATATTAACATAGGAACCAAAGAATCCCTGCTAGGACTGCTTCTAGATTTCTGAAGTACCTTACATAGAAGGTTCTTAAATATTGGTTGAAGTTTCTTGGGTAGGAGGAATCAAAGCTTAAACTTCTTCCCAATTCCTGCAATATTAATAGCGTATTAGACAAATAGTAAACACTTTAATCTGTGTTTTGATACAAAGGCATATAGATCTAATAAATTCCAGTGCCATTGAGCATTCATTAGAGCCTATCTAATATGCCTTCTTACCAAGTTACATAACTTATACACCTACATTATATAAATTACAGGACTTAAAAATAACAGAGAATCTATACAAAAAAAAATTATAATACTTATCTTCCCACATGTTATAATCAATCCAGTGAGCACCAATACAGAACTGATTAAAGGTAAAAAAATCAGGGATTCCTTGGCTCTAAGTGACTAGTAGAGAGTAGTACAAAGTTAGACTATATCTAAGTTGGAGTAAGAAAAGGATAACATTTGTAACCAGGGTTGAACTTTCTAAAAGAAGGAAGATAGAAGTTATAAGGTAGAAGAACATTTTTAGAATAAGAAGTGATTATTGGAGGAGTTTCTAGACTGAACCTCTTGGTTGGAATGCTAGTATAATTTATGCTTTATCCCCAGGCATTTTATACAGTTTAAATCTAAAGAAACAGAGCTAAAACCAGAAGAAATTAACTGTATCCTGAACTGGGCCAACTGATCCCCACACAAAATTTGCCAAAAACATAGACTGCCAAAGCCCCTTCACTATAACATGAAATTACTTCCAACAGCCCTGTCTCTTGTTCTCACTACACACTTACTAGCTGTGAGAAACTGGACAAGCAAAATCAAGCTTTGTTAGCCACTTTTCAACTGTAAAATGGATTGTGAGGATCAAAAGAAAAGCCATTTGTAAAAAGTAGCTAGTGCAGTGCCTGGAATATAGCAAATACTTTCCCTTCCCAAGAAGGGAGAAGTTTTTCTAAAAACTGAAGCTCTAATTCTTTGCTTCAGGTCCTAACCTATGGGGTTCTATTTTCTACAATATTGGCATAATATTGAATACAGTAAATCCTGAGTACCTCTAGTCTCTTTAATAGTACTTTACAGTCATTTACCTTTCTCCTGTCCTCACATCCATTGCCTTGAATCATCTTTGAACTAATAATCTTATTGCTACTGTGTACAATGTTCTTTTGATTCAAAAAAGTCTGGTGAAAAAATGCTGTAATTTATTAAGAAACCACTTCACAGCTATCAGATTGGCTAAAATGACAGAATAAAGACTCAAAGGGATCTGTTGTAGGAGAGCGATTTGTAATCGTGTCCAAAGGACTACTAGGTCTATATCTCAAAGTCAGAGAAAAAGGGAAAAGGACCTATAATACACAAACATCTTTAGCAGTTTTTAATGGGGATTAAAAAATTAGATAATCAAGGGGATGTCTGTCAATTGGGAAATGAATGGTATATGATTGCAATGGAATACTATTAACCTGTAAGAAATAATAGGGGATAGGTTTCAGGACTTAAGCTGATACAAAGTGAATTAAGCAGAACTATAAGAACACTACATCTTATAACAATAATCAACTGTGAAAGCCTAATGAAATATATTTTCACTTCCTTTTTATTTTCCTTGATTTTTAAATTTTTTTTTGTAACATAGTTAATATGGGAATGTTTGCCATTTCCTTTTCCATGGCATTTTATTTGTCCAGATCAAATTATCTGAGGCTGGATTTGAACTTGGAAAGAGTCTAACTCCACCTAGCTGCACATATACTGTACATAATATTGTTTTCTTTTAATGGGTTGAGGCGGGAGAGATTTTGGAACTAAAAACTTTACATTTTAAGCAAATTTCTTGGGCTTTTCTAAACAAATTTAATTTTAAAAATTATCAAAATTATCAAAAGCTTTTAGCTTTAAATTAGTCAAATGATTGGGTCCTGTAAAACTAACACTATAAAGCAGAACTCTAGGAATGTTAAGTTGTTAACTTTTCTTTCTGTGATTATATTCAATTTTTCTCTACTTGACCCTTATAAAAATTGCTTTCTAATCAGTTTACAAAAAAGTCTCAATGTTTTCTAGTTTGTAAACTTGATACTTGTGATGCTATGTGATCCTGAGCAAGTCACTTAATCCTTCTCAGCCTCAATCTCTAAAATAGGGATAAGGAGCAGCACCTATCTTAAGAATATATTTAAAGCTCTTTAAAGCTTTAAAGTACTATAAAAAATGTCAGCTATTATTTAACTCAGATTTCTGATCTGATCTAACAATTTATGCTAACAGCCTCCCTTCCATTCCTTTGTTTGCTCAGAAGCAGAGGTTTCTGGGCCTTCACATTCCTGCTCAATAGCAAAGAACATAGAAGCTCCTATTTCCCTCTTGTACTCTCACCTGATCTCTTAGATTAAGCATACAACTACATTTTCAAAGTCTTTAGAGACATTTTGCCTGGTCCGAAATGGAATAACTCAAATTTGATATGACAAACAAACTTAAGGTTATGCAATAATTTAAAGGACTAAGTCCAATAGGGATCCTACAGCCACCAGATACCTTTTCTTTTTACAAACCCACATCCTGGAATGAAGTAAGAGATTTGTACTTTTAAACTCCCTCTGGCACATCCTTAATACCATGTAACAAAAATGTCACAAGGTTTTGCATGCTGTGGAATCAGAAAACCTATGCTCCTATTATTTTAATCACAAGGCATTTAATAAAGATCAAGAGCTTGATGGATTAAAAAAAACCTACAGCACTGAAGGAAATATCAATAATATCTATATGGTTTATCATTGTATGCCAAATATTACTTCTTGATTAAATGAAAATGAGGCATTCTACAGCCCTACCCAGATTTGCTGGATGCTTTGGAAGGAGCTTCCATTCTAATAGAAGACAACTGAGATATATATATATATATATATATATATATATATTACTACACTATCATAGTCGGCTATATAACATAAAATTTGGTAACAGTTCATTATGGGGCTGGAGAATACGAAGTTATAAAATACACCATCAACATTTGAGAAAAAAAAATCTGACTAGAAATGAGATGTCTTTAGGCTCTTTGAATCTTCATCTAAGACAGTTGATCTCTCAGGATCTTTCCAGCTCTAATTAGATACACAATAAAGACTTCCTTGTTCTGAAGTACAAGTGTCCTTTAATAATACAGCTTAAATTAAGAAAAGATGCAGAAATGACATGCAAATTTCAGATGGCTGCTCTGATGTTTATGAACATCAGATTTCTTAGTTATTTGAGCAGTTTGCTAATTTCTCATTTGCTCCACAAACTGACCCAAAATAGACTAAATAGTATCTCTTGTAATAGTGCCACTTTTATTTCTTAAGGGGAACTCCCAAATCTGTCCAAAATGCCTATAAGCATTTATCGATTGGCTGTCCATGAAAAGGTTTTTTTAAGTCCTTTAAATCATTTCCCATTATTTACTTTTGCAAGGCAAGCCTCCATCTCATGATGCTGTATTGCACAATGCCTGCAAAAGCAGGTTGTATACAAAAGCCAAATGCCATTGTGTAAGGGAAAGGAGGGGTTGGGGGTGGGTCCTAGCAACCTCTTCCTTCTCAGCTGGTTTTGCATTCCTAAGGGTGGGTTCTGCTAAGAATATAGCCCATTCTTAAATCACTATTCCACCAGGAGCAAAAGAATCACCAAGGCACCTTCTTTCCTAAAGGAAGTCCTTAGGAATCCTTGAAACATAAGACAACTATGTAATTATTACTTGGTCATAAATTACTAAAAACTTGAAATAAAGACTTCTCTGTTGAGGGCAAAATGTTAAATTTAGGATTAACATCTTCCAGCCTGTTGGTGGGGGAGAAGGGAGTGTTTAACCTGGCTTCTTGTGGTGCAATTCTTTCTGTGAAGAATGAGGTCACTAAAAAGCCAGCAAAATGTGCCTCCTCTCCAAACACTTTCCAGAATGCTTATTTTCAGTGTTAATTTTTTATTTTTTGATGAGGTAGAAAGGGAATGCAGGAGATGTGTCCAAAACTTAGGTAGTAAGTAACCTTTGAAACAACAAGATTCCATTAAGAACCTTAACCTGGGTTAATTACCAACCATAGGAGACAACTAGACCTTGTGTTATTTTTTTGCCTTTGAGATGTGCACAGACATACCTGTACAGCCATCTATCCATCAATCCCTCTTAACCCACCCTTCTCATCTTGTCCTAACCTATTTCCCTCTTGGGTTGAATATACTTCTGTACTGTGTCCTGTGTTTTCTGGGACACATACAACTAAATACATTGTAGTGTTGTAGGAATATGTAGAACCTACAGAGAATTTCAAAGCATCCTGTTCTCATCACCTTACACATCAAGAAATGTTAATATTATCTCTAAAATGAATCCAGTGATATAAATGAATATAGCTCTGTTACAGGCCTAGAACATGGAAGAGCCGCCTCTACTACATCACCTATTATGTCATTCTTTTAGGTCTGAAAAGATAGATTTACACGTTAAATGTTAAGTCTTAGTACCAAAAGGCCTAAGTAGCTGTCATGCTAGATTATCACCTTATACCCAACTGCTTTTTATACAATGTATAAGAACCCCTAAAGTATGAATAATGGGACCAGCTGTTCTAAAGTTTAGTCCTATCCTCTCTATCATCCGATTTAGGACTAGAATCTACGTAGGAATTGTTTAAAACATTTTGAGAAACTTCCAATTCCTTGTTTTTAGCTTGTGCTTAAAGGTAGGAAGGTAGTGTCAATAGAGATCAGCACTCGGATTCTCAACCCCACTAAAGTCTAAGGTGCCAAAATTTATTCCCAATAGATTTTGGCATCCTAGACCAAAAACTCTTTGTCCAAACAAGTAGGCTTGTACTTATAATTTCACCCTTCATAGAGCATATAGACTAGATGAACCTTTTTCCTGTAGATATTAATTTACACACAAGAGGCTACGACAGATTTGGACTAAATCTAAGAAGTCTGACAAAATCATTGCACTGATGTCACTTTGTATCAACTGTATTAAGAGGAAAACCTTATTCTTATCCTAATCTATAAAATGGGAACAGCCAGATCTACATTTAAGTGGGGAAGAATTCCAGTGTCCTTCAACATTAAGAGTAATTTAATACACCATACCACAGTCAATGTGATGGTCCATTCCTATCTTCTGGAGACCACCTAAGGGCCAAGATTTAACAAAGAAAAATCTAAAGGACAGAAATGAGCCTGATTGTTTGCAGGCAGAAGTCTATCCACAGTAATTAAATACTTCTATACCTTATGGAAAGGGCTTATCTAATGATGATCAAATGAATCGAATCCCCATCCCTATGACTTCCAAGATATTCTCTCCTTGAGTAAACATTCATGAAGTGTTCATTGTTCTCCAATCCTTAGCACATAGTAAGTGGTTAATAAATTCTTATTCTTCATAGTATTTTTTTGCACCTGTATTTTCAGTGCATACTATGCAATGCATTTTCATTCCTTGTTATTTTCACATATTAGGCAAATCATTTTTGTGAGACTGTAACGGGTGAATGGTTGTAGAGGGAATAAGCAGGGAAACAATCTAAAATTTGCCAAATCAGCAACACAGTAAAAG
Organism: Antechinus flavipes; assembly: GCF_016432865.1. Lineage (NCBI taxonomy): Eukaryota > Metazoa > Chordata > Mammalia > Dasyuromorphia > Dasyuridae > Antechinus > Antechinus flavipes. The sequence goes on from NC_067399.1 coordinate 498,105,782, forward strand.
AGAGTCCCAACCAGGTTTAGAGTCAGCACAATTAACTCAAGACCCACCACTTACTGACAGTGTGATATTCACGTGGCATTTCAATTTGAGACCTCTATTTTCTCATCAGTAAAATGGGCAAACTTTTTTGGCTTCATGAAGCTGTTTGAGTGAGAAAATGCAAAAATACTACGAAATAAGAATTTTTACTTTTTACGAAAGCACTGTAGATAGTACGCAAAGACTAATGTCTAAAATCTTTGCATTTTTTTGTGCAAAGTTGTCTAAAATCGAATTGCTAAGAGGTATGATCTAACACCCAAGTGTAATACTAGGCAAAATATGAAATGCAGGAAATTTTAATTGCCCAATTAAATGTTGCAGTTAATAACATAAGTCTGGGGTCCTGCTGTAAAAGATAATACAGTCTCTGCCCTCAATGGACAACATACATAAGTATATTTAAAAACAAATAAAAGGTAAATGTTATGGGGAAGGAAGCCTGTAGCTAAGTTTAAGAAAAAGGGAGGATTTGAGTTGAGTTGAGATTGGAAGGAAACCAGGGGTTCTAAGGAACAGATGAGGAGCAGTAGAAAGAAGATGCTTAGCGGAAAGTTTGCTGTGTAACAAATAATGGTGCTGTGCCTTAGCTACTAGTTATGTGATGGCCGCAACAAAGCTGTGAAATAATCCAAGAATATCTACAGATTAATAAACATTAGAAGAGACTTGCATAAAATAACACGTAAATTAAGATACTGTCAGTGTTCAAGCCATGTCTCTATAGACTTCAAGTTCAGGACTCCTCTCATTGCCTCAGCTTGCCTAAGAGTCAAGATCATTCTCACTCTATGAATCTACTACTGAATTGTATGCTTCTTTCTTGATCTGTTTCTTCATTGCTTCCAAAATTTGAACAATATCCTCCATTACTAGACTCCTTTCCAGGGACTCAGTTTCCCTACTCGCAAAACAAAAGGTGACCTTGGGCAAGTGGATTAACCTCTTGGACCTCTAAGGTCTTTCCTAGCTTTAAATCTAGTAACCTATAATTAAATGGTCACCTAATAACCTTCTCCTCGGCCTGGAGACAGGTCTCACTTTCTGGCCCACTCTCACCCTTCACTCCCAAAAGTCACTTAGATAGTCAAGCATTGTCTGAACTTTGCTTTCTTTTCCCAATACCGTCGAATTGTGACAGGCGCCGTCGGCTCCTCTTTGGAGTAGGGAACAGACAGGGCGTTTAGGGCGGGGGAAAGGAGCGGGGAAATGGGACTACGGGCACCGAGAAGGGTGGGCCTCGTCGGGCTCCAAAGCAATCTTAAAAGAGGATTCTTGGAGGCTCCCAGGAAAATGTAGGGATGCGATCTTACCTTTCAAAATCCAGAGGCCGCTACCAGGTCCTCTTAGTGCTCTCCTTTAAGATTTCAGAGTTTACTCAGTCACACTGACTTGAGAGGTTAAAGGAGAACACAAAACCTACGAGTCCACGACTACAGCGATCACCGTCGCTTTCGCCCTAGATTATCACCTTTACCCCCGCCCCCTTCTGGGGTCCATCCAATCACCACGCCGCTCCTCCCTCCTCCTTCCCACCTTCCACGCCCCATTGGCCGCAATTGGGCCGGCACGATTTGCGTCACGTGATACGCGAGCTCACGTGGCTTCCCTTGCCGGCCTCTAGCCCCACTTTCTTATTCCCTCCCCCCTTTCCTTTTGCCGGGTCTTCTCTTTAGAATTAGCGGCGTCCCTTCTCCTGTCCTAGCCGCCGGAAAGCAGGGCGGGGGACGCCGCGGCATTTTTACGACACCGGCGGCTGTCCCCATTCCTCCCCAGAAGCGACGGCCTAGGCGCAATGTTCGGGGTTGGCGATGAGGATGACGCCGACTTCCTCTCCCCCAGCGGCGGGTGAGTGCCTGGCCCGGGGAGGCGGCTTCGGACCGCCGCGAGCTGGGTCCTTTTTCGTGAGAGGCCTTCCCTGCTACCCGACTTCCGGCTCCCTTCCCGCCCCTCCCCCTCCCAGGCACATCCCCTTCACTCTCCTTCCACCGTAGCCCATCATCATGACTTCTCGGTGAAGCCCCTCAGGTCTTCCTTCCCTTTCCTTCTCCTCATCCACTACAAAGTCCGGTTGGGCGGCTCCGACTGGTCCCCCCAACTTCCTCCAAAGTTTTCCTCCTCCCGTCCCGGTCCCCACCGTTCTCCCGCCCTCCACTGCCTCTTTCTCCTTTTTCCCTGAAATTGGAATGCCGGAGATCCCTGCGAACCCCAGCCTATCCCTGCCTCACTTGGTACAGATTGAGAAAATTGAGGCCCATCTTGGGAGCCTGGGGAGAGTTATGCAGGAGCTGAGACCGACTCGGGCTTCCTGACTCCCAGTACGGTGCTTTTCAGCCTCCTCAGGCTTCCTCTTTCCCATTTTTGGTTTCTCATCCTGTATCTGGAAACTCAAGTCCTGCCCCTCCGACTTTTGGACGGTGGAACCACGGCGTCCCTTCTGACATGTCATCCTCCCCCCAACTCTTCCATGCTGAAAACCTGAGGGTTAGAGTTCACTCTTCTCAGATATAGTTGCCTGGCATTTGAATCTGGCCTCAGGGATGCCGTGCATAAAGCTCGCTGTCTGAAGTCTCCTTACTGGCTGTCAATTGGCCTCCATTTGCCTCAGTGTCCTCATCTGTAAAATGAGGATAATAGCATCTTCTAGAGTTGTGAGGATCAAATGACCTTATAATTGTAAATGGCTTAGCATACAGAATGTATTATGTTAGTATACCTACTACCTATGTGACCTTGGGCAATTTTCTGTAAAATTAGGGGGATAGATTAGTTGATCTTTAAGGTATCCTACTTCCAACTCTGTATCTCGGATCCTAAGAATTTTATTTGTTGCATCAATCAGTAGTTAAATCATCAATCAGCTAACCAGTTATTCCTTTGGAATTCTACTGCATAGTACATGTTCTCATTACCACATGACTGTATTATTTCAATAAACATTAAACCCTTATGGTTGTGCTAGGCATTGGGACCCAAAACCCAAAAAGCTTAGCATACAGAATGTATGTTATTATCTGCTACCTTTGTGACCTTGGGCAATTTTCTGTAAAATGAAGGGGATAGACTAGTTGATCTTTAAGGTATCCTTCCAAGTCTATCTGCCATTCTAAAAAAGTTATTTGTTGCATCAATCAGTAGTTTAATCAATCAGTTAATCAGTTAGTAAATGTTAATTAAACCCCTGAGGTTGTGCTAGGCACTGGGACACAAAAAGCATACAGAATGTATTATGTTATTATTATTACCTGTTACCTACATGACCTTAGGCAATTTTCTGTAAATTGAAGAGGATAGACTAGTTGGTCTTTAAGGTATCCTGCTTCCAACTCTGTATCTGCCATCTTAAGAACCTTATTTGTTGCATCAGTCAGTAGTTAAATCAATCAGTTAATCAGTTATTCTCTTTGGAATCCTGCCATCACCATAGTACATGTTCTCATTACCATCTGACTGGAATATTTCAATAAGCAGTTCGATTCAATAAACATTGATTATGCCCTATGGTTGTGCTAGGCTTTGGGACCCAAACTAGAAGAAAGATAGCCCCTGCCCTTAAGGAGATTACAATGTAAGAGCACTATACCCAAAATGAAGCTAGAGAAGGGGGTCTGGGAAAAAGGGAGAAACACTCAGTTCCCTGTAATACAAACCAAGTAAAGTTGCTAATGGAAAGTGGACAATTACCAGCAAAGTTCTGATTTGAGCTATGTAGAGGAAGGTTGTAGGGAAAGTCCAGCTTTTTATGACCTCATTTGGAATTTTCTTGGCAAAGATCCTGGAGTGGTTGGCCATTTCCTTCTCCAGATCATATTACAGATGGGGAAACTGAGGCAAAAAGGATGAAGTGAATTGCTTAAGATCCCAAGACAAGTGTCTGAGGCCAGATTTGAACTTAGGAAGATGAGTCTTCATATCTCTTAAGCTTGGCACTCTATCCATTGTGATGTTTGGTTGGCCCATATATAGAACTTACTATGCCATTTTCATGTTAATTACTGTACAAACATTTTATCCTCCCAACAACCCTGGGGGGTAGGTGTCATTTTTATCCTCTTTTTAGAAACAACTGAGGCAAACGCTTTAAGTGATTTGTCCTGGGTCACATAGCTAGTGTATATCTGGGACTAAATTCAAATCCACCTCTTCCTTTGCCACCCACTTAGCTGCCTAAAGCTAAATCTGCCTGAAAGAGGTTTGAATCTCTTGAAAGGGATTCTTGGATTTCACCGATTTAGACCAAACCAAGGTAGTTGTTTTACCTGCCCCCACCTTCCCCTCTTTCAACTTTCTGGCTTCTAACCTCTCTTCATCTTTGCTTCTCTGAATCCATGAATCTTCATGAATTTCTGATAGTAATCTCTCCTAATATTGTTTAATAAACAAAATACTTGTTTAAGTAAAAATTGTCTTAATCATTATGCATTATATGCCTTGTTGGCGTATGACTTAAATTGGAAGAATTAAGATCCTTTTGGAAGAACAATTCCTCCATTTGACTGGAGATGCTGGGCTAAAAAATGAATAGTTTAATTAGCATCTGATAATGGTTAATGTGTAAATAAGCTTTTCCATAGCTTTATGGGGATGTTGAGTCAAAAAAATGACTTTCTGGAGTGGTTGCTCTTACCATTTTCCTTACTTGGGATGTTGAATAATGGAGACTAAATGTCAGGTGATCTGGGGGAGAAAATTAATCTTGGAATTTCAGAATTTTCCTGTATGGGGTGTGTTCCACTGGGATTTTTCTTTTCTCTTTGAGGCATTTGGTGCTATAATGGATAGAGGGCAGGGCCTGGTGTCACACCAGAATTTAAATTTTGTCTTCAACACTGTCTCAGTTTCCTCAACTGTAAAATCAGAATAACAGTAGCACCTCCTTAGGTATTTTGGTAGATCTAACAGATAATAATTTTAAGGCAGATGCTATGTAAATGTTAGCTATTATTGTTAATCTTATTAGAAAATCATCTTTGAAAGTGGAGGCCTCCTTTCAGTTAAAAATTCTTAAGTTTCTTCCTGCTCTTGAGAGCAGCCTAATCTCTGTTTTTACAACTTTATAAGCTCCTTTTCTTTGAGTTGTAAGGCTATTTTTTCCCCTTGGTAATATCAATCAATAGACATTAATCATCAAATTTATCATTACTCTTCTCCACAACTTCTTGAAATGTGTAAGCACCTTGAAGGCAGTAATGATATCCTTTTGTCTTTATAGCTCCCTGGTTTAACGGATTGTTCAATTGTGTGTGTGTGTGTGTGTGTGTGTGTGCGCGCGCGCTTCTCTCCCCAGAAGAATATGCTTATGTGTAATAAATTATAAAGTAGCTGCTTTGACCTTTTTTCTTTAGATTTTTGTCCTCAAATCTCTCCCTACTGATCTTTTCTCCTGTAGTGAAATTACAATCTCTGTTACAAGCTTTGAGGCTTTTCTTCATTTCTCAACATGTAGGATAGTTAGATCATTACCCTGCCAAAACCAGAAAACATAAAGAATATTTCTTTTTCTTTATCCCCTTGTCCCCCAAAATTATTACTAGTTTCTATATACTTCCTATGGAACAAAAGTAAAACATTTAGAAATCACAAACTTTTGTAGCTGTCTTTTAAATCAGAAACTTTTGGAAACTGGTTTTTCCCCTTTTATAATTTCATTAAATTAAGGGTATCATAGGATGATACAGGGATCATCAGAAATCTTTTCCCCACCAGCTTGGTATTGGTTGGTTAATGTCTAGTCCTGGCCAGTAGCAGTACCCCAGATTTTTTACTTTGACTCTTACACTCCTCTTGAGCAGGTTGGTGGCACAGTGATTAGAATAATGGGATTCAGGAAAACCGGAGTTCAAATCCTTCTTCTGCAGTTTATTTGCTGTGTAATCTGGGCAAGTCATTTAATCTCTGTGGGTTTTAGTTTTCTAATCCATAAAATATGAATAATAATGGCTGGGTTGTGGAGATGACATGAGATATTCTAAAGCACTCTACAAAATGTGAAGTTCTATCATTACTATATAAATTTAAGTATACCTAATTGGTTTCTTTACCAAAGACAGCAGTAATTTAATCCAATCTTATATTTGTGGGATGTCTATCATGATCTAGTTACTAGAAAAGAGACAAAGATTAAATAATAGCTCATATTTAAATGGAACATTTTACAGAACAGTAGCTATTTGCCCTTTTTATCATTGAGATCCTGAGGGGTTACCTTAAAGCTAGCTCTTAAACCCACTCCCTTTGACTTCAGCCATGGGAGCCTTTCTACTAAATGTACTTTCAGGGCTTCTGACCTCTTGGAGTTTACAATCTGATTGTTAAGGGAGGAGAATAGTTAAGTACTCAGAATAGTACTGACCTTGATTAAACAGGGCAGGGCAGGGCAGGACTGAGATCTCAGGAATTGCTGATTTGCCAGATCTCCTACTGCTGTCAGGAATTTTTAAAGATTTACTCTTCCTAACTTTGTATACAAAGTGATACTGTGGGACCCATTCTTCTACAATGTTTAAAGTACATAGTTGGCACACTTGAGCCTTGCCTTGTCAAGAATTTTTAGTTCACTATATTCTTCAATCTGTTCATCTGTAGTGTATGCTCCATCTTAACAAGAATGACACTGAAATTGTATTTTGAGTTTATAGGCCATAATTACTAGATAGATACAAGGCATTGATAACTTATTCACCAGAAACAACAATAAAAAAGAATGCATAGCTTAGTAAGATTCATTGAAAAAGCACATATGAATAACTTTTCTTGATAAGGAGAGGAAGAGTTAAATTACAGTATAAGAACTTTAAAATAAGTGAGCAGGAGCTTGGTGAAAGAGGAAGTTTATCATGGTGTTTGCCTAGGGGCAGGAAGAAGGAAGAAGGAACCAATCTACCCTGAAGTAGAATTGGCAAAAGGCATTTTTATCTCTTCTATCTTTGTTCTATATTGTTCTTGAACATATACTATAATGCTGGCCCTCATTATTGTAGGGCCTCAATCTTATTTAACGCTTTTAACTGATTTTTTTTACTGTAATCTTTGTTGAAAGTAGGAGGGATTAGGTTGGGAAAGAGTAAAGCCAAAATTGTCAACTCAGAGTTGCCATCAGTATTAAAATAAGACTTAGAATGAATTGTCCAAGGATAAAGCCCACCAACACATTCTATACAGTAATAACAAAATCAAGGAGGATGTAATAAGGAAGTATAATTCAAAATACCTACAAAATACATACAAAATCTGGGAATCATCTACCTACCAGGGCAATACATCTACAAAACACTCCTTAAAAAATCCCAACTTAATAATTTGTCATGTTTGTGACTAGATATGCCCATATAATTAAAATGTTGATACTCCCTAGATAAATTTACAGTTTTAATACTATATGAAACTACCAAAGGGATGCTTCATATATTGAATTATTCAAAGTCATGAATGATAAGTACTTTATTCACATGAAAACTTCCCTGTACTTGTAATGTGTTTATCCCACAACCGAAACTGGTCCACAATCAAACTTGGTGTCTCTTTCTTTATAACAAATATTCATTATAGAAAAAGTGGGAATTCCTTGCCCACATAGAATTTAAAATTTGTGATAGAATAAATACATTTAAAAAAAGGAAAGTAGACTAGATATCAATAATGCAGGACACCTATAGAAGATGAGTGGTAGAATATCTCCTAAATTGAAAAAGCTTCTGGCTGTGATTTTACTTTTTGGTAGCTCTTACCATCATCACTCTCCTCCTTAATAAGTTTCAGTGGTTTCTTTGATAAAGTATAAACTTTTTAGCTTAGCTTTTAAAGCCCTGCACATCTGAATCCTAACTTTTCCTTCTTTGTTATGTATTTTTCCCCTTCCCTCATTCTACAAGTTAGCCAAACTAACCTTTTTTTTTCCTCATACATTCCATCTCCTCTCTTTTCCTTTCCATTGATTCTCATGCCAGATGTGCATGGCTTTCCCACTCCATTTCCTCAACTCTCTCTTCTTTCAAGATGATGCTCCAGCATCTCCTTTCCTGTTCCCCCAACTGTTAGTACCCCCCTTTTTACTTTGAATGAATTCTGTATATACGTAAAAGCATTTATATAGAGATGTTTCTGTTTTCCCCATTTGTAAGGTAAGCCGTTTGAGATGAAAGGTTGTTTCTTTGGATCCCCACGTCTGATACCACAGTGCATAGGGATAGTTAGTAAAGATTTGTGGCTTCATTGAAGAGGAGCTGGAAATGTAATGCCAGAGAAACGGAGCAAGATAGAGATTAGAGAATGATTTAGTAATTTATTAAATGGAAGAGATTTACTGGGACCAAATGGATCCATGGTTTGGTCCCAGGGCTGAATGAGACTATCGTCTCAAAGAATCCAGCAGTGAATGTCAGATACAAGATTCTTTTATAGGGTAACAAGAACAATGACATAATGGAGGGTACCTGGATGGGGATGAACTAATGGGGGGAGATACCTAAGATGACATAATGGGAATACTGAAGAGGCTCCTGATATTCTAATTATGTCTAAAATGGATAAAGACCTTTATCCCATCAAACATTAAGAGGGAATAAGTATAGCCTAAGGTCTAAGATATAAGACTTTTATCCTATCACACATTAAGTGGGAATGGTTATTACCTGGGGCAGAGTAACTAAATAGGACAATTAGGGAAACTGGGTCAGGACATTAAAAGGGAACTGTGGCACAGCAGAGAGAGGCTTCAACTATAGAAGCAATGTTATTACTTGATGGCTACAGTGAAACAGGTTTTTCCACAAATGGTAGAGCAAAAGAGAAAACATGGAAACTGGTCAGGGTAAAATGGGTTTTGGGCACATTAGGCCATTTGGATTACCAGAGTGAGTGGGCAGAGTAGTTATCATAATAACCAACTATGTCTTGTGTTATGTTCAAAGGTTTTGGCTAATCATAAGTGCAGAGTTGAGCATTGCTTTGGAATCAGGCTGGGGTTAGAATCCTGCTTTTCCCACTCTTTGCAACTCTGAGCAACTTAGTTTTTCCCAACCTTACTTTTGGTATCTGTAAGATGAAATTTATATCACTTAGTTCCTAGGTTTTTGTGAATATTGAGATGTGTATAAAATGTTTTGTGAATAGACAGAAGTCTATGAATGTGAGAAAATAGTGCATTTTATGGGCTATCATCTAAAAGAGGCTGGCTGATCATTTGTCCTTTTTTTTTTTGTTTGGGGTTTTTGTTTATTTTGGGAGGAAGTTGGGGTTAAGTGACTTGCCCAGAGTCACACAACTAAAGTCACACAACTTAAGTGTTAAGCATCTGAGGCCATATTTCAATACAGATCCTCCTGACTCTCAGGCCAGTATTCCATCCACACTCCCATCCACTGCATTTAGCTGCCCCACCACTTGTCTTTCAAAAGGATTTGTTTTAACTGGAGTTTGAGAATGATCATTTGAAAAATATGTATGTTCCTAATTCAGGGATATGTACATTTAGGTGGTCCTCAATTTAAGTACCTTAAATTTACCTTTATTCTATATATGCCAAGAGGTAAAAGCAGAAATCAAAAAATGGAGAGCTAAAAGAGGGATCACAGTGCTATAGTGACTATATTTTCTGAACCAAAAATCTGAATGTGTGGTTTAACTTTTGAGAAGCATTTTTAAAAATGTATTTTATTTGAATCATAAATTTGAAACTCTCTAGAAAATTCAATAAAGATAAATTGATCCTATACTTACAGATTACTGAGCTCAGCCCTTAGCTCATACAACAGAGAAAACAGTCCTGTGTAAGGGAAGTGACTTGCTCACAATCATGAAAGAAGAGCAGGCCATCTGTTGAGCACCTTTAAAGACTGCTTTCAGCAGGCTAATCTAGAGAATGGGTGTTCTTGTGAGTCTTGCATGGCATGATGTGTGTCAAATGGTATTTGAGGAGGCTTGAACTTGAGTTGTTTCTGTAATGTCTTAGGCATGTGATGTGTTTAGATTGTGAAGTATCATGAATGCTTCCTTTTCTTTCGATAGAGCTAAATTGGCTTCTCTCTTTGGACTGGATCAAGTGGTTGTAGGCCATGGAAATGAATTCTTCCAGTATACAGCTCCAAAGCAGCCTAAGAAAGGCCAAGCAATAACAGCAGCTGGTAAGTTTACTGTTAACTCTCAGTAACTGAGAGTCCAAAACACTGGTAGGCAACCTTTTAGTTAGCTACAAAGAGGCTTCTCCCTGTTTTTCTACTCCAAGTGGGTGTGTGAACTACATAATCTGATCTGCCACTTTTGACTCACTGGTGATTTTATCAGTATAAGGAATTCTCAGTGAAGAATCCTTCCACTTAGCAGATTAGCAGCAGCTCTCCAATTTATAATCTTAGACAGCTGTCTGGTGCATTGTAAAATCATGTGATTTAGCCAAGGTGACAAAGTCCATCATGTATCAAAGGTAGAACTTGAACCCACGGCTTCTTGCCTCTGAGGTAACTCTGCTTTCATTATGCCAATGCTAACTTTTAACTTATTACTTTTTTAGGGTTCTTCACTTTCTTTGTGAGCCAAGCTGTTCTTCCTTTTCTCTCAGCTTTGGAATATCATGTTTAACCCATGTTGAATTACTTGCTTTTTAGGGGAGAGGAAGGTGGAGAGAAATGGAGAAAAATTTGGAACACAGGTTTTACAAGGGTGAATGTTGAAAATTATCTTTGCATGTATTTTGAAAAATAAAAAGCTATTATTATTATTTTTTAAATCTTTCTGTAGATCCTAATATACATGTTGGAGACCTCTGTCCTAAATTCTAGTATGTGTCACTTTTGACTTGGGTACAAGTTGTCAGCCCCTGACCTAAAGCACTGTTGTCCAAATTCAGTCCTGGCAAGGATTTGAGGGATTCTGCCATTTTACCTTCCCTTCCTTCATTTGAAAATGAAAGTAAACGGGGCGCTGTACATTTATATTGAAGTCCTTGAGAGAGTAAAGGGACAACCTGACTCTAAAGTTTGTTAGAAAAAGAAACATCAGGGCACTTTTGCCCCTTCTCTACTTAGAAGAATAACAGTAAGCGGGGAGAGGATTCATCAGCCACCTTGAAGAGACTTAGTGGGTTAAAGAATTAAAATTTATCAAGAACATACAATTTCAGATATTTTTGATATATTACTTTAGTGAAATTATTTTTCTCTTTTATTCTTTATGGCTCAGGATAAAGGAAGGAATAACAATGGAAACTGTAGGTGAGATAAAAACAAATATTAGCAATAAAGGCAGACCACTGACTTTAAGAATTGGGGGGAGACACACACATACACACAAGTACACACACATACATACGGTCACACAACTGGAGGAGGAGTGAGAAAGGAAAATAGAGAACAGAAACAAAAGCAAATACTTTAGGGAAATTAAAGAAAATTCAATGATTTGTGTGTGCCCTACTGTAGCCATCAAAAGAATTTAAAATAACATATAACCTTGGGCAGGTGATTACTAACAATTCTTGTCTGCAGATTGTTCATCTAGAACCTGTCTTACTGTAATTACCTGATTATAAAAATTAAATGATATTATGTATAAGACAAATTCTTGAAAAAATCTAAAAGAGGATACAAATATGAACGTGAGATATATATTTGAGGTTGATTTGAGTGCAGAATACTTGTCTAGGTATGAAATAAATGAAGTCCCAATTTCTTTCTTTCTAGCAAATCAGCCAGCACAGAAAACTCCTCCAACTGCAGCCCCTGGTGGAACTTCTACAGTCTTATTAGCTGCCACAGCAGTCCATGCATACCGATTGTAAGTAGCTAATAGAATATGCTATGAAAGGATGAGAATACCTCTGTTTATGTAGCATTTCTCAGTTTCTTCACCTATAAAATGAAAGGGTTGGGTTAGATGATTTTTAAAAGATGTATTGGTACAGCTAGGTGGTGCAGTGAATAGAGTACCAATCCTGAAGTCAGGAGGACCTGAGTTCAAATCTGGTCTTAGATACTAAACACTTCCTACCTGTGTGACCCTGGGCAAATCACTTAACCCCAACTGCCTAAAAAAAAAAAAAAAAAAAAAAATTGCTGCCTTCTGTGTTTATATTAGTCATTTCCCTTTCTATCTCCATCCTCATCCACATTGAACCCTTTCTTATAACAGAAACATTTAAGCAAAGCTCAGTGGCCATGTCTGATAGTAGATCCATTTAAAGGGTGTGTGTGTGTGTGTGTGTGTGTGTGTGTGTGTGTGTGTATCATGAGTACGTAATCATACTTATAAGTTTAATCTGTATCATTTACATATTCTCCATCACTTTCTTAAGTCTAGCCAGGTAACAAACAGTAAATCAAGTTTACTTTATTTGTAACTTGCTGATTTCCAAGGTATAATCACCGATACTGAAAAGGTAACAATAGTTAGCCTGTTGCATCTGGCTCTAACACACTGCTATGCGTACCTATCCATTGAGAGGAGGACAGTGTATTTTTTATGAGTTCACCAGGTTCCTAATATTTTATAGTAACCCATGCTTCAGAGCTGAAGTTCTGGCTTCTATAGACAAGGTTCATTGTTAGGCTTTTCATAAAATCTCCTCTTTTGGCTTATGCCTTCATCCAGTATTTCCCCTGAGAACTTGTGGGTTTGATTCATGTTCTAATTTTCCCCAGCAAAGAAAAGAGCCTCTCAGCTCCTGTACAAGCACTCAGGCTGGTCTACCGTCAAATATAGGAGAGGCTTTGTTTCACCTGACCAAAAAAATGTAAAGGTCCAAAACATTTAAAATACTTCCTTCTTCTCTAGGGAACCCTGCTTAACTTATACTCTCTTGTTCTTGAATAAAATTGAACTCCTACCCTGGGGTTGAGTCTCATGCCTTTGATACTCCTCCTTCCCTGCTGCCAAGGGACTCATCACTACTGCTTGTGACCATGTATGGCCATTGCAAAAACATAGCCTTCATCTCTCCATGGGACTGACTATAAATGTGTAGCATCTCCAGCTTCACTCTCTTTCACATCTCCCTCTTCCCCCTTATCCCATCTCTTCCTTTATGTTGAGGATGTACCATTATACCTTCTAGGTGATTAAAAAAAATTTCAGTTGTGAGATACTCACCTTTCTGATGATTGGCTAATTTCCTTTAGGGATAGTTCTTACTCCTACTAAGTCATTTTTGTTATTTTCAAAAGAGGTTTTATTGATGCTTTTCTTTTCATCACAGTTATTTCACACACATTGGACCCTCTTTAATGAAAAAGGAAAACAATAAAATAAAAGCCTGATACAATGACTACCACAAATGATAGCATATGCAAGATTTCTCTCTAGTTGTCCTCAGTCTTGCTGCTATGAGTGGGAGTGCTGTATTAACTATGTGCTCCAGGCCTTGCCTAATTTTTCCAGTTAGACAAAAGCTTGATTTCCTTCGTGATCTTACGTCTACATTGTTGCAGTCATTGTTGAGCTACTCATATCTACTTATTTACTTTGTAGCATTTTATTAAGCAATTTTTCTGTTTCTTTAGCACAAATGGTCAATATGTGAAGCAGGGAAAATTTGGTGCTGCAGTCCTGGGGAACCACACTGCCAAAGAGGTGAGAAGGGCCCTGATTCTCTGTACACCTGCATGTGTTCCAAGTCTTAGTGCAGATTTAAGCCACTCACAGCTTTCAAAAGCTACTCAAGCTTTTGTGTATGTAAATACACATGTATATACACTTATACTTGTTTATTGTTCACATATTTGTATTATATGTGTGATGTACAATGTATTCTGTGTGCACATATGCATGCATGTGTGTATATTGACATTAAAGTCTATGCCCTGTCTAACAGGATGGTAGTGGTAATGCTATTTGTAACTTTATCTTGCTTTTCTGCTGCCAAGTGTGTGTTATGTAAGTTCTTAGGTGTGGAGTTTTCTTTTCAGGAAATAGATTCTCTTTCAGTTAAAACTGCTGAGGTGGCAGTTGTCATTTGATCTTGCCCTGTGTCTTTGTTGGCCTTGTGGTGAGGATGATTGTTTACTTGGTGATTGTGAGTCTAGATCATAGTAAATAATTTTCTGTTCATTCTTGTGACTAAGCCATTTTGTGTTTCCCTTTTTTTTTTATTTGAGTCTTAAGAATTTAGAATTTAAAAGTAAGCTAGTTAGAACATTTCCTTTTCTGCTTATTTCATCAGCAATATTTATTGTTGTAGATGGAGAGTATTTAATAAGCTCTTACATAGGATCACAAAGTCCTAATGGCAGAAGGGAGAAATCCAAAATCTTAAATTAAGTATTTTTGACTTTAGTGTCATTCCTTTAGGGTACTCTGTCCTCATTCTAATAAGGAAGCTCTTATATGAAGCATTTTGTAAATTCATCTTTAATATCTTTCATAACCACTTTTTTTAACCAAATTTATTTTTTTGTAACATCCAAATGAACTTCGAAGATACAATGGAGTCTGTACTACTTTTCCAACTCATTCATCAGATTGTGGCCCTGGCTCTTTCTCAGAAGACCTCCCCAAATTTTTTGTTACTTTTATTTTTTATTGTTTTGGTCCATTGTGTCAGGGTAGCCATATTTAATGTGGATTCAATATAATTTCCTTCAAGATTTAAGTCATCCTTTTTTAGCTAAAAATGAGGAATGATGTAAACAACACCTTATTTCATGTGCATTCTTTGGATAGATTTTTTTACTCAATAAATTTCTGATTTTAAGAAGTGAACTGCCTGAGTTCAAATCTGGTCTCAGACACTTAATGTTTGCTAGCTGTGTGTGACCCTGGGCAAGTCACTTAACTCCAGTTGCCTCACTAAAAAAAAAAAGTGAACTGTTCCCTTGAATAAAAGCTTTAATAGAGAAGTGACCATATACAGACCTCATCATGTACTGAAAGTTGAAGTTATAATACCTTTGATCATATTTTGCATGTGACTATGGGTTATGCAAATTGTTCCTTTTTACTTTTGCATACTTGTCATGCTGGAGCTTTTTTTCTTCTTTCCAAGGGCACCATCTCACTTTTGGAAGCATTAATTCAGTTGTGTAAGTTCTGTTGCATTAGTGGGATTACTTTAAAATTCGAATATAACACATAAAATAGAATGTGTTTAGTTGTATAGAGAGATATGAAACAATATGTAGAGAACAAAATTGCAAGGAAAAGTGGAAAAGGAGGTGATAATTCCTTAGGAAAGTTAGGAAGCAGTCTGAGATCTTTATAAGTTTTAGCTATGGGTATCTGCCAATGTGGATTCTCTGTTCACTTTTTGCTTTCTCTTTTTTTT
This sequence comes from Antechinus flavipes, assembly GCF_016432865.1. NCBI lineage: Eukaryota > Metazoa > Chordata > Mammalia > Dasyuromorphia > Dasyuridae > Antechinus > Antechinus flavipes. Next base: position 498,121,071 of record NC_067399.1, read on the forward strand.
TCTTATTCCATCTTTGGTGGACTTCAGTACAGGATTCTCATTTACATAAGTCAACAACAGCCAATCACCTCTGCCAGGATTCATTCAAACTTTGAACTGACGGTAAGAAACATTGAATATCTCTACATTGTATGCTGATCATTCTATATACCTTGGGATAACTTTCTAAAGAAGCACAAAGAATTAAGATAATGTTCCATTGCTGCATCCCACTACTTACCTTCATCTTCCCTGTAACCACTAGAACCTTTCCTAAGTGGCTGTGGAATAGAAACAGGAATTGAGAATTCAGAAAGGGATGCCTTCTTTGACATTTTGATCAAGGTATTGACAATAATATTAGACAATGGGATTTGTCAAATGTAACTTGTGAGTGAAAGTGAGGGGTGGCTAGCTGGTGCAATAAGAGTGCTTAGAGATGGGAAGACATGTTCCAGAGTTCAAATCTGGCCTCAACTATTACTAGTGTGCAAACCTTGGTAACTCACTTAATGCTGTGTGCTTTAGTTTTCTTATCTGTAAAATGAGTTCAAGAAGGAAATGGCAAATGAAAATCCCAAATGGGATCATAAAGGTGAGGCATGACTGAAAAATAACTCAATAACAATAAAAATTTAGGAATCTCACATGATTTATTGTTTTTTTTTTTCTATACTACTGTTTTTTTTCTATAGGTACAGCCTAACAACTATAGCACCTTTTATGATGACCAGAGACAAAATTGGTCCATGATGTTTGAGTCAGAAAAGGCTGCAGTGGATTTCAATAAACAGGTAGTTTGTTGAAAATGTTTAATGATGCATAACTATAAAACAGTGAGATTGATTTCCTCCATACTGTTTTAAAGGTCATTCCCCAAAAGAAATCTAGAACTGTTTTAAGCAATAATCTTATCAACTTAAAATGTAGTTTTCCGCTAGAACTTTTTCACCTGGAGAGATTTAGAATGCTTGGAGTTTACAGCTCCACAGAGCGATATAAGATCAGAGGCTGCTATATTTTTCTTAATGTCAGATATGAAAAAACTAATTGTATTACTTTAACCTGAAACAGTTCAGAAAAATGACTTACGTGATTTTTAAAAATTGTATTATCTATTTTTATTCACCTTTTTTTCTGAATATTGACACCTCACCCCACCCCCACCCATTCCTTGTAGAAAGTAGAAAGAGGAGAATAAAGACATTTGCCAAGTCTGAGAGTCTGTGCAGTGTGCCCAGATATTGCTGTTTATAAGTTATTGGTATCTATAAATGGATTTATTTCTTTGTACTTGTTTTGCTTCTTCAAGGAAAGGAGGAAGATATAATTTCTCATCTATTCAAAGATGAACTTTTTTTTTTTTTTTAAAGAAAATACCTTCTCCCTTCCCTCCCCCATCTAAATATATTGTATTTCTAAAAGTTGTCCCAACTTAATAAAACTTTTGGGATACAAGTAGGTACGAGAAATACTGTTTAGTTAAAACAATAGCACTTTGCAATTTAATTCAGTAATCATCAATTGAACATCTGTGACCAATGCCTGATAATGTGACTATAAAGAGGAAATTCATCCCTGCCTTTCAGGAGCTCACATTTTACTAGTGAAAAATAGCACACATTAATATGAGTAAATACGACATATTTACAAAGGCATTTGATTACAAAAGATATACAAAATAGTTCCATTGTTGAGAAAAGGCCCAACAAGTAAGGGGATCCGAGGGGCCCTCCCATAAGAGGTTCAGATACTTATTTAATAAAAAAAGCTGGAGAGATCTCTAGAAGCAAAGCAAAGTTTATTATACTTTCTCTCAAGAATCTGGTATCCTACCCTTTGAGCAGTAATTGAAGGGAGGAGGTACCGTAGGGGGCAGGGTCAACACTTTTAATCCCTAACACAAATACCCCTTCCCACCACTGACCCTCATCCTTATTGGCTGAGGATCTTATATTCTAAAGGTGGGAACTATCCAAGAAATTGAACTTGACCAATAAGTACATAGTTGCCCATATTTGACCTAAACAGAAGATACTGATGTCATAGGAGGATAACAAGGGGACTTAAATATGTCCTTAGGAGGATAGCAGGGAGGGGGCTTAAGTATGCCCTTGACTTAATGCTTAAAGTCCTTCAGGCCTACTCAAACTTTGTAATAGATGAAGCCTTACTCGATTTTCACAACTGTCTTGAAAGATCTCACCTCATCTTGCTCATCATCAATTGAACATCAGTGATCATGTGCCTGACACTGTGACTATAAAGAGGAAAACCATCCCTGCCTGTCAGGAGCTCACATTTTACTAGTGAAAAATAGCATGCATTAACACGAGTAAATACGACATATTTACAAAGGCATTTAATTACAAAAGATAAACAAAATAGTTCCATTGTTGAGAGAAGGCCCAACAAATAAGGGGATCTGAGGGGCCCTCCCATATGAGAGGTGCTGCTTGAGCTAAGCCTTGAAGGGACTCTAAGGATTCCGTGGATAGAAGGAAGCCCTGAACAGAGTATTCTAGAGGAGGCACAGCCCCTACAAAGATCTAGAAGGAGGAGGTAGAAGGTCTTATGGGGGAACATCTGGGAGGCCACTTTGGCTAGAGCATAAAATTTGTGAATTCATATTCTGTGAAATATAACTGGATCTTCTTGAGGAGAAGAGCTATATAGTCAGACTTATGCTTTAGGAATTCCATTTAGGTAGCTCTTTGGAGGATGGATTAGACTAAGAATGAATAAGGACATGAAGGATTGGGTCACCAAGTATTTGTTGAGCATGAATTCAAGATTGTGAAACTTAAGTGACAGGAAGAATAGCTAAACTCTCAAAAGAAAGAGGAAATTAAGAAGGGTGTGTTTAGAGTAAAGAAAATAAGTTCTTTTGGAAACTTTGAGTACCTGTACTCTCCCAGTGTTATAATACAACATAATGTTAAATTGAGGTTTTTCTGAGTAGATTGAAAGTTCAATCAATTATTTCCAGTGTTGGGAGTCTTGCTTGAGGAACAGCAAGTTGACCATTATCATTGGATCAAAGATCCTCCCATATGTTTCCCCATAAGACTTTCCACCTCCTCCCTCTGGGTCTTCGTAGGGGCTATGCCTCCCCTAGAATACTCTGTTCAGGGCTTCCTTCTATCCACTGGAATCCTTAGAGTCCCTTTATGAATATAAAGTATAAGAAAGAATGGTGATAGAAGGAATGAGCTGGGGAAGGAGATGGGGAGTTCGACATAGTTCTATTCTCACTTAAATTCAGTTTCACAGTTTAGAGGAGGATGAACTGGCATGGGGAAAGACTTGAAGCAGGAAGAACAACCAGTGACTATGGTAGTGGTCCAGGTGTGAGGTGATAGAGACTTGCATCAGGTGGGGGTAGGTCAGAGGAGACATAGGGGCATATACAAAGGATAGTATGAAGGTAAAATTTGGCAATTGATGGGTATAAGAGATGAAAGAAAATGTGAACTCAGGGATGACACATGAATGGCGGACCTGACTGATTAGAAGAAAAGCAGTTTTCTCAACAGGAATAGGGTAGTTGGGAAGAGGGGAGGGCTTGAAGAAAGGATAATGAGATCAATTTTGCATACATTTAGTTGATGTGTCAAATCTCAGTTTAGAAAATGTGTCCATTTAAACTTGTCAATGATTACAAGAATAATGGCCATTACTCAATTGATAAATGGCTGAAGGATATGAATAGACAGTTTTTAGAGAGAGACTCAGCTATTAATAACCATATGAAAAATGCTCTAAATTACTAATAATTAGGGAAGTATAAATTAAAACAAATCTTAAGGTATCACTTCATACCGAACAGATTGGCCAAAATGACAAATGCTTGAGGTAATGTGAAAAAATAGGTGTATTGTTTATAATAATGTATTGTAACACTATAAAACTAGTGTTTCTGGAAGGTAATTTAGAAAAATGCCCAAAACACTATTAAGTTGTATCTACCTTTAGGCCCAGTGATACTGTTAACTAGTTCTACAACTCTCTCTCTTTCTCTTCTCTCTCTCTCTCTCTCTCTCTCTCTCTTCTCTGCTCTGTGTGTGTGTGTATGTGTGTGTGTATTTATATATATGTATATATATAAATTTTATAGCAGTTCTTTTTTATGGTGGCAAAGAATTAGAAACTTGGGATCATCCAAGAATTGGGGAATGGTTAAACAAGTTGTGGTACATGATTGTAACGAATACTATTTTGCCATAAGAAACAAGAAAGGAGATGATTTCGAATTCTGGGAAGACTTCTACCCCAAATTGAAGGACTCTTGATGAATATGCTCTCCACCTTCAGGAAGAGGCCTGATGGTTTAAGAATGCAGATTGAAGTATACTTTCTTTTAATTATTTCTTTTCCTTAAAAAAAAAAAAAAACGGCTAATGTGGATATTTGTTTTCTTTATACTATACATATTTTAATGGGTTTTACTTTTTCTTGCCTCCTCGAAGGGAAGGAGAGAAAAAGGAAAGAGAGAGAATTTTGACCTAAAGAAAATGAAATTGAATTTTTAAAAAGGATTTAAGTTCTGATTATATAGGCAAAAATTTCCCCAAACGACTGCTCTTGAGAAACACTATGTTAACTTGTGAGAGGACTCCTGTTCCCTTCTCACATTTTCATGGATTTCCTATTATGGTTAGAATTATTTTTTAACTGCAACTCCAGCATGGTATCTTGCATGTAGTAGACAATGTTGATTTAATACCTGTAGAAAGGGGCCAAGATGGTGGAGTGAGGCCAGGAAACTGCTCAAAAACCACATGAAATCAAGTTTCTGAACAAAGTCTGAAAAGACGTAGCTTATGAAGAGATGGATTGAAATTATTCTACAGGTCAAGATAGATTGGAAGGACTTCAAGAAAGGTCAGTCTCAGTGAAATGAAAGGGATGCTCAACCCAGGTCAGATGGAGTCCAAGAGAGTCTGTGAGAGGGTATTAAACACAGCAGATCAGCAGCCAAGGCCCTTGGCCTGGCTCAGTAGCATAGTAGACTATTGGGGCAGTTTCTAGTCCCAGCACAGAAGGTAGATCCTCAGTCTGGGAAACTTGGCAACAACAGGCAAGACTAGGTCCTGGCTAATCTCTACTCTGAGCAAGAAACCAAACACAAGGGGCCCCTGTTCTCAGAGTTGAGAAGCAAATGCCGAAGCATGAGACAGAACCCCCTGGAGTACAGGACCTTGTACTCTTAAAAACCAAAAAATAGGAAAAAAGAAAAAAAGAAAATGGTCAAGAAACAGAAAAGAAACTTAACTGTAGAAAACTACTATGGTGATGGGGAATACCAAAACACCAATTCAAAACAGGATAAAGTACTCATATACGAACTACAAAGAAAAAAGTCATATTTTAAAAACCAGAACCAAGCAAATGAAAGATAATGACTCTATGAGACATCAAGAATCAGTTAAACAATGAAACAATAGAAGAAAATGTAAAATACCTCATTGGAAAAACAACTGACCTGGGAAATAAACTTAGAAGAGACAATTTAAAAATTATTGGCCTACCTGAAGGCCATAGCCAAAAAAAGAACCTGGAATTCATCAAGGGATCATCAAGGAAAACTGCCCTGGTATTCTAGAACCAGAGGGCAAAATAGTCATTGAAGAATGCATCAATCACTTCACAAGGAAAACTCCAATAAATATTGTTTCAAAACTCCAGAACTTAATCTCAAAATTATACTCAAAAAAAACTGCAGGCTGTCAGGAAAAAAAAAAAAAAACAATTCAGGATTTGGCAGTTTCTATAATATAGGAGATCATGGCCTAGAATTCCATATTCTGAGAGGCTAAAGATCTGGGATTAGAACCACGAATTAACAATGCCACCGACTGAGCATTATCTTTCAGGGGAGGAGATGGATCTTCAATGAAGTAGGGGACTTTCAATCAATTCTATTGAAAAGACCAGAACTAAAAAGAAAATTTGATCTACAAACACAGGACTCAAGAAACATATATATAGAAAGGTAAACTGGAAAGGAAAAAACCATATTATTTAAAGGTTTAATTGTTTGTATTCATAGCTGGGAAAATGATACTTGTAACTCTTGAAAACTGTATCTTTTAGTAGAGTAGTTGGAGGCATATATAGACAAGAGGGTATAAGTATAAATTGTCACTAATGTGATGATATTAAAGAAAAAGACATTAAGCAGTGCAAAAGATTATATGGAGATAATCCATAAAGAAGATGGGGAACAAAGGGGAGCTAAAATGAGATAATTAGATCACATAAAGAAGCACTAAAGCTATATTACCATAGAGGGAAAGAAGGGAGAGAGATATAAGCATTGTTTGAAGCTTAATTTCATCAGTTTGGGCTCAAAGAGGGTTTAGAAATTAATCTTATCTTATAGGGAATTAGGAGAAAAGAGAAAGAAAAGGGAAGGACTGAGTAGAAGGGAGGGCAAAAACACTTGAAGAAAGGCATAAGAGAAAGAGGCAAGAAATAAGGAATTAGAAAAGGGTAAGAGGAGAGAAGGGTGATAGAAGTGAGTGTGAATGGGATGAACACTTCCATAAAATGGAAGCAGCAGAATGGATTAAAAAACAGAATCCTACAATATGTTGTTTACAAGAAACATTTGAAACAGAGAAATATATATAGAATAAGGGTAAAAGGCTAGAACAGAATTTATTATTCTTCAGCTTAAGTTAAAAAAAAGCAGAGATAGTAATTCTGATCTCAGACAAAGCAAAAGCAAAAATAGATTTGGTTAAAAGAGAGAAGGAAGAAAACTTCACCTTGTTAAAGGGTATCATAGACAATGAAGTGGTATCGATACTAAACACGAATGTAGGAAGTAGTGCAGCTTCCATATTCTTAGAGAAGAGATTGTCAGATATAGGAAGAAATAGACAACAAAACTATACTATTAGGAGAATATCGAACTCCCCTTTTCAGAACTAGATAAATTTAACCACAAAATAATAAAGAAAGAAGTTAAGGAGATGAATAGAATTTTAGAAAAGTTAGATATGATAGACTTCTGGAGAAAATTGAATAGGGATCAAAATGTACCTTTTTCTCAGCATGTATTAGAGCATAAAACCTTATTATCAAATGCAGAAAGGCAGAAATAGTAAGTGCATCATTTTCAGATCACAATGTAATAAAAAATTACATTCAGTAAAGGGCCAGGGAAAGATAATCAAATGATCTAATTCTAAAGAATAAACAGATCAAACAACAAATCATTGAAAGTCATTTCATCCAAGAGAATAACTTAAGTTATTCTTATATTATTGAGATGTTATTCTCATTGTCATAATGAGACAAAATACCAAAACTTATGGGATGCAGCCAAAGCAGTTCTTATAGGAAATTTTATTTTATATATCTAAATAGTTACATGAATAAAATACTGAAAGAGGATATCAGTGAATTGGGCATGCAATTAAAAAAGCTAGAAAAATAGCTTTTTTTAACCTCCGATTAAGTACCAAATTAGAAATTTTGAAAATCCAAGGAGAGATTAATAAAATGGAAAGTAAGAAAACTATTGAACTAATTAATATAACTTGAGTTGGGGTTTTTTGGGGGGAGAGGGAAACCCAATAAAATAGATAAATCTTTGGTTAATTTGATTAGAAAAAAGAAAGAAAAAACAAATTACCAGCATCAAAAATAAAAAGGGTAAACTTACCACCAATGAAGAATAAATTAAAGCAATAATTAGGAGCTATTTTGCCCAAGTGTATGCCCATAAATATGACAATCTAATTGAAATGGATGAATATTTACAAAAATACAAATAGCCCATATTAACAAAAGAGGAAATAAATTACTTAAATAACTTCATTTGAGAAAAAGAAATAGAGCAGGTCATCAGTGAGCTCCCTAAGAAAAAATTTTGAGAACCAGATTGATTTACAAGTGAATTCTATCAAACATTTAAAGAACAACTAATCTCAGTTCTATGTAAACGATTTGGAAAAATAGGCAAAAAGGAGGCCTGCTGTTGGAATACACGGGAGAGCTGTTAGAATACACAGGAACCATCTGATAGTAGCTGCTGAAGATCCAACCCAGAATGAATCTCCTCTTGTGAGAGGATGATACAAGGAGACTAAGAGGCAGTTGCTGTTCTCTGACCTCTCTGACTGAAAGGCTGTTGCGTTCTTTAACCTCTCTCCTCTTCCCTCTGCCTCCAATTTATCCCATTCCCAGTCCACAACACCTGTGTCAGCAAAGGCTGTCTTGCAACTCCTTCAGATGTTATAATCCACAGCTGTGGAGGCTCTGGGAACCCTTAACAGCTTGCCAAATTCCTTTTATGACACAATGATACTTAAACTAGGAAGAGCCAAAGCAGAGAAAGAAAATTATAGACCAGTCTCCCTAGTAAATATTGAGTAAAAATTTAAGTAAAATATTAGGAAAGAGATTATAATAGTTTCTCAGCAGGAAAATACACTTATTACCAAGTGGGATTTATACCAAGAATGCAGGGCTTAATTCAGTATAATAGAAACTGTTGGCATAATTGACCAAACCAACAGAAATCCTATGATAATAGTTGCAGAAAAATACAGCATCCATTCCCATTAAAAATACTAAAGAACATAGGAATAAATGGAGTTTTCCTTAAAATGATAAGCAGCATCTATCTAAAACCATCTGCAAGCATTATGTGGGAGAAGCCAGACACAGTCCTACTAAGATCAGGGGTGAAACAAGGATGTCCATTATCACCACTGTTATTCAGTATTGTACTAGAAATGTTGCTTTAGCAATTAAAAAAAAATAAATTAAAGGAATTAGAGCAGGCAATGAGGACATAAAAATTATCACTTTGTAGATAATATGATGGTATACTTAGAAAAATCAACCAAAAATCTACTTGGAACCATTAACAGTTTTAACATTGCAGGATATAAAATAAACCCACACAAATCATCAGCATTTCTATAATTTACTAATAAAGTCCAGCAGCAAGAAATAGAAAGAGAAATCCCATTTAAAATAACTATGGACAAAAGAAAATATTTGGATGTCTACTTGCCAAGACAAAGCCAGGAACTATGTAAACACAATCACAAAACACTTTTCACACAAAGTCATATCTAAACAATTAGAAGAATATCAAGTGCTTATGGGTAGGCTGAGTTAATAAAACTGGCCATTCTACCTAAATTAGTCTACTTGTTCAGTACCATACCATCAGACTGCCAAAAAAAATTTATTTTATAGTACTGGAAAAAACAATATCAAAATTTTCTTCTGGAAAAAGAAAAGGTAAAGATTATCAAGGGATGGCAGCTAGGTGGTGCAGTGGATAGAGCACTAGCTCTGAAGTCAGGAGGACACTTAAACTTCCTAGCTGTGTGACCCTGGACAAGTCACTTAACCCCAATTGCCTCAGCAAAAAAAAAAAAAAAAAAAAAGAATATCAAAGGAATCAATGAAAAAAATGCAAAAGATAGTGGCCTACAGCAGCAGTCATCAAAATCATCTGGTACAGGTTAAGAAATAGAGTAGTGGATCAGTGAGATAGGTTAAAAATACATGACACAATAGTCAATGATAATAGTAATTCTACATCTCATACCCGATATTAATATAAGTTCAAAATGGGTACATGATTTAGGCATAAAGGGTGGTACTATAAGCATATTAGAAAAGCAAGGAATAGTTCTTGCGATCTGATTCATAATGTTCTAGAAAACATTATGAAATGCAAAATGGATAACTTTGATTACATTAAATAAAAATGTATTTGCACAAACAAAACCAACGGAGCCAAAATTAGAAGAAAGCTGAGAAACAGTTTTTATAGCCAAAATTTCTGATAATGGCCTCATGTCTACAATATATAAAGAACTGAGTCAAATTTAATAAAGTACAAGTCATTCCCTAACTGATAAATGGTCAAAGGATATGAACAGACAGTTTTTAGAAGAAGAAATTAAAGGCATCTGTAGTCATATGAAAAACATGTTCTAAATCACTATTGATTAGAGAAATGCAAATTAAGATAATTCTGTGATATCATCTCACACCTCTCAGATGAACTAAGATGACAGGAAAAGATAATGATAAATGTTAGAGGGGGTGGGGAAAAATTGGGTCACTAATACATTGTTGATAGAGTTGTGAAATGACCCTACCCTTCTGGAGAGCAATTTGGAACTGGGCCCAAAGGGCTATCAAACTGTTTGATCTAGCAATGCCACTACTGGATTTGCATCTTAAATTATAAAAAGGAAAAGGACTTAACGTATGCAAAAATATTCATAGTAGGTTTTTTTTTTTGGCAGTTCTTTTAAAAAAATTCTTCTTAGCTTTTTATTATTATTTAACATTCACCCTTTCAAAAGCTTCTGTTCCAATTTTTTCTCCCTCCCTTGCCCCATCTCCTCTCTTAGTAAATAATCCAATATATATTAAACGTGCAATTCTTCTATATATATTTCCACAATTATGCTGCACGAGTAAAATTTGATCAAAAAGGAGGGAAAAAAGAGAAAGAAAACAAAAAGCAAGCAAACAACAAAAAAAAAAGTTGGAAAATACTTTGTTGTGATCCACATTCAATGCCCCCAGTCCTTGCATTTGCATATAGATGGCTCTCTTCATCACAAGTCTATTGGAATTAGACTGAATTACCTCATTGTTAAAAACAGCTACATCCATCTTCTTGTTGCTGTGTACAGTGTTCTCTTGGTTCTACCCACTTCACTTAGCATCACTTCATGTAAATCTGTCTAAGCCTTTCTGAAATCATCTTCCTGATCGTTTCTTAGAGAACTATAAATCTATAACATTAATATACCATTACTTATTCAGCCATTCTCCAACTGATATGCATCTATTCAGTTTCCAGTTCCTTGCCACTACAAAAATAGCTGCTTCAAACATTTTTGTAAATGTGGGTCTTTTTCCTTTTTTTATGAAATCTTTGGGATACAGGCCCAATAGAGACACTGCTGGACCAAAGGATATGCACAGTTTGTCTATATTAGCAGCTGTTTTTGTGGTCGCAAAAAGTTCAGAAGAGTAGATGCCCCCAAATTGGGGGATGGCTGAATAGTATATGAAATTATGGAATATTAGACCTGGAAAGATTTGCATGAATGAACTGATGCTGAGTGAAACAGAACCAAGAAAACATTGTCCATAACAACAGCAAGATTGTACAATGATCAACTATGACAGACTTGGTTCTTCTCAGTGGTTCATTGATCCAAGGCAATTCCAATAAACTGTAGATGGAAAATTTCAATTATATCCAGAGATATCTATGGAAACTGAATGTCAATAAATACATGCTATATTCACTTTTTTTTCTTCGGGGTTTTTTTTTTTCCCTCATGGTTTTTCCCTCTTATTTTCTGATTTTTCTCTCCCAACATGATTCATATGGAAATAGTTTTAAAAAAGTGCTTGTATAACCCCCCAAAAAATGGTTTAGATGTAATTGGGGAAAAGAAAGCAAAAGGAAAGAATCTGTGAAAAGAAAATACCTGTGGAAAGTTCCTTCAATAGGGATAGTGATTCAAGGCAGATTTTATTCTATTTTAAAGCAGTGATTGGATTTTTGCTGTCTTTTTGATTCTGAGTTTTAAAAAATGTTTTCTTGGTAGAAACAACTGTTGGGGGAAAGTAAGTATTAATTTAATATCTTCTATGTGCCCATTTTTGGTTTCTTTGATTTCCTTTTTACAGATATGCATTGCCAAATGTAACAGTGTATCCTCCTTGGAAGTTGTGATGAGCCAGGATCTAACTATAGGAGAGGGTCCAGGTGTTCAAGTTGGTGATTCTTTGGAGGTGGCCTATACAGGATGGCTCTTCCAGAATCATGGACTGGGCCAGGTAAGAATTTTTTATAAGTTGCTAATGGCAAATGATAAAATTCTTGGTTTTTTAAATTATAAGAATATATGTACATTATCTTCATCTTCATATTTGTTGTTAAGCATGTATTAATAAAATACTGAAATAAAACAGGTCTAGCAAACTCCCTTAGAGGAGGCACAGGGAAAATGGCAATAAATCTTCATATTACTGTATTTAACCTGTATTCCACTTAAGAGAAGACGACTGAACCATTCATTTATAATTTATCAATTTATTTATACAACTATATTGATTCATAGAATTTTGGAGCTCAAAAGATCTCAGAGGTCATCTAAGTCAACGTTAGGCAGCATTAACAATAATAATTCTCTTATATTCTGTGTTGACCAGACCCCATCTGAAGAATGGTGTTCAGTTCTAGATGCCACACTCTTTAAGAGGAGCATTTTCAAATAGGATGAAAACAGGGGAAGGTAGTGAGGTTGGTGAGGAGATGGAAAACCATCAAGCATGGCTAAAAGGATGAGGAATAGTTTTACAGTGAGATAACTATTTGCAAATAGAAATAGTTTTACTGTTTTAAATTTTTTATAGCAGTTTTCTCTTGTTCTCCGTTTCTTCCTTTCACATCCTTTTTGACAATCAGGAATAATTTCAAGAAAGGCCATTTGGAGAACATCAGACAGTGATCACAAATTTGAGTATTGTGACAGTATTTTCTTTCAGGGTTTTTTTTTGTTGTTGTTGTTTTTTGGGTTTTTTTGGCCTTTTTTCTGAGGCAATTGGGTTAAGTGACTTGCCTAGGGTTACACAGCTAGTTAGTATTAAGTGTCTGAGGCTAAATTTGAACTCGGGTCCTTCTGATTTCCGGGCTGGTGCTCTATCCACTGCGCCCCCTAGTTGCCCCATTTATAGTATTTTCTAAACAAAAAAGGATGGTTCTTTTACAGTCTCATTAAAAATACATTTGTTTGGAGAGGTAATTGGCTGAGAAAATATGTATTATAGGTTTCCTAAGCTGAAGAATTATAGCATAATCAGGCCCTGAAATGAATTGAACCAAGAACTTTGCATTTATATAGCTAGAAATGTCCTGGAAGAAGTGAGAAATAGTCATTTTGAACTCAAATCATTTTGGCATTCAAATTAAGGTTTTGAAAAGAGGATTAAATTATAAATTTAACCGTATTTTAAGATAATTGTAATTGTAAATAAATATAGAATGAACAGAATAAAGAGTTCCTTAATCTTAAAAAAAGAAGTTTATATTTGAGAAATTTAAAAAAAAAAACAACTTGTCAAGAGGATTGTATAGTGTTGTAGAAAGAGTGTTGCATTAGAATAAAAAAAAAACCTGGGTTCAAATACTGGCTCTTACTATATATGAGATCTTGGTCATTCACTAATCCCTAAGAAGCACCAAACCTAAGAACTAACTCTTGCTTTTAGAGGCAACTAGAGGCCTTTCCACCATTCCCTTTCCCCAGCTCTGCAGTCTAGCCCAGTTGACTTCCATACAGTTTTTTACATGGGATACTCTCTCTGCTGTTTAAGCCTTTGCATTTACTATGCCCCTTGCCCTACGGTGTCCTCCATTCTTATCTTTCCTTCTTAGGAACCCTATTTTTCTTTCAAGTGCACTTCAGCACCTTCTACAGAGACATTTTCTGGTCCCTCAATTGCTACTGTTTTCCTTGCAAATTAGCTTGTATGTTTCATGATGACAATGTGGTATAGTTAGATAGAAAGCTGGAAAGACCTGAATGGCTGCGAGTCTTGCTTGTTTCTCTTCAACAATGAGATGATTCACACCAGTTCCAATGGCCTTGTGATCAAAAGAGCCATCTACATCCAGAGAAAGGACTTCAGGAACTGACTGTGGTTCACGTGATAGCATTCTCACTCTTTTTGTTGTTTGCTTGCATTTTATTTTCTTCATTTTCTTTCCGGGTTTTGATTTGATTTTTCTTGTACAGCAATCTAATTATATAAATATGTATGCATACATTGGATTTAACTTATATTTCTACTATGTTTAACATATATTGGACTACTTACCATCTAGGGGAGGGAACTGGGAAAAGGGGGAGGGACTGGCTATTTATTTAATGTCATTGACTCCTCTACTTAATCTCCTCCCCTCCATTTCTATTGTAAATGCCTCTAGGAGGGCAGACAACTTTTCCTGGCTCTCTTAGTGTCTAATGGAGTGTTCTTAATTTTATGAATGCTAATTCTGACCTAAGATGCTGTAGTCCAAAACCTTTCTGTAGTAGTATATTTTAGAAAAATCAGGGGTTAGAGTTTTATGACTTATAGTCATGAAGTTATGAGACGGGGAAGGTAGATTTAGAAAAAATAGATGGCTATATTCAGGTGACTTTGTTCATAGATATCAAGTGGAATGGTTAAATGGTACAGATTTAGCTTTAAATATACTAGTGTATTGATTTCAATTTATAACAGATCCTAATGCTAAAGTAGCTCTCTTTCCATAGATTGGCTATAGGGTTTCTCTGGCCTATGTGATTTTACAGCTTTTGTATTATTAGTTACAATCTCATTTAATTACAGTCTTATTTAATATCTCATCAAATTTGGATACTCCTCAAATTTTTTTTTGTTTGTTTTTATCTTTGCTCCTCTTCCACACATGCAGCTTTTAAAATAGTGCTTTGCACTTCATGTGTTAAGGAAATGTTTGTTGATTGATATATACTTGTGTTTCTAAGTTTTGCTTTTTCAGTTTTTCTAAAATGTTGGCATAATATTGGCAGAGGTATTCAGTTTAATAGCATCTTTGAGAGCCAACTGAAACTGTACTGTGGATATTCCATAATCCTTGAACTATTTTTTCTATCATTGTTTGAGCTGATATTAAAACTTTGCTAATCTTAATTATTATTTTTTTATTGTTTGGGTCCTTAGTCATTGATTCTGTTCTCTTACATTTAGGTATTTGACTCTTCTGTTAACAAAGATAAACTCCTTCGATTAAAGCTGGGATCAGGAAAAGTCATTAAGGTAAAGTATTGAATTATACTGAAATGAGTTTAAAAGCTGGCAGGACATTCCTTTCCCTTCCATTTCACATATAGAAATACTGAGGCATAGAAAAATGATTTGGCCAAAGTCACACAATAATTAATGACAAAACAAAGCTAAGAACCTAAGTCTCCTATTCTCCTAGTCAGTGCCTCTTCTACTTTGTCATACTGATTGTTTCCCTCTTTGAATCTGTGAACAATTGTGGGACTCATTTAAAAAGTTTGCTTCTATGTTCCAATCTGTCATATTTCTGATGACTATCCTAAAAGGCTTCTTTAGCAACTAGGAGGGGGAGAGGGAAATCTTTGAATTACTACATACATTTTCTTAAATGTTACCTTTAAGATAATATACAAAAAAGAAAGTTCATCAAAGTTTTCACTTCTCTTGTCTTTTTTCCTTTCTCCCCTGGGGGAAACTCTTCTAACTCAATCTTTATCAAAAAGCTACTGAGGAAGAATGGGAATTCTTTAGAAAAATATTTCAAAGCAAGATAGATTTCACCTGTCTGGCATTCCTTAGCATTGGCTAGAAGTACTGAAGGTATGTTGGTGGAGGGTAAGGCCCTTCCTGGGTATTTTTTTGGGCCCATATTCATAGTCTAACTTTGGTGCATGGCCAGATCACTACTGAACTCTTGCCCCTAGTTCTTTATTTCTCTGCGTTATTACTATAAGCAGGTAATTTTTCCTAATCATGGAAGGCTTGTTTTTAACAGTATATATTAGATTTACCAGATCTATTAGAAAATTTTAAAAAAATGTCTAGAAAGTCCACTTTCAGTAACTGCTCTCTTAGGCCCATGAAGACCTAGATGACTTTTGGAGGTCTCCTCTTGGCTTTGGTACTCTGCTGCTAGAAGTCATCCTCTGCTCCTGACTATCTGTCACCTCACATATCCAGTCTGTTACCAAGACCTATCATTTCACCTTTATAATGTCTTTTGAATATATTCTTTTCACACTGACAAGACCACTGTCTTGTTTCACACTGGCACTTTATCTCCTCTTGCCTGGGTTATTCCATGCCTTGCTGATAAGTCTTTTTTTTTTTTTTAATTTTATTTTATTTAATAATAACTTTGTATTGACAGAATCCATGCCAGGATAATTTTTATACAACATTATCCCTTGCAATCGCTTATGTTTCGTTTTTTCCCCTCCCTCCCTCCACCCCCCCCCCCAAGATGGCAAGCAGTCCTATATATGTTAAATATGTTGCAGTATATCCTAGATACAATACATATTTGCAGAACCGAACAGTTCTCCCGCTGCACAGGGAGAATTGGATTCAGAAGGTAAAAATAACTCGGGAAGAAAATCAAAAATGCAAATAGTTCACATTCATTTCCCAGTATTCCTTCTTTGGGTGTAGTTGCTGATAAGTCTTAATGATCTCTTGTAGAATACTATCTAGACTCTTTTTTTGGTCATGGCCTTCAGATAGGTCAATAACTTTTATATTTTCACTTCTGGATCTATTTTCCAGGTTGACTGTTCTTCCAATGAGGTATTTCACATTTTCTTCCATTTTTTCATTCTTTTTAGTTTGATTGATTCTTGCTGTCTCGCAGCATCATTAGCTTCCATTTGCCTTGTTCTAGTTTTTAATGTATGATTTTCTTCAGTTAGCTTTTGTATCTCTTTTTTCCATTAGGTTTATTCTACTGTTTAAGGAGTTGAATTTTTTTCCTTTCTTTTCTAAGCTGTTGACTCTCTTATGCATACCTCTCATTTCCTTTCTCATTTTTTTCTTCTACCTCTCTAAAGAGGTAGACATAAAGACTTTTATGAGCGCTTCTAAGAAGCTTCTTTGGGCTTGAGACCAATTCATATCCCTCTTTGAGATTTTTTCTGTAGACATTCTATCCTCATCTGAGTCTGTGTTTTGATCTGCCTGTCACCATGGTAGCTTTCTATGGTCAAGATTCTTTTCTGTTTCTTGCTCATTTTCTTTCTTTTTCTTTTGGTATTTCTTCTTTTTTTACTTTTAAGGTGGAGCTCTGCTCCTAGAGTATAAGAGGGTGCTGTCCCAACCTTTCTTTGCAGCTCTGAGCCTTGGCTTTGAGCACAGGGGCCCCTTGTGTTTCCAGGAGGTAGCTTTGCCTGCTCTGTTTTGAAAACAGCCTGGTTTCCCAGAGTTTGCCTTCTGAGTTGGAACTGGAGGCTGCCCCATTGATCATGTAAACTGCTCCTCTACTGTAGAACCAGGACTGAGGGTCTTAGTTCTTGATTTCCTGTGATTAAGACCATCTCATCAGTTTTCTCAGGGTCCCTTTTTACCTCAGTGAAATTGACCTTTCCAATCTATTTTGAGCTGGAGAGTGGTTTCATTCCATCAGACTCTCTTCAGAGACTTGGTTTCATGTGATTTTCAAGAGAAACTGGGAGAGTTTGAATAGCTTCTTGACTTTACTTTGCCATTTTGACTCCACAAGCTTGCTGGTAGATCTGCCTGCCACAGTTCTTTCATTACTTCATTCTCTCCCCTATTCAGCAACTAATGTAAATTTTCTAAAGTGGAGGTGCAACCATATCACCCCAATTCAGTAAACTCCAGTGGCTCTCTGTCATCTCTAGATTCAACTATAAAATTCTCTTTTTTGGTATTCAAATTACCTGATACCTTCTTTCTTTTACCCTACACACCTTTCCAGTTTTTTTTTACACCTTATCACTTTCTTCCTCTGGGTATTCTTTGATCCAGGGATGTTAGCCTCCTTACTGTTCCTGGAACAACACACTCTATTCCCCAAATCTGGAATTTTCACCAGCTGTCTCCTATGCCTCTAACACATTTCCTTTTCATTTCCATCTTCTGGCTTCTCTGATTTCTTTAAAGTCCCATCTTAAATCCTATCTTCTTCAGGAAACATTTATTAATTTGTCTTAATTCTAGTCCCTTCCTTGTTGAATTATTTCCAGTTTATTTTGAATATAGTTATTTTTATGTTGTCTGCCCCTTTAGGCTATAGATTTTTTGAGGACAGAGACGGGCTTTTGCCTTTTTATTTACAATGTCTCCAGAGCTTAGTACAGAGCTCAGCACCCATTAGGCACTTAATAAATGGTTATTTACTGACTGATTATTATTAAGACAATTCATGCCAGCTAATCTTGAATCTTGTGTTCTGATCTCCAAAGGGCTGGGAAGATGGAATGCTTGGCATGAGGAAAGGAGGAAAAAGACTTCTCATTATTCCTCCATCATTTGCTTATGGCTCTGAAGGTATAAGTGGACATATTCCATCAGATTCAACCCTGATATTTGAGATGCAAGTCAAAAGGGTAAGTGAAGCACTACTAGATGTTACCTTGATAGGCTTTCATTTTCCTCTGTTCTAGAGAGATCCTTCAACATGTGTCAGTCAACTTGCATGTATTAGGCAACTATTAAATGCTAAGCACTATGCTAGGTGATGGAGATAAAAGTACAAAGAATGAAACAATCCCTTTTCTCTAGAAACTTACATTGTTTTATTTTTTCATTTCATTTTTTTTATTTTTGGTTGGGGATGAGGTAGAGGGAAAAGGGGCCAATCAGGGCTAAGTGGCTTGCCCAGCTAGTAACCATTATGTTCTAGTAAGCTTACATTCCAATGGGCAAAGAAACAAGATATATAAAAATATATAAAGTATACAAATAAAGTGAATAAATACAAATATTTTCAATGAAGTTTGAGAGGAAGAGCACTAGCAGTTGTAAATATCTGGAAAAGTTTTTCACAGGTAATGATGCTTGAGATATATCGTAAAAGAGAAGAGAGACTCTGTAAACTGAAATTAGGCACGAGATGAGAAGTATGGTATCATGTATGCAGAACAGAGAGAAAGCCAGTTTGACTAGATGACTATATGGGAAGGGGAATATCCATTGAGATTGGAAAGATAAATTGAGATCTGGTGGTAAAGGGCTGAGGTCCTTATATTTTATCCTGAAGATAATAGGGAGTCTCTGCTGATGATGGAATAGGTAGTCTCATGGTCACATCTATCCTTATGGAAAATTATTTTGGCCCAGTATGTAGGATGGACTGGAGTAGGGAGAGACTTGAACTGAAGAGACAAA
Source organism: Antechinus flavipes (assembly GCF_016432865.1). Taxonomy (NCBI): domain Eukaryota; kingdom Metazoa; phylum Chordata; class Mammalia; order Dasyuromorphia; family Dasyuridae; genus Antechinus; species Antechinus flavipes. The sequence continues at coordinate 498,139,998 of NC_067399.1, forward strand.
ATAGAAATAGTAATAATCTAGTCAAGAAGGCCTGAACCATGGTGATAGCTGTGTGAATCAGAAAAAGACAGATAAAGGAAATGTTGACAAATAGTAAAATTTGGCAACTGATTGGATATATGGGGTGAGGGAGAGTGAGGAAACAAGGCTTGCCAAGGTTATGGACCTAGGAGATTAGAAGATGCTGATTCTTTCAACAGAAAAAAAAAATGGGAGGAAGGGTTTAGGAGGAAAGAAAATGAATTCTGTTTTAGATATAGTAAATATGAAGTGTCTTTGGGAGTTTGAAATATCTGTTAGGTAACTGCTCAAACTGAAGCTCAAAGGAGAGACCGGGACTGGATATATAGGTCATTGAGTCATCTACATAGAAATAGGAATTAAATCTCAGAAAACTGATGGGGTAACTTTCATGTGTAGAAGAAGAATAAGCAAAGTCTCTTACAGCTTTGGGAAACACTCACGGTTTGTATGTGATACGGATAATGAGTCAAGTAAAGGAAAATGAGAAAGAACAATCAGACAAAACAAGACCAGGAGAGGAGTGCCAGGAAAACCTTGAGGAGAGAGTATCCAGGAAGAAAGGACTGTCAACAGTGTTCAATGCAGCAGTCAGGTTGAAAACGATGAGAGCTGAGAAAAGAGTCATCAAATCTGTCAGTTAAGAGATCATTGGTAATTTTGAAGAGAGAAGTTTCAGTTCATTGGTAATGGTAGAATCCACATTGCAAAGAATTGAGAAGTAGTAAGATGAGAGGAAACACAGCAAGTATCAGCAAAAATTTATTAAGCACTTACTGTTTTCTAGGAATTATGTTAAGTACTGAGGTTACAAAGGCAAAAACATGATCAGTGTCTTCAGGGAGCGTGAATTTTAGTGGAGGAAAAATCTTGCAAATAACTTTATATTAAGAATAGCTAGAAGTTGATCTCAGAAGGCAAGTATGACCAGGAGGAAGAATGAAGAAAGACTCCTACAGTGGGATTCGAGCTGAGTCTAGAAAGAAGTCAGGAAGCCCACAAGGCAAACATGAGGGAGGAACATTTCAGTCCTAGGGTTCAACCAGAGAAAAATACAGTCAGGAGATGGAGGTTTAGATATGCAGGATTGCAAAAGGCATCTTTTACGAGGTTGCAAAATATGTAGAGGGGAATAATATATAAGAATACTAAAAAAAGACAAAGTATTGAAGGATGTTAAATGTACTTGAGGTGATGAAAGCCAAGACTGGGATGATTGCCATATGGGTGGAGAGAAGGTGATATAAGGGAGTTGAAAGTACAAATGACAAGTCTTGGCATCAGATTGGATATGTAGAATGAGTACAAGAGAGTATTCAAGGATGAAATTGTAAGCCTTGGGTCATCTGAGAAGGTGTTGGTTTTTTTCAGCAGTAATAGGGAAATTCTGAAGAAAGATTTGGAAAGAATAGTAACAAATTGAGTTTTGGATAGATTGAGTTTGAGAATGTCTATGGACAACCAATTGGAAATGTACAAGAGACTGTTGGTGATGGGAGAATGTAACTCAGGAGAAAAATTAGGGGTAACGATAGAGACATATTTATCTTTACTTTAAATATATATATATGAAATTGTAAATAAATATGTAATTATATCTATCTATCCATCTATCTACTGGGAATCATCTGCACAGATTAAACCCAGATAAGTAAGTATAACTTAAAAGGAGACTGAGAGTAGTCAAATCAGCAGAGAGAGCAATGTCATGAAAATCTAGAGAGGAGAGAGTATCTAGGACATGAGAGTGATCAACAGTATGGAAAGTTGCAGAGATCAAAAAGGATGAGAAGAAAAGAATTAGATATAGTGAATAAAAAATCATTTGTGGCTTTGATGAGAGAAGATGATTGTTGATGAGAGATGAGAGATGAGAGATGATGAGAGAACAGATTGTTGAGGAAAGTGTAAACCCTTACCACAGAAGAGTACAATTTGAGACTATGTAACATACATTATTATGGGGCTTAATTAGCTCTAATTAGCAGTGTGTGCATAGGAGCAAAGGTGGCAGGGGTCTTTAAAGAGCACCAGAGGACACAGTTCAGAAAGTAGTGTAGAGCAGCTGCTCCTCGCTTTAAAATGTCGTTGGGAAATTTGTAACAGAATAAATAAAAATGCAATACATTTTTACTGTAGGCTCACAAGCATCCATTTCTAGTTGAGTTTCACAAACCTGGTTGAACTGATCCAGGAGAACATCACGTTAGGAAAGGAAGAAGAGTGCAGGGAATGAAGGAGTAATAAACTAGGAAGGAGACAAAGGATGGAGACCAGGAGAGCCCAGTGAGGACAAAAAATAGTAGTGTACTTAGAAAAGGGAGAAGAAATAAGGAATGATGGCTTCAGGAAAGGGGAGAGGAACATGTAGCATGTTTGAAGGCAGGAAGGAAGAGTAATTTCAGTAAGGAGAAATTAAATTCTAGAGAGAGAAAGGGATGATTGAAGATACAGACTGCCAAAGAAGACAGAAAAAGGAGGATTAAATGCCTAAATAGAAGGCTTGGCCTTGGCAAGAAGGGACCCCTCTTTGTCAGGTTCTTGAGGAAGGGAAAAGATTGTGTCAAAAATTTGGAGATGAAAAGAATAGGAAAAAGGGAGCTTTAACTTTTTTAGGAAGTAAGAAGCAATTGCATTCCTAGACTGAGAGAGGCAAAGGATGGGGAGCTCAAGAGAGCAGTGTGGAGAAAAGCTTCTGTGGGGAGTATAGGAATCGACTAGAGAGGAATTAAAAGATTAACTGGATCCTTTAACTGGATTTTTAGTTGAGGTTGGTTAATGAATTCATGTTAAATATGATAAATTCATGATAAACCACAGTTGTTGAATAGCAAACAGCTGAATCTTCCTACTTCTACCTTGAATTTGAAAAAAATGGACTGCAACATATTAAATTCTCATCTATTTTTAGAAACAGATTTTATTTGTTTCTCCAGAGACATCTTCTCCTATTCTGAAATACTGTTCTCTCTCTCCTCTCGCCCTCCTAACTCTAAAACTTGAAGATTTTTCTCTTCCTTGTCACAGTGTAACTCCAGGAGACACATCTGTCTCCTGCTCCCACCTTACTTCTCTGGAAGACTTACCCTTGCACATCATAGAACCCCAGACTATGAGAACTAGGGGAGATCTCTGAAGCCAAGCAACTGCTTTTCATCTCCTCTCTTTACCATTACATTTAAGCAAATTATGGCTAATGGTATAAATTAAACCACATTGATTTGCTCAAGACCAGTGGACAGTTCAGTCAAGAAAAATTATTCTATCCTGTACTGATTATTCTTTCCTTAGGTGAAATTTGCCAAAGATTCTGGCTCTGATGGGCACAGCATTAATTCCCATGATTCTGCAACTCCTTCTCCAACACCTGGTGCTGATAACTTTAGTGCTGAACCAGTATTACTGCCACCTACTGCAGTGCCTTTTAAACCTGGGTAAGAAACTGGAACTTAACCAGCTCTTTCAACATCAAAAAAAAAAATAATCTAGGAGGAAATTCTCTACCAGGTTTAGAGAGGCATGTTATCATACACTTATGCATACACTTTGGAATGTTGCCATAAGTAACATTAGTAGAATTTGTGGAAGTGTGGACATTTTAGTCACTTAGCAGTTAGCAAAATTCCAAATTTCTTTTCAAAATAACTAGATCCATCCAAATGTATATTATTGTATATTTCTCTCTACAAATTCGACAATATTAAGTTTATCTTTTGTCCTCTTTAGCAACTTGATATAATTAGGTATATAGATTTACATTTCTTTTTAAATGATTTGGAGCCATTTTTCCTATAATTGTTAGTAGTTTGTCACTTGTTTTTTGAGAACTATTTGTTCATACTTTTTGACCACTTATTTATTGATGAATGGTTCTTGTTCTTATATGTTAATATTAGTTCTGTCCTTGTATGCATACATACATACTCCATGGTTGGGTATGTGTGTGTGTGTATGTGTTTACAATGTCACAAAAGTATTTTTTCTTTACTAAAAAGATTTTGTTGATGTCTTTTGCTTTTTTATGTCCTCATAGTTTTCCCTCTCCCAACCTCTCCCAGAAAACTGTCCTCCTACAACAAGTACTATTTTTAAAGACAAAAAAGAAAAGGAAAAAAAAAAATCACAATGGATTAATACATAAAAGAAGTTCTAAAATATGTACAATATGCAGCATCTATAGGTCTACTACTTCCATGAAGGGGTGGGTTGGAAGTATCCTCTTATGGGCCTTCTTTCAAGTCATGCTTCATCTCTATAATTTTGCCAATTTCACCTTTGATTTTTGTGTGTTTGTGTATAGTTTTTTCCATTTACATTGTTCTCATTGTCAGCTTTTTTTCTTATCTTTGCTTATTTTACTCTAGATCAGTTCATGTAGATCTTTTGATGTTTCTCTGTATTAAACATATTCCTCATTTCTTATAGCACAGTTATAATTCCATTAATTCATGTATCACAGTTGGTTTAGTCTTTCTCCACTTGATGGACATCAAATACATTTCTAATTCTTAACTATTATAAAAGATTCTATACCAGCCCTGAAGTCAGGAGGATCTGATTTCAAATCTGGTCTCAAGACACTTAACACTTCCTAGCTGTGTGACCCTGGGCAAGTCACTTAACCTTAATCTCAATTGCCTCAACAACAACAACAAAAAAAAAAATTCTGTTTTGAGTATTTTGGTGTATATGAGGTCTTTTCTTATTATTAGTGACTACCTCAGGGTATAAGTCTAGTGATGGAAGTTCTGATCCAAAGAGTACTTTTTATTTGCATAACGAAGATTTTTCTCTTCATTTTTTTATCCTACATGCATTAATTTTGTCTATGGAGAAACTTTTCAGTTTCATGTAATTAATTATCTTTTATAATTGCCTTTATTTCTTATTCATTAAAAATACTTTACCTAAGAATGTCCTAATCATAATCTGCTTCTCTTTTAATATTTTTGTTGTATCATCAGTAATATTAAGTTGAAATCTCTTGTGAACTGTGGTGTAACTTGTTGGTGTAAGCATCCTTTCTTCCAGATTGCTTTACATTTTTCCTAGAAGTTTTTATATCTCCATATTAAATAAGGAGGGCAACTATATAGAAGAATAGAGAGAGTGCTGAGCCTGGAATCAGGAAGACCTGAGTTCAAATCCAGCTTCAGATACTTACTTTGTTTCAGCTTCTCCATCTGTAAAATGAGTTGGAAAAAGAAATGACAGACTGCTCCAGTATCTTTGCCAAGAAAATCTCTCAAAAAGGGACCATGTAGAATCAGATATGACTGAAATGACTAAATAACATTAAATAGGAAGTTATTTCCCAAATAAGAATATTTTCATGTTTGTCAAACATTGGGTTATTTATTAAAGTAATAAGTTTTGCTGATTTTTCCTTAACTATTCTGCTCTACTCATCAGTTTTTCAGATTTTAAACCCATACTGAATAGTTAATTTGGTGATTCTTGCTTTATAGCATAATTTGAGGTCTTAAAGACTTCAAAAAATTATTTTCTTTGAAATTCTAGACTTTTGTTCCTCCAAATGAATTTTGTTGGTTTGGTAAAAAATTGCCAACTATAAAGAACCAAATGAAAGATTGCTTCAAATCACAAATAATAGAAGAAATATAAATCAGAATAATTTGAGGTTTTACCTTATACCCACTATATTTGCAAGGATGTCAAAGGATGGGAATAGTCAATCTTATGAGCTCATGGAAAGACAAGCAGAGTAATATACTGGGAAAGCTACGAATTGGTTCAACAATTTTGGAAAGCAATTTCTAATTATGCTAAAGAAAATAAATAAAATATCTGTCCCTTTGACCCAGAGATAAAGTCAGAGAGAGAAAGAAATATTCCATTTATGTCAAAATATTTATAGTAGAATTTTCTGGAGTTGCAGAGAACTAGCAACAAAGTAGATATTTGTCATTTGAAGAATTGATAAATGAATTGTAATATTATGAATGTGGAGAATTTAGAAACTCATGGGAAAACATATGAAGTTACTAGGTAGAACTAGAAAAATGCCATATGCAATGACTTCAATAAAATAAATAGAAAAGAGTAAAGGAAAATCAAAACTAAATTTTGAGTAATTATAATACCTATTTATGTTGTCTCTGAAGTTGAGAGATGAAAATTCACCTCCTTCCTCTCTTTACTGTTGAACTACAAGTGTGAAGCCCTATGTTGTCAGGCTCTGTTCTTGTGTTTGTTATTTTTGCTGAACTGTTTTCTTTCCTCTATATTATTCTTTGTTATAATTGTTGATTCTTTGGAAAAGACAGGAAAGGGAGAGAAAAAAATGAAGGTGATATAAAAGTCGTTAACACATTTTTAAAAAATAGAATTTTTAGCTTTAATAGCAGCATCTTGACCTGTCACCTTCAGAAACTTTAAGGAATAAGAATTCCTTTACCTAACTTTTATCTGTTAAAGTGGTTCAGAAAAAGATGGAGAAATGCCAGGAAGTTGCCTGAACTCTCCCCACATTCCCATGGGAACAATGTTAAATCAACCCTCTTAAACAGATTCTGGAGTGATGGAACCTGCAAAAAGACAGACTGAAACAATTTTCCTGCTTAAAATAATTTAGGACTTCAGAAAAGGTGTGTCTCATTTGGGTAAAAGAGGAGCACAGCCTAGCACTAACAGTGTCTGGGCAGGCCAATGGAAGGCTCTTACCCACAGCACAGATAACAACTAGGTCCCTTGGGTCTCACTCAGCAGGCCAGTGGCAAAGCAGGCCAATGGTGGAGCCGCCAGCCCCAGTCACCAGGCAGTAACAGTCATGACTTGGCATAGTGAGCAAGTCAATAGCATCTGAGGTCCCAATGATCAAAGCTGGCAACCAGACCCCTGGCCCTGAGCACAAGAGAACTGGGACAGTGCCCCAGTATCCCAAGAACAGAGCTCAACTTTAAAAGCCACAAAATAGGCCAAAAAATGAGCAAGAAACAAAAAAAAAATCTTGACATAGAATTGACCAATACAATTGGCTAAATTGGGGAAAAATTCACTGGGAAAAAAACAGCTTCAAAATTAGAATTAGCCAAATGGAAACACTAATTGAAGAAAACAATTGTTTAAAAATTAGAATTGAATAAATGGAAACTCATGATTCTGAAATACCTCAATAGAAAAACAAACAACTGGCCTGGAAATTAGATCCAGGAGAGACAATTTAAGAGTTATTGGACTAGAGTGGATGCTCTATCTATAGGGGAATGGCTATCTATCAATAGGGGAATGGCTGAATAAGTTGTAGTATATGAATGTAATGGATTATTATTGTTCTATAAGAAATGATGAGCAGGCTGCTTTCAGAAAAGCCTGGAAAGACATGAATTGATGCTTAATGAAATGAGCAGAACCAAGAAAGCATTGTTCATAGTAATAACAAGATGACATAATGATCAACTGTGATGGACTTAGTTCTTCTTAGCAATATGGTGATTCAAGACAATTTTAATAGGCCTGAAATGGAAAATGCCATCCTCATCGAGAAAGAGAACTATGGAGACTGAATATGGATCAAAACCTAGTATTTTCACCTTTTTTTGTTTGTGTGTTTGCTTTTTCTTTCTTGGATTTTTCTCTGATTTTTCTTGCACAATATGAAAAATATAGAAATATGTTTAAAAGAATTATTTGTATTTAATTAACCAATATCAGATTTCTTGCTATCTTAAAGAGGAGAGAGGTAAGGAAGGGAAGGAGAAAAATTTGGAACACAAAAACAAAAATAAATATTGAAAACTCTTTGTGTGTATTTGGAAAAATAAAATACTGTTGAGGGGTAAAAATTATTGGACTACCTGAAAGCCGTGATCAAAAAAAAAAAGGGGAGAGAGAGAGAGACTGGACATCATCTTTCAAGATAATATCAAGGAAAACTGCTTTGATATCCTAGAACCATAGGATAAAATCAATAGTCATTGAAAGATCTACTAATCATCTGCTAAAAGAAACCCCAAAATGAAAACTCAAAGGAATGTTGTAGTTCAATTCCAGAATGATCAGGTTAAGGAGAAAATACTGCAAGCAGCCAGAAAGAAATATTGAACAGCAAAGTCAAGATTTCCCAAGACTTCTACAAGATTGGAGGGCATGAAATCAACTATTCAGCAAAATTGAGCATAATGTTTCAGAGGAAAAGATGGACATTCAATAAAAAATGGGTACTTTCAATCATTTCTGATGAAAAGACCAGAGCTGAACAAAAAATTTAATCTTCAAATACAAGACACAAGAATAGTATATAAAGGTAAACAAGAAAGAAAAAAATAGTTATTCAAAGGTTAAGTTGTTTATATTCCTACACAGGAAGAAGATTCTTGTAACTCTTGAGAATTGAGAACAATTAGACAGAATATTAGACAGAGGGTATCAGAATAAGTTGACTGATGTGGTGATGTAAAAAGGAAATTAAAAGGAGGAAAGGGCAAAGAAGAAAAGGAAGGCAAATTGGGGTAAGTTACATCACATGAAGAGGCACAAAAGATCTATTATACTAGATGGAAAGAAGAGAGGGGAATGAACATCGTTTGAACCTTAATCTCATCAGATTTGGCCAAAGAGGGAATAACATACATACTCAATTGAATATAGAAATTTGTCTTTTCCGATAGAAAAGTAGGAAGAGAAAGGGGAAGGAAAATGAAGTGGATAGAAGAGAGAACATATTGACAAAGAGGGTGGTCCAAAGCAAAATACTGATGAGGAGGGACAGGGTGAAAAGAGAGAGAAAAAAAGTATGAACAGGGGAAAAATGTATGCTTACATGAATAAAATGGAGAGATTAGTGAATTGTGCATGCAACTTAAACTAGAAAAAGAACCATTTTAAAACTCCCAATTAAATACCAAATTAAAAAGTCTGAAAATCAAGAGATTAATAAAATTGAAAGTAAGAAAGCTATTGAACTAATAAATAAGGCTAAGAGTTGGTTTTATTAAAAATAAATAAATAAATAGATAAGCTTTTAATTAATGTGCTTAAAAAGGGGAAAGAAGAAAACCAAATTACTAGTATCAGAAATGAAAAGGGTAAACTTAGCACTCAAGAAGAAATTAGGAGCTATTTGCACACTTGTATGCCAGTGAATCTGACAATCTAATTGAAATGTGATGAATGTTTATAAAAATATAAACTGCCCAGATTAGCAGAGGAGGAAATAAAGAAGCCAAGTATAATTTGAATTCATCTTGTCTCTCACTGTATATGTGTTGTTTCCTTTCAGAGAGCCAGCTGTTCGAACCAAGTCAAACTCCATCAGTGAACAACTTTCAGTAAGTTATATTAAGCGCTCTAAGCTCGGCCCAGTGAAATCTGTTTGTGTTATTTTTATATATGTATGTAATATAACATTTCACATCATTGAATTTATGAGCTGAAATTGTGATGTCCAACTGTTAGTTTGTCTTGTATATACTATATGAGAGTTTTATGGGGGAGTGGGAGTATCTGGATATCTTTGGAAAGTATTAGTAATCTTTATAAAAATGAGGATGACAGCTAAAGGAGAAAATTTTAGAGAAAACATATAAGGGTAGCAAAATAGATTTTGAACATGACATTATTTTCAATATGTTATTAAAGGAGAATCTCAAGGTTGGAAAAGAATGTGTCTGAGGAGGATTTGGTTGGGAGAAGCTTGATTATCCTCTTGAATTTAATTATTTTATGCTTCAATTAAGAAAAGGTAAAATTGCTAGATATAAATGTGATCCCTCATGTTATTCTTAGAAGCATTTATGATGTGATCTATGATGTGAGATTTGGCACCAAATGATGGCAGATACCAAAAGTTGGGATTCAGTCATGTGAAGAATTCATAATGGCATTCTCTTTGGCAAAAGGTAGATTTGTTTAGGAAAATAGGTTACAGACAAAATGAAAGGATACGATAGATAAACTGAGAATGCTAAGTATAAAATAGGATTAGAGAGAATATGAAAGACAAGTTCCTCAGTGGAACTCAAAATTACCTAGTAGAAAGGGGAGTACCCCATGAGGTTGGGGCATGTCCTTAGCTGGCAGGCTAAATCCTGAAAAGTACTTGGCATCCTTAAAGAGTTAGTTAGTTGTAAGGAAAATGGGATTGGGAAACATAATGGAGTTAGGGGAGATACCATATGGCATAAAGAAAGGGGAGAAGGAAAAAGAAAAACTCCCCAAAAGAGGGCTGTTACTATGGCATGGGCTACAAATTGTTTTATAGGGAGAATTTATCCTCAGGGTCTTACATAACTTGTATTTCTGACTGGATTATCTCCAGAGGGTAGGACTAAGGAACTGATCTCTATTTTGGGAGCCTTCTTCCTGCCTGCCCTAGGGAATAATTTTTATCAATTCTTCAGTTTCTCTCTGCCCACCACACCCACCATTCAGGACCCCATCAATTGCATTTGTTCCTTTTCTCGTGTCCTTCTTTTTACTCACTTTTTGAAGATTCTGAACATTTTCCCTTTAAATTAATTGTCTTCCAGTATTTAAAGAAGTTTTAGATTTCCAAAAGGACAACTCAGTTTAATTTCTTTAGAGTAAGGATTTCCCTTGTTGAAGGGACCACAAGAGGTTGGGGTCCCAAAAAGAACAGAAGCACTCTAAGGTCAGGGGACTTTAAAATTATTGCCAAATTCATTTGGGGCCAAAGGGATGGAGATCTCATCTTCTGGAGCTGCTTCATGCTGATAAGGAGTGTAGAGCTGGCCTTGTCTAGTGGGGTCCAAACTGAATAGGGGAGGCATGAGACTTGAAGATGGCAACAACATTTAAGAGATGCTGACTGTTACAATCATTTAGTAGATGGTATTCAGGTTGAACAAGTAATTGGAAATTTATAACTTGGAATCTGGAGGAAACAAATCTCACAAGTAAGTTAAAAATGCAGGGGCTAAATATGAACAAAAAGGTGACAACAAAAGCAGTTTGAAGCCCCTGCAAGGAGGCACATATAAAATAAAATTAACAACCCTTTCAGAATTTACTTGGGCACAAACTGGGCAGACAGATCTATTTGTTTCTCCTAGCTTGTGACCCATGTGAAAATAGTTTCAGAAGGATTTGGAGAACATTGTTTCCCAAGTTAGTAGCTTGGTGTAGACCAAAGAGAAGTTTTCACTGTCTGGTCTCTGGGATTAGAAACTGGCCTGAAGGTGTTTGAAACCATTCCAAAAGACAAAGGTGTATCCCTTTTCTTTAGCATGTTCCTCGGAGCTATGAGGGAGTGTAGAAGTTGGAGAGTTGGGGAATTAAAGGTGCCATGGCCAGGGGCAAATAGACTGCAGCAGGGGCTGCTGAATCTGCAAGCCTGTTTCCCTTAGCTTGAAGTGAATCCCCTTCTGTTGTCTTTTATAAAATATAACAGAAATCTCTCTAAGTCCATGAGCAATTTGCAGCAATTGTAGAATTTCCCCTGCATATTTAATGAAGGAATTATTTATTTATTTTTGCTATCAAGAGTCCCCTTTCTTTTCATATAGCCCCATGAGCTTGCAAAACATAGAAGACATATTTGGAGTTAATATAGATGTTCACTTTCATTCCTTTCTCCAATTCTAAAACTCTGGTTCTGAACCTGGTGGGGGGTTAGACTCTCCAATGGTTGGTCTATAGAGTGAGTTTAGAGACTTCCTCCATTAGAAGGAATGAGGCAGCCATTGCTCTAAGGTAGGAGGGTTACCCCAGACACCAAGTTTCTTTGAGAAGTAAACAAGGACCTGGTATGGACCCAGGAACTGAGTCAAGGCCTCTAGGATCTGGCCTCATCTTCCATTAACATATAGAGTAAAAAGCTTTGGCCCAATCAGGGGCCCATTGGAGGACAATTGTGTCAAGGCCTTGAATAGACAGGTTTGGCAAGAACCAAAGTTAGGTCCAGATTCTAAAAAAAAATCCAGCCATGCCAGAAAAGGTCATGGCTGTTTCTTTCTTTCTTTCTTTTTTTTTTTTTTTTAATAACTTTTTATTGATAGAACGCATGCCAGGGTAATTTTTTACAGCATTATCCCTTGCATTCACTTCTGTTCCGATTTTTTCCCCTCCCTCCCTCCACCCCTTCCCCCAGATGTCAAGCAGTCCTTTATATGTTGAATGGGTTGCAGTATATCCTAGATACAATATATGTGTGCAGAACCGAACAGTTCTCTTGTTGCACAGGGAGAATTGAATTCAGAAGGTATAAATAACCCGGGAAGAAAAACAAAAATGCAAGCAGTTTATATTCATTTCCCAGTGTTCTTTCTCTGGGTGTAGCTGCTTCTGTCCATCTTTGATCAATTAAGGCTCTCTTTATCGAAGAGATCCACTTCCATCAGAATACATCCTCAAACAGTATCGTTGTTGAGGTATATAATGATCTCCTGGTTCTGCTCATTTCACTCAGCATCAGTTCACGTAAGTCTCGCCAGTCCTCTCTGTATTCATCCTGCTGGTCATTCCTTACAGAACAATAATATTCCGTAACATTCATATATCACAATTTACTCAACCATTCTCCAATTAATGGACATCCTTTCATTTTCCAGCTTCTAGCCACTACAAACAGGGCTGCCACAAACATTTTGGCACATACAGGTTCCTTTCTTTAGTATCTCTTTGGGGTATAAGCCCAGTAGAAACACTGCTGGATCAAAGGATATGCACAATTTGATAACTTTTTGAGCATAGTTCCAAATTGCTCTCCAGAATGGCTGGATATGTTCACAATTCCACCAACAATGTATCAGTGTCCCTGTTTTCCCACATCCCCTCCAACATTCCGCATTATCTTTCCCTGTCACTCTAGCCATTCTGACAGGTGTGTAGTGGTATCTCAGAGTTGTCTTAATTTGCATTTCTCTGATTAATAATGATTTGGAGCATATTTTCATATGTCTATAAATAGTTTTAATTTCTTCGTCTGAGAATTGTCTGTTCATATCCTTTGACCATTTATCAATTGGAGAATGGTTTGATTTCTTATAGATTAGAGTCAATTCTCTATATATTTTGGAAATGAGGACTTTATCAGACCTTTGATTGTAAAAATGTTTTCCCAGTTTTTTGTTTCCCTTCTAATCTTGTTTGCATTTGTTTTGTTTGTACAAAAACTTTTCAATTTGATATAATCAAAATTTTCTATGTTGTGCTCAATAGTGATCTCTAGTTCTTCTTTGGTCATAAATTCCTCCCTCTTCCACAGGTCTGCAAGGTAAACTATCCTATACGGCTGTTTCTTTGAGGAAGGTTCAGGGGGTGATAAGATTGCTTCCTCTCTGCTCTGTGCATTAGGGAGGTGGTAGTTAATTGGACCATGAACTTTAGTTATTGCTAAGCAGTTCTATGATTTTATTCAAGGCCTTGCACAATTTCCCTCTTAATTTTCTAGCAAAGGTGACAATATCTAATTTCCTACATTACATTAACAAAGCATTATAAAATGGGATTAACAAGGCTAACTAAACTTTTCATCTTCTTTTAGTTGACAGGGCCTTTAGAAGTCTGACTCTAGATAACGCAAAAGGAGACTGTTGCCATAGTCTTTAAAGTAGTAGAAAACTGCTTTTCTGAAGTTCCCAAATTCTTAAATCTTCTGTCAACATAATCAGTGCAAATAGATTATATTTCATAACCCTTTAATGGGCTTTAATTAGAGCTCCTTTAAAATTGCTTTTACTATATCTGAGATAACAAATTTCACTGAGCTCAGTGTATTTTCTTTCTCTCCCTCTCCTTCATCCATGTATCTCTGCTACAATCAGCGAAGGAGAAAAAAAAAAGAGAGAGAGACTTTCTTTTCTCTATACATTCATTTATCTCAACATTGACATTGTATGTTGGTCACATCAAAAAGCCCATAAAATTATCAAATATAAAGCAATTATAGTAGTTTAAACCTTGCCAATAAAGCAGTTAACATTCATGTAGCATTTGTTTTATGTTAAGCATTTTTGCAATCATGTGATCTTCAAAACAATTGTTATTATTTCTCTTTACAAATCAGAAAACTGGGCAGAGATAATTTGCTATAAATTACATAGCTAATACATATCCACAAATGAGAGAATAATAGGGCTTACCAAATGCAGAGACTGATTAGCTTTCTTACTTCACACTGTTGTGCTAGTCGGTGCCAGGGGGACCCAGATTCTTCTCAGGCAGTTGCTGGACAGAACCTGCTGAAGGCTGGGGTGATTGGTGCCAGGATCTCTCTTTGATGGTAGTTTCAGATGCCGAGGTTCAAGGAATGCTGATTATGGAGCCAGATCCCAACTCCATCTCCATTCCTCCCTCCTGGGTTGGAAAGGTATTTGGACAAGGTTGTGTGGGGTCTCAGTGGCTGTTGGCTGCTTCCCGTATTTCTACAGATGAAACAGAATTTTAGTTTCCCTACAGTTCCTTAGCATTCTCTTAATCTGATCTAAGATAAGAGGGGTTATCAAACAGAAGGACTTGGGCTATATTGATCTTGTTAGCAATCCCCACAACTAAAATAGATATACTCAGGACTCCAAGGAGTGGAGTGGAGAGGGTCCCTTAATACCTTTTGGGATGCTTTTCCAAAGGAACAGAAAGGAGCTTTGGATAAGATAGGAATCAAGAAAGAGTTAGCAAAATGTTGCTATTTACCTGTGTGATGACCACGTTAGCACCTTGGATACTTTAGGATTAGCCGGAGAGTCAGGATCAGCAAAAGTCCTTGATCTTTATTCTTTGGGGACATGAACGGGAATGGTAATGTGAGTGGAATCGCACCTCTGGCTTTCTCATCGACCCTCTAAATCCTGCCTCAGTCACCCTGTATGCCAAGTGCCTATGCCAAACCTGCACAGAGTAGTGGGCAGGGCCATTCTTTCTCCAACCATATACTAATAGAGTATTGTACAATTGGTAATTAGTGCACTTAAGTGCTCGGACCTCAGTGCATCAACTCAGTTTCAGCCCATTACATACCTACTTTATTTTTCCTTTTTTTTTTTCTTTCTTTCTTTCTTTCTTTCTTTCTTTCTTTCTTTCTTTCTTTCTTTCTTTCTTTCTTTCTTTCTTTCTTTCTTTCTTTCAAATGGTGTAAATTCCTGGAATTATCCCTAATATTTCAGGAATTTTTCTTGCAATCTTAAAATGACTAATTGCCAAATTTGTTAATCAGTGCTCTCAATACTTTGAGAATCTGCTAAGATGTTATTTTAATTTTAATTAATTAACTTTATTTCTATAGCCCCCAGCTTGACCAGAGCTGAGATCCATAGGAAGAAATTAGGCTTTTCCTTTTATAAGGTGGGAGTCAAGGAAGTAAGAAGTCTTCTTAAATCTTTCCAGCTAGTAAAATCTAGCTCATAGAACAAACGTGATAAAGACATTCTGCACAGAAATGTAGACACAGACTAAATGACATGAAAGAGGACTATCCCATCTTTGCTAAAAGCCATCCTATAGCACTTAATCTTCTCTGGTATCCCAGAGAAAGTGAAAAAGTGGCAAAGGTTCCTTTAGGAACTTTGTGAAAAATGGCAAGATTTCCAAGTTTGGGCATTCCCAGTCAAGGAAAATTTGCTGAGTGTGGAGCTCACAATGATTCAGACAAGCCTTTTTCCAGTTGCTTGGGTGTCTCAGATATGGGATTGAGGGAGAAAAAATTGGGGAGGCTTACCTTGACAAGGAGTGAATCAAACCAGAGGAGGCCAGGTTCTCCCCGTTTGGGCCACCAAATGTTGAGGTTCAGAAGGAACCCCAAAAGGCTGGAGTCACAGAACAATGTTGTGAGGGGTCTCAAAATAATTTGCAGGCTTGAACTCATCTCTCAGTCAAGGGGCAAAGTTTATTGTAATTGTAATGCCAATTGAAGCAGGCTAAGTTCCAAAAGAATTTAGTAAAAAACCAGGAGCAAGGAGACAAATGTATCCAGTTCTTCATGTCACTGATATGCTCATTTTATGGCCTGGAGGTAGAACAGACGAATGGTCTCAAGAACTTCATTATCACTGACTAGCAGATTATGTATCTGACAGTAAGCAATATTTGTAGGACTAGTCTAAGGCCAGAAGACTTTAGAATCATTGACAGATTGTTAGAACAGAAGCAATCTAAGGTCAGGGGAATTATTAAAATTATTGCTATATTATATTTCTCCTAGGAGCTGTATCCTCTCACCCCTTTTCATATAGAAGCAGCTGGGAAGTTGTCAATCATAATAGTCAACATTTGTGGTTCTCTAAGGTTTTTAAAAGCATTATATTTAAATTGTATGCAATTTAAAAAGGTGTAGGTTATTAAAGGAAAATGGTAAGAAAGTAATGGCTGATAGAGAAGTAATATAACATCTCATAGTTTGGCCAGCACCACCCCCCACTCTATCCTGCCTCTCTTGTCTTAAGTTCTAGACTGTCATTACATCCTCACCCATCTCCTTCCATTTCCGTTCCTTTGAAGATCTCTCGAGTAAAGTCACTTCCCCTCTCCAGGCCTCCATTTCCTAGTCTATCAAATGACTTAAGTTGAATTAAAAATTATCTAAAGTCATTTACCCACTTTCAAATCCTGTGAGTTTCTAGATTTCAGTTTCATCACTTAGTATAAGTTCTTTCTATAACTCTTCTTTAAAAAGCTAAGCTCAGGAAGGTAGGTAACAACTATACTAACTGATAAGGATCATATTTTAAAATATCATAAACCAAATAATATCATTTCCAGGTAAGATGTTTAAGGGGGAAACAAAACATAATCTTAGGTTTCCAAACAATAGTTAACTTAAGTTCTACATAATTCTTTTACTGCTGTCTTCCTAGATCTCAATTGCTTCCATTTCAAACCAGCTTTCTAGTGTAGCCTCTCCCAAGACTGATTTCTAAATGCCTTAACTCCTATCTCGGTGTGCTGTGGGTTTGGTTTCATCCATTCCCTTCTGATAGTGAATCATCCTGATTTTGATAACTTCTAAGATAAGAACTAAGAGTGAGGGATCTTTGGGAGTAAGCCAATGATCTGTTTACATATTTTGTAACAGGGGGTAGAGAAATTGGGCAGCTTTAAGAGAATGAGATGGCCATGAGTTATAATCAGCATGAGAAAATAGTGGCAATAAACCATATGAAAATGATGCATTTTGTGACTTTTGTTCTCTCTCTAGAATCCCGATGTGACCAAAGCTAAACTGATCTCTAGGATGGCTAAAATGGGCCAGCCCATGCTACCCATTGTTCCTCCCCACCTCTTAGATTCCAGTGATTCCGAGATTGAGGTATGTCTTCTTAGATCTTCAGTATTAAAGGTTGGTGGCACAAATCTAGGGGCTTAAGGCTTTAGGGACCCAAGGCCAAATGGAGCATGAACTGCTATTTTTTTTGACCCCATTACAGATTTCATTGGCAAAGTCTTACACAGGGGGATTAAGCGTCTCTTTCAGATGTGGTTAGCATTTTTGCTGATGAACATACACAAGATTGCAATTGCTTCATTAGTCAAGAAGCAGTTTAAGGAGTGAATTAAACCCTCAACTAGCATTTTGCAGTGACACTGAAGATGATTGATTCTCCACTTTGGGAAATGCAGTTCTTTCATTCTTCTCTAACAATTTTTAAAGACCAAACTTAAACTAGAGTTTAGTAAGTTGTGGAGAAAGAGTGGAATGCTCACTTCTGAGAAAGAAAAGTATCAGAGGCTATGCTTTTTAAAGAAAAATAATGTTCATTGGGCAATTAGGATTATGTTCAAAAGAAATGGGTTTTGTTCTGTTTCATTTCAGTTTTTAATGGGTTTCATTTCAAGGCTTTGTAGAATCAATGATGGCAAGAAATATTAGATAAAAACCAAAAATATAAAAAATAGACAAATGTCAAACATCTGATCTCATAAAACAAGTCAAGGAGAAATAATTTAAGAATCTAATAACTTTGGGGGGAAAAGTTAGACATTATATGTCAAGAAATCACAAATGAAAATCGTATCCAGATCTATTAGAACCATACAACAAAGTGAAGATAGAAAGAATCCTCTGATCACTTCCTTAAAGAAGCCCCAAAAGGGTAAGTCCCATCAATACCATAATCACAATTGTGAGCTTCCGCAGTGAAGAAAAACTATTACAAATGTCAGGATTATATGAGACCTAGTAGCTTTATAATAAACAAGAGAAAATCTTGGAATATAGTATTTTAAAGGCAAAAGAGATAGCTTGACAACCGGGAATGATTCACTCTGCAGAACTAGAAATAGTGCAGTGAGTGAGGGGGATGAGGAGGGGAATGGATCTTAATTGAATAAAGGACTTTCCAGCAGTTTTGCTGAAAAATTCAAGAGTTCTAATCAGTGCAGTAAACAACCATATTGCAATGAAGCATGTTATTCTATTCCTGACCGAAATAATGGATTCAAGGGTAAAAAAGAAAAAAAGAAAGATCCATTTTTGGGCAAGGTCACCATGTGGATTTATTTTGCTTAATTATACTTATTTATTCTTTTTTTATTTCTTTTGGCTTTTAATTAATGAAGATGGGAAAGAAGAGAAGTTAGTAGTAATGCCTCAAAAAAATTTTTTTAATATTTATTTTTTTTAAATGCATGGAAAAAAAGAGGAAAGGAAGGGAATAAAAATTTTTATATAGCGTCTACTTCATTCTAGGTACAAATATGTTATTTGATCCTTACAACAACCCTATTATTATGTTTTTTTACAGTTAAGAAAATTGAGACAAATGATGGTTGCTTAGGTCACACAAATAACAGAAGGAAGTTAGAAGGAATCATAGACACATACACCCATATATATGAAAATGGATCTTTTAAAAATTTTAAGTGCAAAATTAAAAAAAAATATACAAAGAGGGAAGAGTTAAGGAGGGGGAAAAGATTTTGTATCCTACTCTTTGCAAGAAAGCTTCCCTGACTCAATCTCTCCCTCCCCAGCAGGTAGTGTATTCCTTCTAAGATTGTCTCCCTTTTACTCAATATATCTTGTATAAACCTAATTACAAGTATAAATTTGTTTTCTTCATCAGAATACTGGCTCCTAAGACTTTTTTCCCTTTTTTGTGTCTCCAGCATTTAGCATACTTCCTGATACAAAGTAAGCACTTAAGAAATGCTTGTTGACTTAACTGTACAGCATCCTCTACTGGAAGACTCTGGTGATAATAAACCATCTTCCTCTCAGAATATCTTATTCTGCTTTTGGATAGCTCGAATTTTTAGGAGATTATTCATATGTGGAGCTGAAATCTGCTTTCATCTATTGCTCCTTGTTCTATTTGCTAGAGCCATAATAACATAAAAATTTAGTTCCTCTTTTACGTACAATCCTTCAAATCTTTAGATAGCTATTATGTTCCCCATCTTCTCTTCTCCAGGCTAAACATCCTCCTTCTTCCTTCTGGCTATCATAAGATAGATCTTACATCCTTTACCATCCTGGCTAACCTCCCCTCCCCCAGATATACTTCATCTTTTCAGTATCCTTTGTAAAATAAGCACACAGAACTAAACTTGAGTAAAAACACTCAAGATTATCTTGTGCTCTGCCTAGATCATCTCTAATACAACAGCACCATTGTTTCCTTTGAGATAAACAATATTCCTTTCTATGTGTGGTATTAATTTATATTTTGGTTTCCAAGTCACTTTGTTAACTCATACTTTTCCTAGTTTCCAAATCTGTTGTCTATCCTAGTCTCTTCTAGTCATGTACCAATGTATTTCATTCTTTGAACTCATAGGTAGGATTTTCCAATTAATCTTATTAAATTTCATCTTATCAAATTTCATTTATTGTTCTAACCTATCAAAACATTTTGGACTCTAATTCTTGTATTCTGGCATGTCTGCTTCTCAGCTCCATGATAATATGTATTGTCTTAAAGCTGTTTCCATTTTCCACATCTTTTTCAATTAAACCACTGTCCCAAGTGAGTCTTTCATACATAGAGGTATAATTTTATTTACACACACACACACACACACACACACACACACACACACACTGTTCCCAATGCAATTGTTGGAGATCAGCCTAGTTCTTATTAGAGGAAAAAATAAAACTAGCATCTAAAAGAGTCATAATGAATTATCATTATTATTTAATATTTACTGAGTACCCAGAGATACTGTGAGGGTAGGAGCTGGGCTGGGGCAGGGGAAGGAGGGGAAAGGTGGGAGAAGTAGTTTGGAAAGGAGATGCTACATAATTTCTTAGGTTTACTTACCCTTATTCTATGAGAACAAACTCTTTCAGCCATCATAGATGGCTGATCTACTGATTTGAACAAGGTTAGGGTATCATCAGGTAGGACAAACATGAATAATTAGTGTGAAGGAAGATCAATTTGAAATCTTTAAAATTTTGCTTGTGATTACTAAAGATTAAATGTAATCTGCATATATAAGTTTTCAACTAGTCTCATAAGTATTTTACATCCATGGGCCCAACTCCTATGGACTTTCTTTTTGGCTAGCTTCCTTTCTGTTACCTGTCTACTGAGGAGTAAATACAAGGCTTGCTTTTAAGCAAGCTTAAAACAACACTTAAGGGTTTGGGGATACCCTGTATAACATATGATTCTACTTGTGGGAGAATCCCATACAGCATAAATACTTCTTTGTCCCCTGTCCTGTAATGAATAACTAAGACTTATGTACCTGCTATAGGACTTAAATACCCTACGTGGAACAGGTCAGAATATGATGACTGCATCTATCCATCCCTCTCCTGAGCCAGCCCATCCAACATCGCTGCCAAGGACATCACCAAGTAAGAAATTTCTGTATCTCTGAAGTGTATGAATTGGATCAATAAAACCTTTGTAGTCGTGTCAGTTTTATTCCTTGAGCATGACTTTAAAAAAAAAAAAAAAGAAATTCAGTAGTTCCATTTACTTTCTCTTCACACCTTAATAAGTTATTTAGCTTCCACAGTTCTAGAGACCTCACTCAGCTGAATTATCTTCCAGATAGTTGACACAGATCTTAGGGCGGAGTACCTAACATATAATACCCAAATGTCCTGTCTCATTTGTAGGGGCTTGCAGCAGAATTATAAGGTTTGATAGTATGGGTATATAAAATGAATATGGCTGAGGAATATGATAGTATACAGGCTATTAGTCAAACTGTAGTATCCATCTGTGCATCAAAGAGGTGAATAAAAATAAAAATTTTGTTTTATTTTAGCATCTCAACCATCAATCCCTGGGATCCAAGCGCCCTCTGCTGCCTTAATGCCAATTGCAACTATCCAGTCTCACTCAAATCTGCCTGGAAATTCCCAGTCCTTTCAGGTATTAATATTGATAAGGATGCAATAGGAATTTTTTTTTAAGGAATCTTTTGATAATATAATTCTGTTCTAGTTAAATCTGTCTTTACCCTTGTTAGTTATTCTGTAACACGTTTTTAAGCAAAAAGGTAGTTGAGGATTATATGTGAATACTCTTGGATTTTTTTCTTGCCCAACAAAGAGTGAAAGCTCACAATGTAGACTGGAAGAGTGATAGCAGGTTAGGGGGGCTCAGCTTGGAAGGTCTACTTGGCATGCTCAATGCTTCTAAAGTACCTCTTGAAAAGGGACCTCTATAAGAAAAAGGCTTCTGTGAATTGTCATCCCCATTCTTCTTAACAATTTCAGAGTGCCCAAGAACTTAGGGACCTATCACCAGCTTCTTTCAATATTGCCTAACATGGAGATGATCCGTAGAGTAGCTTAGGACAGGAGAAGGGATAGTATTTACTGGGATGCTCTGTAATTGATGGATATTTTGTATCAACCTCTTGATTTAAAGAGGAGCAAGTGTGGAAAGCAGATCTGCCACTTTGTAGACTGACATATTTCTGCATCTAGAGAGAGAACTATGGAGAATGAATATGGATCGAAACATATTTTCACATTTTTGTGTGTTTTCTTTCTCATGGGTTTTTTCCCCCCTTTGGTCTGATTTTTCTTACATGCCATTTTACAAATATGTTTAAAAGTAGTGCTCATATTTAACCTATATCAGATTGCTTACTGTATTAGAGGGAGGGGTAAAGGAGAGAAAGAGAAAAATTTAGAATACAAAGTTTTACAAAAATTAATGTTGAAAACGATCTTTACATGTATTTGGGGAAATCCTATTTTTAAAAAATCTAACAGATTTCATGTGGGATTTTAGTCAATAATTCTACCTTTACCCAAATATACTTATAGACACAACTTAATCTTTTTTAAAAGTCACTATGCCTGGCAGGTACGCAGCTTACTTTAAAATATATTATGGGAAAGCTAGGAAAGATGCTGAAAAATGTTTCTCTCTTCTCTTTCTTAGCAGGATTAGTTTTCCTGTTTAGAACTACTTAGCAAAGTAGATATGCTGCCAGCTTTCATGCTAATATAACTTCAAATTTTGATGATCTCATCCAGCTCTGAAATGTACTTAAAACAGTAATAACCTCACATCACAGTCTAGCTCTCTGATCTATTCTCTCTACTTTCACAGCTACCACCTTAATTCAAACTCTTATTACTTTCTGTACTATTCAGATTATTGCAGAATCTTCCTGTTTGGTCTCCTTGCCTCAAGTCTTACCACACTCCTTGTCAAACCTGACTGTATTGCCAGAGTAGTTTTCCTTAAAACACAAATCTGACTTGGTGATTTCTTGATTCATCCACTTACAGTGGCTTTGGTTTGCCTCTAGGATAAAATATAAGTTCCTTTGTTTAGTTTTTAAATCATTTTATTTAACATACCCCCAGACTTTCTTTCCAATCTCATTATTCCATCTCCTGTACTCTGCTCCTAGGTGAAAGGAACTTCTCTGTGTTCCTCATTCACAACACTCCATTTTCTTTCTTTGGGGCTTTACATTATAACCATTCCCCTTGCCTGGTATGCATACCTTCCTCATCTCCACATCATAGATGCCCTCTGTTCCTTTTAAGATGCTTCCCAAAAACCATCTTCTGCATGAGACTTTTCCTAATATTCCTCCTCCTTCCCAGAACACCTTGTATTTAACACTTTGTTCATATTTACTTTTCTTCACTTTATATTTGATTAGAATTTCACTAAGACTTTTGAGATACTATGTTTTGTGCGGTTTTTGTACTTGGTCAGATGTCAGCTAATTGTAAACAAGAATTGTTTCATTCTTTTTTTAGCACAGTGCTTGAAACATAAAAGGTACTTAATCAATACTTGATGATTGATTTGTCTTCTTGGTCAATCAGAGAAAAGTATGAATGAAAGGAGGTGACTAGTTACTTTCAAAATGCAGCTATAACTTTTTTTTTAATTAAAGCTTTTTATTTACAAAGCATATGCATGGGTAATTTTTCTAACATTGACCTTTGCATAACCTTTTGTTGCAAATTTCCCCTTCCTTCCCTCCACCCCATCCCCTAGATGGCAAGTAGTCCAATACATGTTAAATATGTTGAAATACATGTCAAATCCAATATATGTATACATATTTATACAGTTATCTTGCTGCACAAGAAAAATCAGATCAAGAAAGAAGAAAAAGAAAAACTAAGAAAGAAAACACAATGCAAGCAAATAACAACAGAGAGCGCGAGAATGCTATGTTGTGTTCCACCCTCTATTCCCATGGTTTTCTCTCTGGGTGTAGATGGCTCTCTCCATCACTGAACAAGTAGAACATCTCAGTGTTGAAGAGAGCCACGTCCATCAGAATTGATCATCATATAGTCTTGTTGTTAACGTGTACAGTGATCTCCTGGTTCTGCTCATTTCACTCAGCATCAGTTCATGTAAATCTCTCCAGGCTTCTATGAAATCATCCTGCTGGTTGTTTCTTACAGAACAACAATATTCCATAATATTCATATACTATAATTTATTCAGCCATTCCCCATCTGATGGGCATTCACTCAGTTTCCAGTTTCTTGCCACTACAAAAAGGGCTGCCACGAACATTTGTGCACATACAGGTCCCTTTCTGTCCTTTAAGATCTCTTTGGGATATAAACCCAGTAGTAAAACTGCTGGGTCAAAGGGTATGCACAGTTTGATAGCACTTTGGGCATAGTTTCAAATTGTTCTCCAGAATGGTTGGGATGTGTTCACAACTCTACCAACAATGTATGAGTGTCCCAGTTTTCCCACATCTCCTCCAGCCTTGGTCATTATCTTTTCCTGTCATCTTTGCAGCTATAACTCTTCAGTTTTCTTAGCCCTATGCAGGTATGCAGACTTATGCCTACCACCAAAATGCTACACCAGTCACTTCCCAACTACAGCCTGTAGGACCCATGTATCCAGGACCACTTTCTCAGACTCCTCATTTTCAAGGTAAGATAAAAAAAAAAAAAACCCAAATCATGATGTTTTTCTTGCTCTTCTTTCCTGACTCATTCTTGTTCTTTCTACTTTTCAATCTCTGAATGTGAAAAAACAAATTTACATTTCCTTCGCCATGACAGCTACCTTATTCCCAACATCTTATCAGCCCCTCTCCATTTGTTTTCTATCTCTCTTTTTCTCCCTACTTCCCAAAGCACTGCGATGTGTATAACATGAAGCAAAAATTGGCAGGCAAAATGTTTGGATGTTGATGACTTTTAGTTCAAGCATTTAAAAATAAAAAAATGTATTTTTTTAAAAAAAACATTAATATTACTTTCCATTAACACCATATGGAATCCTTCCTTGTTACAGAGTGTAAATAAACAACAAAATGAATACATTGACCATCCCGAACACATCTGTGCCATCTTCTGTACTTAGTGTCAGTATAGAGGAGAGAGCACCAGACATGCACCAAAAAGACCTGAGTTCAGATCTTTTCTCTATGGTTTGTAGGTTGTGACCTTGGACAAGTCATTTAGATTCAGCCTCAGTTTCTCCCAGCCCAAACATAGAGATGATAATAGCACCTACTTAACAAGGTTATTATGAGCATCAGTAAGCCATATGAAGCACTTTGCATGCTATGTAAATATTCACTCTTGTTTGCATAGTCTACTGCTCCTTTATTGAGAGGACAAAGGGATCTTTTATTTTCAGTTCTCAAAAGGGCTTTGGCTTTTATACTGATCAGAGTTCTCATGTTTCATTGTTGCTTTCTTTTACATTATTCTTATCCTGTGTAAGTTGTTCTTCTGCTTTTGCTTGTTACTCTGCATTAATTCATGTGAGTTTTTCTGAGTTCTTTATATTTGTTCTTATGCATTTATACTTTCTTTCACATGTAACCATTTCTAAGTCATTCTCTGACTGATGGACATTTCCCAGGTGCTTTCTCAATTGAAAGCTTCTTTTTTGTTGTTTGTTCTATCATATCCAGACTTTCTGGACAAAGTCCATGGAGTTTTCTTGTCAAAGATACTGCAGTAGTTTGCCATTTCCTTCCAATGCGTTCCCATTTTATAGATGAAAAACTGAGGCAAAAAGGAATTTAATGACTTGCCAAAGTTCAGTGACTTGACACATCTAATAAGTTTTTGAGTCCAGATGAGAACTCATATCTTTCTTTTATGTTGTTTTCCCCTTAGACTGTAAGCTCCTTTTGGGAGGGACTGTCTTTCTTTTTTTGTTGGTCTTTATATTCCCAGAACTTGGTGCAGTGCTTGACACCTAATAGTTACTTTAAAAATGTTTATGACTGATTAATGGCAATGGATAAAATGATCCCACAGTATCTGTATTCAGACATTTGTCAATTTATACATTTTATTTCAATACAACAGATTCTAATCAATAAACAGTTCACACAAACAAATGCATTCTCCCAAACAGTTACACACAACCTCCTATCTATCAGATAGAGTCACTATCTGACTGCAACAGATAGTGCATGTGAGTTTCCACTTTTTTGTGTAGCTATTGTTAACAGAATAAAATTTGTCTTTTAAGCCTAGCAATTTGTTACCAATATTGATCATTATCTTTTGTCAGAGTTTGATTGACTTTTAGTGTTGTCTTGATTTATATTGTTATTGTCCTTGTAGTCCTTATCCCACAGAGTTTCTCTCTTTTTTTTCCCCCTTTATTAAAGCTTTTTAGTTTTCAAAACATATGCATGGACAATTCTTCAACAATTCTTGCAAAAGCTTGTGTTCTAATTTTCCCCATGCCTTATGTTAAACCCAATATATGCATACACATACACACACACACTCACACACACACACACACACACACACTTATCATGTCACACAAGAAAAATTAAGTCAAACCAGTAAAAAAGAGAAAGCAAGAAGCAAAATAAAATGCCATCAAACAACAACAAAGTGAAAATGCTGAACCATACTCGGTTCCCCCAGTCCTCTCTCCCACAGAATCTCTTGATGAGGATTTTGAAGCTCATGGTTCCAGAAAAATGGGAAAAGGAGAAAACAATTTAATTTTATTCTCAAAAAGAATTTGCCACAAAAGTCTAAAATGGGCAGCACTTATATTCTTTTCTGGCTTTTTACATCATAGACATATTTCTCCATTACTAATATCATTAATGATCATAAGATCATTGCTCTTTCCCCAGCTCCTTTTCTATTTCTACATTTCCAAAAGAAACTCCAGATCTGCTTAAAACTGTTTCATTTTTAGAATATATCTATTTTTAGGCTCAGCCGATATTGCTTCATTGCTCATGACCGAAGCACGACAGCACAATACTGAAGTCCGAATGACAATGACCAAGGTGGCTGATAAAATGGACCAT
Organism: Antechinus flavipes; assembly: GCF_016432865.1. Lineage (NCBI taxonomy): Eukaryota > Metazoa > Chordata > Mammalia > Dasyuromorphia > Dasyuridae > Antechinus > Antechinus flavipes. The sequence goes on from NC_067399.1 coordinate 498,166,650, forward strand.
CTTGCTGCCAAGGTGAGTTACTCTGCAGAGGGCATAAGAGAGTTCATGGAGAAGGAAGGAAGTAGTGCCCCCTGGCCTGAGCTACAATCAGTTCCATAGGTAGAAAAATAATGCTGCATTTAGTGGTGACATTTATGGTTGACTAGGAGATATTTACTTAGAGCTTGCTCTGTTATCGTCATGCAAAAATAGTTCAATATCTAGATTATCAAGTTTTAGATGACCATTTTAGCTTGAGGTCTTTTTTAATAAAATCTCTTCTGATATCCTTTTTTAAGGTGGAAGAATTACAGAAGTACAGTGCTAGCAATTCTTTGCTCCTTCCTGGATTATCAGTAAGCATGGAAACAAGCATGATTATGAGCAATATTCAAAGGATCCTTCAGGTAAGGATGATCTTTTTTTTTTTTTTTTAATTTTTATTTAATGATTACTTTATATTGACAACATTATCCCTTGCACTCGTTTCTTTTCTGATTTTTTTTTTTACCCTCCCTCCCTCCACCCCCTCCCCTAGATGGCAAGCAGTCCTTTATATGTTACATATGTTGCAGTGTATCCTAGATACAATATATGTTTGCAGAACCGAACAGTTCTCTTGTTGCATAGGGAGAATTGGATTCAGAAGGTATAAATAACTCGGGAAGAAAAACAAAAATGCAGATAGTTCACATTCGTTTCCCAGTGTTCGTTCTTTGGGTGTAGCTGCTTTTGTCCGTCATTTATCAATTGAAACTTAGTTAGGTCTCTTTGTCAAAGAAATCCACTTCCATCAAAATATGTCCTCATACAATATCGTTGTCGAAGTGTATAATGATCTCCTGGTTCTGCTCATTTCACTTAGCATCAGTTCATGTAAGTCTCTCCAGTCCTCTCTGTATTCATAGGATCCTTCAGGTAAGGATGATCTTGCTTCTTTTATGTAGTGCTTCCTTTTTGATTGTATTTCCTCAGAATTTATCAATTGTATATGCCTCCAACACACAAATAGGCAACAAGTATAAAATTAAAGAAACAATTTATCAAGAATTATTTAACTTGGTCAGAGTAAAGTCTCACAACAATCACAGCATCTCTCTCTCTCTCTGATCACTGAAGGTGGAGTCAATGACTTTTCAGACAAGCATTCAGCTGGTACATGAGGAATATAAAACATAATGCATGATCTCTGAGGAGAGAGCCAACATGGCTTAGTCCCTGTCTTTACAGGGATTCGTCTAAGCTTTTCTGAATTCCCCTATAAACAACATTAAAAATAATACCTCAAAACAAACACGGATGCAGTGAAGCAGTTTTCTAACCTATGACAACTTAAAAAGTTGACAGGAAAGATCTTTCTCATTGGGGTAAAAATGGAGCATCGTCCAGGGCAGGCTACCTCCAACAATAGGCCTCAAGGGCAACTGAATCAGTGGAGGCTATGTAATGACTGCATTGGCTTCTGGAACTCTTATGCCAGAAATAGTAAGGGGGTCAGAAAAACTGGTCCGAAGATTACAGGAGACCTTTTGTCTGGTACTATGTGCAGGATTCTGTTGCATTAGCCATACATGGTTCTGGGTCATAGTCCCAAGATAAGAAGGAGAACTAGCAGGAACAAGGACTCCGATCATAATTCCAGGTAGAAAAAAGTACTTGTGGTCACTTACAGACACAGGCAAGGAAAGCATTGATTACACATCTCCTTTGATTATACCACCTTAGAAGAATTGAAAACTACAGACCTCCAGAATTAACTGAACACAACACAAAAAATCCTGAAGCTTGGGATAGTATCCAGGAGCAGAGACCAACTTTAAAATAAAGTTAAAAGTCAAAGAAAAGGCTAGAAAAATGAATAAACATCAAAAAAAGAACTTAAACATAGAAAATTACTATGGTTACAGGGAATATCAAAATACAAGCTCAGAAGAAGATAGTGAGACAAAAGTAGATACTTGCAAAGTCTCAAAAAAGATTAAAAATCAAGTAAGAGAGGCAGAGAAAAAATATGCAGAAAAGAAATGAAAGTAATGCAAGAAAGAGTGAGCAGCTTGGCAAAGGAGGCACAAAAAAATACTGAATATTTTAACTAAAAACAATAGGCTAAGTGTTAAAGGAACAATAATCCACTGAAGATAATTTCTTTAAAAAACAGAATTGGCCAAATGAAAAGAGGTACAAAATTTGGTGAAGAAAACAACTTAAAAAGAAAAATTGACCAAATAGAAAAGGAAATACAAAAGCTTACTGAACAAAATAATCCTTGCAAATTAGAATTGGGTAAGTAGAAACTAATGAGTCTATAAGATATCAATACACAATGAAACAAAATCAAAAGAATGAAAAAAATAGAAGAAGATGTGAAACACCTCATTAGAAAAACAACTGACTTGGAAAATAGATTAAGGAGAGATAATTTAAGTGTTATTGGATGGTAGAATGTGATCAAAAAAGACCCTAAACATCATATTTCAAGAAATTATCATGAAAAATTGCCTTAAAATTCTAGAACTAAGATAAAATAGAAATGGAAAAAATCCACTGACCACCTCTTAACAGAGATCCCAAAATGAAGATTCTCATGAATATTATAGCCAGATTTCAGAGTTCCCAGGTCAAGTAGAAAATATTGCATTCAGACAAAAAGAAACAATTTAAATATTATGAGGGCACAATTAAGATAGTACAAGATTTACCAGTTTCTGTATTAAAGGATTGGAAGGCTTAAAATATGATATTCCAGAAGGCAAAGAAGCTAGGATTACAACCAAGAATCCCCTATCCAGCAAAACTTAGTATCAGCCTTCAGGAGGAAAAATGAATAGTCAGTGAAATAAAAGACTTTCAAGCATTCCTGATGAAAAGACTAGAGCTGGAAGAGAAAATTTGAAATTCAGACACATTTAAACAGAAAAGAGAAATCATGAATCATAAGGGATTCAGTAAAGTTAAACTGTTTATATTCCTAAATGGAATGATGATACTTGTTAATTCCTAAATATGTTTCCTTTTTTAAGACAGCTAGAAGGAGTGTACATAAGAAGGTATGGATGTGAGCTGAATATAATGATATAATATTTAAAAAAAATATGCTGGAATATAAAAAAAATTTAAGAAGTATGAAAGCACTTTTACAATGGAGGGAAAGATGGGGAAGGAGGTCACTAGTAATACTTGAACATTACTCTTATCAGAATTTGTAATGACCGCGTATTTAAAATCAGTCGGAGTCAGGAATTCAGGTTAAGGGGAAAATCTTCAATTTTTATTGAAGTGAAGAGGTGAATAAGGATTGCGATGGCAAATATAGGCAAGAAAGATTGTGATGGCAATATGGGCAGCTGCGACAGGAAGCCAGCTAACAGAGGGGGAATCTGAGCTGAAATGTCGTCGCAATGGCAAAAAGCAAGCAGTTTCTCCTCCCCTTTCTTTTCCACTCCCCTGCCTCCACCCACCAAAATTGTCATTTCCTATACAACACATCAGGACTTGCACAAAGAGTGGGCGGGGGCCATTCTTTCTCCAAGCTTATATATTAATAGAGTATGGTCCAATTACTATTTAGCCTCATGTACTTGGGACCTCAGTGCATCATCTCAAGCCTCAGCCCATTACAAGAATTGGCTTAAAAAAAAAAATAACATACATATTCATCTGGGTATAGAAATGTCTTTTATCCCAGGGAAGGAAAAGGAGAGAGGGTAATAGAAGGTAAGTGTACTTATAAAAGGGATGGTGAATTGGGGGGAGGTAGTGGTTTGAAGCAAAAGACTTTTGAGGAGGGATAGGGTGAAAGAAGAGAGAGTAGAACAAACAGGGCATGCCAGATAGAAATACACAGTAATCATAACTGTTCATGTGAATGGGATGAACACTCTCAAGAAGCTTATAGTCTCATAGAAGAGATAAGAACAATGTACAATTAACCATAGTGTACAGCTGAATGTGAAAAAACAAGGGAAGCCATTGAGTGCCACAGCAGCTGATGGAAAAGAGTTTGCTTTGAACTGGGACTCATGAATCGACTTTAGCCCTGCTTGTGGTCCAAACTAAAAATTATACCAGCAGTTGCTGTTAACTGTAGAATGATGTTTTATATACCTGACCTTCTATCAGTTGCCTTTTGTACTAAAACTAGTTTTCTTTCTTTCTTTTTTTTTTTTTTTATAATAACTTTTTATTGACAGAACCCATGCCAGGGTAATTTTTTACAACATTATCCTGCACTCACTTCCGTTCCAATTTTTCCCCTCCCTCCCTCCATCCTCTCCCCCAGATGGCAAGCAGTCCTATACATGTTAAATATGTCACAGTATAGATACAATATATGTGTGCAGAACCGAACAGTTCTCTTGTTGCACAAGGAGAATTGGATTCAGAAGGTAAAAATAACCCGGGAAGAAAAACAAAAATGCAAGCAGTTTACATTCATTTCCTAGTGTTCTTTCTTTGGGTGTAGCTGCTTTTGTCCATCATTGATCAATTGAAACTGAGATCTCTTTGTCAAAGAAATCCACTTCCATCAGAATACATCCTCATACAGTATCGTTGTTGAAGTGTAGAATGATCTCCTGGTTCTGCTCATTTCTTACAGAACAATAATATTCCAAAACATTCATATACCACAATTTACCCAACTATTCTCCAATTGATGGGCATACTTTCATTTTCCAGTTTCTAGCCACTACAAACAGGGCTGCCACAAACATTTTGGCACATACAGGTCCTTTTCCCTTCTTTAGTATCTCTTTCAGTTGTAAGCCCAGGAGGAGCACTGTTGGGTCAAAGGGTATGCACAGTTTGATAACTTTTTGGGCATAATTCCAGATTGTTCTCCAGAATGGTTGGATTCGTTCACAACTCCACCAACAATGCATCAGTGTCCCAGTTTTCCCGCATCCCCTCCAACATTCATCATTATTTTTTCCTGTCATCTTAGCCAGTCTGACAGGTGTGTAGTGGTATCTCAGAGTTGTCTTAATTTGCATTTCTCTGATCAATAGTGATTTGGAATACTCATATGAGTGGAGATAGTTTCAATTTCATCATCTGAAAATTGTCTGTTCATATCCTTTGGCCATTTATCAATTGGAGAATGGCTTGATTTCTTACAAATTAGAGTCAATTCTCTATATATTTTGGAAATGAGGCCTTTATCAGAATCTTTAACTGTGAAGATGTTTTCCCAGTTTGTTGCTTCTCTTCTGATCTTGTTTGCATTAGTTTTGTTTGTACAAAGGCTTTTTAATTTGATGTAATCAAAGTTTTCTATTTTGTGATCAATAATTGTCTCTAGTTCATCTTTAGTCACAAATTTCTTCCTCCTCCACAAGTCTGAGAGGTAAACTATCCTATGTTCCTCTAATTTATTTGTAATCTTGTTCTTTATGTCTAAATCATGGACCCATTTTGATCTTAATCTTAGTATACGGTGTTAAGTATGGGTCTAAAACTAATTTTCATGTCACTGCATTTTTTCCCCACTTTTTTCCATCTGCATTGCATAAATTCCTTAATCTTCCTGGAAAAAATTAAATGGTATGTTTAAGGTGAAATGGAGTCTGAGGTCTAATATCCTGGAGTCATGTACAAACCCTTTCTCCAGAGGGTTCTGAATAGCAAGACTGAGAATTGGTTGTTTCTTGCCTCAAAATTGAACAAAATAAGACTGGCTTCTGCTGACTTAAATATGTTGATTCTCTTAAAGCCACTGTTCATATGTGAAAGAATTAAATTGTATATGTCTGTATTTCAAACTTAGGAAAATGAAAAGTTGAAGCAGGAGGTCCTTGAGAAGAAAAATCGGATTGAAGAACAAAATGACAAAATCACTGATCTGATTGAACGCAGTCAGAGGTAATAGCACAATGAACTGACCCTAAAAACAAACATGATTTATTTAATACTCATATCAAACAAGCTTACTTAAGGCAGTGAGGAGTCTCTATACCAAAGGGGTTTCAAACCTTCACAACTCCTATATGGCTTTGTTTAAGATTACTTTGCCCTCTGTTTGACTTTTGTGTATGTGCAGTTTGTTGGACTTACTCCTATATTTCATAGGTATGTGGAGCAGAATAACCTGCTGATGGAGAAGAGGAATAGCACCCTTCAAATAGCCACTGAAAACACGCAGGCAAGAGTATTGCATGCTGAGCAGGAGAAGGTAAAATCATTAGCACTGGGAACAGCAACCTCAAGGGCCACGATACACCTAAGCCCTTTTAACAAAAAAGAACCCAAATTTTTCAAGTAGAGTGATCATGATCCCAGTCCCTAATTCAGACTAATTCCTGGGTATATTACCCACATTTTCACCTACTGGCATATTCTGAATTCAGCGAAGTATTAAATTCATATACTTTTACACATTGACTTTTAAAAATTCAAGTTGGTGGAACAGTTTTCCTGCTATATATTGAGAAACAAAACCTCATCTGATAATCATCATAATCCCAAATACTTTTGGTAACATATCTTTCTGGGGCTTAAGGTTTAATTCTAATGAGTTTACATTTTTAAAGATGTTTCTGAAGACCTTTTGTGTTTGAACTTCATAGCCGTTGTCTCAGCACTGCCCTGGGAGAAGGTCAGGCCTTAATTTTCCAGTTTTACCAGTGAGACTTACTTAAATGACTTGGTCACATTGGGTTAGGGCAAATCTAGCAATGTTCAGCCTGGTGCTCCTCTTGTTCCACCATACTGCCTCTGCATTAGATTGAAATTCTGATTTCAGATTTGAGTGATACCATTTCAGAGGCAAGAAATATCATTTGTGTCTACAGTGCTTGGGTTTCAGGGTTTTGATGGGAATCAGCGGTTTTAAGAATTAGGCTTATTTGCATTCCTGTCATTAACAATGAGATTGGAGACTACTTGGGTTGCAAAGTTTTAGCTGGGAATTATTGGCCCTTTCGCCTGCTAGGTTTGGAAAAGTTATGTTATGTGAAGAAGAAATGGTTTCTGATTATTTCAGTTTGATGGGAAATTAACTGAGGACAATGTGTAATTGCATAGTTAAACACAAGACTAAACCTTGTGCAATTTATTTTACTGCTTTATACTTTAATGTTTGAAGATTTTTTTCTTGAGATATCCCTAATGTTCTTATTATATTCTTTAATTATTACCATTAACATGACTTTTTCCCCATCTGCATTTATATAAGAAGGATTATGGCATGTTCTAGCCCCATTTTCTCACAAAATGTGACAGGTCCCTATTCTGGATTTAGGGGATTTATGACATTGAATGATCTCTCAGTCAGCTGTCTCCCACATATATCTTGTGTCATATTTCTATTTCTCCCTTCTCTTTTCTCTTCTCTTCTCTAGTCCTTATTCTGTCACTGTTTTTTCTCTCCCATATTTTCTCTCCTTACCCTTTGACCCAGGTTTGTCACACCCTACAGAACATGTTTGGTCTCACTCATGAAGCTAAAAAGGCTGTTCACCATGGCTTTGCATGATGAAAGACTTGACACATAGATCTCACTTCATCCCTGCTAGTCTCATTTAAACCGAGCTGATTTTGAACATTTTCTCATTCCCAATCCCCTTCCTGGTTCCTTATCTTATATCTGCTTCCTTTCATTCTCTTCTTTGGGACTTCCCTGTGTTAGGGAGAAAACTAAAGTTCTCCTGCTTCAGACAGTATTCTAATTTTAATCAGAAATAGTTCTAACTACTCAGTTTGACAGGATTGATTTTGTATTTCTTGTATAGCCATAACATATTAGAATTGCCAGGGACCTTTTTTTTTTTTTTTAACAGATTCCTAAGTGATTTGTTAGGTCCTGAGCCTGATTTGACCCTTCTCTCTGACCCTTGTCATTCTTGGTATGATATGGATGCTTTTGCTGCTTGTTTTTCAGAACATTTCGTTTTTCCTCTTGCTCCTTTTTCTCTCAGCACCTGATGTCAGCAGCAGAATTCGTTGAGGGGTGGGACCAAGGGAGGCCATCCGGACATGGTGTAGGTGTTTAGTGTTTTCTTTCTTTCCGTTCCTTGCGCATGTGCTCACGGACTTGTAATTATGGGTATCTTGTTTGCTTGTCCATCTGGGACATAAGGCTTTTTACTGACTTTGGGTCAGCAAGGGTCCAGAGCTTTTGTGCATGGCAACTCTGCTTTTCCTTTGAAGAGAACAAGATATTGAGCTGTGTATTGTCTCTAAGCATAATTCCTCCCTGTTTTCCTGGTTGTTTGGTTAACTTTATCAAGGTTTTCTCCTGGCTCATATTTGGTTATATATTCAAACCATAGGTGGATGCAGAGCCAGTTAAAACTTGATTTCAAATTTCAAATATTCATTTGAAGCAAACCAGTCAATTCCTTTGTGTTAGGGCTAATGCCATCTTCTCAGTTGCGTAATTTTCTTTATACTACCGATTCCTCTTATTGGTACTTCCCCCGTGATAAAACTAATCATTTAAAAAAGTTTAAATTTATGTTCTGTATACTCTGCTCAATTGGGAAGTAAAATATATACTCCATTTTAGAAAGATTTTTGTTCAGTTTGATAAGTTGACCTCATCTCAATGATTCTGGAGAAATGAAGTATTACTACATTGTCATTATTGACAATCATTTGCCTCCCATATTTAAACAGTAGAAAACTTGTGGTACTGGTGTACTGGTTAGGATAAATTTGAATTATATACTAAAAATAGCATAAATTACAAATAGATTATTTCCGTTATATTCCAACTGCTAATTATAATAATGCTTTATACTTGCATACTACTTTGTGATTTTTTAAAGTACTTCCTTATCACTAGCTCATTTGCTTCTTCCAGTGACCATGTGAGGTTGACAGGGCACCTGATATTATCCCTGTTTTATAGAAAAAGAAATAAGCCTACAGAGATTAAGTGATTTTTCCCCAGTTTTACTCCCAACAGCAGAGCCAGGATTCCAAGTATTCTGTCTCCCAGCCCAATGTTCTTTCTATACTAATACAGTGTACATTAAAGCATTTATTAATTCATTAGTCAAGCAGTTATTGTTGGTGGTGATATTTGCTTTTTATTATAGTGATGTTTTGGTATCTGACAAGCAAAGAGTTTGAAACAAAAACAAATTCTAGAAAATTTCCCCATACATGCTATTGGTTATGTAATTAACTTAAGTAACCTTTTTTCTTGTGACCCGAATGAAAGCATTCACCTAAACATATATATTCCTTTTATAGCCCACTGATTAATTAAACTCCAGGTTTTTGCTTTGGGGTTGGCTTTGAAATATTTTAGATGGGAATTTCATTTTTAATACTTTTTTTTTTTTAACAAGGCCTAGAAAACAAAGCCCAAATCAGAACTGCAGAATTTATCTATTACTACATGTGTCAGCAGAGAAATGCTATTTCTCTCTTCTTGGGCTCAATCTTTCCTGCTTCATTTTTATATAAGAAAACCTAAGACATCATTATTATTCCTGAATTTTATAATTGATTATGTATGTATGTACATAATTTTTCTCAAGTATGTATATCTGTATTGAGCATTATCTGTTTTCATATGAATGTCCCCAATAAAATAGAAATCTTTAATAATCCAATTTTAGATAATAAAATTAAACTAGCAGTGAAAGAACTTCCAAAGGCAGTAGAGGGGGTGAAACCTTTTATATGTATTTCCAGCTGAATTCTATCAAACATTTAAAGAATAATTATTACTTGTATTATATAAGTCATTCTCAAAAATCTAGAAATAAAATATTCTAATAAACACTTTTTATGATGTATAAATAACACTAATCCTGAAGCCAAGGAGGGAGAAAAAAAGAACTACAATCACTAATAAATATTGATTCAAAAGTGTGAATAAAAGCTCAACAAAAAGACAATAAACAGCAGTAACAAAAATTATAAAACAAATTTTTTCACTACCATGGATTTGTACTAGGAATACAGCATAATTATATTAAATTAAATTATATTATATTAAAAACTTCAAAATACATGAGTATAAGGTGGATGCAGATTATACAACATAGAGAAGGGTCATTTTTAATGTAGTTACTATACGCCTTAAACCAAAAGCTAGCATTATTTTTCATGGAAAAACACTAGAAACTTTCCCAAACAACCCAGGAATAAAGAAAGAATGTCTTTTTTCCCTACTATTAAAAAAAATCATTATTCTTTTCTTATCAGTTATACATATGAAATAACAAAAAACATTAGCCAAATTTTTAAAAAGGCAAAAAAAAATTGGGAAAATTATACTTCAATTTGTATTCAGTATTTATCAGTTGTCTCTCTGGAGCTGGTTAACATTTTTTCATCAAGAGTCCTTTGGAATTGTCTTGGATCATTGGATGATTATAATCATCAGACTAGCTAAGTCTTTCACAGTTGATCATTACAACATTGCTGTTACTATGCTCAATGATCTCCTGGTTCTTACGTCACTTTGCATCAGTTCTCCCTGTTATTTTTTGACATGGTGCTAGAAATGTCAGCACTAACAGTGAGACAAGCAAAAGAAATTAAAAGCATAAACCAAGTCAAAGAGGAGACAAAACTATTCCACTTTGCTGATAACATAATTTTCTTTGGAAACTAATTGAGATAATTAATAGCTTCAATAAATTAGCAGTATACAAAATAAATCCACAGAATCATCAGCATTTCTACATAATGGTCACGAAATCTAGAAGGAAATATTTGAAAGGGAACTGCCATTCAAAAGAAACCATAAAATACATAAGATATTGGGATACTAAAATATCTGGGAATCAATATACATGGTGCAAAGTTCTGTAGAAGCAATTATAAAACATTTCCAAGGAATAAATTCTTGGAGGGATATTTATTGCTTTCAATTAAGCACCAATATAATAAATTGATACATAAATTTATAGATTTAGTGTTGTGCTACCCCAATTCAAAGGCATACTTTAGAGAGAGTAAAGCTAAATTTCAACATAATAATTTGGAGGAGCAAAAAGTCTAGAACCTCAAGAGAAATTATGTCTTCCTTTCATAGCCAGGAGCAAATATCTGCAGGCCAAATCTACTTCTTTGTCCATGAAAGTTTTTTGTCTTAGGCCAGTCTTAAATGGGCCTTAAATTCTCCTGTATTTATTGATATTATTCATTCCTGGAAACTACAAGAAGACATTTGTGGAAATAAACATTGTTGGAATTGAATACTTTGAAAAATTAACAAACTATACATATGTGGGATACCCATTGTATTATTATACAAAGTAATACCCAAAGTAATTGAGAATGAAACACTTAGAAGAAAAAAAGTTAAGAATATATTCGAGAGAGTCTGATAATTGCATGTTTCATTACCAAGAGCTACAGTTGTATATTGCTTCTTTTCTTCATTAAATACATCTGTTGGGTCAGCACCTCTTTGATATAACCACCACTGGAAGGTCTCATAAAAGTGGAGACCCTTCCCCTTCAGAACCACACTACACAGATTGTGTATTTTAAATGTTTTAGAATATGGATGTTTCTATATTTTCTAGGTCCTGGTGCTGTTCAGCTCAAAGCTCTGCAGTGCCAGGAAAACTGTAATCATGTAATATCCAAATCTCGACATGGCATTTCCAAAGGTCATGAGATGTGAAGAAGTAAAGAAAAGTCTTGAGGACAATCGTAGCAAAAGGATATTTCTTTTCAGAGCAATATCAAAATATTTAATCAGATAATCCCAGTATGATGACATAGGCCACATAAGAAAAATTTTAAACTGCATTATATGTTATATTGAGCAGTTTTTAAATAGTCTCAAATCTGAATCTCTTAGAAGTTAACCTGGGAGGGCCTGCTTTGATACAGATATGAAAGTTGCTTTTTCCATGTCTCATGAGTTGACCTTAGAGAATCCTGGGTTATTTGCAGAAAGTCTGTGAATAGGGTATATAGATCAGCTTTCTTTATAATAACTTTATTCTGAGAACTCCAGATTACCTTTCATATGTGCTAATGTCCTTCCCATTCAGTAAGTCAAGTTAAGTAGTAGATGCCAAACACTATCATCCTTGGATTCCTGACCTCAGTATTAGTGAGAAGCTGTTACCTGTTCATTGCACATTTTCTGTATGTTAGAAGAGAAGAGCAGTGTGACTAGCCTAGCACTTAGTTGTGGCTTACGTTTCCTCCTAATTTTCCTATTTGGTTAACAAGGCTAAGGTCACAGAAGAGTTGGCGTCGGTGACTGCCCAGGTCTCCAACCTGCAGCTGAAACTGACCTCTCAGCAGAAGAAGGAGACAGACCTGCAGATGCAGCTGACAGAGTGCCAGAAGGATGCTGACCTTCGGGAGGCTCAGATCAGCAAACTGCAGGCACAGATCACAGGTCTGTTTATGGTCAAAAAGGACTCTGACCATTCTAAACCCAGGCCCAGTGCCCCGGAAACTACTGTTGTCTACCAAACCGGGAAAAAGGGGAGAGAGAGAGAGAAAAAGACAGAGAGGGGAAAGGTGAGAGAGAAGGGGGGAAAAAAAAGAAAGAGAGAAAGACACATTTTAAAAAAAATTGGCCAATACCATTTTTTTTTTAACATAAAAGACAACATTCATTACTCTAAAAGGACTATTCATGCAAGGATGCAAATGTACTAAGTTTTCATAGCGCTCTCTCTCTCATCAGTGGTATGTTTAAAACTGCAGTATAGTATAGAGTTCTCTGTTTTCCTGAGAGAGTTGCTCTGCTACGGGTCTGCCACCATGTGAACAACAGAATCCTTCCTCCAACACATTCTATGATTATAAATTGGTTGTGTGTTAAGAAAAACAATTCTACTTTCACTGGTGTGAGAGTTGGAGAGTAGAGGTCAACAGAATTAAAGTTTGCTATGTGAAACAAATTTCATAAACATTTATTAAACATCTACGAATTTATTATTACATTTGGTGTTCATCATGTTGAATTGAGGTTTAATTCAGTGATTTCCAATCCTGCCTTTGTATTGTCCCATAGAATTCCCTATCATCTATACAATTTTGAAAGGGGAAAGGAAGTTATTTGAATTTAATTTACTTTAATTAAGAGTATGCCACACTACTGTTTTTGAAGGGAGTGAGGAGAACTGACATGAAAAACCAATAAAAATGTCAACACTCCCAGGGACCACTTGATCTGATTCATTGTATAAAAACTAAAGAACTTATTTATTTTGTAAACTATTGAATGGGGAAAAAAAAAAGTTGTATGTTCCAGAGTAAAATTACCACTTCTTCCAATTGGAGATATTTTCTTCACTTCATACATATTCAAGTTGAGGTACAACTATCCTGTTAGCTAAATGTGAATGGGCAAAAGAATGAGTTTATGAGTATGTCTTTGCACAGCAGCCTCAATAAACCTTTCATAAGTCTGAAAAAAAAAAAAAGGAAGAATCGTCCCAAATAAATGGAATGGTATAGTGAAACGTTGAAACCTTAAAGATACTTAGAATCACCCGCCCAGCCCAGCCCAACCATTAGAGTTTCTTTCATCCATACTTGAACCAACTGTCTGCTTCTGTTTTTCAGAACTCCAGGAAACATCAGAGCAAGCTCAGTCCCAATTTAAAATTGAAAAGCAAAGCCGCAAGCAATTAGAACTGAAGTTGTCAACTTTAGAGGAGGAGCTGATTGACCTTCAGGCTAAGAAAGAATCTCTGGAAAAGGTAAGTTTTGTTGCATAAGTTCTCAAGATTCTTTTTTTTTATATATACTAGAGCTTTGCCAATAGAATTTTATTTTTTTTCCAATTACATGTAAAGATAGTTTTCAACATTCATTTTTGCAAGATTATGTGTTCCAAATTTTTTCTCCCTTCTTTCCTTACCTACCCCTTTCCCAAGACAGCAAGGAATTTGATATAAGCTATATTTGGACAGTCCTTTTAAGCATATTTCCATGTTTGTCATGTTGTGCCAAAAAAAAAAACCATGAAAAGGGAAAAACCACAATTAAAAAAAAAACCGAATAAACAAAAAAGGTAAAAATACTATGCTTCAATCCACATTCAGTCTCCATAGTTCTCTTTCTGTATGCAGATGGTATTTTCCATTCCAAGTCTATTAGAATTGTCTTGAATCTGTATTGCTGAGAAAGCTAAGTCTATTATAGTTTTGAGCTTCACACAATGTTACTGTTACTGTGTACAATGTTCTCCTGGTCTTGCTCACTTCAATCAGCATCAGTTCATCTAAATCCTTCCAGGCTTTTCTGAAATCAGTTTGCTTATTTTTAATAGAATAATAATATTCCATTACATTCATATACCATAACCTTTTCATCCATTCCCTAATTAATGGTCCATCAACTTAATTTCCAATTCCTTGCTACTACAAAAAGAGCTACTAAAAACATTTTTGCACATGTGAGTCTTTTTTTTCTCTCTTTTATTGCTCTCTTTGGAATATAGACCCAAAAGTGAGACTATTGGATCAAAGTGTATGCACAGTTTTATAGTTCTTTGGGCAAGGTCCAAATTGTTCTCTAGAAGGAGCTGGATCATATCATAATTCCACCAACAATGCATAATGTCCCAGTTTTCCCACATCCTCTCCAACATTTGATATCTTTTCCTGTCATCTTAGCCAATCTGATGGTTGTGAAGTGGTACCTCAGATTTTAATTAATTTGCATTTCTCTTATCGGTAGTGCTTTTCATATGACTATAAATTACTTTACTTTATTCATCTGAAAATTGTCTGTCTGTATCCTTTGACTTGCTTCCCTAAGACTCTTATAATAGGCCAGTCACCCAAGTCAACCCAATTCTAGCTTTTAGAAAAAGTTTGGGAGCTGTCTTCTTGATCTGTGAAGAAGGACCCTTCTTGATTTGGAAATTCATTCCAGCACTAGGAAAAGATGGCCTGCCCTGAAAACAAAGATCTCTGGTCTTAGGGTATATTTCAATGGGGATATAAAGAAAAAGATAACTAAATAAGAAAATATTTTAAGTTTTTAGGAATTAAGCAAATTCCTAGGGATATATTTACCCTTATTTAACCTGTACTAAACTATTAAAAATTAGTTTCTTCCTTTCAAAGACCCTTTCAGAAAGGAAGAAGAAGTCTGCCCAAGAGCGAAGCCAGGCTGAGGAAGAGATAGTTGAAATTCGAAAATCACACCAGGAAGAATTAGAAAAACTTCGACAACTCCTAAAACAGGCTCAGGTGTCTACAGATCAAACAGCTGCTGAACAGGTATAAGGGAAATGTGGGAGTGGCAAAAGAGCAGACCATAAGTCTGTGTGAAGAAGTGACAACTTCAGACATAAGAATGAGTTTTCCACATTCCATTTTAGACTTTTAGGAGTGTTACCTGGAGACCTCAGTTATTGGTACCAAAGGGAACAGCTATCAAATAAAATCCATCTTTCCAGGAACATTTCAGTGCTGGAAAAGAATGGGGAGCAGTGTTATGAAAAAAGATTTTGTAAGAAGTTACAAAGGGAGGCAGTCAAAATATGAATTTAACTAAAACACAAGCTCAGCCAATTAGATACAGCAGGCAGCAACATTTTGGGTTCTAGGAGAAATAAACAATGTCAGCCAAGTACTACAAAAGGTCTAGGCAAAAGGCATTCAGAGAGGTAAGTTGGCCCTAACAGAGAGGAGGCACAAAGCAAATTCTGACTTGGGGGAAAAGTTATTTGTTGCTGTCCACTTGTGCATCTTTCTTGGGTGTTGGTGCCCCATCACCTCAAATGTTCAGTAGCCATGATTATATCAGAGGATTAACTACTGATGAAATTAAAATTACTCTCTGTCATTGAATTATTGATTCTATTCTGTAATTGATCATATTCTCTATTACTATTCCATTTTGTATAATTGCTCAGTCCTCTATCACTTGAGTCAGTTTTTCCTCTGAATTAATTTAAAGTTATAAGTTAAGAGGCAGCTAGGTGGTAAGTGGATAGAACTCCAGCCCTGAAGTCAGGAGGACCTAAGCTCAAATCTGGCCTCAGACACTTAACATGTCCTAGCTGTGTGACCCTGAGCAAGTCACTTAACCTCAATTGCCTCAGCAAAAAAAAAAAAAAAAAAAGGTTATAAATTAACTTGTTATCATCGCCAAAAGGTATATTGTCCATCCTTGCTTTTTCTTGAGGGTTTTATCTCACTGGCAGTCCATTCTATGTGTCAGGGAATCTACTAACTCAGGTCTGGCATCAAAGCTTGCAAATTGCTGATGGCAATTGATAATTGATGATAAAACAAAGAACATTGCTTAATTATTAGAGAGGAGTGGTCACTAGTCTCTAGTGTATTAGCCTGCTTGCTTTAAAATTACCAGTCACATTTTCTTCACTCTAGTGATAATGTCTATCCTGTAACCAATCGTAAACTTTATTAAGTCATACCTTGGAGAACTTTGAGAAAGACTCTTGACCCAATTTATTGATTAGTTCTAGCTTGACTAATAAATGATTATGCTCAGATCATTGTCTTTTGATTTACCTTACTTTTCAAAAGTAACATTACTAATGGACTCTACCCCAATTTATAGGCACAAGGGCCCCAGAACTTAAAAAGATTGATGAAACAGCTCCACTAAGGAAGAAGAAACATATTAGAAGCTATTGACATATTATCTTATGCAAGGAGAAACTATTTAGGTTTAGAAAATCTCCCTCTCCAATATCCTAAGTATCCTTATAAGTTTTAGGATCTTACATAAATTCTCTGGGCAGGTATCTCTCATGCAAGCCGAGCTGAAATCCCAGTGGGAAGCCAAATGTGAGCATTTGTTGGCTTCTGCCAAGCATGAACATTTCCAACAGTACCAAGCAGTGTGTGAGCAGAGAAATGCTACTCAACAGAAACTCATTCACCTGGAAGAAAAGGTGAGTCGTGCTGAAGCAACAAGGCTGGTCAATAGCCTCTTTGGATTATTTGGATCTTATATTTATTCATCAGAAGAGGGGCAAAGGGAGGTTGTTTTTAAATTCGTTAGCCTCAGAACTGCCCCAGTACCCCAGCTGACCAGAAATCTGTCTTTTCTAGACTTCCTGGTAATATTGACAACAAGCATCAGTATTCTGAAAAAGTACAATGACAGTGCTTTGGGATGTTATATCTGGGGTTTGTTGCCTAAATGCCTTTTTATCTGGTTGATGTAGCTAAATTAGAGGCAGAATGACACAGTGGAAAGGGTGGTAGGATTGTGTCCACATCTGGCCCCCAACATTTCCTGGTGCTGTGTCCTTGGACACATCCATTTATGATTTGTGATATCTTAAGCAGTACCCCGAAGTTACAGAAGAGTGAAGTTATGCTCTTGGTAGACTGCTTATCTTAAGGTTTCTTTCTTCCATTAACTTTCTCAAGAAAGAAGAAATCAAGTTAGAAGGTTGTCAGTTACATTTTGGGAAATGTGAGGTAGAGCCCAGAGTACTAGGAAGACTCAGACTGAGAACACATTATCTGGAACTCTTGGGAGAGCAATGGCAGGTCTTCAACGTACTCATCTTTACCATGCTGTTTTGTTTCAGCTCTCTGCCCTAGAGCAGGGTCAAGGTGGAGAGGAAAAGAAGAAGCTTCTTCAATATCAAGAGCTGGCAGAACAGATGCAAAAGAAGGTAAGTACCAGTGAGAATAGCACATCCTTTAAGCCATTGCTGCCTGGAGCATCCAGCTTAGGGGAAACATGGAATACTAAAAAGAGAACTTTAGAGATAAGAGGAGGCTTAGAGATCGCCTAGTCCAGCCCCTTCATTTTACAGATGAGGAAATCAAAGCCCAGAAAAGTAAGTGACTTGAGAACATTTTGTGATAAAAAATAGATCAGCCAGTGTTCTTTCCAGTGCCTAGTTCTGAGGGGAATGATATTGGTTATTGTAGATATAAATGCTTCTGTAGAGAAAGGGACTGATTCACCCCCTTGCCTAAGGGACAGAAATTCCTCTGTAAAACCTTACTAATCATTCAAATCCATCAAAATGTTACCCAAAAAAATTGTGAATACATTCAGCTATTCTGGAGAGCAATTTGGAACTATGCTCAAAAAGTTATCAAACTGTGCATACCCTTTGACCCAGCAGTGTTTCTACTGACTTATATCCCAAAGAGATCTTAAAGAAGGGAAAGGGACCTGTATGTGCAAGAATGTTTGTGGCAGGTCTCTTTGTAGTGGCCAGAAACTGGAAACTGAGTGGATGCCCATCAATTGGAGAATGGCTGAATAAATTGTGGTATATGAATGTTATGGAATATTATTGTTTGGTAAAAAATGACCAGCAGGATGATTTCAGAAAGGCCTGGAGAGACTTACACGAACTGATGCTGAGTGAAATGAGCAGGACCAGGAGATCATTATATACTTCAACAACAATACTGTATGATGATCAATTCTGATGGACGTGGCCCTCTCTAGCAATGAGATGAACCAAATCAGTTCCAATAGAGCAGTAATGAATTGAATCAGCTACACTCAGTGAAAGAACTCTGGGAGATGACTATGAACCCTTACATAGAATTCCCAATCCCTCTATTTTTGTCTGCCTGCATTTTTGATTTCCCTAACAGGCTAATAGTACACTATTTCAGAGTCCGATTCTTTTTGTAGCAAAATAACTGTTAGGACATGTATGTTTATATTGTATTTATACGTTAACATATTTAACATGTATTGGTCAACCTGCCATCGGGGAGAGGGGATGGGGGGAAGGAGGGGAAATTTGGAACCAAAGGTGTGGCAATTGTCAATTCTGTAAAATTACCCATGCATATAACTTGTAAATAAAAAGCTATAATTTAAAAAAAAAGTTACCAAAAATTATCAAAACTTAATTTTAAGTAACTGATTTCCTAGTGATTTTTAAAAATGCCTTAGTGTTTTGTTTTCTTAAGTGAAACTTAGATCATTTGAACTCAACTCATCGTGAACTTGTGGATTCAGTTTTTCAAACTGATGAGGTTTTATAGTCATGCCTAATTATCTTATGTCAAGTTCCCAATAGCTGAAGAAGCACAGTGAGTTTCCCATCAGATATAAATCCAAAGAACTGACAGGAAAAAGGCCACATCCCTCTTCACCAACATAAGATTTAAGGGGAACACAGCATAGTGTCAAATTTAGAGGCAGAAAAATGCATAGGATTTGAATCCAGAGTCTATATCTGCCTCCAAATTCAACACTCTAGCCTAGACGATGCTGCCCCTAGTCTTGGATTAGTGGAGGAGAAACTTATATTCTATAACTTGCAAACAGATATGCACAAATGAGCTACATAAACTGAAAATAATCAGCAGAGGGAAGGTGCTAGAATTAACAGATTGAGAAAGGCTTCCTATAGAAGATGAGATTTTTATTGGGACTTAAAGGAAGTCTGGAAAGGCAGGTGATAGGTATATAGTCTAGACATGGGGGACAGCCAGAGAGATGTTAATAGAACAGTGGAGAGACCAGTGAGTGAGGAGTGCCTATCAGGGAGTGAAATCTAAGAACACTGGAAAGGAAGGAGGTAGCTACATTATGTTTTTAAACACCATATAGAGAATTTCATTCTTGATTCTGGAGGTCATAGAGAGCTGCTCAAGTTTTTTGTGTGGGGGCGGGGTGATATGGTCACTTTGGTGACTTTGATAGGAAGATGGATTGGAGTGGGGAGAAACTTGAGCAGACAGACCCACCAGCAGGGTATTGCAATAATCCAGGTGTGAGGTGATGAGGGGCTGCCTCAGAGCAGGGGTGTCTGAAGAGAGAATGTGCAGAACAACAGCTTAGATACTGAGGTGAAGGAGAGAGTGTGAGGGATTGTGAGCAGACGAGGATGATTCCTAGGTTGTGAACATGAGAGATTAGAAAGATGGTGTTACCCTTTATGATAATAGGAAGGGGGGGGTGGGAGTGGGAGGTGAGATTTAGTTGGAAAGATAATGAGTTCAGTTTTGGACATGTGTAGTTTAAGATGTCTATTAAACATCTGTTTTAAGAGGTAGAAAGGCAGGTATGAAGACAGGTTGGGACAGCATGGATAAATTTGAGAATACATCAGCATAGAAATAGTCATTAAATCCGTGGAAGCTGGTGACCAAATGAAGTAGTATGGAAGAAGAGAAAGGAACCCAGGACAGAACCCTGAGGGATACTAGTAGTTAGAAGGGGAATAATCTGGAGGAGGATCCAGCAAAAGAAACAGAGAAGGAACAAACAGATACGTAGGAGAAAGAGGAGAAAGTGGTATCCCAAAAACTAAGAAAGAAGACAGTATCAAAGAGGAGAGAGTGATCAACAGAGTCAAGGGCAGAAGAGTGTCAAGGAGAAGGAACATTGAGGGAAAAAACATTGGATTTGGCAGCTGAGAGATCCTTGGTAACTTTAGAGAGAACAGTTTTAGTGGAAGGCCAAGCAGAGGCGGGCTTCTTCTGGCCCCTGCTATGTATTCTTTTTGTGTTTTGTCCTCATTCTAAGACTGCTTTCCATAACTTGTCTATTTGCAGTGTATAGCCCTCCAATCCAGAATCGAGAGTCTGACGGTCCACTATGAGCAGAAGATTCAGGAGCTACGCAAACAGAACACACCCGGAAGTGAACATGGCTCAGAAGCACGAGACACTTCCGAGAAGGTAAGGGGCCAGCTCAGGGAGGTGAGCCTCAGAGTAAAGTATCACGCATCAAGTGATTATCCCAGTGTGCAGGCCATCATTGAATTGTTGGGATCTTAACCTAATTTTAAAAAAATATCCCACAGATACCCAGGAACTGCACCTTTGTAGCATATACACATATTTCAAGTTAACATAACAGATCTCTGAGTAGTAAAAGTAGCTGTTAGAAACCCATGTACTTCAAAAGAAAGGCCTTGATTTACAGGTTCTTCAACAATTCTAGGAAGCTTGGTTATCAGGCACACAAGACAACAGTCACTAGTTAATAAGTATTTATATTGAGTCTTCTGTGTACCATGCATGCCTGTGCTGTGTCAGAGATACACATAAAAAGACAGTTCCTGCCCTCAGGGAGCTTACAAGACCATCCACAGAAGGAAGCTGAAAGGAGGGAGAAGTACATGTCTCTGTTGTGCTACAAAAGTCAGTGAGCCTCAAAATAAGCACATAGAGAAGACAGAACAATAGAAAAATCAGACACCATTAGCAAAACACTTCCGTCTCTGTCCATCTACTGTAGAGATAAGCTCATTATACTGTAAGAGAAATCCCTGAGAGAACTATTATATGATATAGAACAAGTACTAAGCATGAGCTCTAAATCATGTAGGAGAAATTAAATTATTTCTAGCATATTGTTTAAGATGGTAAGAAATTGCTTCATACACTTTAATAGGATTTCTAGCAAAAATAGGTATAATTTTTTGAAGTATTGATTCTTCTGGGAGTAACTTTAATTTAAAAGAAACTTATCTCTGCTGCATTCCCTCATATCAGATAAAGGAGGTATTACTGTGCTTGTTAGCCTTGAATAATTATGAGTGCTGAGTCAGGAAAGGAGAAATAAATAAGGGAACCCTATTCAAGTAGTGCTCAGAGCATCACACATGTTACCTATAGAAGTCTCTATATCTTGTGACTACTTGTCCCAGAACTGTCATCACCATCAATCCTCCTAGTCCCCTTCTCAAGGAAAATTTTGGTTCTCATTTGACCTATGGCAAATATTATTCAAGTTTAGCCTTTTTTATGAAAGGGAGAAATTTTTGCCACATGATAAATTTTTATCTGGAAAAACTGCACAAGAATTGGCAGCATCTGTGCAGTCCTGCTGTTGTGTTAGATTTCTACAGGCCTGGCTCTCTTCAAAAATGAGATGATCCAAATCAGTTCCAATTGTTTAGTAATGAAGAGAACCAGCTACACCCAGAGAAAGAACTATGGGAAATGAGTGTGGACCACAACATAGCATTTTCACTCTTTCTGTTATTGTTGGCTTGCATTTTTGTTTTTCTTCTTGGGTTTTTTTTTACTTTCTTTCTAAATCCAATTTTTCTTGTGCAGCAAAATAACTGTATAAATATGTATAACATATATTTTAACATATTTAACATGTATGGGACTACCTGCCATCTAAGGGAGGGGGTGAAGGGAAGGAGGGGAAAAGTTGGAACAGAAGGTTTTGCAGGGTCAGTATTGAAAAATTACCCATGTATATTTTTTGTAAATAAAAAGCTATAATAATAAAAATAAATTAATTAAAATAAAAATTTTAAAAAAAGATTTCTACAGGCCTGTAGAGGTCATTAGAGCCCAGCTGCCCACCCAGCACAGGCTGCTGTACCAGTACAGTACCCCTGACTCTGAACTCAGAGATTTCCTGCGAAGAACTTTTTTTTTTTTTTGAGGGCTGGAGAGGCAGTCCATGTTGCAGCTGAGCAGCTCCAAGAAAATTTTTCATTATTATCACAGAAGCATAACTAACTAACTTATTCTCTCTATTGAACTTACTTTTGCTTTTACATATTTCAGTTGTTTTGTTTCCTTCTACAATATCCCAATCATAACATTAGCTAGAAAGAGGCAGCTTTTTGTTTTTTCATTCTCCCAACCTACTTTCTGACTTCTGACTTTATGTTAGGGCCCAACTATGGAGGGAATGTCTGGTCTGAGTTTGTATTTTCCTGAGTCTTTCTTCTGTTTCTTGGAATGTTAAGTACAGTGTTATTCCAAGATCTCAGGGATAGCTTGGTGTGAGGATGTGCAGATGGCAACCTTTTAAAGACTTCAGTCTTTTTCCTTCTTGAATTGGGAGGTTGGAAGGGACTTGCTGCACAGAAGACACTATTCTACTATTCTCTGTACTTATGTCTAATTCCTGGAAAGGAATATTGGATGCCAATTCTCAGGAGCAGGAGCAACTGCAGCAGATTGGTAGAAATGGGACGATGGTGTTGTCAGTCTTTGTAGTAATGAAAATCAGCTTCTGTGCTATCAACTTCTGTCTGCGGGTGCACAACTTTGATAGGTCCGTTAGCAGAAATATAGAGATCCAGTCCAAGGAGAGAATCTTCTCCTAGAAAGCAAAGCAATACTCACTGTTTACCATGTATTGATTAAAGCAACAAACTTCACGTTTTGGGCTTAGGATAAAAAATGTTTAAAACATTTGGTATCATTTTCTCTGATATCTGATATCAGCACTCAAATTGGTTTTGCTTCATGTTCTTTTCATACCATGTTCAGATAAAGAAGATCATGAATCGAGTATTCCAGTCCCTAAGGGGAGAATTTGATTTGGAACAATCCTATGATGGCAGGACTATTCTGAGCATTGTCATGAATACGATCAAGGTATGTTCAGCAATTTGGGATCTTGTTGTTTTTGGACCTTCTGAGGTCCAAAGAGATATGACATTGTTAAAGGCATTTCATATGAGAAGCATTGTGGGATTGTGGGTAGAATGCTCAACTTGAAAACTTGAAAACCTGTTTCTGACATTTCTTGTGCGACTATTCAAACACAACCTTACTTAGCCTTGGTTTTCTCATCTCTAAAATGGAAAAAATATCTGGAGTTATTAACAACCTCACAAGGTTTCTTGTAGAGGTTTGGCAATTGTCAATGCTGTAAAGTTACCCATACATATAACCTGTAAATAAAAGGCTATTTAAAAAAAAAAAGGTTTCTTGTAAGCTTAAATAAGATCATCTGTATAACATGTTTTGCAAATGATAAAGTGCTACATAAATGTCAATTATTGTTTTTAAACAAATTTTTATTTATATCCTTTTTTTTACACATCCCTTATATTCCTGATGTTACTCCCCCCACCAACAGAGAGCTTTCCTTTATATCAAAAAAAAAAAAAGAGAGAGAGAGAGAGAGCGAGAGAGAGAGAAGAAAGCCTGACATTTATCTGTAGTGTTCACACCACCATCCTCAACCTTGAAAATGAAGGGACCCTTCTTTGGGCCAAGACTTGGAAATGCCAGTAATAGTAATTGTGGTAGTGATGGTAGTAGTAGTGTTAGTGGTGGTGGCAGTGACAGGGGCAGCAGCAGCATCAAGTATCCCTAGCCCACATCATTTTTATTTGTTCATGGTTGATTAGTCATATTGAGGCCAGTCTAGCCAATGAGACAAGAATTTCTCTCTACTATAAAGAACTAGGAAATGAATTATCTAAAGCTTTTCTATCAGTACTAATGTCCTACCCTCTTGGCTTTCCTGACAGCTGGAGACGCTACTTCTGCTGATTCCCCAGGAGTCAGAACAGGAGAGCAGCAGCGAGGAGGAAGAAGAGCAGCTCCAGAAACCATCTAAGGATCACTCAGCCATAACCATTCCAACTCCGAGTCTTAGAACCCTGGATCGGGAGGAGCTCAAGCCCACAGCCAAACCAGTGGAGCAGAAAGACAAGCCAGAGAGTCCACTGCCTAAAGCCTTTGAAAGACAGAATGGGATGGAGGACATCTCCCCCAGGAAGCGAAATTCAGAGGCAGAAAAAAGTCTAGATGTGCCTGGGAACCCTCTCCCCCGAAGTTCAGCTAGAGTTCCATCTCGAGGTATTCCAGGGCCCCCAACTTCAATTCCACCCATGCCACCAGTTCTGGGAAATGCTGCAGTCTCGGAACCTGAGTATAAAGAAACTCATGTTGATAACAAAATGAAATGTCACAAAAGCAGCCTATCAGAAGAGGCTTGTGTTGGATTGGCAGAGCCAGGGTCCCAGAGAGAGGAGAGTGAAAAAACTTTGCAGTCAACAGCCCATCAGACTGTAAGCCACAAGGAAAGGGAACCATTGTTGGTGAAACCTGGACATTCAAGAGGAGAAGTCAAGCCCCTCCACAAGGATGAAGAGAAGGATTGTCCCATTGCCACAGCCAGAACTGCCAAGACACAGCTGGGCACAGTTGTGAATGTTGCAGAACCAGCAGCCAACCCCAGACTTAGGCACGAACACCAAAAGGCCAGGTTGGTTGCTATCTTCTCTTAATGGCGAGTGTAGAATTGATTTTGTCAGCATTGGTAAGTTTATTCCTTAGGAGCTCATCATTCCTAGAGATTATGGCTTCTTTTAACTCTTACTCTGGCTTCTCACAAACAAAAATGATTCTTGAAACTTCTGGTGCCAGGAAGGAACAGAGTAATTCCTGCCATGTCAGAAGCAGCAATACTTTTTACTGCTGATAACTTTTCTTTTTCTTTCAGTTTCACAGATGGTGATGAAGATTGCTTGTTTAAAGGGGCAACACCAAAAGCATCAAAGCCAGTTCCAATGCCTGATGATGAAGATGAAGATGAAGTGGTAAGGAAATTTAGGGCTTATCCTAACACCGTTACAAGAGACCCTCATGACCCATTCTTAAGAAACAATACTCAGGCTAAAATAATCCGGAGTCTTGGTGGCCTGCTTATTAGGTTGTTTGAGCTGGACTGTCGAACAAATCTTGGGCTTGAAATGAGGCAGTCCTACATACATATGGTAGTGGGTGCTTGCATACTATTCTTTATTGAAGATGGGAGATAAGGTGTGACCTTTCACTCAGATTTTCTCAAATGAGAAAGCATAGACAGCTTAGTACTTTTTGTAATGTCAAAATTCAGAATAAAGACTGAATTTCTCTGACTATGAACAGGATTGCAAATAATAGAATCATAGGTTGCCAATGCTATTAGAGATCTTAGAAACCATCTAACCCAGCCTCCTTTTTCACAGAGGAGAAAACAGAGTTCTAGAGAGATGTTTTGAGTTGTCCAAGCTCACTCATCTGACCTGGAACTAGACTCTAACCCTTCATCCAGCCAGTACTCCTTTTTTTATTTTTTTTAATATTTTATTTTATGTTATAATAACTTTATATTGACAGAACCCATGCCAGGGTAATTTTTTTTTACAACATTATCCCTTGCACTCACTTCTGTTCTGATTTTTCCCCTCCCTCCCTCCACCCCCTCCCCCAGATGACAAGCAGTCCTTTACATGTTGAATGGGTTACAGTATATCCTAGATACAATATATGTGTGCAGAACCGAACAGTTTTCTTGTTGCACAGGGAGAATTGGATTCAGAAGGTAGAAATAACCCGGGAAGAAAAACAAAAATGCAAGCAGTTTATATTCATTTCCCAGTGTTCTTTCTTTGGGTGTAGCTGCTTCTGTCCATCCTTGATCAATTGAAACTGAATTAGCTCTCTTTATCAAAGAGATCCACTTCCATCAGAATACATCCTCAAACAGTATCATTGTTGAGGTATATAATGATCTCCTGGTTCTGCTCATTTCATTTAGCATCAGTTCATGTAAGTCTCTCCAAGCCTCGCCGTATTCATCCTGCTGGTCATTCCTTACAGAACAATAATATTCCATAACATTCATATATCACAATTTACCCAATCATTCTCCAATTGATGGGCATCCATTCATTTTCCAGCTTCTAGCCACTACAAACAGGGCTGCCACAAACATTTTGGCACATACAGGTCCCTTTCCCTTCTTTAGTATCTCTTTGGGATATAAGCCCAGTAGAAAGTGTTTCTTTATCTATGATTCCCTAAACATTCCTTAATGGAATATAGGACAGATGATCTCCCCTTTCTTACAGAAAAAGAAACTGAGTCTCATACAAATTAGGTGACTTACTTAGGGACATAGGGCAAGTTAGTGGCCAAGGTAGGACCAGAAGCTAAGCTTTCTGATGTTCAGCTAAGTGCTCTTGGCTAAGGCACTACCCAACAGTCCCATGTTAGAATTGGTAAAGTTAAGATTTTCATTGAGGCTAAACAAATATAGAAACCACAGACCATTCCTATATAAGTGTACAAGGACACATTTCTTGAAACATCAATGAAAAATTTAAGCCAAAGTGAATTTTCCAGGCACATGAAGCAATGTCAATGACAGCATCAAGGTCCTGAATCTTTGTTCCAGAATCCTTCACTCCTATGCTCAAGTCCCTGCCTTCATTAAAAAAAAAAAAAAAAACAACCTCTTATTTCAGCTGCTTAGTAGAGTGTAGTAGCCTTTCAACTCAAAATTAGATTTCTTTCAGGGGGAGAGTCAATAAATACAGTTGGGTGTTTGCCCAATTTTTCAGAAAAACTGTGGTGACAGAACTCTAGCAGTGTTCCTATGAGTACTGGCACATTAAATTAAAAATGATTTTTCAAAACAGTCCATTTCTTTCTGCATGCCTTTTCCTGACTGTCTTTTTCATGGTTTCTTACTTCCCAACTCTAGACAAAACTCTCTCCTATTTGTTTATTGTTTCTCTTCATTTTGCTCTCTTCATTTATCTTCATTTTTTGACACATCCTCCTCCTCCTCCTCCTCCTCTTATCCTTTTACCTCTACTACGCTGTATCTAAAATGCTGAAGTGACTTGTGTGAGAGGGAAAACTGTAAAATAAATTAAGAAATATTCCAAGTAGCTAAGCAAGAATGATCTTTTTTCTGTATTAAAAGAAATATTTCTTTTCTCTTTACACATTTGGATCTGTTTGATTAAACATGTGTACATGTAAGGGTAAGGACTACTGTTTTGAGCTGGCCTCCTTAGTACCAAGCATACCGTGATGGGAACTAAATGCTGCCTTTCTCAATCAACAACTCACTGTCCAGCTTGACTTGGAAAAAAGGTTTTGAATCTTTGATTCTCGGGAAATTATCTATTTCACAGATAGAATCCACAACTTATGGTTGTTTTTTGTCTTATCAGAGCATGAAGGGACACCCACCCCCAGCGCCCCTTTTTGAGGATGATGATGATGATGACGACCTTGACTGGCTGGGATGAAGATTTGAGAGCTAGTATAGAGGTCTTTCAGCCTGCCCTACTCTGCCTTTCTCTTTCTGAGCACTGTTTTGCACAGCTGACCCTGGTTCTGGGTGGGCAACAGGGTAAGGTCCAGAATTTCTTAACCCTCTCTCGGGCTGAAATTTCTGGCTCATCCCAGTAAGCATTGAGACAGCATCCTTCCATCTGGGGCATCCCCCTGGTGTCTGGTGCTGCTGATGCAGAAAGCAGCCTTTGGCATTTTACTGTCCATACACATCTTTTCCAAGTAATAAAGCAAATGGAACTCTGATCTCCAGCAGCTCCTTTGGAATGGTCCTGTGACATCTTCTTCTACTAGGAGATACTAAAGACAACTCCTAGTTTGTTTGGTTTCTTTCTTCCTTGGGCTGAAACCTTACAGAGTTCCTCCTGAAAAGCAAATTTGGAGTTCTGCACCAGAAAGCATTTCTCAGTCATAGAGTCCCACAACCCTCTGCACTGATCATTTGCTGTTGAAAAGGAACATGGCTTTACCCTTGGAATTCTGTCTCACCAAAAATGTTGCCACTGCCGGCCATTGGACTCTGGTCTCCTGTGAGAGCTTTAGTGAGTTCGTTCTTTCCGTAAGTAAGGCCAGAACCACAGTTGGTAGGCACTTGTGTGTAGCAGTGCCTGGTGGTGTACAGGAGTGCCAACATTGAAAAGAAAGAAATGAAACCTCAGAAGAACTGTTTTTCTTCTGTTGGAGGACCTTTGATTGCTTCTCCTGCCCAGCCCTAAAACCAGCCCCTGTCAGTTAATTTGTCCTTGTCCCTGCTTTGTTAATGTGCTCTACTGAACTCATTCCTGTTACTTAAGCCTCTTCCTTGCTATAATTATTGGGGCCAAATAGCATTTTGACCTGATTCAGTGAGCCTCACCATACTAATAAATGACCTTGTGACCTCCAATTGATAAAATGTAGGTAACTGCTTGTTAATGATTCCTTCCTTTCCTCCCTGTAATGGATTTTGTCTAGCTGATCACCTTCTTACATTAGGAGTTCAGTCCTAGGCTCTCAGATCTGTCTTTTTCTCTGCCTTAAGTCTGAAATCATACATTAATGAATATTTGAGATTAACAAACATAAAATAAAAGTCAATGGAACTCAGTCTCTAAATGCTCTGGGATGAAATCGGCTTTGGTTGTAATGGTTTTACCTGAGGAGGTTCTAACAGTTTTACCTGAGAGAGTGAATGACTCTCTGAAAGAATGAAGGACTGGCAGGTAGGACTGGTCAGGAGCCATTTCTTAAATTCTTTGCAAACCAATTAATTTTAAACTGGTTGTTTTTGTTTTCTTTTTTTCTTTAGAAATCCATGGGATTACTCAATTTTGTATTTTTAGGACAATTCACTCCTTCTAAATTGTTGCTGGTTCTCTCTAGGCGTTCAAAGAAAAGGGAGAGATTTCCATGTTCTTTTGAGCCCATGGCCTTACTGTGCACAGTGCCTTGCATATAGCAAGAAATTAATAAATGTTTGACTGTTGAATGAATAAATAAAGCCAAATTCATCTGGAGCTCACAGTTATATGCAAAAATATTTCCAGAGAATTTGGTTGACTGTGACTTTTTGCCCATAAGCCATCAACCATGATCTTCCTTCTCCAGTGCAAATTCATTCCAGTGAACCTGATGATGGATACCGAGTCGGTCCCAGTAACCCCCTTCTTGGTTGTTGCATCCCTGAACCATTGACCAGTTTGGGTTCAACTTGGGCTCTAGCTCGAAGGGATCTGTTCAGAGCCAGAAACTGGAGGGAATTGATAACTAGTTTCTTGTTTGAGATATTGTCCATGGATCGTGCAACTAGCATGGACCCATAGTGATATTAAAATGAAAACTCTGATTTCCATATCCCCCAAAAGCTGTTTTTTCTTGTACCAATTAAAGATGGTATTACATATAACAGCCTGAGGAGTTGAATCCTTTACCACGCCCATTCTGTCCCTAAGCTTCACCTTTGTCTTAGTAATGGTCTTTTAAGTGCTGTGCTGGTTGCAGCATGAATGAGATTCAGTCCCTGCCCTTTGAGAGTGTAAAATGAGAAATTGACAACATTGCTAGGGAGAAACTTTATAAAGAGACACATGGAAAAACACCAAAATGATTATAAACGAAATAAAATATTTGCGGTATTAACAGACCTCAGTTGTATTGTGTTATATACTGGAGATTTCAAGCATTTCTGCAATTGCTGCTGCCTCTATTCCTGTAGTAAGAATTGGAATGAGCCCTTTGAGATGGCTAAAGAACAGGTAACCTCAAATCTACTTTGTAGCCAGTACTTTCAATTTTATTCCCATGGAATTGTTTAAGCTGCCCCAAAGATCTATGTGGATCTTTCCACTGCAAATAGAGTGAAGAACAAAAATCTCCAATAAGAATGCTGTGAAGCATTTGTGGGGAATATGTAGCAAAAGCTTGAAGGAATCCCAAGAGATTTTGACTTGATGTTGCCTCTCCAGTAGCCACTATTCCCTGGCGTATTCACCCTGGCAGGTCCCAAGTACAACAGTCACAGCCTCCAGCCCAAGTTTGCACGATTAAGCCCAAAAACGAATTCAGACCTTGACTTTTGGATTCCAAAGCTATTCTATTTCCACTTCTTTCCCAGCCATCTTCTTGTGCTTCAATTTCCTCATCTGGATACTGATTGATGACCTTGGACTAGGTGACTTTTCCTTTACATCTTAGTGTGATTGCTCCCAAGTGTTTTGGAATAAAAGCCTTAAGCTAAAAATGTTGATTCTAATGAATTAAAATATTTCATTATTAAAATTTTTAGTTAATAATGATTTAACAGAAAACCAAAGCATTTTGGGGATGGGGAGAATAAATTGTATTGATATTCCTGAAATCCCATCATACTAATACCCTGACAAGATTATCTATATGTAAACTTGATACAGCTTCCCTGCTCTCCTGCCCTTTGGGAGCCATGAGAAAGTCAGGGGGTTAAAAGATTCATTTCTGTTCTATAATCTGTAGATAGTAGCATTAAGAAACTAGATCAAAAGACTGATGTCATGGCAGCTTCTAGAGACATCTCAGAACTAAAGGACACTCATCTCTGTTCTGCTGACCCTCAGGAAATAGAAACCTCCAGGCAAAGCAGGAAGTAGATAGACCAGCTTGACATCTGAAACTCCATTCATTTAACAAAATGAATTTTATTACTTGGGATGAATTCCACTAGATTTAAGATTTTCTTTTATTCTTGCTATTATTACATAAAATTATATTTTTACTATTCATTATTTCTATCCCTTCAATCCCTGTTCTGCTCTTCTTTCATAGCTATTATGTCTTCTTTTGTTTGCCATACTCTTCCCCAAAATGACATAATCAAAGTAACGTTTTTTTTAAAAAAGTACTAATAAGATGCCAAAATATAAATTACATTTTTATTTTGATCATAAGTTCTTTAAGGAATAAATGGCTTAAGTTTGATTTAATCTTTGTCCAACAGCAGACTGGGACGGTAATGAATATTTTAAATGAATATCCAGTGTTTTCTCTGCTGGTTCACAGGATGGAGGAGACAATGAAGAAAAATAAAGTCTTGAAGGTTATTAAATGGCATTCACATTTTTCTTAATTAGAAAAGGATTGGAATAAGATGATGGAAAGGGGGGTCATCAATATGTGTCCAGACTAATAATGACACTAGCAAGGCCAGATCCATCCTGCTTCCCTGACACAACTCCACTGTCATTTTAGACAGTGAGCAGGCAGTGCTGTCCAATGGAAGGGGTCCTACCTGCATCAGGAGCACTGGGTAACATTCCTGCATCTGCCATGAACAGGCTACATGCACTTGTTAAAGTTAACCCAAGAATCCCAGAGTCATTCCTTTCACGGCATCCTTGAAGGGTAGTCTCTTCTGCACTTGAGACCCTGCCCTTCGGAATGTCCCCATGCCCCATAGCCCTCAAAATGTCTCCTTCAGCATCATTTAACTTAATTGGTTCATTGGGCCTCCTCAGAAAAGTGAAGGAAATGGACCGGAGATTTGGAGCTAGAAAATATTTTAAGGATTTACCCTAACCCATTCTGTTTGAGTGGGAAAGTAACAAAGCTAAGTATCAGGGTCAGGAGTCAAATTCAAGTAGTCCACCACCAGGACTCAGTCTACACCACCAGGCTTTGAATGTGAACAGAATGGGAGAGTATTCCATTAAAAAACCTTATTTGTGCTGATAATGCCCACAATGCAAATGACCTGGGGCTGAGGGGGTGGAAAGGAAAGGAATGGAGGAAATGAATCTCAGACACACACACACACACACACACACACACACACACACACACACACACACACACACAATTTCCTAGCATTCCTAAGGCAGGGAGGTGAGTTTGAAAAGCTGACATGGCCCCTTCTCCCATAGATAGGGGAAGAGGAGAGCAATTAACCCTGCATGGCTTGTTCCATGGGAACTAAGGCACAATATAGAGAAGGAGAGCATGTCTAGAGCACTGCCCCTCCCCCAATCCCTTTTCCAATGGTTGGCCTGCCTTCTCCAAGTCAGGAAATCCAAGAGCAGACTGCATAATGGACATCTGCTGTCTCCCCTCTCCCAAGGAGCCCCGCTGGTGGCTGCCCTGGGGAGGAGCCTGCAGCCCCTGTTCCTCCACTCAGAGGCCACACAAGAGAGCTGAGGGGGGAGCAGCTGTGGAGAAGGGCCTGCTTCTGAGTTGGGGGGGGGGGTTCTCGATAAGCACAGGAGAGGGCGCTCTCCAAGGTGCTGAGCGGCCCCGGAGGCAGCCTGCCCCCTAGCCCACACTCAGGAGGGGGTAGGCCAAGTAGTAACCGATGGCCGAGCCCAGGATCACGCCGAGGAATATCCAGGTGTTGTAGGACATCACAGCCAGCATCACAAAGTAGCCAACCACCACCTGGACCACGTGTATCAGAGACTGGCCCAGGTGACTCAGGAACCACCTAGAGAGACAAGGTAACAGGGTTAGAGGAGGATCAAGGGCAGGGGATGGGGGGTCAGGGCTGGAAAGTTAGGCTCCAGCAGGAAGAACGGCCAATTCCCAGGCAGATGACCGGGTTCAAGCTGTGTGACTCTGCCCTAGTCCTGTCGCTCTCCATTTCCTCATCTGTAAAATGGGGATGATGATAAATGGATCAATCTTTCATTCATGGCTACAAAAGCACCTAACAACCACAAAGCACTGCCTGAATGCGAGCAGCATTCCGAGACACTGGGAAGCTCAAGGCAGAGGTGTACTGGGCACCATTAAGGGCTGGCCTGCGGAAGTCAGCGGGGGAAAGCAAGTCCTACCAAAGGCGAGAGGGAAGGTGGGAGCATGCCATCGCATGGAGGCTCTCAGGCCCTGCTTCTTTCCACCTGATTCTGGGCAGGCGGAGAGAGGACCATGTTCAATCAATGGGGCAGATCCGGAGGGCCCGGGCCAGGCGTAGGCTGAGAAAGCTCCAGCCTCGCTGCTTCCCTGGGAGCACTTTTGCCCGAGCTCTCTGCGCGGGCCCCATGTTGCCAGTCCCCCCCATCCATTACCTGGTTCGGTCACCGTCCGTCTGGGCTGCTGCAGAGTTTGTGGACTCCTGGTCCGTGCACTCCGTCAGTGGCTGGCTGTGGTTTGGGGGCAAGTGCAGCAGGGACCAGTGGAACAACTTTACTTTGCCAACTTTGATGCTTTCGTACAACACGGCCAGGAGGAGGACCACCAGCACAGAAACGGCCATGCCTGCGGAAGGAAGCCCAGCTCGAAAGCCCGGCCCGGCAGCTCCCCAAGGGACCGTGTGGTTCCAGAGAGAGACTCGTCTCTAGGACTCTGGCCCTCTCCGAGCTCCGACCCGGAGCCGTGCTCCAGGCAGAACTGCCAACACCCTCGAGTTCGACTGGAGATCACCCAGTGCAGAGCCTTCCTTTCGCCAGAGACGGAGGCTCAGACTCGGGAAATATCTGACTCCAGGTCACGTAGGCAATTACGGCAACTGCGTGAATATACCCCAGGGAGGTAAGCAGTACAAGTAGCATGACCCCCATTTTACAGACGAGAAAACAGAGCCTCTGAGATTGGCCTGTGAGGGGAACGGATGAGACGGGATAAAACCTCAGCTTAGTTCTCCTGGCTCTCCTGCATGGTAGCCATTTTATATGTGTGTGTGTGTGTGTGTGGGTGTGTGGTATAATGTACCATGTATTATATACATATATATGTATATGTTTATATATTTATATTATGTATTATACTTAACCTGCATGTACTTCTTATATATATTTTAGTTATAATATCTTATATATTGCATTTATATTATATACTTTAGTTGCATGGTAGCTATTATACAGATTTTGTATATAGCAATTACACTATATATTTTAATTACCCTGCATGGAAGCTATTATATATGTGTGTGTATACATATATATGTGTGTGTGTTTATGTTACATTTATGTTTTAGTTATCTTGCACAGTAACTGTCATATATATTATATATTACATTTATGTTAGTTGCATGTTAGCTCTTATATGTATTTCGTATATTGCATTTATATTATATATTTTAATTACCCTGCATGGAAGCTATTATATATGTGTGTGTATACATATATATGTGTGTGTGTTTATGTTACATTTATGTTTTAGTTATCTTGCACAGTAACTGTCGTATATATTATATATTACATTTATGTTAGTTGCATGTTAGCTATTATATGTAATTTGTATATTGCATTTATACTATATATTTTAATTACCCTGCATGGAAGCTATTATATGTGTGTAGGTGTGTGTATACATATATATATATATATATATATATATATATGTATGTGTATGTATGTTACATTTATGTTTTAGTTACCTTGCACAGTAACTGCCGTATATATTATATATTATATTTACATTATATATTCTATAGTTACCTTGCATGTTAACTATTGAGTAACAGCAAGACTTATGGCTCTAGATCCTTCACTTCATTGCCCTTTGTCCCTTATGGTCATGCTAGACCTCTCTTGATTTCCACAAGACTCTGTCCTTCTAAGGCAGCCTGATGAACTAGAATAAGTCACCTAAAAGCAGTACAGCCAGACAGATTGTAAACACACTAATAACAACTCCACAAAAGAGGGGGAGAGAGGAAAAAGGAAGGAAAACAGAACTAAAAGTAGCCAAAAGCATCTTATTTGCTGCTTCATTGTTTGTTCATTCTCTTGGGCTTGGGCTAGGGCTTCTCATTTTTTGCATCTCTCTGTGTTTATTTGAACTCTAGTTGTTGTGGTTGATTGTTTTTTTAAGGGGGAAGTATACTAGGAGGGGGGATGGGGAACCTAGGTTCCAATCCTGGCCCTGCCACTATCTATGTACTGAGGAACAAGTCACTAAACTCTGAGCTTCAGTTTCTTCATCTATAAAATGGGGATAGTAATTCTTCCCTGCCTCTCTCAACACACTTGCTTTGATGAATATAAAAATACACTGGAAGCTGTTATAGATGTCATTCACATAAGCAGTTATTCTTACTTTCACCATCTTCTCTTCCCTGTGGACCTTTTCTCTGTGGATTACACTGGATTCAGATGGTAAAAAAGTTTCACAAAAGACCAGTGTGGGAATCTGTTTTCCTTGTTTGTTTGACTTTGCATATTAGTTCTAGGGATTTTCTTTTTCCTTTTTTTTTTTTT
Organism: Antechinus flavipes; assembly: GCF_016432865.1. NCBI lineage: Eukaryota > Metazoa > Chordata > Mammalia > Dasyuromorphia > Dasyuridae > Antechinus > Antechinus flavipes. Next base: position 498,201,973 of record NC_067399.1, read on the forward strand.
TTCCATTGGGTGCATTGAATGGAAGAGAAAAATAGGTTTCTATTAATTGGAAAATTAATTTTAATTTTCCAATTAATAGAAACCTATTTTCTGTGCCCCTTCCTGCACTGTACTGGGAGAGTCTATCCTGATGACCCTGTCCTAGTTAGGCCCAAAGACCCAAACCCTGGTTGCTCTGAGGCATTCAGGACAATGCACAAAGGGCACTCCTCAGTTGCACTGCCCCTCGAAGACCTTCATAGGATCAGAGTCTTTGATCAGGAAGGGACCTCAATGACTTTGAAGTCCAACTCCCTTTTATAAATGAGGTACTGAAAACAAGGAGAGAAGTTTTTTGTTTGTCACACAGCTAGCAATTAACTAAAGCAGGATTCTTCCTGACTCCTAGTGTACTATGCCCTGCTGTCCCAGAAATGTTCTTATTACCCCTGAGCAAACCTGGGAGAAGCAGTCCCTCTACCCCACCAGAATGACCTCCTTGATCCATCTATCTTGCAGCAAGCACATAAAAGGAAAGCAAGAGAAGCCGAACACCAGAAGAAGCAACAGACAGGAATCGGCCCATAAAAAATTAAGAGTTCCCCATCACCACTTTTTAAAAGCCTGTAATTGCTATAACCATTTTATATATAATAAAATTTGAATATAACAAATACTCATTGGAGTATTTAAACCCTCTGGGCTCAAATAAAGGGAAGCCACCCTTAAGAGAGCCAGCTCCTAGCTACTGTCTGTTCAGCCATAAGGAAATATCCTAACTGTGAGCATCAATTTTCTCATCTTGTAAAATGGGAATGTAAAATAACACCTGCGTCATGGGGTTGCTGATGAAAGAACTGAAAACACTGATAGAGGGCTGGGTTTGCCTATGATTGATATTTTGTGGAAATGGGTGAGTTAACAGTTTAAGATTAAAATTAAAGCCTTCTCACAGCTAGGATTGACTTGCACACCACACAAAAAGGCCAGCCTGAAAGCGGAGCAGCCATTGACAGATCAGGAGCCCTGGTTTCTCTACAAGGAAGTCAGCTCTCCAGCTGGAGGAGAATTTAGGGGTTATCTCAAAGCCCAAAACATTTTAGGAAACTGGGACTCAGAATTTAATGTCTTTGCCAAGTTCCCTAAACTAGTAAATAGCAAAACCTGGATGTGGCCCTGGCAATTTAGTAGAGTGCTGGATTTGGAGGGGGGGCAGGGTCTCTTTTTCAAGTTCAAATCCAGCCTCAGACACTACCAATGTGACCCTGGGCAAGTCACTTAACCTTGTTTGCCTCAGTTTCCTCACCTGTAAAATGAACTGAAGAAGGAAATGGCAAAGTGCTCCAGTCTTTGCCAAGAAAACACCAAATGGAGTCATGAAGAGTTGAACATGACAGAAATAACAAACCCCATATACAACCAGTAATTTCAATTTGTCACATTTTAGGGAGGATAAAGACTGAGTCAGGAAGACCCAAGTTCAAATCCTGTCTTAGATGCTTATTAGTTGTACGACCCTGGGCAAATCATTTAACCTCAGTTTTCTGGTCTGGAAAATGGGAATAATAACAGCACTTTTCTCACTTAGGAGGATCAAGCTTTTTTCTAGACCTTAGAGAACTGAATAAATGCTAGCTCTTAGATAGGTGGGCGGATCTCCCTCTCCTCAAGATCCCCATTGGAACCCCATTTTACTGAGGAGGAAACCAAGGTGACCTACCCACAGCCTCATGGTCAGGAAGTATCCAAATTGGACTGGGAGCTCAGGTCCCCCAACTCTATATCAGAATAATAATGAGGCTAGGCCTGGTGAGGGCCCTAATGCTCATGTCACCCATCAGGTGTCTCATGTGTGAGCAGGGAAGGTCAAATTCCAATTTGTATCTGAATAACCTTGCAATAGTTCATCATGGGTGAGCACAGGGATCCTCAAGTACCTGAGCCCAGTGGGAGAGGTCTAAAGGGAGGGAAACAGGGGGGAGAGCTAGAGAGAGGAAAAGCAGAGGGAAGGGAGGACTGAAGGGAAGGAAAAAGCAGGGAGGGAGGACTGAAGGAAAAGAGGGAGAAGGATTGGAGAGAGAAAAAGGGGAGAAGAAGGGAGTAAGAGAGGAAAGGAGGAGGAGGGTTGGAGGGAAGGAATGGGGGGAGGGAGGACAAGGAGGGAAGAAAGAGGGAAAGGAAGGAGGAAGAGAGGGAAGGAGGGAAAGAAGGAAGAGGGAAGAGAGGACTATAGGGAAGGAAATAGGGGGTAAGGAGGACTGAAGGGAAAAAGGGAGGGGAAAGAGGGAAGAAAGGGGGGAAGGAAGATGGAAAAGAGGGAAGGAGGAGGAGGATTGGAGGGAAAAAGGAGGGAAGAGAAGACTGAAGGGAAGGAATGGGGGGAGGAAGGAATGGAGGGGAAAAGGAAAGGGAAAGAGGGAAGAAAGGGGGGAAGGAAAGAGGAAAAGAGAGAAGGAGGAGGATGATTGGAGGGAAAAGGAGGGAAGGGAAGACTGGAGAGAAGGAAATGGGGGAGGAAGGACTGGAGGGAAAGAGGAAGGAAAAGAATTGGAGGGAGGAAAGGAGAGAAGAAAGGGGGGAAGGAGAGAAGGACGGAGGAAAGAAGGGGGAGAGAGAGCAAGGGAGGAATGAAGGGAGGGAAGAAAGGAAAGGATTGGAGGGAGAGAAGAAGGGGGAGGACTAAAGGAAGGACTGGGAGGAGGGAAATAGGGGAAGACAGGAAATAGGGAAGAAGTGGGACAAAGCACTGGAAGGAGAGAGGGAGGATGATTGGAGATGAGGAGGAAAGAAAGGGGAGAACTGAGGTGGGAAGAAGAGGGGAGGACTGGAGGGAGGAAACAAGGAGGAGGACTAGGAGGAGAGAAGTGGGGGAAGAAGGAATAGAAGGAAGGGGGAGAATTGGAGGGAGAAAGGAAAAGAGGGAGCTTTACACTTTTACCGGCTGGACTGTGGACCCTCCAGAAATCAAAGAGGAGCTCCACCTCATTGGAGAAGACGAAATGCATCTGAAAGAAAGGAAAGAAGGAGTCAAGGGCAGCCTGCTAGAAAAAGAAACACGAGAATTAGTTAAAAGTTAAATCAACTTGCTTGGATCCAAGGGAGGCCATGCCTAACAATTTCTGACAAATACACCTGTTCATAAATCAGGCGTGAAACCGCCCCTGCCCTGTGCCAGGTCCTGAGGGCTGCAGATTTCCTGTTTCTGCAGCAGCCAGAGGGGAATTGGGAGTCAGGAAACCTGGGCTCCCATCCAGGCTCTTCTACTTATTACCTTTGTGACCTGAAGAAAAACACAACCTCCCTGAGCCTCAGATGGCTCACCTGTAGAATGAGGGGGATTAGCTAAGACTAAAAGGGAGCCATTAGAGGGAGATGAGGAGGGGAGCATTGCAGGCAGGAGGGTCCCCCAGAGAGAGAATGTCCAGAGCGGAAGGATGGGGTGTCTTGTTCCAGACACACCTAGGAGGCCTTCATCTCTGGAGGGCAGAAGAGAAGAGGGGATGGGCCGAGTGGAAAGGGTAATGATGGGAGGTGTGAGAAGATTGCAAGGATGGGTTCTGGGAGGAGCAGAGGCAGATGATAAAGGCTTTTGATCTTGGAGAAGATGAGGAGTCATTGCAGTTTACTAAGTCAGGGAGGTGACAAGGTAAGATGTTTAGGAAGATGACTTTGATGATATCAGATGAAGGATGGACTGGAGTGGGAAGACTTGTGGCAGAAAAAACAACTCCCAGATTCTTTATTGTCACAGTCCAGGTGCCAGGTGATGAGGGCTGCCATGAAGGCTTCAATTTCCTCATCTATAAAATGGGAATAGCTCCTCCCTCACAGGAGCAAATTAGATAATAGCTGTAAAGCACTTTGCAGATCTTAAAGCCCGGTATAAATGCTAGTTATTATTATCATTCAGGTCTGCAAAACACTTAACCTAATTATCTCTTTCAATCCTCATGACAATCCCTGTGAAATGGATTTGACAATTATCATCACCTCCATTTTACAGATTAGAAAGTTGAGGCTCATCTTTTTGTAGTGACAAGGAATTGGAAATTGAGTGGATACAGATCATGTATCCTGAATAAGTCATGGTATAAGAAGATAAGGGAATATTACTGTTCTATAAGAAATGATAGGCAGGGCAGCCAGGTGTCACAGTGGATAGAGCACCGGCCTTGAAGTCAGGAGGACCCGAGTTCAAATTTGATCTCAGACACTTAACACTTCCTAGCTGTGTGACCTTGGGCAAGTCACTTAACTCTAATTGCCTTAGCGGAAAGGAAGGAAGGAAGGAAGGAAGGAAGGAAGGAAGGAAGGAAGGAAGGAAGGAAGGAAGGAAGGAAGGAAGGAAGGAAGGAAGGAAGGAAGGAAGGAAGAAGGGAAAGGAAGGAAGGGAAAAGAAGGGAAAAGAAGAGAAAGGAAGAAAGTAATGATAGGCAGGGTAATTTACATGAACTGAAGCTAGCAGAACGTTGTACACAGAAACAAGAAGATTATGTGAAAACCAACTGTGACCTGGTTCTTCTCAACAATTCGATGATTCAAGACAATTCAAGATAGAAAAATGCTATCCTTGATCAGAGAGAGAACTGAATGAGGATTGATACATAGTATTTTCACTTTTGTTTGTTTTTTTCTTTTGCATGGATTTTTCCCTTTTGGTCTGATTTTTCTTGCATAACATGACAAATATGGAAATATGTTTAAAAGAATTGCACATATTTAACCTATATCAGATTGCTTTGCCCTCTTGGGAAGGGAGAGAGGGAAATAATTTGGAACACAAAGTCTTACAAAAATGAATATTGAAAATTATTTTTACAGATATTTGGAAAATAAAATAGTATTCAAATTAAAAAAAAAAAAGAGGAAGAAAGTTGAGGCTCAGAGAGGTAAGGGATTCATACAGCTATCAGGGGTAGGATTTAAATGTAGATCCTTGGAGTCCCAGTCCATCCTTCAGCTAAACTATATTACTTCTTATGAATGCAGGCTTGCTGATGGATTCAACCAGTTAGGCAACTCAGGACCTTACTTTCTGTTCTGGGTCTTACTTTTCCCATCTGCAAAAGGAGGGGATTAAACTAGATAATTTCCAAGACAAGATAATTCCACACCTTCTTAGGCTAATGCATCTTGTGATCCAGATGCCAAAAATTCTTCCCCCCCACAAGTATTTATCAAGCCACTCTGCAAAGATAGAAAGTAAATTCCATGCCTTTAAGGAGTTTAAATGTTGTTTGTTTGTTTGTTTTCCCTCAAAGGCATTAGCTAAGTACTTTATTTGGGGTGGGAGTGTTAAGAGCCAGAACTTGAAACAAGGTGTTAAGTCATTAGAATTGATAGAAACAATGCTTAAGTTTACATCTTTGAGAGTTCACACATTAGCTCATACATTAGTTCACAAGTTTGGGAGATTTCAGGATTCAATATGAGATATCCAAGTTTACACCTCCCACAATCCCACTCTCTCAGAGGAGGAGTCAACCTTTGGGTTCACACCTTTAAGAGATCATATATAAGAGGCTCTCAGTCACAGCGAGGGTCAGTTGGAGATATTGAGAGCTACAAGTCAGTGAGGAGACTTCAGGAGATTCACAAGTGAGAAGTCAGTTGGGGAGATTGAAAAGCCAGAGACTGCAGTCGGGCAGAACGAAGGAAGAGGAGAGGCTGAAATTGGCAGAGGAAGAATAAAAGATTGGATTTTAACTTCTGGATGTATTTGAGGTGATTATTATTTGGAACTGAAACTAAGGCTGCCTCCAGAAAACCTCCCCAAGAAACCTGCTCCCAGAGAATCATCATATTATACAAAAGAGAACACCACAAGTTTGGAAATCTTAACTTAATATATAAATGCTTTATTATTAATATTCAATCATGTGACTCTTTGTGACCCCATAGGGGATTTTTTTGGCAGAGATACTGGAACAGTTTGCTATTTTCTTCTCCAACTCATTTTACAGATGAGGAAACTAAGGCAAAGTTAAAACTAAGGCCCCATGCTGGGCGCCAAAATGTGGTGTTCTCTTCTTTTCTAGAATATGATCGTTCTCTGGGAGCAGATTTCTTGGGGAGGCTTCTGGAGGCAGCCTTAGTTTCAGTTCTAAGTAATAATCATTCCAAATGCAGCCAACTGTTAAAGGTCCAGATCTTTTATTGTCTCTTCCAAAATAGCCCGGTTAGTTTTCTTAGAGGCCTATCTCTTTCTCCTTGGTTCCAAGAGCTCTTCCAGCTTACTCTCCAGCTCCCTCTGAATCCTGGTTCTGAATCTCCCAATTGAATTCTGGCTCTCAATCTCTTCAACTGACTCCAGGAGCTCCTTATATAGGATCTCTTTTTAAAGGTGTGAACCCAAAGGTTGACTCCTCCTCTGAGAGAGTGGGATTGTGGGTTTCTGACTTGTGAATCTCCCCAACTTGTGAACTCTAATGTGTGAGCTAATGTGTGAACTTTCAAAGGTGTAAACTTAAGCATTGTTTCCATCAATTCTAGTGACTTAACACCTTGTTTCAAGTTCTGGCTTATAACATGGGGGGGGATTCCAAATAGCAAAAAAAGAGCCAGTATTTTAATCTACTTCTCCTAATCACCTCCACAACAATCAAAATATAGGCTAAACTGAATTCTGATAGGGAAAGACAAAATATTTTTTTTAAGTGATTTAACTGTTTTTACAATCTGCCAAAAAGCCACTTTTTCTCCTTGTTGAGAAAACAAGAAAAACAAAGCACCTTTTATAAGCATGAGTAATCAAGCATAGCAAATTTCCATAATAGCAATGTCCAAAGCAAGATGATCTCATTTTTCACCACCAAGACTTTCATTTCTCCATGAAGGGCTGATGTCAGGGATTCTGGAGATTGAGAGGGAGCTGCCAAGACTGCCGAGGCAGAACAAGCAAAGGATTAAGTCCCACCCAATCCCAGGTGAAATACTTCTCCAAAACAAGTCTGAGGCTTAGGCCACTTAATGTTGACCACTTTCCTCAGGCCCACGCTCCTCCTGGAGTGACCCAGCACAGCCTAACAGTCACAGGAGGCTGGAGCTAGGAATCCTTGAAGAGTCCATTTCATTAATTTTATGGAAGAAAAAACTGATACACAGAAATACAAGTGACTCCCCCAGATGTGTGATAGCATGGTTTCTCACTGGCCCTGCAGCTTCAAACTCAGCCAGTTCATGACTGCAGGAGTGCCTCCCACAGCCCCTGGAGGAATGCCCCGGGACAGAGTAGGACACTAGGGCAACCAAGTCAAAGGCAAATAAAGATGGGGGGAAGGCACAGCCTCAGAAGGCTCCAGGCTGGAATGACTTTGTTGTTCAGTCTTCCCCATCCAGTCGGTCTCACTCTGAGTAATCCCATTTGGTTTGCCATTTCCTTCTCCAGTGTGTACCCATTTTACAGTTGAACTGAGGCAAATAGAGGTGAAATCACACAGCTAAGGTCACATTTAAACTCAGGTCTTCCCAAATCCAAAGCTGTATGCTGTATCCACAGTACCACCTATTGCCTCTGCATATTGCCTTATAAAAACCACATATTAACATTATCTATGTGTTATTGTATTTTTGTTCATTTGACCCTTCTGTTCTAGAGGTCTCCTCTAATGTGAATTACTAAGACTCTTAAGACACTCAGGTCTGAGGAATGAACTTGGCAACCATTTGTCCAACCCAGTGGAATAATGGCACTGGGTCAGAATCAACCCACAGTATCTGCCCCTCTTGACCACGGCGATCACCAGCTTCAGGGCCACTCTCCCTAAAGGCCATTTTGTTTGGATTCCCTGCCTGGCTTTCTGGTGGACTAGTCAAAAATTAACAATTATAAAGAGACTTCTTTTCTCTCCCAGCTGGATTAGAAGAGCTGCCCTTATCTAGAACTAAGTCCCACGGGTGTTTGTCATGGCAGAGAAACATGGAGAATTACTATCTGTCTCCAAAGAATTCTTTACCTCACAATGTAATGAAAAGGTCACTAGGTTTGGAGTCAGGAGTTTGGTGCTCTGGTTCCAGGTTTGCTATTAACCCTAGAATGGATCATTTCACCACTTTGGGCTTTAATTTGTTTATATGTAAAGTCAAAAGGATTAAGGTTCTTTTCAGCTTCAATAGCTACAGTCCTAAATTTCTTTCTGACTCTGCTATTCTAAACTTTTTCCTAGTTTAAATATTCTTTATTTTAAGGTTCTTTCCAGCTTTAACATGACAGCATGCTTTTTTTCTAAAACCCTTTCTATCTCCAGCAACCTTTGTTCTAAGGTTCACTTTGTAGCTCTAAAAGAGAAGGAAAGATTTCAAGAGATGAAGATGAAAAGCATGGCAGGTATGGGGGATAATCTGAACAAAGGTACAGAGACAGAAGATAGATAGCAGATACAGGGGATAGGAAAAGGGGCCAGTTTGGCTGAAACCTACAGGGAGGTTTAAGCAACAAGCCTGGAAAGTTGGGCTCAGATGGTGAAGGCCTTTCAATAACTGCCAGAAGAATGTGTATCTGGTCCTAGGGCTAACAGGAGCCATTGAGGATGATATGGTCAACCCATGCTTTAGCAATGCTACCTTGACAGCTGCATAGGTGATGGAGAGGAAAGAGAATGGAGGCAAGAACATCAATTTGGAGGTTATTGTGGTGGTCCAGGTAAGGGCTGATGTGTGGCTGATGGTAGCCATGGAAACGGAGATTCAGCAACCATTATAAAGGGAGATTCAACAAAACTTGTGGCTACAGATTGGATATGGAGGATAGTGATACCCTTAATAATAATGTGGAAGTGAAGAAGCAGATTGAGTATGAGAAGAAAGAAAATGAGTTCTATATACTCTATATACACATAGATAGAATAATATCTCAGAAATATATTATTTGTATAATATAAGATATAATATATATTATTATCTCAGAAAGCTCTCCCAGTCTCCCAAAAGAGGTTCTGGGCCTTCAGTCCTCTATTTTGTTATTTTTTTCAGTCGTGTCTGACTCTTCGTGATCTCCTCTCCCCATTTGAGCTTTTCTTGGCAAAGGTACTGCAGTGGTTTGCTATTTCCTTTGACAGCTTTTTTCACAGAAGTGACTTGCCTAGGATCACACAGCTAGTAAGTGTCCTTGGCTGGATTTGAGCTCAGGAAAAGGAGTCTTCCTGACTTGAGTTTGGGCACTCTATCCACGCATAGCCTAGGGCCCTCAGTCCTCTATATCACTATATAAAAGAGCCTTAAGGAGGCACATCTGCCTCTGAGGCAAACATGAGAAGATACCCTAGAAAATAATTGAGAGATAGGGGACTAAAAATCTAGAGTATGGACAGGAAACTGCTAAGGAGACAAGCCGCCCAGCAAAGGAGTTCACCCCTTGTTACCATCGGGAAGTTTTTTGTGCTAAGTATTCTTAGTTACTTCCTAAATTCTGTAGTTTCTATGTTCCTAATGAACTCCAAATGCTGCTTGTGTCTTCTAAATGCAGTGGCCTGGGGCTTAGTCCCAGTTACCTCACCCTAGGTAATGTTTGGCCCGGAGATCTCAGCTAAATCCACCACTCTAATTTGTCCTTGTGTAGTTTGGCAAAATAGTCCTAGAAGCCTTGAACTCCCTCCCGTCATGGGAAAAGATGGTATAATCACGTTTCTGTCACCAGCTTAGTCCTCTCCCCAGGCAGCTGGGAGCAGGAGCTTTGGAAATGTTAACCTTAGCCTGTTTCTTCAAGCTTTATTCAGTGTTCCCAAGGGAAACTGGGATGGACTCATCTAATTTCCTTCCTCTTCAAGATGATCCCATCTTCTTGGGGAATTTGATTTGGGGCAGACCTTGTTCTTCCCTAGCTCAGGAACTGATGTTCATAACAAGAAACAGAAGAGACAATAGGATAGAAGACTTCCTGTTCTCATAAAGAAAAAAGTCAGGCGAGGAGGGGGAGAGCAAGTCTAATGACCAGAAAAGTCGCATGTTACTGTGAAGGGAGTGTTGGAGCTGAACAGAACTGAAAATAACTATTATTTCCTAAGGGAGAGGGTTACAGAACTTTTTTTTTTTTCTGTCAAAGGCTATTTGAATATTTATAACATCATTTGCAGGCCATACAAAATTGTCAACTCATAGAACTCAAGAAATGGGAGGTTGTTGGACCTAGCTTTTAGCTCATCGTTGCCTCCAATCATCTTGGCAGGGACAGATCAAATGATTTTTCTCATTGGATAAAGGGACCCATAAGGCAGGCTGTTCCCCACCCCGGTACTAAGGTACACTGTGACCTGCATATGATGGATTTACCACAAGAAGGTAGATCCTTGATGTTCAGCCAACCAGGCTGTGACAGTTTTTAAGAAGAGCTGCCAGACTTGCTATCTTAAATCTTGTCAAAGATCTTGAGTTTTTCAAACATTTCTCCAGTTGAAATGAATATAAACTGCTTGCATTTTTGTTTTTCTTCCCGAGTTATTTTTACCTTCTGAATCCAATTCTTCCTGTGCAACAACAGAACTGTTCAGTTCTGCACACATATATAGTATCTATTGTGATCTATTTAACATGTATAGGACTGCTTGCCATCTGGGGGAGGGGGTGGAAGGAGGTAGGGGGAAAATAGGAACAGAAGTGAGTGCAAGGGATAATGTTGTAAAAAATTACCCAGGCATGGGTTCTGTCAATAAAAAGTTATAATTATTTAAAAAAAAAAAAGTAAGCTCCCTGAAGGCAGAGGAAAAAAAACCCATTTCTCCAATTGAAGGTCATGGAACTGTGGGAGTCCCATGGGCAATCACCCATCTGCTCTACAAATAAAGCCTTGTGGCTTCTCCATTTCCTGCCTTCCTTCATAATATTTAGTATCACAGAATCAAAGAAGTTTTTTTTATATTAATAGAAAAACTGAAATCCTATGTTTTACTCCCAGTTAATCTATATTTATATGGAGAGATTATAGTGAAAAGGGAATTGGTTATGAGTCTGGTAGCCTGGATTTTAGTCCTTCCGCTGCAACTAAAATGATATGACCCTTTGGGGAGTCTCTTTCCCTGTCTTCTCACCTTCTATAAAATGAGAAGATTCAACTCTATTTTTAATATGCTGATTTTTTTTTTGTTGGCCTGAGGTGTGAAGGCTGATCAGGTACATTCTGTCTCTTAGGACACACCCTTTGTCCTAAGTTAAATTAGGTTAGAACTGAACTGCCCAGTGAGCTCTAGGAGCCACAAGTTCCACCCAGAACAGAAAAAAAAACAAAACAGGAAGAAAATGGCCTTTGGCCAGTTATTGTTTCCCTATGTGTTTTCTCTATTCTGTGGCATCCTTTAAATCATGGATTTAGTCTTTGCCACTTGTAGTGTGGAGCCTCTGTTGCTAAACCAGTCGGTTAGAGGATTAGCAATCTGATCTACCTCTCCTGGTTGGCAGTACCTCTATGGACACCCTTGTTTTATGTGACTGGCATACAACAGTCTATCTTATACACTCAGAAAAGTCATAGATTAGAGACAAAGAGCCACCTACCCCAAGTCCCTCATTTTACAGACACGGCCCAGAGAAATCCCACAACTTGCCCAAAGTCATACAAGTGCAGAGCTGGGATTTGAACTTAGGGCCTTGGAGTCATATTTCTCTCAATTGAATCACAGATGAATGAATGAAGAGCTAATTAAAGAAATCCCACCACCAAGGCAAGTCTGTCAAATCACCTACTCTGCCTATGGCTAAGGTGAGTCCTGTAAATAAGTAAATAAAATCTTTCCCACCCTACAACTCCACAATTCCATGAAAAATTCCAACAATTTCATAGATTTTTGACAAATAGATGGGGAAATGTTCAGAATCAGGCTACAGGACTGAACTGAAACTCTGAACTAAAAGTAGCTAGTACCTAAAACTTCTGCCTGGGACCTCATGTAGCCCAGAGTGCTTACAGCATTGCAGGATATTCCCTTTTCCGGGCCAACTGCTTACTTTTTGTCTTCTGTCATCAGCACATTTGGCATCTCTGTTCATTTCTACATCTAACAACCTATGCACTTATCTATTCACTTTTAATCCCACCCAACTAGGTGTGATTTGGCAAAGATAATGAAATGGTTTGTCATTTCCTTCTCCAGCTCCTCTGACAGATGAGGAAACTGAGGCAAATACAATTAACTGACTTGCCCAGGATCACACAGCCAGAGTTTGAGGATGAATTTGAATTCAGGCCTTCCTGACTGCAGACCCAGTGCTCTATCCCATTGTCTTTGCATTTAACTGCTACTGAGAAAAACAGGATCTAGCCACCTGGGTCATTTTGAAAACACTTCTCCAGGAAGTTACTTTTGTTTTTCTAGGCATGTGGAAGAGCCTTATTTAGTTCCCCAGGTTTTGGGTCAGCCTCTCCATCCACCCCTTCTATACTCAAGTAGACAGGCCCATGAGATTAATTATTATGTTATGGTATTTTACAAATAAAATAGGAAGGGAGTTGGAATTTCTCAAATTGTAACTATTTCAACAAAAATGAAAAAGATTGAGAATCAATATGATACAGTAGAGAGGGCCCTGGACTAACGACAAGGAGACCAGGATCTAGTCCTTCTCCCCTCATGATTTAGTAATGTTTACTTGGATAAATTGCCCCCTACTCTGGACCTCAGCTTCCTCACCTGTAAAATGAGCACATTGATCTAAATAGTTCCTAAGTGTCTATTCCAGCTCTGACATCCTATCAAAGTTCAAGCAAACACATCCCTCTTGCACCATTAAGGTGACTTCAGGAAGCCAAGCCTTCAAAAGAAGGACTAGAACACTGGTTCCCAGCTCCAGTGCTTATTAATTATATTGCTCCTGAGAAGATCATGTGATCTCTCTGAGCTTCATTTTTCTCTTTTATAAATTGGGGCGCATGGGATCATTACAAATATCAATCCTCCTTTATGTGTTCTGTCCCCAATTAGAATGTGACCTCCACAAAAGCAAGGAATTTCTTCATTTTACGTGTGCTTCATCAGCATTTAGCACATAGTAAGTTTTTTATAAATGCTGTTTCATTCCATTGTTTTCTAGGAAAGAAAAACCTTAAGGGACCATAGGAATGGGATGTTTATTTTCCCCCTTTAGCAGATTCAAGTTAGCAACATCCCACTCCAGCACAGCTGGGCAAGGATATGTCTGTCACACCCTCTCCGAGTTTAATAAAGCCACTGGCATGCAATGCTGCCCTGTAAATGGTGGGTGATTAATTGCCCCAGGCCTCTGAATGTATGACAATGGTAGGGAGACTTCCTCCCACCAGGCCTGGGACTGGGCCAGCCTGCTCATTCGGGACCTAAACAGCTGGGATCCCTTTCCTACAATGCTCTTGTTTCTTTCTCCACCACAGCCTATTTCAGAAAGACCCACCCAGGATCTGAAGGGAAGGAAGACAGTATAGTTTTTGCTATTCTGTGGGAAAACAAGCAAAAGTGGAGGCTTTTCTCCTTTTGTTTTTCTCCTTTTTGAAGGAGTTTAGCGTTTGTCAAATAAATTTAGATTATCTGCATTTTCTGGAACACTATATTGATTTAATCATGTCCCAGCAAGCAGACAAAACTGCAGTTCAAAAATTTAGAAAGGAATCTAGCAGGAATGAGGTAGTCAAGCTACCTGTTGCATTTCTCTTCCAGTCTTCCCTCCCCACCCCCTTGTCTGGTTTTTAGCAGTTTGTATTTGGAGAAGTTTCCTCATGTGTTTAAAAAAATGCTTTAGGAAGGGGCCTATGTCCCAATCCAGATTCTGCCCCTGCCTAACTGTGTGCCCTTAAGTCCCTTCCTCTCTCTTGGGGGGGGGGGGGGGGGAAGGATGAATTACATTTTCTCTAGTCAACGTTAGTCAACGTTCTAAGATCTTATTCTGTTCCAGCATCCTGTTTTTTATATTCTAAAAGTTTCTATCCTTTTCATCCCTAACACTCTTTTAAAAACAAAATTCTATCTTTATACATTTAATTCTCTCTTTTCTATCTAACATTCTCCTTTTATGTTCTGAAGTTCCGGGTTCTAGCTCTTAGTCTGTGAAAATGAGTATTAGGGGAAGTAATTTCAATTAAAAAAAAAAAAAGGCCAACTAAGTCTTAATGGTTAAGCACACCGGTTAATCTTCATTATCTTCGAAATGAGGGGGTGTCTTTGGTCCCAGTCTTTCCAAAGCTGAGCTACAGTGTATCCTCGAGTTAGACTGATAACTGGAATGACAACTGAAATTGGCAGCCTGGCAGCTGACTGTACCAGCCAGGCCCGTGGGGCGGGGTGCCTTTTAAACTGAAACAAAATCTCGCCCGATTTTTTGAGCAGATGTTCTCTGCCTGCCTGCCCGCCCCTTAAAAATAAAAATAAAAACAAAACAACTCAGACAAAATCTGTTCTGAGCTCCCTTCGAAAATGCCCTGATAACAAGGTACACACGATATACTGGGATTCTTGGGGAACACCAGGGGCTACTGGAAATCCCCCGACTGCCCTGCTTCCTCTCTCAGTTCCAATTACATAAATCTTTATGAGCCCTGCTCCTATTTCTGGGTCCCCCTCTGGACCTCACTCCCCACGTGAGTCCTTCGCAAATCCCTTCTAGCTTACTGAAGGGAAGGGCACTTTTATTTTTGTTTTTTTTTTTGCGGAGAAGCAGAAAGTAAGAGGAGTACGACTGACAAAACAACTTTGGACCGCCGCTTTCTCTCTGGATTTCTTTCCTCCAGCTGAAAAATTAAGAAGGGCTGCACGAGGTGATCCCGAAGGTCCCGTTTCGGAGCACCCTCCATTCTAGGGTCCCTTCAGGCTCCCACATTCTCCGCTCTAACATTCCATGTTCTAGGGTCCCTTCCAGCTCAAGATACTCCAGGCTCCCAAGAACGTCACCCACCGGGCAGCGGTCAAGTGCTCACTCTCCATTTCGAGTAGCCAACCCTGTGGACAGAGGCAGCCCTTGTATACTCACAGGCATCCTGCCGGGGTCTTTGGCTACCGCTCGGACTCTCGCCCAGCAGCCGCAGTTAGGCAGAAACCGCAGCGAACCACGTCCCGAGCGCCCAGGCCACCCGCCGAGGCTCAGGGGCGGGCTCCAGAGAGAGTCGCCCTCCCCTTCGGAACACTGGCAGGCGGGTCCAGTGGATTTCCACGCTAGCCAAGAGGAGGGCAGTCCGAGGGGAGGGGAATCCTGGGAGTTGTGGTTCCACTGGCTCGGGAATCCTGGGAGAGAGATCGTGTCGGACTCTCTTCTTCAGACCTATTTTCCGGACTCATTGCGAAAACTACAACAGGGACTTTTGCGATTCGGTGCTCGTCCCTGCTTCTCCATCCGTGCTGTCCTGCCAACACTGAGCGTCTCCTTCCTTTCTGAAAACTCAAACCAGATCAAGATAGGGGACAAACTAGATCAAGAACGGGAATCTTGGGCTATAGGATCCAAGTTTTCTAGGTCACGACACAATCTGCCAAGTACCCCCATCAGCTTCAGATTACTCCCTTCCTGATTAATTTCCTTGGCCCCTTTCCAGAAGGCCCCCACCTCCTGATCCAAATGAAGGGCTTCCTGCTGTCTTTCTAACACATGCTGGCAATTGTTTGAGCGAAATCAACTCTCAATAATCATTCGACCCTATCGACCCCGGGCAGCCTTGTGCTCCATTGCCAAGAATTACGCTGGAACAAGTTTGGCAGCTTGTTTTTTTCCTCACTTTCAGGAGGATGAGGTGGAAACAACCTCTAATTCTGAATCTGAATCAAGGTGGAAAACAAAAAAATAGATGTTACTCCAGAAAATTAAGAAACCTCCATCAAAAGGCACCTTAGGACCCTTTGGGTGTCAAACTACAGGGTTAGTGGATAGTGTTGAGGTTCAAGAATGTGCAAGATCTAAGAGAAACCCTAAGGCTACCTTGGCTTGGAAGTGCGGTAAACAATGCTGGGCCAATAGCAGTATTTTAATACTGATTCTGTCAGAAAACTGTAGCTAATCTTTGTTTCTCTTTCCTATAAAATTATCTTTTTGTTTCTCTTGCTAGATTCCCTTGGAACTTTAGCCCATTTCAGTTGGAATCACATTTATAATAAATCTTTGCTCCTTAATTTGGAGACTTAACTGAGTGTGTGAATTCTTTTGCCAAACACAGGGGGAGGTATTCTGCCTCAACAGTATGAAGCCCTTGGGCTAATCACTGACATTAATAGACATTGATGATCACTGGAGCAAGTCACTTTAACTGTCAGATGATAGTAACACTTACTTCAAACATTTGTTGTGAAAATTAAAACAGATAGCATATGGAAAGCAGTATGTAAACCTTAAAATGCTGTAAGATACTAATTATTATTATTATTAGGAGCAGATAAAGAGGTTAAAAAACACAAAAGGATCATGGGCCTAACTTGTCACTTCCTTCATCCTAAAAAAAAATTCCAAGGGCCTTCCTTGAGTACATGTGGCTGCACAAAGAAACCTATAGTATTAGAATTGATAGGGACCTTGGGAATCACCCAATCTGAGCCCTTCAGTTAAAAGGAGGATTAAGTGAGCTCCAGAGAGGAGTAACAGAGCTGCGACTGGAAGTCAGAAAGGACTGTCCCTTTCTAATTGCCACCTCTTTTTACTCCATGCACTGCTTCTGGAAAGCTTAGAACAAATCTCTCCAAGGACTGCTTATAATCTTGACTACTTTGTTACTACAATGGCTCAGTGAATTGTCTTGTATACTATTTGTTGACAGATTGATTGATGTTCCCTCCACCAGTGCAAATCTGAACCTGCTGCCTCCCATCTTCTCCCACTGTAATTCTGGGCCATTCCTTTCCACAATCTTTACACAGAAGACCATCCAGTACACTGGAAATCGTTCACAGGAACTTTTAATGCTTTGTGAATGCCATACAAAGAAACACAGAAAGATTCAGCATGATGCCACAGGAAGTCAGCAGAATCAGTTTTAGATCAGATAATGTAAATAATTAATTATTTTTCAGTCAAGCATTTGGGGGACTGCCAGGTGGTCTAGTGGATAGAGCACCAGCCCTTTAGTCAGGAGGACCTGAGTTCAAATTTAGTCTCAGACACTTAACATTTCCTGGCTGTGTGACTCTGGGCAAGTCAGTTAACCCTCATTGCCTCAGCAAAAAAAAAAAAGACTATTTGTAATTTTCTTGTCAAAGATGCCATTTCCTCCTCCAGCTCATTTGATAAGGAAAGTGAAGTGAACAAGATGAAGTGGTCTAAGGCCAGATTTGAACTCCAGGCCTAGCATTGTCACCTAGCCACCCAATGAACCCCAATGTACATAAAGGGCTTTATAAATACAACTGACAGCAACAATGACAATGACAACAACTACTATGACGATGATGATTCACAGACTATCACTGTATTGTAACAACAAAACTAAAACTAAAGTAAACTGAAAGAGAACAACTTTAGATAGATTGGAAAGGAACACAGATTTAACACATTCTTTGTTAATTTATTTGGCTCCATTTCATTAAATGCCAAGAATAACATTTGGATGCCCTCATAGAATCAAAATGGACAAGGAATACCAGTCACAGGATCACAAAATTATAGGGTTAGAGATGAAAAGAACTTTAAAGGAAATTGTCTCATCCTTTTACTTTTAAAGAAGAGGAGATTGAGTCTCAGCATAGGAAAATAGACACACTCAGGGTCATATGAGCAGAAAGTGGCTGAACATTTCTTTCATTAGAGCCTTTTGTATGCATATTCACTTCTGATTCAACTGGTTAAAATGCTTTTTTTGTCACTATACAGTGGGGGCAAATTCTGGCTTTACAATAGTGAGAGAATACCTGTTCCAGAATGAAAGATCCCTTCTAAGAAGCCTACTCAAAAGCAGGACCACCTACAAGTTGATATTATGCATGGTTTATTGATCCATTACATATCTATTATGTGTCAAGTGCTGCCCTATTCCCCATAACTCTTTGGATAAGTTTGAACTTCGTTCTGCAGAGACTATTTGTATTTCACAGTTTACAGCATAACAACATTTTTGTGAGAATACTGGACTTAAAAAGATGGCTGTTCAGCAAGAAATTCAGGATACTTAAAAGAACCATTCAGTTTCCCAAAGGCCTTAACTATCTATCCAGGAAAAACTAAGTAGATAATGAGTGCCTGTTGTTTAGATAATGATAGGATAGTTGGATAAACAACCCATAGAGTTGGTCTTTTGATATCTGTGCTTTAGACAGATGCTACAAATGAGCAGTAAACAGGACCCAGAATTGATCAGAAAGCAAGAAGTGTTGCAAGCTGTTTTTAATTTAATGTAATCAAAATTATCCATTTTGCTTTTCACAATGTATTATAGTTCTTCTTTGGCCATAAATTCCTCCCTTCTCCATAGATCCAACAGGTAGAGTATCCCTTGCTCTCCTAATTTGCTTATAGTATTACCCTTTATGTCTAAATCATGAATCCATTTCAAACTTACCTTGGTATAGGGTCTGAAATATTGGTCAATGCCTAGTTTTTCCCACACTATTTTCCAATTTCCCCCCAAATTTTTGTCAAATAGTAAGTTCTTATCCCAGAAGCTCTAGAGTCTTTGGGTTTATCAAACACTAGATTACTATAACCATTGACTATTGTGTCTTGTGTACTTAACCTATTCCACCCATCCACTACTCTATTTCTTAGTACCAAATGGTCTTGATGACCACTAGCTTTCTAATATAGCTAGTTCAACTAGTCTACCTTTCTTTGGATATTTTTTCATTGTTTCCAGGAGAGCAGTGTTAACAGAATTTTACTATATTGGTCTCTGTGAATGGCTGGGATCACACAAAGCTGGCCTAGAAATGAGTTTTTAGAGATCAGGTAGCCATTTAGTTAATCATTTTCAGAGTGAGAATCACAAGTCATAAATGGGAAGGAAAGAGAAAGGTGAATTATAAATACAATCATTTTCAGGGCTTAAATGGTTGCCGGAGACAAACCCAGTGCAGGCAAACAAATGCAGGACAATACAGATATTCTTCAGCTCTGTGGGAACAGTTCTTAAATAATTGTTTCAAATCATGGGAGTGGTCACTTGGTTAGGGACAGGACTAGGGTTCTATGACCAGAACAGGTTCTGCAGTCTTACTTAAAATACACAGGAAAGAGCATTGTCAAGAATTGATTGCTCATTTCAAGTTGCATTGTAAGACTGACTCCCAAGTCAAAGTTGCTGGGAGAATGGTAGCTCTGAAAAATCTAGATTATTAGCATATTCATTACATATATTGATAATTATGAAAATAATAATAATTTCCTTCATAGCAGCTTAATTGTCATTAAATTTATAATAAAAAATTTAATATATATTTCTTAAATAGCAGTTTAACATCTATAATCCTTGTGACTCATCCATCTTCTTTTATAGCCATACATGTGCTGTGATATATTTTACATCATTCCTTATGTGCAAGTCATGATTTTCAGTATGTTGCAAGTTTGAATTTGTTATGTGTCTTTCCATTGCTCTTTGCAATTTGCTCTCTACAATTGTGATTCATTAAAAGTTTATTGGTGTTTAGGAGCACAGTGGATAGAATACTGGCACTGAAAGGAGGACTGAATTCAAAAATGGCCTTAGATACTTAACACTTCCTAGCTGTGTGAACCTGGGTAAGTCACTTAACCCCAATTGCCTAGCCAAAAAAAAAAAAAAATTGGGGAAAAAAAAAGAAGTTTGTTGGTCTTTTTAAAATGACAGAACATTGAATTATTTTTTGACTTCCATTCAACTGTAATTCATAACTGCTCATTATTCATCTTCAGGGGCCCAGTCCAAGATAAACTTATTGATGGGGCCTATGAGGTAGGTATTTAAGGACTAACATCTCTGGTATCAGAGCTTGCTGAGCATTTTCAAGGCTACTCATCCTGCTTTTGGCGTCCATCTGTCATCCAAATCTCACCTGTGGCTCCAAAAATTTATTGCATGTGTAGTGACCACATCCCCACTAAAACCATCTTAGCAGACCAGGATGGCGGTAACTGGCAAGTCTCAAATGCACTGGTGAGTTAAGGGGGAGTCCACCCCAAGCATGTAAAGACTTCCCCCTAACAGAACGGGCAGATGAGGACAGTTTGTTCCACCCACCATGAAAGTGGCTGTAGCAAGCACTGGGGCACTCTCAGAACTGGGTCACGGACACCAAGCTGATCTGCTGCATCCCCGGCCTCACCATTCTTCTTCTTGTCTTGCCAGTGGATTTGATGACCCTGGAGGAGAAAGTGAAGGTAATGACTTTACACAGCTCTGCTCACTTAAATCCAATAAATGTGCAAGTCGAGTTACATCATTGGTCCTCTTTAAAAAAGGAAAAATAATTCAGTGGGCTTCCCATCCAACCTGTGTCATCATAAGCACTCTTCACTGGCTAGTTTGTGAAAGGCTGCATGAGCTCTTTTGGATGACTTCTTCCAGAACTGCAGAAATCACAAGCATTAAGTATGCTATGTGCCCAGCCTTGTGCTGTGTTGACACAAGCATAAAAGCAAAGACCATCCTTAGTCTCAGTGAGTTATTAATGGGCCAGAAAGTTACAAGAATGGTGAATGAGGTCATATTTGCTAGATCAACATCACTTCTAGGAGCAACGGCAAAGCTGAGTGGATTGTTTCCCAAACTGGTCAGGTAGGACACACAGCAGAGCACCGTCTGTCTGAGGGGTTTGCTGATAAGATCCAATCATATTCTGGGAATTTTGCAGTAGGGTGCTTAAGTGACACAGTGACACAGTGGACGGAGCACTGAGCCGGAGTCAAATCCAGCCTCAGACACTTACTAGCTCTGTGATTGTAGGCGTCGATTTTCCCTGTGTGCCTCAGTTCCCTTATTTGTAAAATGAGCTGGGAGGAAATGGCAAACCACTCCAGTTTCTCTGCAAAGAAAACTCCATTGTTTTAGAATCTCTCCTTTTTTTTGAATATTTTGAAAACTGATCCCTAAGTACTTTTTAAATTTTTTCACCTCAGAAATAGGTTTAATATGATTGCACTTGCCAATAAAATTATTTTATGGAGAACTTACACAGGACAAGCTCTCACAAGGTGATCAGAGAAAAAGTGATACAAGGACACTCTTAAAGTATCGCTTAATCAAAGGATATGAACAGACAATTTTCAGAGGATGAAATTGAAACTATTACCATTCATATGAAAGAGTGTTCCAAATCATTATTGATCAGAGAAATGCAAATTAAGACAACTCTGAGATACCACTACACACCTGTCAGATTGGCTAAGATGACAGGAAAAAATAATGATGAATGTTGGAGGGGATGCGGGAAAACTGGGACACTGATGCATTGTTGGTGGAGTTGTGAACGAATCCAACCATTCTGGAGAGCAATCTGGAATTATGCCCAAAAAGTTATCAAATTGTGCATACTCTTTGATCCAGCAGTGTTTCTCTTGGGCTTATATCCCAAAGAAATACTAAAGAAGGGAAAGGGACCTGTATGTGCCAAAATGTTTGTGGCAGCCCTGTTTGTAGTGGCTAGAAACTGGAAAACGAATGGATGCCCATCAATTGGAGAATGGTTGGGTAAATTGTGGTATATGAATGTTATGGAATATTATTGTTCTGTAAGGAATGACCAGCAGGATGAATACAGGGAGGCTTGGCGAGACTTACATGAACTGATGCTAAGTGAAATGAGCAGAACCAGGAGATCATTATACACTTTGACAATGATATTGTATGAGGACATATTTTGATGGAAGTGGATTTCTTTGACAAAGAGACCTAACTGAGTTTCAATTGATAAATGACGGACAGAAGCAGCTACACCCAAAGAAAGAACACTGGGAAACGAATGTGAACTATCTGCATTTTTGTTTTTCTTCCCAGGTTATTTATACCTTCTGAATCCAATTCTCCCTATGCAACAAGAGAACTGTTCGGTTCAGCAAACATATAGTGTATCTAGGATATACTGCAACATATGTAACATATAAAGGACTGCTTGCCATCTAGGGGAGGGGGTGGAGGGAGGGAGGGGAAAAAAATCGGAAAAGAAACGAGCGCAAGGGATAATGTTGTCAATATAAAGTAATCATTAAATAAAAATAAAAATTAAAAAAAAAAGAAAATTACATTCAACAAAAAGCCAGGGGAAAGTAGACCAAAAAACAATTGGAAACTAAATAATCTCATACTAAAGAATGATTGGGTGAAACAGCAAATCATAGACGTAATTAATAACTTTACCCAAAAAACGATAATAATGAGACATCATACCAAAATGTATGGGATGCAGCCAAAGCGGTAATAAAGGGAAATTTCATATCTCTAGAGGCCTATTTGCATAAAATAGAGAAAGAGAAGGTCAATGAATTGGGCTTGCAACTAAAAATGGTAGAAAAGGAACAAATTAAAAATCCCCAGTCAAACACTAAACTTGAAGTTCTAAAAATAAAAGGAGAGATCAATAAAATTAAAAGTAAAAAAAACTATTGAATTAATTAATAAAACTAAGAGTTGGTTCTATGAAAAAACCAACAAAATAGACAAACCCTTAGGTAAATCTGATTAAAAAAAGGAAAGAGGAAAATCAAATTGTTAGTCTTAAAAATGAAAAGGGAAAACTCACCACTAATGAAGAGGAAATTAGAGCAATAATTAGGAGTTATTTTGCCTAACTTTATGCCAATAAATTCAACAACTTAAATGAAATAAAAGAATACCTCCAAAAATATAGCTTGCCCAAACTAACAGAGGAAGAAGTAAATATCCTAAACAGTCCCATCTCAGAAAAAGAAATAGGACAAACTATCAACCAACTCCCTAAGAAAAAATCCCCAGGACCAGATGGATTTACATGTGAATGCTACCAAACATTTAAAGAACAATTAACTCCAATGCTAAATAAACAATTTGAAAAAATAGGGATTGAAGGAGTCCTACCAAACTCCTTTTATGACACAGACATGGTACTGATACCTAAACCAGGTAGGTTGAAAACAAAGAAAGAAAATTATAGACCAATCTCCCTAATGAATATTGATGCTAAAATCTTAAATAAAATATTAGCAAAAAGATTACAGAAAATCATCCCCAGGATAATACACTATGACCAAGTAGGATTTATACCAGTAATGCAGGGCTGGTTCAATATTAGGAAGACTATTAGCATAATTGACTATATCAATAACCAAACAAACAAAAATCATATGATCATCTCAATAGATGCAGAAAAAGCATTTGATAAAATCCAACATCCATTCCTAATAAAAACACTTGAGAGCATAGGAATAAATGGACTTTTCCTTAAAATAGTCAGGAGCATATATTTGAAACTGTCAGTAAGCATCATATGCAATGGGGAAAAACTGGAAACTTTCCCAGTAAGATCTGGAGTGAAGCAAGGTTGCCCACTATCACCATTATTATTCAATATTGTATTAGAAATACTAGCTTCTGCAATAAGAGTCGAGAAAGAGATTAAAGGAATTAGAGTAGGCAATGAGGAAACCAAACTATCACTCTTTGCAGATGATATGATGGTATACCTAGAGAACCCCAGAGATTCTACTAAAAAGCTATTAGAAATAATTCATAATTTTAGCAAAGTAGCTGGATACAAAATAAATCCCCATAAATCCTCAGCATTTTTATACATCACCAACAAAATCCAACAGCAAGAGATACAAAGAGAAATTCCATTCAAAATAACTGTTGATAGCATAAAATATTTGGGAATCTATCTACCAAAGGAAAGTCAGGAATTATATGAGCAAAATTACAAAAAACTTTCCACACAAATAAAGTCAGACTTAAATAATTGGAAAAATATTAAGTGCTCTTGGATAGGCCGAGCAAATATAATAAAAATGGCAATACTCCCTAAACTAATCTATTTATTTAGTGCTATACCAATCAAACTTCCAAGAAAATATTTTAATGATCTAGAAAAAAATAACAACAAAATTCATATGGAACAATAAAAAGTTGAGAATCTCAAGGGAATTAATGAAAAAAAAATCAAATGAAGGTGGCCTAGCTGTACCTGATCTAAAATTATATTATAAAGCAGCAGTCACCAAAACCATTTGGTATTGGCTAAGAAATAGATTAGTTGAACAGTGGAAAAGGTTAGGTTCACAAGACAGAATAGTCAACTATAGCAATCTAGTTTTTGACAAACCCAAAGATCCTAACTTTTGGGATAAGAATTCATTATTTGATAAAAACTGCTGGGATAACTGGAAATTAGTATGGCAGAAATTAGGCATGGACCCACACTTAACACCGTATACCAAGATAAGATCAAAATGAGTCCATGATCTAGGCATAAAGAATGAGATTATAAATAAATTAGAGGAACATAGGATAGTTTATCTCTCAGACTTGTGGAGAAGAAAGAAATTTGTGACCAAAGATGAACTAGAGACCATTACTGATCTCAAAATAGAAAATTTTGATTATATCAAATTAAAAAGCCTTTGTACAAACAAAACTAATGCAAACAAGATCAGAAGGGAAGCAACAAACTGGGAAAACATCTTCACAGTTAAAGGTTCTGATAAAGGCCTCATTTCCAAAATATATAGAGAACTGACTCAAATCTATAAGAAATCAAGCCATTCTCCAATTGATAAATGGTCAAAGGATATGAACAGACAATTTTCAGATGATGAAATTGAAACTATTACTACTCATATGAAAGAGTTTTCCAAATCACTATTGATCAGAGAAATGCAAATTAAGACAATTCTGAGATACCACTACACACCTGTCAGATTGGCTAAGATGACAGGAAAAAATAATGATGAATATTGGAGGGGATGTGGGAAAACTGGGACACTGATGCATTGTTGGTAGAGTTGAACGAATCCAACCATTCTGGAGAGCAATCTGGAATTATGCCCAAAAAGTTATCAAACTGTGCATATCCTTTGATCCAGCAGTGTTTCTATTGGGCTTATATCCCAAAGAAATACTAAAGAAGAGAAAGGGACCTGTATGTGCCAAAATGTTTGTGGCAGCCCTGTTTGTAGTGGCCAGAAACTGGAAATTGAATGGATGCCCATCAATTGGAGAATGGCTGGGTAAATTGTGGTATATGAATGTTATGGAATATTATTGTTCTGTAAGAAATGACCAGCAGGATGAATACAGAGAGGCTTGGAGAGACTTATGTGAATTGATGCTAAGTGAAATGAGCAGAACCAGGAGATCATTATACACTTCAACAATGATATTGTATGAGGATGCATTCTGATGGAAGTGGATTTCTTTGACAAAGAGACCTAACTCAGTTTAAATTGATAAATGATGGACAGAAGCAACTACCTCCAAAGAAAGAACACTGGGAAATGAATGTGAACTATTTGCATTTTTGTTTTTCTTCCCGAGTTATTTTTACCTTCTGAATCCAATTCTCCCTGTGCAACAAGAGAACTGCTCGGTTCTGCAAACATATATTGTATCTAGGATATACTGCAACATATGTAACATATATAGGACTGCTTGCCATCTAGGGAAGGGGGTGGAGGGAGGGAGGGGAAAAAAATCGGAAAAGAAACGAGCGCAAGGGATAATGTTGTAAAAAAATTCCCCTGGCATGGGTTCTGCCAATAAAAAGTTATTATAAAATAAAATAAAATAAAAAACTGGAGTTCCAAATTTTCTCTTTCCCTCATTCTTCCTCCCCACACACTTAAGACAGTAGCAATTTGATATATGTTATATATATTGCAATCATGTAAAATATATTTCCATATTAGTTCTTGCTTTTGATATTTTTGTAAAGAAAGGAAATGAAGTTAATCTGCCAAGCCTTATTAATCAGTTCAAGTCAAGATGTCTTACTGGCCTAGAATGGGTGCAAATAGTAATTGTTTTCTGTTCTGATCAGTAACTTTGAGAGTCCCCTGTTGGATAGATATATTTGTATAGCAAGTTAGGCTATTTTTTTTCCCCTCCAGATAAGACTTCTTATCTGGAGTCATTGAATAGGAGTGGCTTCAGACAACTGAGACATGGGAAAGTTCTTAATTTACAAAGGCCATCACCTACTGATGCTATCATCTACTACAAACTGAGCCATCGCCTGTCACCTTGATTTTTATCTTGCCCCTGGATTTTGATACTTGTGGAGGAGAAAGTGAGGCTGATAACTTTGTACTAATCCGCCTCATCTAAACCCAATTCATTCAAAATTAAAGATAGCATCTTTGTGATGTTATTATCCCTCTTCAAGAATGAAAGATAAACAACATGAAAATCTTTTACATCTGGATTCTTTGACTCAAATGATTCAGAACAATTCCAGAGACTCATGCTATCCATAACTGAGTGGATGCCCATCAATTGGAGAATGGTTGGGTAAATTGTGGTATATGAATGTTATGGAATATTATTGTTCTATAAGAAACAACCAGCAGAATGATTTCAGAAAGGCCTGGAGAGACTTACATGAACTGATGCTGAGTGAAATAAGCAGGACCAGGAGATCATTATAAATGGCAACAACAAGACTATTTGGTGATCAATTCTGATGGATGTGCTTCTCTTCAACAATGAGATGATTCAAACCAATTGTTCAGTGATGAAGAGAGCCATCTACACCCAAAGAGAGGATTACGGGAACTGAATGTGGACTACAATATAGCATTCTCAGTCTTTTTGTGTTGTTTGTTTGCATTTTGTTTTCTTTCCCAGTTTTTTTCCCTTATTGATCTGATTTTTCTTGCACAGCAAGATAATTGTATAAATATGTATACATATATTGGATTTAACATATATTTTAACACATTTAACATGGACTACTTGCCATCTAAGGGAGGGAGTGGGGGGAAGGAGGGGAAAATTTGAAACAGAAGGCTTTGCAAGGGTCAATGTTGAAAAATTACCCATGCATATGTTTTGTGAATAAAAAGCTTTAATTTAAAAAAAAAAAAGAAAGAAAAATGCTATCCATCTCCAGAGAGAGAACTGATGAACACTAAGTATAGACCAAAGGATATTGTTTTTTATTTTCTTAATTTTCTTCTTTCTTTCCTTTTTTTTTTGCAACATGGCTAATATAAAGTATGATTTGTATGACTTCATATGTATAATAGATAGCATAGTTCTTGCTTTCTCAGTGGGTAGGGGAAAGTTAGGAGAAAAAATGTGAATTTCAAGATTTTTAAAAAATATAAGTTAAATATAAAAAGAAATGGGGTTATTTTTGTCTGTTTTTTTTTTTTCACAGCATAACTTGTATAGAAATTTGTTTTGAATGATTACCCATGTATAACCCATGTCAAATTGCTTGCCTCCTCAATGAAGGGGGGAAATCAAAATTCAAAAAAAGTTAAAATTATTTTCATATATAATTAAGAAAAATATTATTAAAAATAAAAAAATTATTAAAAAGAAAAAAAGAAAGTGATACTGTTCATAATCTTTCATCCTATTTAAATGAGTTTATACTCTGTTGTCACTTGTAGCTAATTCTTGATATGATATTTTAATATAAGTATCTTAAATTTCCATTTTTCTCAAAAAAAGCTGTTTTCCTGACTTAATTGTTTCTGTCAGTGGCACCATCTTTCACTTCACTTCTCTTGTCTGAAAACTTGGAGTTATTTTGACTTTCCCTCATCTGTCATATCAAATAAGTTCTGAGGCTGATTCTACCTTTCCCTTATTTCTTGCATTTATCTCTCCTCTTTTCCCATTGCCAACATCCTACCACTTGTACTTAATACTCAACTTTCACAATAGTCTCCTAACAAGTTTTTCCACTCTCATTATTTTCCATCCACTCCCTTTAGATTCTGCCAAAATGATCTTTCTTGTACATGTAGATCTGCACACTACTCTACTGCTCACAATCTTTTAATAATTCTCTACAGCCTACCAAATACATTTTAAATTTTTCTTTGGATGTCACCTCAACAAGAAAGTCACATTCAAAACAAAAATAAATCTCCCCATAAATAGGAAAGTCTATAAACAGAGGGTCATATTTTTATATGCATATCTTAGACCTAACAGTAATAAATCATCAAAGCAAAGATGTTGTGTAAAGATAATTTTGATACACCTGTGATTTGATGGGTATCCGTGATTATATTAGGGAATTAAGCAGAATGGGGTTACATTTGAGTTATGTTAATTACAATTGTTATTTAAGAGTTAATGGCTGATCTGTCGTATATTGGTGATTATATTAATTGTATTTATCAGCTAGATTCATACTGTTAGGTCTATTATAAGACTGTAAGAAGAATGGGATTGCTGTATTACCCTCACCTTCCTGACAATACAATTGTCATAATAAGAGTCATTCGCATCTCCACTCCTATGACTCATTCATGAGTGACTTTTGCTTCCAAACCACATGTTTCCTGGACCTTAGAATACTGTTGGCCAACCACTTGGGTCATGTGACCTGTGGCAGTTCCTGAGACAGGGTCTTTGGAAAGCCCCTGCTGAGATGGCCTGCAGTTAACTGTTGTTGATGACCTATAGCTAATGACATATGAAAGGCCTAGTTGACAAAGTGGTTATGACTGATGGACTTTCCCAGAGCCAAACACAAGATTTCCCACTTCTGGAATTAACCAATCATGGAATTGTATCACCTCATTCTATGTTCTGCTGGACACATGACAATGTTTTCTGTTCTGTTCTGTTTTGTTTTCCTCTTCTGTCTTTCTTTTTTCTATTTTATTTTAAATAAGCAGAAAATTAAAACAACAACAAATATATATATTTGGAGAATACAAGGGTGTGCCAGTTATTGGGCTCTCTGGAAAAATGTATACACACATACTTTTAAATTTAAATTTAAATTTGATCTGCAATAGCAATACTTTCTCAAGACTAGGCAATCAACAACAAAAAAAATCAAGTCCTGATTAGTAGATTGACATTTAATAATGAACTCTTACAGACCAGATGGGATAGAGCCGCCTCCATCACATGCCTGCTTTGAAGCAAAAGTGATCTGAGCCTGGGAAGGATCAGCCTTCCTGTGGTGTGCCTACTCTGTGGAAATTGGTCTGTCCAATACTCCTTTTTACTCATTACAACATATTTTTTTCTCTATCATCCCCACTTCTTCAATCTTCATTCTTTACCTGCCTATGTCTGCCTCTCTGCTGCTTACACATCTTCCTCTGATGCATTTATCTTTGCTAGTTACTTTTTTTTTTTTTTTTTTTTTTTTTTGCTATTTGCTAGTTATTGCCCTTTATCTTTCCTGCCTTTGTGGCTAAGCTCGTTGAGCTTACAGTAGAACTCTTTGTCTACAATAGAGGCCTCTATTTCCTTTCCCCTCATTCCCTTAACTCTCTATAGTCTGGCTTTGGACCTCATCATTCAACAGAAACCACTCTCTCTAAAGTTACTCACAATATCTTAATGATCAAATGACCTTTTTTTCAATCTTTAGCCTTATTCACCTCCTGTAGACTTTAACAGTTTTGATAACCCCTTTCTTGATAATCTCTTTTCTCTAAGTTTTTATGAAAGTACTTTCTCCTGGTTTTCCTCCAACATATCTGATCACTCCTCCATCTTCTTTGCAGGTTCTCCATTCTGGTCACACATGTTGACCATGAGCATCCCCCAAGGGCTCTGTCCTGGGCCCTCTTCTCTTCTCCCCCTAACTATTTCACTTGATGACCTCATCAGCTCCTGTGTGTTGGAATTCACGGAAGAGCTGCTGGAATACACGGAAGCCACCTGACAGTGGCTGCTGGAGATCCAACCCAGAATGGATCCCCTCTTGTGAGAGGATGATACAAGGAGACTGAGAGGCAGGAGCCATTAGGGCATTCTTCATCCCCTGACCTACTCCCTTCAATTAACCCTTCATGGGTGGAAGGAGAAGGAGGGGGAGAGGGGCAGTGACACAATCAGCACCATTTATGGAGAAGCCTATGACAAGATTACAAAAGGCACTTGTTAAAGCAAAAGAATAAGGACAGGATATATCTGATTTAATAGAAACATGCCCTGTTATTCAAGAATTTGACTCTTCGGTCAATAAAGGAGAAGATACACTCCTTTCAATCTGGAAAAGATCAAGGATTTGAAAAAGGCTTGCACTCTTTATGGAGCTACATCATCTTATGTTAAGATGGTATTAGAGAATTTGGCTTATGAAATTTTAACCCCTAGTGATTGGAATTCTATAGCAAGGACATGTTTAGAACCTTGTTGTGACTTTTGGAGTATAATGAACTATGTAGGATACAAATCCAACAAAATAGGCAAATGGGAGTTAATATACAAGTCACCTTTGATCAACTAGCAGGTAAAGGTCAGTATGCAGACACTTCAGTACAGATTAATTACCCTTTGATAGCATATGAGCAAATTACTGCTGCTGCTATCAAAGCATGGAAAAAAAGATCAAGGGGAAGCCTTCACGAAAATAGAGCAAGGTGCAAATGAACCTTTTGCTGATTTTGTGGGACGTCTGCAGACAGCTGTCACAAGAACCATTGGAGAAAATGCAGCTACAGGAATTATGATAAGACAACTGTCTAAGTAAAATGCCAATGAGGTTTGTAGAAGAATTATATGGAGATTACACAAAGATGCTCCTTTAGAGGAGATCATAAGATGATGTGCTACAGTGGGCACAAATGCCTTTTATATCCAGACTACTATGCAGAGTCTCCTTGAGGCATCCTCTCACAAGAGATCCATTCTGGGTTGGATCTCCAGCAGCCACTGTCAGGTGGCTCCCATGTATTTCAGCAGCTCTCCTGTGTATTCTAACAGTTATGAATTCAATGATCATTTTCTATGCTGATGATTCTCAAAAATATCCAGCCTTAACTTTTTCTGTTGGCCTCCAGTTTCACACTTTTATCTTTCATTCATCTTAAACTGGATGTTTCACAGACATCTTAAGTTCAACATGTCCAGAAAAGAACTCATTATCTTTTCCCCAAAACTTTCTCTTTTTCCTTAACTTTCTCATTATTCTGGAGACTATTACCATTATCCTAGCCATCCATGCTCACAACGTAGGTATCATCCTTGATTCCTTATTTTTTTTAAACCTCTCATGTCTAATTCGTTGCTAAGGTTCACCGATTTAATCTTTATAACATCTCTTGAATTCATCCTGTGGAAATTAAATTAAAATTATCCTGATGTAGTGTAGCTCCTAGGGAGGATGTAACAATAATACTAAAGATACCAGACCACTCCTCAACTCCACCTCTAAGCTATAGACTTCAATAATGGGGTACATACCATATTATCCTCAAGTCCACCTTTTAAACCTTCTTAATTCTAAATCTCTTAACCTCTAAATCATAAAAGTAGCATATCAGTGACATAAAGC
The DNA here is from genome assembly GCF_016432865.1 of Antechinus flavipes. Lineage (NCBI taxonomy): Eukaryota > Metazoa > Chordata > Mammalia > Dasyuromorphia > Dasyuridae > Antechinus > Antechinus flavipes. Next base: position 498,233,238 of record NC_067399.1, read on the forward strand.
ACCTGATCTCTTTAACTTTTCCCCATACATTTATCTTGCTTCTAGTTCTTTGATAAACTTCTTTAGGAACTTAGCGCATTGTTAGCAGCATAATAAATCTTTGCTCCTTAATGTACAAACTGAGTTTGTGAATTCTTTTGCCGTACCTGTGACACCAACCTGGGGATTCTAACATTGTTGGGTGTCTTATGCCTCAACATTTGGTGGCCCATATGGGAACTCCTGAATTTCACATCTTCCTTGTTAAGATAAACTCCTCTTCAACCTTATCCTACAGCTGGGACACTCCAAGCACCTAAGAAGCCTTGTTGGGTCATCAGAAGCTCCACGCTCAGCAAACTTTCCTTGACTGGGCTCACCTGAACTTGGAAATCTTTTTTTTTTTTTTTAAGGGTAAATATCCTTATTTATTTATTTATTTATTTTTTAATAGCTTTTTATTGATAGAACGCATGCCAGGGTAATTTTTTACAGCATTATCCCTTGCATTCATTTCTGTTCCGATTTTTCCCCTCCCTCTCTCCACCCCTTCCCCCAGATGGCAAGCAGTCCTTTACATGTTGAATGGGTTGCAGTATATCCTAGATACAATATATGTGTGCAGAACCGAACAGTTCTCTTGTTGCACAGGGAGAATTGAATTCAGAAGGTATAAATAACCTGGGAAGAAAAACAAAAATGCAAGCAGTTTATATTCATTTCCCAGTGTTCTTTCTCTGGGTATAGCTGCTTCTGTCCATCTTTGATCAATTAAGGCTCTCTTTATCAAAGAGGTCCACTTCCATCAGAATACGTCCTCAAACAGTATTGTTGTTGAGGTATATAATGATCTCCTGGTTCTGCTCATTTCACTCAGCATCAGTTTATGTAAGTCTCGCCAGTCCTCTCTGTATTCATCCTGCTGGTCATTCCTTACAGAACAATAATATTCCATAACATTCATATACCACAATTTACTCAACCATTCTCCAATTGATGGGTATCCATTCATTTTCCAGCTTCTAGCCACTACAAACAGGGCTGCCACAAACATTTTGGCATATACAGGTCCCTTTCCTTTCTTTAGTATCTCTTTGGGGGATAAGCCCAGTAGAAACACTGAACTTGGAAATCTTGCAATTCTTGGCATAGTCCCCCTTCTGATTAGGAAACATCTGCCACCTTTTCACCCTCCCTGGGATGCCGGAGGAGATGCAATACTATAGGCAATGATGGGATGGTCCACCTTGATCCCTATTCTTAAGAATTCTCCCTTAGGGTGTCTCTTTAAAAATAGAGACAAAAAATTTAAAGTTATGAAACTTATTTTCTTTAAAAAAGAAACTGCCTAGCCTCAATATACCTTAGAGGACCAAGAAAAATGGCCCATTAATGGGTCCCTTAACTATAGCGTTAGCCTGCAGCTTGATTTGTTGTGCTGCAGAGAAGGCAAGTGGGCTGCACTTCCATATATCCAAATCTTTATGGCTTTATCTCAAGCCCCTAAATTTAGACAGCCCTTAGCTGCTGCTGGTAAAATTTACTGGAGAGAAAATGAAAGTAGACATTGAATTCCAAGATGATCCCCTCGCCAATTTTCCAGAGACATGGGATTCCCTAACTGTCCCCTCATGCAGTTCTTATCAAGAAACCTGAGAATCCCTTCCAGGACCACCCCCTTATCAAGATCTGGATCTTATGTCCAGCAATGTTTCTTCAACTCAATCCTTTTCCCATGGATGCCCTGGACCCCACTTCTTGAGCCAGATTCTGAAACCTCCTCCTGGCTCCCACTCTTCAGTACCTTCCATACAGGGAACAGGACCCTTTTTCTCTCCCTCAGGCTCCTGATTCAGCCATCTCTCCTAAACACTTCCCACTGAGAGAAGTAGCACTCCATCAGGATGCAACACCAGGATGCATGTGCCTTTTTCAATTTCAGACCTTTTCCAGATTAAGGGAAAACTTGGCCATTACTCTGAGGACCCCACTAAATACACTGAAGGTTTTAAAGCCATCTCCCTCCAATTTGATCTTACTTGGGGAGGTGTTAATATCACTATCTTTTCTTGCTGCACTATAGAGGAGAAAAAGAGACTGAGATTTAGCCCAGAAGTTTGGGGATGATATATCTGAGTCCTCCTCCTCTGGTAGGTACTGTTCAGGGTTATTGCTGTTCCAGTTGCAGACTCCAGGTGGAATCACTGGGGTGGGGGGAGGTAGAAGGAGGAAAGAAAGAGAGAGAGACAGAGAGAGACAAAGAGAGAGAGAGAGAAAAGAAATTATTTTCTAATTTGCCTCACTGAAGACATGAAGAAGGGAATTAAGAATTAATTATGAAAAACTTAAGGAAGTTCCCTAAGAAACTGAAGAAAATCCTGCCCTTTTTCAGAGGCATCTTGTGGAGGTTCTAAAGAAATACACTAACCTGGACTCCACTTCTCCAGAGGGAACCTCAACATACGTTTTATTAGTCAGTCTGCCCCAGACATTTGGAAGCTGCAGAAGTTAGCCATGAGTTCTCAAACTCTCCAGACATAACTGTTGAAAACAGCCTTTGGAGTTTTTAGTAATGACTGAACTGTGCAAAGAATCAAAACTGTAGGGTTAGGGCTAGGAATAGAAAATAAGCTCAATTCTTAGTCGTTGATGTATTTGGGAACCATGGGAGTTCGTGCTTCAGATGTCACAGCCAGGGCCATTGGTCTTGCACTTGTCCTTAGAGAAAACCCCTAGGCCTGTGTCCTAAGTGCAAACAGGAGGGACACTGGAAAAGGGACTGCCCACAGAAGTGTTGAGTCACTTCTTCCCAATGCCCTGTCCTCTAATCGCCTCAGGATCCTTCATGATGGCTGAACCCAGGATAACTTTGGATGTGGCAGGTAAAACAGGTAAAACTGTTACTCATCCAGTATGTTGATGACATCCTGATCTGTAGCCTAACCCAGGAGGCTTCTCTGGCTGCTGCCATAAAAACCCTTAACTTTCTGGGCTCCTGGGGCTATCAAGTTTCTTTGTCCAAGGCTCATGTTGTCTCAGTCTGTTAAGTATTTGGGCCATGAATTAACTCCTGCCTCCTGTTTGCTCCCAGTGGAGAGGAAGCAGGCGATCATGTCACTCCTTAAGCCTGCCTCAAAGAAATTTTCCTGAGCATGGCTGGATTCTGTAGAACCTGGATACCTACCTTGGGATTATTGCCAAACTACTCTATGATCCTATTCAAGGCCCTGACACACTTCCCCTTGACTGGGGTCCTGATCAGGCCAAGGCTCTTAATACTCTAACAGCTAAACTGACCTCTGCCCTAGGCCCTGGGGGTCTTGAGTCAGTCCCTGGGACCCCATCCCAGAGCCCCTGCTTACTTCTCAAAGCAGCTTGACTTGGTGTTTTGGGAGTCGCCCTCCTGCCTTGGAGCAGTGGCCACCAGGGCCCTTCTAATTAAGGAAGCCTCCCCACCCACCTTAGGCCAGTCATTACAGGTTTTAATTACCCATCAGGTTCAAAGCCTTCCTGGAAATTGTGAACTCACAGAGGACGCAAAACTACTCTTCTGTAGGACTCCTGGAAACACTGGAAATGTACTGGAAAGAGAAGGATGAACTCCCCCAGGCCGTGAACCTCCAACTACTTATTCAACCTGAATGTCACCAGCTCCCTGATTTTGAGGCTCAGCATCCCCTGGATGCCGTTGCCAACCCTCTGGATCTCCCCTCCCCACTGGGCAGGGCCGGCTCTGCACCCCTTGTCAGCCAGAAGCAGCTCCAGAAGATGAGACCTTTGTCCCTTGGCCCCGAATGAATTTGGGGGGAATAATGTGGGACAGCTCCCAGAGGGGCTGCAGCAATAACCTTAAAACCCCCTGACCTTAATTAGGTGCACAATCATCAACTTGTGGATGAGTTTTTTGGGGAGTTTAACTGCCCCTTCAGGATTTACTTGGGCACAAACTGGGTGGGGCTGGCAGACCTAATTGTTTCTCTTAGCCTATGACCAGGGAAAATAGGTTTCACAAGGGATTGGAGGCAGTTCAGTGTGGGTCAGAGAGAAGTTTCCACAGACTGGCCTCTGGGATTAGAAGGTTGCCTAAGGGTGTTTGAAACCACTTCTAAGACCACGCTTAGTTCTACCTGTAAACATTAGTACATCGGTAACATGGAGCACCCCATCCCTCTGACTTTTTCCTATAAATATATCTTCTTGCTCCTGGCTCTTTGCCAAAATGCTTTAGGAACTTAGCCCGCCATTCGCAGCATCATCAACCTTTGCCCCTTAACTTGGAGACAGACAGAGTTTGTGAATTCTTTCACCGTCCCCAGGACGCTAACCTGGGGACCCTGACCTTGTCTGGGTGCCTTAAACCTCAGCATTTCCACCCACACTATGAGTGGGCAGAGGGCTGAGCCAGTGGCCAAGGCCCCTGGAATGAAGCAGACCTCGGATCGTGCTCACAGTCTGAGGCGCCAACCTCCTTCCAAGGCCCTATTTTAATAGGGCCAGATATCCGTGATGCTGGAACAGCTCTATCAGATACAGATAAGCAAATAACTTCAGCAGGGTTTTAATTTGTGAAGCAAGGAATATCTCCACATGGGAAGGACAGGCTTCTCCTTAATTTAGGCAGGAGGAAATGTGCAAGTCATAGTCAGTGACCTAATGGACAAGTGACTGGTCTGGAGGTACAAAAATATTTGGGGGGACTTTCCATGGAGTTGTCATCTGTCACAAGCCAAAACAAGGGTGGAGGGCCTTCAGCTAACTTTCTATAGTTAAGCAAGTAATCTTAGAAACTGCAGCTCACAGCTCTGGGGGCCTTATAGACAGAACTTTGACACAATCCTATCAAATTGATAAATACTGATTGGAATAGAGTAGGGGGTCCAAAATGAATTATTTCTCTCAATCCCCTTTTCTCCTCTGACATTTCCACCATCCTAGTGCAGGCTTTATCATCTCACACTATTGCAATAGCCTCTTGCTTGGTCTCCCTGCCACAAACCTCTCCTTACTCTTGTCCTTGTCGTCAGTCTAATAGAAATAGAAATCACTAAACTACATAAAGATCCCTATGGGCAGAATATTGGCTTAGAAAATCATAGTAACATTATCCATGTTTTATTGTAGTTTCATTTATTTTGTTAAATAAATTTCCCCACCTACAACTTACATTTAAATCTGGTTTGAGAAGTCTTTGGAAATATTGTGTGTTTATGTATTCCTCCTCCCCTCAGCTGTCAAAGGGATCTTCTCAAAGCACAAGTCTGACCATGTGGTTAAGAACTGCAAAGCTAAACAGTATTACTAAAACTAGACCTAATAATATAAGATGTGGTCTCAATAAACAAACCCAAAATATAACTTTTATAATTTCTCAAAGCCAATCTCTTGACTTATACATAGACTGGATTTATTCATGGGTACCTCTTACACAAATATTTCTTTGTTTTATGTTCACATCTATGGTTTCTGTAGGGAACAACAAAAGTTCTCTATAAAATGGGACAGTGTTCTGAGTTCCCATGCAAGTATTTAAGCTGACAAACTATGGAGGAGAGGCTTTATTCAACTTGACAAAAACCTACAATACAGGAAAGATTTTTGACTATGCTTATGATCAACCAAACCAACTCTTCTTTTCCCTTCAGGAATTTATCTTATCAAAAGAATTAAACAGGAGGGATTTATTATCTGTTATATTTTAATTCTGGTATTTATAAAATTTATGTGAAAATTGTTTACCTGCTGGGTTTTTTTTCCCCTAGATCCAGTTTTTCTTGTGCAGAAAGATAACTGTATAAATACATATTTATATATTGGATTTAACATCATATATTTTAACATATTTAACATGTATTGGACTACCTGCCATCTAGGGGAAGGGGTTGGGGGAAGGAGGGGAAAATTTAGAACAGAAAGTTTTGCAAGGCTCAATGTTAAAAAAATTACCCATGTGTATGTTTTATAAATAAAAAGTTTTAATAAAAAAATGTAAAAAATTTTTTTAATTAGAAAAAAAAAAAAGAAAATTGTTTACCTGCTGAGCCATGATAGAGACAAAGCTAACTATGAAAAGCCAGATATTCTATTAGCTACACTTATGGATCATAACTCATTAAAGCAAGTAGTAAACAATAAAGACAATAAATAAAAAATGTAGGCATTGCCATAGAAACTAAAAGAAAAAATTACTTAATAAATAATGATATTTCAGATATCTCTCAGATAGTCAATAAATATTTTTTAATTGCCTTCTATGTGCCATTACTGTGCTAAATACTGGGAATACAAAAGAAGACAAAAGACATTCCCTTTGCTCTCTGGAAGCTCACAGTCTAAAAAGGGAGACAGCATGAAAACAGTTATGTAAAAACAAGATATTTACAGGTTGAATTGGAAATAATCAATAGAGAAAAGGTGCTAGAATTAAGAAGAATTAGAAAGGGTTTCTTTCTTCTTTTTTTTTAAATTAAATTTATTTTCAAAACATATGCATAGACACGTTTAACATATAAAGGACTGCTTGCCATCTAAGGGAGGGGGTGGAGGGAGGGAGGGGAAAAATCGGAACAGAAGCGAGTGCAAGGGATAATGTTGTAAAAAAAAAAAATTACCCTGGCATGGATTCTGTCAATATAAAATTATTATAAAATAAAAACATAAATAAAAAGAAAAAAAAAGAGAAAAGAAAGATATCCATACAAAAATAAGACCAAAAAAAAGTTTTGGTGTTGAGATTTCAATTTTATGGAATATACTTAACTGGAATATATGATTCCTGAAAGATTTCAAATAAATAAGGAATTGCTATGAAATAAAAAAAAAAAAGAAATACATCAGCTTCTCAGTAATTATGCAAAAAAAATGTTCCAAATAACCAATAATTAATTAAATCTAAATTGAAATAACTCAATTCTACTTCTCATCTATAAGATCTACAAAATTGACAATAGGGGAAAAAAAAGAAAATTGACAATTAAGACAATTAAGGTTGCAGAAACACAGGTACACTGATATATGGTTTGTTGTATTGCAAACTGGCCCAAAAATTTTGGAAAACAATTTGGAATTATTCTCCAAGAGTCATTTAACTTTGATTCAGAAATATCATTATAAAATCTATACCCCAAAGAGTTAAAAGGAAGAAAAAAAAATTCTTAAATTGGGTACTTACTAAACAAATCATGTTATATGAATGAAATGAAATATTAGTAGACTATAAAAATTATAACAGGGCTTGATTCAGAGAAATCTGAAAAGATACATAGAAACTGGTAAAGAAAATAGTGAAGAGGCTCTGAAGAGTAATAAACAATGAAAAGACCACTGTAAAAAAAACAAACAAAACAAGACTTAAGAATTCTGAACAGCTCCAGCATACTGATGATGAATTATGCTTGCTCATTTCTTGACAAAATGATGTAAGACCAGAAGGGAAGAACAAGACACTCTTTTATGGAGGTATTGCAAATGTTTGGATTTGTTTCATTTGAATGTACTTATTTTTTAGAAGAATTTCTTGTCTTTTTGTTGTTGTTGTTTTGAGGGAGAAGTTTAAAATTTTTTTATCTTGTTTTTTTTCATCCTATTACTATGACTTCGTTGAAATAATTCCCAGAAAACAACACCTAAACCCAGAAGCCACATTTATACAAACCTTCAAAGTTTATAAAATTCTTTCCTAAAAACTGAAAAAAAAAACATATGCATAGATAATTTTCAGCATTCATCCTTGCAAAACCTTGTGTTCCAAATTTTTCTCCCTTTCTTCCTCCCACCCCCTCCCATAGACAAGTAATCCAATATGTTAAACATGTGCAATTCTTCTATACATATCTCTACAATTATGGGGCATAAGAAAAATCAGATCAAAAAGGGAAAAAAATGAGAAAGAAAACAAAAAGCAAGCAAACAAGAACAGAAAGGGAAAATATTATGCTTCAATCCATATTCAGTCCTATTGTCCTCTTTCTGGATGCAAATGGCTTTCTCCATCACAAATCTATTGTAACTGGCCTGAATTATCTTGCTGTTGAAAAGACCCATGTCATCAGAATTGATTATCATATAGTCTTTTGTTGTCATGTATAATGTTCTATTGATTCTACTCATTTCACTTAGCATCAAGCCTCCAGGTCTCTCTGAAATCATCCTGCTGGTCATTTCTTACAGAACAATAATATTCCATAACATTCATATACCATAATTTATCTAACCATTCTCCAATTGATGGGCATCCATTCAGTTTCCAGTTTCTAGCCACTACAAAAGGGCTGCCACAAACATTTTTGTATATGTGGGTCCTTTTCCCTAGAAAGGATTTCTTACAGAAGGTAGGATCTTGACTGGGACTTGAAGGAGGTGGTGATGAGGAAGAACAGTCTTCCAGGCAAGGAGGACAACCAAAGAAAATGCCCAGAATTAGGAAGAGTGTCAAGGAAGCCACTGAGTTTAGAGTATCTCGAGGTATAACATGTAAAAAGAAAAAAAAATTATAAAAACAATTTTAAAAATTACATCAGAGAGAATATCATAAGAAATATCCAAATCTTTGGTAAATATCCAAAGCAGTACTCAGAAGTAAGTCCCATTTTCCCAATGCTTGTATCATTAAGATTGGGAGAAAAAGTAATGATTGACTCTAAATAAAATTTTCAAAAAAGGAATAAAACAACAAACTAAGAGAAAACTTGAGAGAAATAAGTGTGATAAGATTAGAGTTCAATACAATCAAAATTCTTAATTTTTTTTAAATTTTAAATTAATTTTAAATAGTAATAAATCTAGGAGGCTCTTTAAGACTAAAAAAATTGACAATTACTTGGGCTAATCAAAAAAAGAAAGCAAACCCAAGTCATCAAAATTAGAAATTAGAGGAGATCACAGTGAAGACAAAAAAAAAAATCCAGAAATTTGAGACATGCTGATATTACCCCATATCAACTCATCAGATTAATAAAACAAGAAATTCATAACCTAATCAGATCAATCTCAGAAGAACGGCCATTACATAGATGCCTGGCAAAAAAGATACTTGTTCCATATGTGATTACACATCATTTCTGCTAAACTTCTACTAACTAGTCTTCCAAACTTAGAGCAAGTTGGTAAATGGGATTTATTTGCATGGAAGGTGATAGAACATTGAATAAGACCATCAAAATAGCTTGGGTATAGAAGAAAATGTAGCAGCTAGGTGGTACAGTGGATAGTAATTAGGCAAAAATAATTGCTAATCCAATTTTAGCAATTGGAATAAATTGCTGCAAATCCAGCCTCAGACACTTAACAGCCATGTGACCCAGGACAAGTCACTCAACCCTGTTTGTCTCAGTTTCCTCCTCTGCAAAACCAGCAGAAGAAAATGGCAAACCACTCCAATATATCTATCAAGAAAATCCCAAATGGGATCACAAAGAGTCAGACATGATTAGAATTACTGAATAACAACAAAGCTGAATGACTGTACAACTTCATCTTTGTAGATTTCATGTGCAAAATGAAGAGAATGGGCTAAATGATTTCTAGAGTATTGGCTTGAGAATGTGAAGTCCTGGGCTCTGATGCTGGTTTTGTTCTTTCTTCATCCTGTGTAACCTATGTCTTCCATTTTATGGAACACTGGATTATCGAGTTCCATTTTAGTCTGTTTTTTGATGGGTTTATTTTGTAGCCTGCAATTTTGTTGAAGCTATTGTTTGAACTGGTATCTTTGATGATTTCCTAAGTAAATCATTAAATCATCAGCAAATAAAGATTATTTTATTTTCTCTTTATCTTTATGCCTTTAATTTCTTTCTCTTGAGTTATTGCTACTGCTAGAATTTGCATAGCTAAATCAAATAATAGTGGGGAGAGTGAACTTCACTTTATTGCTTTCATAAGTATCATAATTTTTTACTCATTCCTTTTAAGTTCCTATCTAGTTATTTGTTCATTCATTCTTACTTTTCCTCTAATAATTAATATGGAATCTTTTCTCCTGCTTCTGTTTTTTTCCCCTTTGCTTTAAAATATTGCAAAAGACATTCTAGACTTCTCTATAATCCTCATACTTATTAGTCTTAGTTGTACTCTAGTATTCTTTTACATTAATATTTAACCATTCTCCTATGACTCTCTGGTTGCTTTCAGCCTTTCTTTTTTGTCCAAGAAGGGTCAGGAATTCACTATTTTGAGCCAGGAATTGATGGTGACCGGGATCTGTAATGTGATAAAAAGGAAACCTTAGGTCAAAGAGTCAGGGATCTTCTGGATCAGCTCAAAGAAGGGGTTAAAACTATTGGGAAGCTGATGTGATCAAGATAGCTTGTGGCCTAGGCCAGAACTTTAAAAGTGATCTGGAGAATGATGCAAAGTCATTGGATTTAACAAATAGGCTTTGTCAATCAGTTGTAGGAAGCTTTGTTTTCCTACTGATAATCCTTTTTTCCCCTGAAAAAGCACACTGTTAAAAGAACTCCTTCCTTTGAGCTACTGACACTCTTGAATCAAAGTTAATAACCAGAGCTAGAAATAACCAGAATTGTTAATAGCTGGCCTCAGCTCAGGAATAAAAAGAGAAAGGTGGAAGGAGGAGCTCAGAAAAGAGTAATATAGAGATTACATTTTTAATCTCATTTGTGTAAGTATATGTCTTTCACTGCTATATGTATTTTTTGTTACCAATGCTCTTGGAAAAGGGGTGGAGAGAAATCCCTCCACTGTCTCTCATTGGGTCTGAGAGAAAATTTGAATCAAGAGAGAAGGTTCCTGATAACTGTGGAGATATATATATATAAAAGAATTTCACATGTTTAACACATATTGGATTACTTGCCATCTAGAGGAGGGAAAAAAAAATTGGAACACAGGGTTTTGCAAGGATGAATGATGAAAACTATTTATGCATATGTTTTGAAAATTAAAAAAAAAAACTTTTTAAAAGAGGTTTCAAAAAAGCTCTCCCTAATTTTCCTTCCCCTCCCCACTGAGTTGATTATTGAATACTTTACTTTTTGCATGTAAAAACCACGAAGGATTTAGCATATAGATACATAGTCGGGAAGAAAGATGAGGAAAAAGTCATTTTATCCCTGTTAGGTCACAAAACTAGGTCTTCCAACAGTGGAACCACAAAGGGATTGAAATGAGAGAGAAGCAAAGTAACAGAGTCCCATGACACCTCCCTCCAAGTCCAACTGGTCTGGTATTTGGAACTGCTCATTTTTAGTAGAATAACAGATGTCAGATTGATTATTAGTACTTGGACTGACTCAGTCATAGATCTTACTTAGCTGATGGTTTCTGAAATACTTCCAGTAAATTTAGCTTGGAGACTCATATTTTCTGAGAATCTAATTATATGTGGCCAGGCATTCATATAGGCAGGAAGTACCAATCTTGATCTGTCCAATGAAAGACTCACCACTAGGTCAACAACGAGAGTATCTTTGGTTTCCCCAGAATGAGGAAAACCATTGCATGCCATACATTAAATTGGGCCAGCTTTCATGCCTGTAGCAATTGCAGAATTTCTTATTCAGTTTTTTATTCATGACTTCCAATTGGTCACTTTAAGAACATCCTCTGCTACCTGGCTACCTATGGAAGCAATGAAAGTTTTCCAAGTTCTCCCATATTGGTTAAAGGAATCTCAATATCCATCATTGGGTCATCTTTGAGGAAGGTCCTACTGAGGCGCCCAAGATCATCAGGGCGATGTATCCCTCAGGAGCATCAGGAAACTTAAGGTCCAAGTCGTATTTCTCAGGTTGGAAGAATTCAGAGGCAGCAACATTCATGCCAGTAGTTTATTAGTATGACATTCTTCAGCAGCTCAGAGCTTCTTTATCATCCAGGATGTCACCTTATCTCTATACTGGCATTTCCTTGCCCATATTTTTACTTGATCATATTTTTCATATAATTGAAAGGAATCTCAGAAGTTCCCCCCCCCCCCCCAAAGGAATCCAAAAGTGATTTTCTAATCTCTGGTAGAATATCATGAATGAGTTAAAAGCTCACACTTCCCAAGGAAACAGATGCTGGTTTTGGCTCTTTGCAGCTTCTGCCCTCTGCTCCTGGTTGTCTTCTATAGGAATGCTTCCATACAAGTTGCCAAAAATGCAGTTATCTTCTCTGAGCCATTCTCTTTTCCAGGTTAACTATCCCCAGTTTCCTCAACTGACCCTCATATGATATGGACTCATCATCCTGGTTGCCCTGCCCTGGATGCTTTCTCAATGTCTTTCCTAAACTTGGGGGAAGACAACGAAATACAGTAACCAATATACAATTACAAGATGAAGTCTTCTGACTAGGGTAGTTCAGTGAGACTATCACTTCCTCATTCCTAGAAATGATGTCTTTCTTAATGCAGGCCCAAATCACATTAGCTGGGTTTTGGGGGAAGACAATCCAGGGTCCCATCTCTAGTAATTATCTGAAGTTGGATTTGAACTCAGGTCGTCCTGACTCCAGTATCTGTTATTTTTTCTTTTTTAAATTAAATTTTTTTCCTTTTCTTTATCTCTTATATCCTCTTTTCAGTTTTTTTTTTTTAATTAAAGCTTTTTATTTTTCAAAACATGCATAGACAATTCAACATTAGCCCTTGCAAAATCTTGTGTCCCGATTTTTCCCTTTTCCCCACACCCTCAGCTAGATGGCAACTATGGTAGAAATGTTAAATCCAATATATGCATACATATTTATACAATTATTGTGCCACACAAGAAAAATCAAATCAAACCACTAAAAAAAAAAAAAAAAAAAAAAAAAAAAAAAAAGAGAAGCAAAATAAAATGCAAGTAAACAACAACAAAAAGAGTGAAAATGCTATGTTGTGAACCCCATTCAGTTTCTACAGTCCTCTTTCTGGATGTAGATGGCTCTCTTCATCACTGAACAATTAGATCTGCTTTGAATCATCTCATTTAAACTTATTTCAAAACATATGCATAGATAATTTTCACATTCACCCTTGCAAATCTTGTGTTCCAAATTTTTTTTCCCTTTCTTCCTCCCACTCCCTCCCTTAGATGGCAAATAATCCAATATGTTAAACATGTGCAATTCTTCTATACATATTCCCACATGAATCATACTGCACAAGAAAAATCAGATCAAAAAGAAAAAAAAATGCAAGCAAACAATAAAGGTGAAAATGCTATGTTGCAATCCATATCCCACAGTCCTGAGTGCAGATGGCTTTCATCACAAGACAACTGAAACTGGCCTAAATGACCTCATTCAGTGCACTGTTCTATCCACTGAACTACTTAGTTGCTCCCCGCAACTTTTGGAGCTGCCCTATCAGATTGCTGATTGATATTGAGCTGATGGCCCACTAAAACCCCCATATCTTTTTCAGAAAAAAAATGCAATGCATAATCCCATCTTCTGTGAAGTTCATTTTCAAAATCTATTTTAATATGGTATATATTCCCAGACAGTTAACAGATTCAGAGTGAAAACAGACATATAATTTGGATGTGTAGGAATGTTTTGCTTGATTATATACATTTGTTACAAAGGCTTTTTTTTTTTTTTTTAAATCATTTTCAATTGGAAAGGAAGAGGGTAGGAGAAGGAGAGAGAGCAGTTTGGGATTAATGAACAATAATTTTTAAAAAACGTATCTTAAAATATTTAGCCAGGGCAGTTAGTTGGAACAGAGTGCGAGGTCTAGTCAGGAAGTCTCAGAAACTTACTAGCTGGGTGACTGTGGGCAAGTCACTTCACCCTGTTTGTGTCAGTTTGCTCACCTGTAAAATTGGCTGGAGAAGGAAATGGTAAACCATTTCAATGTATTTGCCAAGAAAACTCCCAATGGGGTCACAGAGAATAGGAATACTGAACAATAGCAAGTCAGCCTAACTTAACTGGTAAGGAGTTTTTTTTTTTTTGAGTTCTAACTTGTCAGCCAAAGTGCTAGCTATCCTTAACTTTGTGCTATCAATATGATAGAATGCCATTTATGCCTTCATACAAGTCACAGATGAAATTATTAAGCAACAGCTTAGGGCTTCTGCTGGAGACCTTTAGCTAAAGTGCTATCAGGTGCTATATACTCTTAGCTGGTCATTAAACCAGTTCCAAGCTTATATAATTGTATTATCATCTAGCACACCATCTAAATTTTTCTATTATACTATGAGATTCTTTATCAAAAGATTTGCTCAGATTTTGGCCAACTATATTTAAAGCATTCCCCCAGTTACCAGTTTAATAACTCCTGTCAAAATAAATAATCTGGTAGTTATTCCTTCTGTCAAGATCACGGTTTTCCTGTAGATATTTTCCTATTATAATAGTCATCAACCTATTTTCCTTGGTACAAATGTAGTCTCAGACACTTACTAGCTCTGTAACCTAGGCAAGTCACTTAGCCCAATCAACTGGAGAACGAAATGGTAAATCACTTCAGTATGATTTGCCAAGAAAACCTCAAATGGGTCATGAAGACTCAGATATGACTGAAAATGTAAGGGACTTACATTTTAATGGGGGAGACAATAGAGCAATAAGTATTTAGAGAATCTATACACAAAGATCTAAAGAATATTTTAAAAGTACAAGGTTGTTGTGGGGGTGAGGATTATGCAGTGGTGCTTCAGCTATTTTGAAAGACACCAGGGATTCAAAAGAAATGAGGAATAACATTCTAGGTGGTAGAGACCACCAGTGAAAAGGCATGGAGACTAGTGTTTTTTCCTAGTGGTTCCAGCAACCATAATCTATGTTTTCCAATATTTATTCATTATTGGCTTGGACAAAAGGATTTGCCATTTGGGGAGGCAAAGGATTAACCCTTTGAATATGTAGCTCAGAATACTTTTTTCCTCTTAAAAGGAGTGGTTTAAACCTAAAAATTTCCAATTTAGGAGGCCAGATAAAATTATTAGTTTGGGATATATAACTTAGTGGCTCCTGCTCGTCCTCTAACACTATCTTCCTAGGACTGCTTTATTTATTCTGTTGCATTTCCATGTCCCCATTTTCTGTACTTCTCTTTTGGTCTAGAATTGCATTGTAATTGAGGTCCTTCTGACTCCCAGGGTCAGTGCTGAATCCATTGCTTTCCTTATTGGACAATTATTAAATCTCCAGTCCCACACTACTGTGTACACAACTCATTTCCCTTCTTCCTTCTCACCTTCCCATTGCTGTTAAAAACAGGCAATTGACTTTTCTCCCTAACTCATGGCTGTTCTTTCCCCACCCACTATAATTGCTCTAAATGTAAATAACCTTAGGCAAGAGCCTTCTAATTGTTTTCCTGCTTTTTCGAAGTCCCTTTCAAAATCCTAAATTACAGAGCCTCCCGTTATTTCCAATTTATCCCATATATAGCTTGCCCACCCCATCCCTCCTTCGATTGTAAACTTTGGCAAGGCAGGGTCTTTGCCTTTTTATATTTAGTTGTGCGTGGTACACAACAGACCCCTTAAAGTTTACTGACATCTGACTTCAACACGTTTTTTAAAATACACAACCACCCCTCTCTGTCCCAAACTATCCCAAGTTATTTTCCCTTTACACTTGAAGTTTCATTTCCACAGTGCTTTTTGCAATGGTTTTTTCAGAATATTTTTTCCATACTTCTATCTCTTGGAACTGTCACCTTCAAGGATCAGCTCAAAAGTTATGTCCTTTAAGGTATTTATAGGAAATAATGTCCCGATATAGACTTGGAAGTTGGTAGTGGAACACTGGGTATTTTTGTTTCCAGTCATCCAACCTTTAAAAAAAAAACTATGTAGATGACAGGAAAATAGACAATGTTTATCAAAATTATGCAAGATACAAAGATAGTGATGGGTGGCAAGTTAAAGTTTGAAAAAGTAAGATTCAAGAATATGGGTAGACAGATTAAGAAAATTGACAGCTTTCAATTAAGATTCTTCTGATTACTCATCCATTGTTGTCTAAAATGCTCAAAATATTCTTTATTCAACCTCTTCAAACTTGCTAGTAAATGTTGCTCTATTTTTGGTTGTTTTTTTCCTGAGGAAATAAAGTGGGTCACAACAACAAAGCTAACAGCACTTTCTGAAATCAGAGAACTTTGGGGTTATTCTTGCCTGAGGTTTAACAGCTCTGCAGCACTTCCTCTTCTATAAAATCAAACTGGATCACACAACTAGGTTGTGATTCCACATCCTCATAAATAGCTAATACAAACAAAAAAAAAGCTAACCTATCTAGTGGGACCTAAAGTTTGAACATGAATTAAAATAGCAAGGGCAAGGACTGCCAGTTAAGTTTTTCAGATATAGGAGGGGATGAACAACTTGGTCTTTTTAAGTCCCATACTGCAGAATAACAAGATCAACTTTTAGAGGCAGTTTTATGACAGAGTGAATGACTTAAAAGTTCACCCATATCGTTCAAATTTTATTAGCCTAATTCCAGGCTTCTCATGCAGTCCCACATGACCTGATAAGAAAGACCTTTGTGCTTTCCCCCCCTTTTTGATATTGTGATAGGAGATTCAGCCAGCTTTAGGTAGGTCTCCCTTTAAGAACCTTAGGTGCCCTGTTCCACGTACCACAAGGTATTAAGATGCAGACATCCTATAACGACCAACCGACCTTAGCAAAAAGGGTCAAGTGGAAGCGAAGACATTGAACACACTACTGCTTTCTAACTTTCCAACCATTTCTATAGTAATTCAATGTTGTTTTTCACGGCGTCAGGCATATCTGACAATCCTGAATTAGTGTCTCCCCCCTCTCTCCCAATTCAATTTCCCAGCAAACATAAGGAACCTTCACATCCGGCAAAGTCAGAGGGCATCTATGAACAAGTGCTACCATCTTGTGGTCACTTTTGAAACTGCAACATTAGCCAGGTTCCATTACTAATCCTTAGATTACAATATAAATAACTTGCTGATAGAGCAAAATCCACTATTTTCTTCAGAAATGCCTTTCTACAAATTAAGAAACAAAATTTTAAAAAATCCATTCCAACACTAAAAGGGTATGCTCATCTGCATCACTGAAACTCAAAAAAAATAATAACAATGGAAAGCAATTTTAGGCTTTAATAATGTCAGAAATTTCTTTCCTTAAAACCAAGTCCCAGGATATAGTACAGAAAGAACTTTAGGTGTCATCAGAAATGAAAGTTTAAGAGGCTGCGCTAACTCTAGATCACAGTTTACCAAATGGCAAATAGGTACAAATGCCACTTGGATCCAGCCATCTTCTAAGCCAGCATATCCTATTGTCCAGATCCCACTTATAAAAACAGTATGCAAAAAATATTCATTCTAAACACAAAGGAAACAGAAAACAAAATTTTTATGTATTGTTGACATGTAGTTATATACTAGCATAAACCCATACTATTTGTGCAAAAATTTCAGGCCAAAGGTTGTTTACTTTAGAATCTTTTTTCAACTTCTTGATTCTTGAATCTCAACTATTACCGCTAATAACTGAAGGGTCCTCCTCCTCCCTCCTAAGTTTGAATCGAGGAGATTCCCATCCCCCCACACCCCACACCCCCACACATTCAAAGTGTTTAAAGCAAAGGGGCAGGTTTTTTCCTCTTAGTCTGCTAAAAAGACAAACTACTTACTGCTGGGGCAATTCTGGCTTGCCTAATCAGTATTCTCTTAATTTACAATCCCATTGCTAAGATGTTTCAACACCTTCCCTGCTCTTAAGGCACCTCATCCCTCCTCTGAATGAACTGCAAAGTAGCTGAATGTTATCAAAGAGCAAGAGGTTTAAAGAAATTAATTTCCCAGAACGTGTGGCAGCTTCTGACACAAAAATTTTCTGGACCAAAAAACGAAGAGCCTGTCTGTTGTCAAATGTTAATTTATTGCAATAGTCTCCGCTGTACTTTTTAACTCTGTGGAAAGAGAAATAACACCAGTTTTAGTTTAAAATCTTTCCCAGCAATGTTAAAATAGCTTTAAGAAGCTAAATTAATACTTACTGCTGGACATTCTACAGCACCACTATTGATGTCATCAATGACATCATGAGGATGTCTGCCATCAATGTTGCAGCCCACTGATTGGGCAGTTCCAAGTATCTCTTTAATGGTTCCTGGAACAAAAATGGACATTAAGCTCCCAGTGCCTATAATGCATTCAATCTTGTATTCTGGAAGGAAAACAGGCTTGAACTTGACTTTTTGCTTTAAAATATTAACTGCCAATAACATACCATGTATTACAAAAAATTAAAAAAGGCTTCTCTATGCCCTTTAATTTTCCAATCTACTTTGAATAAAGACCCTTCTCCCTAAACACATCATTGCTTGTTTCTAGACAGTTATAAACCACACTGGACCATGTACTCCAGTAAATCCATACCCAATACTTGACCTAGTTGACCTGTGGCCTAAAGCCCAGAGTAGACCCGATTTAACATTTCCTTTGTTGTTCCATGTTCCCAAGCTTTCGGCACAGAGTGACCCACAAGCAGAATAACCCTGTTTCCTAAGCTGGGTTTTTCTCTCAGCTCACCACTGGATTGCACCAGCCAACATAACAATGGAACCAGGTGCAGTGGCGGGTGGCTGAAGGTAAACAGTCACACAACACGCAGGCCAGCCTTTCCCCTGCATGACTCTCTATACTCATATGAGCTTTTCCCTCAGCCATATACCTGCTCAGAAGTTGAAAGCAGTACTTTACCTACCATGAATCTCCCCCCTCCCGTTCCCATATAACTGCACAGTTCTTACCAGAAAGGTCTCTAGCCAAGGATCGGTGCCTCATTTGTCGAGCAATGTTGATGATCTCATCAAGACTGATGTTTCCACTGTGTTTAACTATACAAAACAACACAAAGCTCAGTTAATTCTGTCTTCATACCTGACAAAGGTACACAAATCCTTGTACTCTCTAGCCAGTTGTTCCCAAGCTTTCGGCACAGAGTGACCCACAAGTAGAATAACCCTGTTTCCTAAGCTGGGTTATTCTCTCAGCTCACCACTGGATTGCACCAGCCAACATAACAATGGAACCAGGTGCAGTGGCGGGTGGCTGAAGGCAAATCCAAATCCCACACTCTGGAAATAATGAACTTACTATTTTTCTGCTTCTTTCTGTCCCGAGGAGGTTCCTTCAGGGCTTTGATGATCAAAGCTGAGGCAGAAGGCACAACCTCAATCTAAAAAAAGACAAATTCAATTTTCCCACATTTTGCCTCCCAGCATTAGTCACTAGTCTGCCAATCTGTACAGTGCTTCTGTGCAAACCTGAAATGTGTATAAAGCAAGTGCTTCCTGTATAAGAAAGTTGCTACCTTTAAACAACCAAGGAATCATAACTCACATCTCTATCAGGTTTAAGGTTATGAGGAGTCTATTAAATAAAGGAGGTTAAACTTGCCTTAGATGTACTTAAACCCAGATTTCCAGATTCTTTTCAATATATTGTGGTCCCACCTCACACAGTCACTAGAATTGGAGAGATCTATCAGGCAACTCACCTGAAGAAGCCCCTCCAATCTATGAGGTAAACAATCAAGTGTTGTATTAACTTTTTTTCTGCTATACATTAATGTTTTAGTTCACTAAACCAGTTTCTTAAAACTTTTTACTTGAGAAATTTTATGTGACTCCAAGTATATAAAATCAGTATACATTACTGGTAATTCTTAACTGCAAGACTATTCACCATTCAGTTAGAAGATCCCCATGTCAAGAATCAGTTTAAGAAGCTAGGCAAAAACTACCTATTATCTTGCAGCACTGGGGTTTCTCCATGGCTATCACACTCTGTTGCAGAGGATAGTAGTTCATTTGTGAATCTCATCTTTTTTATAGCTATTAGCAGCCCAAATTACAATATTAACAGAAGAAAATTACTAATAAAATAATTACCTGGGCCTGTCTGTTCTGAATGGTAAGTTTCACTGTGATTCTCAGCCCTTTCCAGTCACCAGTTGCCTTGGCAATGTCATCACCAACCTTTTTGGGAGACTAAAGTAAAAAAGAAAAAAAAAATTAGATTGTCACACTAAGAAACAGTCTCTTTCTATAAAATATAAATAATTATATTATTCTGGAGGTGGTTAGGATGGAAAAGATTGAGAAGGCCCATTCTGCCTTATAACCATAATCAATTACATAGTATTCTATTAGAAAGGGTTTAAGATACAATTTTTTTCAGGTTATGCAAAGCATACCTAATTTTCCAGGTAAAGGGCTATTAATAGACACAAGCAATTGCTGAAGACTTTTAAAGGCAAATAGTTTGCTACCTGTTACAAATTTTCCTAATAATTTCTAAAATGTCCTCTAAATTTTATCCCATGAATCACAAAATCATTAAGATAAGAAACCAACATGTTTATCTTTTGTATGATTATTGGGTTCAGTTATTTTCCAATAAGAATAAGATTCCCAATCATTCTTACAAATAAACGCACATGATTCTGAGACACTAAAATGGTGCAGTCTACGACCTGCTATCAAACTAATAAAAAACTTTTGTACTCAATATATACAAAGTATTCTTATAATGACTTACCAAACCTAAGGGACCAATTTTGGGGGCCAGAGCTGATGTGGCACCAACTTCACCACCAGTGCATCTTAAAAATACTACGGAAAAAAAAGAGAAATTTAAGCCATTTTCAAAATGTTGAGGGTGCATATGATTTACAAGATTCCTCTTATCTTCCACAGTGCCTTAGCAGGGCAAATACATTAAGATGTAAAAAAGCATGTTGACCATAGGACATCTGACTAGCTTTGCTCCTAGCACTAGCTATTGTTACCATGGGCAAACAAGTTTTATTACTTACTCTAGGCCTTTTCCTCTGTAAAATGAAGATCTGGACTGTAAAAAGACACTTTTGTGGATTTCACATTCTTTATTAATTACCTTTTCACATTGTCTAGGTGACAACAATGCAACATGCAAACCTTAGGAGGCACACTCACAGAACCCGAATGATGCTACAAGCAGGACTTGCACCCCTGTGAAGTTCAGGTAAAATTTAAGAAGTGCTTAACAGATGTGGAGCATCTTAACTTAAGGTAGGATCCTAATTATGACCGAGCTTATAAACTGTTCAAACACTTGGAGATTCACACAGTACCTTCTTCACAATGTAACACAATCTTTAAAGACAAGGAGTACTCCATTCAGCGCTTACCAAATGTTAACTGCATTCTACCTTCTAAGATGAATTTCCTTTCAGTTAGAACTCCAGCATACAAGCTGGGATTCAAACGCCCTTACGTTAAAATCCGCTAGTATCTCAAAGAGTTTAAGGGAGTCCCACACCAGCATTCTGCCCCCTTTAAGGTGTGGGTTTAGAAACTCGGACCGGTTCTCCTCCACCCCACTTTTTTATAAAAAAGCAACAAGCTGCTAAAGAAGGAACCCAGGACTTGGCGCGGGGCTCTTCAAGCTAGGGAAGCTCAGGTTGGGGGGAGGAGAGGAAGAAGGAAGGGGACCCCACAGACCTGGAGCACCACATGGGGAAGGAAGGCTGAGGGGCTGGGAACCCGCTGGGCTCAAGGGTAGAAACTGACCGGAACACAAGGAGAGCCGGGCGCACGCGCGGCAGGAGTCTGGGGGTAGACTTGGCGAGAGAAGTAGGCCCCGGTTCTCCCATTCCCTCCCGGGCCCAGAGACGCACCGACTTTAATTTCATTAGGATCAAACTTGGGCGGCATGGCGGCGACGAAGGTGGAGGCTCGGCGTGGACGCTACGGGGTGGCTGCCGGTGTCGGATGAACCCGGATTCGGGACGACCGAAAGAAGTTGCACCTTCACCACCACGAGCTGGGAGCCAAGAGACCGGAAGCGTGCCGAGGAGCGCCGGATATAGCAAGATCCAAATCTCGCGAGAACCTCTGTAGTTTTACCAGCGATGCTCCGGCGGCCATGTTGCTTGTGGGCGGGAGCTGGTGGCTGGGAAGCCGGCGATCGCGGTGAGCTGTAGTTGCTGCATCTCGCGGGGTAGGGGGGGATGCGGGGACCGATCTTTCCCCCCATTCCCCGGAGTCACAGCTCCCCAAGATCTTGTCCCTGCTCTGATCTGGGAGTCTTGTTCTCTTGTATATCCGAGATTCTAAGACTGGGGTTCCGGCTACACCCCTTCCTCCTTTTTGGTTGGCTGGGCGGGGGGCTTTAGTGGGGCGGTCCTTGCCCTCTTCCGAGCCCGGGTGTCTTCCGCTTCTGCCACGGTTGGACCCTCAGTCCTTCCAGAATGGGTTCCGCACAAACTTCCTGCGCTAAGGGAATATTTCTCCCCCTCCCCAGTTTTGGGGTCCTCCCTACTCCCCCAGCCAACCCAGACCCCTCTCAGTCTCGCTGTGCACCCGAGAGTCCTTCGTGGGCCGGATTAGCGAGGCTGTGTCTCGGATGGTGGACCTTTCTCCATCTCCTTACCCAACCAGTGCACTCTCCTGTAATCTTTCCTAGGTGTGGCTGTCAGCTGCTGTGAGCCCCTCGTTGTAGGGGCTCGGGGGGATTCAGAAGCATTCATCTTTATTCCCTGATCTTGTAAATAGACATGGGTATTGCAGGCTCGAAAGTCAGGAAACCAGAGTTTCCATCCCACCTCCACGACTAACTCACCCTTTCACCTTGGGCAGATGAGATGGTCTCTGTTCCTCCTGCAGAGGTCCGACATTCTGAATCTATCATTATGACATAGCGTCTTAAGGAAGCCTGCATCCAGGCCAGCCTGTTGCTAAGAGGGAACTTGATCTTCAAAGTTCCTCTTCGGGCTAAAAGAAAGGGAACCGGACACTCTCCCTTCCAAGCATCCGCTGGTTGTCCCCCATGCCTGGAACGCTCTCCCTCCTCCTGTCGGCTCACCTAAAGGCAGGCTCCCTCAACAGGAAGCCTTTAACAACTCCTCTTAATTCTAGCGCCTCCCTTCTCTGAATAGCTTGTATTCCTGTATATAACTTGTTGGTATAGATTTGTTTGTTGTCTCCCCGTTCCGTTTTGAACCCCTGCAGGGCGGGAGTGCCTTTTTCTCCTCTTTGTATCCCTCAGTACTTAGGACAGTGCCTGGCACATAGAAGGTGCTTAATACATATCGAGTGATTGATTAAATGGGGTGGGGGGGAGGTTCTAAATCATGCGTAAGATCAGAGTTTTCAGTCCGTTCCTTAACACAGATTGGAGGGGGTGGTGGAACCAGATGAATTTTAAGAAAGTGGATAGAGCTGGGTCTGGAAGCAGGAAGACTGGTGTCAGTCCCTTGCTAGCTACTGTAGCTTTCTGTATCGCTTTATCCCGTTTGCCTCAGTTTCCTCATCTGTAAAATAAGTTGGCGAAGGCAATGGCAACACTCTGCCAAGAAAAAATCTTGGCTAAGAGAACCCCACATGAACATCAACAGCTGAAAGGAACCTCATGAGATCATCTAATTCAATCTTATTAGAGGACTTGGGTATCTTTCTTCTTCATCTCAGTATGACACAGAGTAGATATTTAGCCTAATACATCATTGTCATATCTTCAACTTCAAGAATCCATCATCTTTGCAGTGAAGATGGTCCCGCTATTGACAATCTTCATAATCTTAGCATAGCATAAAATTAGCATAATCTTTTTTATTTTTATTTTTTGGTGGGGAGGACTTAAAACATCAATTATCCTGGCCAACTGAGTCTGGTCACATTTAGCTAAACTGATTTCTCATGTTTCTTGCCCTTTCTAGTGTTGGTCACTGTCACAGTAAACATAGTGTGTAAAAGACATTCCACTAGCCATTGATAAAGGACAATGAACCCTTTGCATATGAGCTTGAGAGGCCATATACATAGTAATTACTAAATAAATATATGTTCATTTGATTTCAGAATCATTTTCTAACAGGATGATTAATGTGGAAATGTTTTGTATGCCTACCAAAAAAAAAAGGAATCCTCTTCCTACTGTCATGAGTTTCAGGATCCTTGAAGTTATTGTTTGACAATTCTATCCAATGAAACAATGGATATAAATAAATGGCTCTCAGGAACCAGAAATAGCTAAATATGTTCTTCTGTATTACTGATTTCTCTAATCATTTCATAGAGATCCAGTGATTACTTCTGGTGGAAAGAGAAGAATGCCTCTCTTCTTCCGAAAAAGGAAACCCAATGATGAAGCTCGGAAACGCTTTGAGTACCAGATGTGTCTGGTGAGTATGAATTATGTCTCATTATTTTCTATTGTTCAAGCTTATATTCTCTTACTCTCTGCCATAATTTGCATTTTGCAGAGAGTTAGAATGACTAGAGAGAAGTGGGAATACTTACTTTGAAGAGTGGAAGACTTGGGGTGGAGTGGGTTAGCTGTTTCCAAGTAGGTGAAATAGGGATTAGAGTTGTTCAGTTTAGCCTGAAAGAAAAAAAGGAAGTGGATATAACCCTGCATTAATAGATAGTACAATAGATGGAGAATTGGGTTTGGCATTAGAAAGACCTGAATTCAAACTTGGCCTTAAGACACTTACTAGTTGTTTGGCCCTAAACAAATAATTTAACCTCTGTATGCCTCATAAAATGAGGATAGTAATGGTGCTCACCTCATAAAACTGTGAGAGACAGTTCCAAAATGGGATAATATTTCTGCACAGTGCCTGGCACATAGGAGATATTATATGAAAGTGTATTCTTTTCTCTCCCTCATTAGTTAGAAGTACAGTGTGCAGAATGAGGAAGGTGATTGTTCCACTAAATTCACTATTGATTATTGAGTCCAATTCTAGGCACCACATTTTAGAAAGAATGTTGATAAGCTTTGACTACTATGTCCAGGGGATAGAGAGATCTGCAAAGTACACCACATATGCATCAGTGTAGAAAGCAGTCATGTTGGGGTGTGGGATATGTGATGGCTGTTTATTTAAAGAACTGTTATATGGCATAGTGAAAAACATAATTGAGTTGGAGTCTAAGAACTAAGTTGTAAACCTGTATCTACCCCTTGCTTGGGCAAGTTTTTTAACCTCCTGGGTCTTCCAAAGGGGTTGGAAAAAATGATCTTTAAGAACTCTTTTGCCTTGAAATCTTTGATGTTACATGAAAGTAGGATTAGATTTATTTAATATGGCTCTAGAAAGATAGAACTAGGAATTGTATATGGGTAGAAATTGCAGAAAAATAGATTTCACCTTGATATAAGGAAAATCTTTTGTGTAATTTGAGTTATCTAAAAATGAAATAGGGACTTCTGTCCCAAGATGGTTGACTGGTTCCCTCTTACCTACACTGAAATTTATACTAGACCATATGATGATGAAAAATTGTTCCATTCTGGAACTATAGAAAAAGTCAGAAACTTTGGGAAGTTACAGGCTTTGTTTAGAAAGGGAGTCCCTTTAACAAAATGAGCACCTTTGTGACCCAGATGTGGGATACCTATAAACTTCAACAGTGTGTATTTGGAGACAGTAAGAGCAGTTGATTCCCCTGATAAAGGTCCAGATTGGTCAGAAAGAGTCAGTATGGGGATCTTGAAATCCCTGGTGACCAATATGGTATCGATTGATGTGGTACCATGCTTCTCAGAGCAGGCTATCACAGGCCCATGGCAGATGAAGTTTCTAACTCTCTGATCCTGAGGTTCCAGAGCAAGAACTCTAAAAGTTCAGGGCTCTAAACCATAAAGAGACAGGTAGATTAAACCCCAGGAGGTTAATGCAAGAACTTAGGGGACCCATGCAATACCAAGCAGGATTGGTCACCCCACCCACAAGTGCTATAGGGAATGGAACCTGACCCTGGCACACCAAGTTCAACAGCTAGAGCCGGGAAGATGAGTAAATCAAAGAAAGTAACTAAAATTATTGCAAATCCATAACAACTGCAAGAAGAGACTCAAAGGAAAGAGCAGTTTCCAAAAGGACTGCATGAACACTTAGAGGAAATGAAGCAAGAATTTTCAAAATGAAATAGAAGTGGGGCAGCGAGGTAGTGCGGTAGATAGAGCACCATTCCTGAAGTCAGGGGGACCTGAGTTCAAATGTGACCTCAGACACTTTAACACTTTCTAGATGTGTGACCCTGGGCAAGTCACTTAACCCCAAGTATCTCAGCAAAAAAAAAAAAAAGAAAAGAAAAGAAAAAGAAGTAAAAGCTTTTTGAGGAAAGAATTAGAAAGAGAAGAAGGAGGTTAGAAGAGAAAGTGGCAAACCTTACCTAAGAAATTGACTTTAAAAACTAGAGAAGACCAAATACAAATCAGTGATTCTATGAGACAGTAGAAAATTAGAAAAAATAGAAGACAATGTAAGATTGCTTATATGAAAACAACTGACTTAGAAAACAAGAACAGAGAATTTAATAATCATTAGAATTCCTGAAAACCAGTTTTTTTTTTTTTTTTAAAGATTTGTTAGAATCAGAGGGCAAAGAGATACACTTTTCACTTCCCGAAAGGGAACAGAAAAAGTCCCAGTAATGTTATAGCCCAAATCCAGAGCTTCCAATATACCACCCCCCCAAAAAAAAAATAGTACAAACATCCTGAAAGAAGCGGTTAAAAATACTAAAGAACTATAGTTCTGGCAATTTCCACTATATGTGTGTGTGTGTGTGTGTGTGTGTGTGTGTGTGTGTGTATATATATATATATATATATAT
The DNA here is from genome assembly GCF_016432865.1 of Antechinus flavipes. Lineage (NCBI taxonomy): Eukaryota > Metazoa > Chordata > Mammalia > Dasyuromorphia > Dasyuridae > Antechinus > Antechinus flavipes. The sequence continues at coordinate 498,259,767 of NC_067399.1, forward strand.
ATATATATATATATATATATATAGAGAGAGAGAGAGAGAGAGAGAGAGAGAGAGAGAGAGAGAGAGAGAGAACACACACACTTGGGCTTTTTAATGGATGGAAGATTTTTTGATGAAAAGACTAGAGCTGAGTAGAAGCTTTTTAAAAAAATTATTTTCCCCAGTTACATATAAAAACATCATAATGTTGTTATGTATGTACATTCATATTTAAAAACATATTTGCTTATGAATCATGTTGGGAGAGAAAATCAGAACAAAAGAGAAAACCACGAGAGAAAGAAAAGGAGAAGAAAAAGGAAAAAATTGTGAATATATCATGTGTTGATTTACATTCAATCTCCATAGTTCTTTTTTTGAATGTGGATGGCATTTTCTATCCAAAGTTTATTGGGTTTTACATCCCAGATCCTCCATTTCCTCATCTGGAGGAACAAAATGGGAATAAAAATACTTGCAAAATTTGTTACACAGGGTTTACTATGAGAAAAACGTTTGTAATATATCATATAAATGTGAGCTATCCCTGACATTACTCATAGTGGATGGACACTTGACAAAATTTGTTGACTTGAATTAAATGTTTGTCTTTTGTTAAAATGTGGATTTTAGGCTCGATTGGTCTCTGAGGTCCATTTCATATTTTAATCAATGACTCCGCTTTGTATGGTATGAAGTAGTAGAGATGCAAAGGTAGATTATGTTCACCTAGGGTCAACTTGATCACAAGTATTTTTTATAATATTTTGCAATATAATAATTTTTATATTATGATATTTATAATATATAACTCCTGATTTCTTAACACTTCATAATATATAATTCATAAGTTTTTTTCATCTTTGTTACTTACCTTTTTGAATGTTATCTTGTTATAATTTCTTGTCTATTTAACTATATGACCCTGGACAATTGACATCTTCCCTTTCTTGCTTGTGCTTCTTTGCATTAGGGAGATGATTTCTAAAGTCTTTTCTAGATATAAAATTCTATGATTCTGTGACCAGTTTTCCAAGTTTTCTAAGGTCAGAATATCAGAAATGAGCTAACATTGAAAGATTGTGTGGTGATTTTTTCCTTAGGCAAAAGAAGCTGGTGCAGATGACATTCTTGACATATCTAGATGTGAACTCTCAGAGGTAATGTCATAGTGATGTTTGAGTTATGTGTTTTATTTGACTTATTTTCTTGATCTCATATCTACAATAAGGACAGCTGTGAACTTAATCTTTTTTTTAAAGTTTCCAAAATAAGATAGGAATCTTGAGACTTCTGTAATTTTCTCCTCAAATGAAAAATTAGAGGTGATGCTTTGACAATAATATGCTTTTAAATAACCCCAAATTAGAAGAGTTTATATTTAAGCTCTTGGAATGCTGGATGGGAATGGATTGGGAGGAATGATGGGTTTTCTGGGAGGCATTTGCGAGGCCTTTCCAAAGTGAGAAGAAATTCTTGTCCTTTACCTCAGCTACCATGGGAGCTTCTGACCTTTCACAATTTTACTTGAGGGTGAGAGGTAGCTCCCAGAGGCAGTTTGGAACTTGAAAGTCAAAAAAGGGACATTCGAGACTCTTTTTAAAGTGAAACTAAAGGAGTCTAGATCCTTTTATAGCTCTTTTTCTGCAAATAAGCTTCAGAGAATGTATGTCTGGAGTTTCTTTGGTTGATCGTATTAATTGATTAATATAGACACTGTGCCAGTGTGTTAAACTTTATCATATTGGTCAATAGTTTTGTTTCATGTTAAACAAAGCTACTAACAACATCCAGAGAAGCTATTTCCCCCTATTTTATTAAAAAAAAAAAAAAAAAAAACAAAACTATTTCTTTAGTATTTTATTTTCCCCCAATTATATGTAAAAACAGTTTTTAACATTTGTTTTTTAAATTTTGAGTTTCAAATTCTGTCCCTTCCTCCCTCCTTACCTCTCTCAGATGAGATATTTTTGAAAAGCTTGATCACTGATTATTGATGATCAACAAGGGGAAATCAACCTCTATAAGAAATATTCCCCAAACTCTCCCAAGATGTGCATCCCCAGGACCTTCAGCTACTTCTCTCCAATGTGAACTCTTTTTCTCAGCTTCATTTCCCACACCCATATCATATTTACTATCCTATATACAGAATAAATTAGAAAATGGATGTTTGATGGATGTTTATTTTGATTTTTTTTTTCCCATTAGATTCCATTTGGGGTTTTTTCCACATGCAAAGTGCTTCAGAAGAAGGTAGGAAAGTTTTAATTTTGAAAGAGAGATTTTGGTGGAGTTTTTTAAATATAATTTTTTACCTCATTCAGTTTGTTACCTTGATTGTTATTATTGTAATTGTGATCGACAGTAATCATAATAATAGTAACTCACATTTCTGTTAGGCTTTAAGGTTCACATTGAGCTTCCTTGTATGTAATAACCCTATGAAGTAGATAGTGCAAACATTACTGTTTTCATTCTACAGATGAAGAGATTGAAACCCAGAGGTTGACTTGTATAAACAGTGACAAATGTTATATCATGTTAGAGTCAGGATTTGAATCCAGGTCTCTGCTCTAATGGAATTGCCTTTTCTAGTTCAGCTCTTGGCTCAGAAACCTGCCCTGAGTCATTCTTCCTTAAATGTTCTCATTTGTCCCATGTGGCATCTCTTGTGGGAGACCAGAGAAAAGTTGTTATCTCAGAAAAACATACTAAACTTTAATCTAAATTCAGTATTTTTTTAAATTGAAACAAAGCAGCAAACTCCCTGCCATGGCAGGTATTTAAGCAGAGACTGATTGAGTTGCCAGAGACAGAAATTCTGTATTAGCTTGTTGGCTGAAGTAAAGGGCCTTTATTAGTGCTCACCACCATTGTGAGAGCATCTGACAGCAATGGTGAAGCTGCTGGTTACTATCACCTTACAGGAGGTTAGGGCAAAGAGGTCACCCATTCCAACCCCTGCATGTGGCAGATGAGAAAATGGGGGCTTAGGCCATGGGAGATTTCCTTGTGGTCACCAAAACCCTCAGGCTGGGATTGGAACCCAGTTCCTATGGCTTCAAGTCTGACACGCCTTCCCTCTCCTGCATGTGTGCTTTTGCACGTATTTAGAGTCAGGATTCCAGTTGTGGTTTGCCGCTAACTTGCTTTATGACTTGGGGCAAATCTGTTTCTGCCCCAGGGGACCTCCATTCCTCTTCTGTTAAGTGTGGAGACTGGATAGATCAGGGCTTCTTTACCTTTTTCTGTGTCCTATTCCCCTCTGAAAGTCTCAAAAGAATGGTTTTAAATAATTGAAGAAATGCTCGATATCAGTTAGAGGTTCATGAATAAGAATATAGTTTTGAATTTTTTTTCCCAAACAAGTTCATTGACCAGTCCAGGTTAAGAAACCCTGGATTAGATGGTTTCCAAAACCCCTTCAGTGCTAAATTCTGTGATGTTAAGGTTCGATATCTGTTTCAAAAGTATATATACTTCTTTTTTCAATCTCAGGCTGCATTGATGCTTTTTTTCTGAAATCCTTTAGGTTGTAACACCATTCCAACTTATTTCCTTATAGGTATTGATTGTTCATACAAATTTTCTCACTTCTTTGGTTCCCAAATCTTGTAACCTCCTGAACCTTGGAACAATTAAGGTAATGTGTCAGTTCTCCCCAGGAATCGGTTGATATAGGCCTAAGATCAGGGTCCTTTTTTGTTATTTAGTTATTGATAAAGCTCTGTCAACTTCCACATGTATGTGGTAACCACTGTAGTGACAGGCAACAAGAATGGGGAAAAACTAAATCTGTGGGCAATTTAAAAGTAAACGACAGAGGAATCCTAGTATATTTGAGCTTGTTACTACACTGTCTGCTTATACTCTCTCCCCAAACATAACATGCTTGACATAAAATCTAAGATCACAAGGGGCCAGAGATGATGCCTGCAAAAGCTGAGAGTATGCAACCTGGAGCAAAGGCAGGGTAGTCATGAGAGATTAAGGACTGCCTCGTAGAAGGTAGCTTAAGAAGGCCGAGGTCTCTCATGGTAACCGGGGCCATCTCCACTCATCCTGATCTACATCTGGCCACCGGACCCAGATGCTCTGGAGGGGAAGGTGGGCCCGGCCCACCCTCACTTACCTCCAACTCACATGTCATGGCATCATGTCCCTGATGTTGTGGTCCTCTCCAAGCACCAACAACAGTCACAATACAGGGAGATAACCTATAGGGATAGACCTAAGCTTGAAGGACAAAGAATGTACAATTTAGTAGGAAAGGAAAAATATCCCATGACAAGTTAAATAGCAAATATAAATAACAGTCTGTGAAGCCAAAGGCACACAGTAGTGTGGGATTCATTGTGGAATGAGTGATCACTGACCCTAAATGTGATTTCAAAGGAGAGAGAAATTATTCTGGGCTTGCAAGTCTTCATGGCAGAGATGGAATTTGACCTGAACCTTGAAGGCTAAAAATGAGCTTTCCCCCCATCTGACCTTTACAAAAGAGTCCTAGGGAATTATTCTAATCTGTGGAGTGCTTAATTTGAAGCCCTTTCAGCTCTTTGACCGGGGGGTTGTAAAAGGCTTATCTTTCTTCGGCAGGTTTTGGACCTTCATGATAACCAACTAACGGCTCTTCCTGATGCTCTTGGACAGTTAGCATCTCTTCAGGTATGCTCCACACCCAGAACTGTGGCCCCTGGGCTGCTTGGCTTTGGTAAGCGGGCAAAGGAAGGGCATCGCAGCCCCTTAACTCTGCGCTTTGTCCTTGCAGTGACAAAAAGGCTATGGTGCCCCAGAGGAGCTGACTCTCCTGTAGCAGAAGGTCCCTGCCCTGGGTTTTGGTGGGGAGGATTCTTATTGCTTCTCAGCAGTCATGACAACAGAATTAGAGGTTTGGAGCACTGTGGGAATTTAGAGGCAGCAGAGGTTACTTTCAGGGATTGGGGAAAGGTTCTTGGAGGAATGGTTTCTGACCCACTTAGAGTGGGTAGGGAAGGGCATCATAGATAGAGAGACTAGCAGAATAGTAAAACCCAAGACTCAATGGAGAATACCAGGTTTGTTTTGGGAGCTAAGGCCCCTAAGTGGTACAATGGATAAAACAAGTCCTGAAGTCAGAAAAACTCATCTTCATGGTTCAAGTCTAGCTGTCTGACCCTGTTTTGCCTCAGTTTCCTCAGCTGTAAAATGGGTTGAGGAAAGAAATAGCAAATCACTGTAGTATCTTTGCCAAGAAAACCCCAAATGGTGTCATGACTGAATAACAACTAAATGTCACTAGAATCTAGAGTTTATGAGAAGAATAATGGGAGATAAGGTTGGAAGGTTACATTGTAGCATGTGGTTACAAGAGGATGATGTAGTACTAGCTTAACAACTTTAAGTCTCTTGTTTCTTTACCTATAAAATGAAGATAACATGGCTTCTCTCACAGGTTGTTGTGATAAAGGTGTTTTTGCAAACCTCAAAGACCTGTACAAATGGCTTGTTTTTAAAGACCAATTCTGTGATTTCATTGAGGCTACAGATGAAAAAACTTCCTCTACCAGTAGATTGATATTTGCTTTGCATTTTTCTAGTCTTAGGAGTCAACTGATTAAATGACTTGGAATAAGTAGGACTTGAATCCCAGGCTTGCTGGCTTTGTGTTTCCTAGACCACAATAGTTCTTGTAAATCAGTTGTTCTCTGTAAAATTAAGATAATCATATATGTTGTGATTTTTATTGGAAACAAGTCATAGTGGGTCTTGAATTACAGGAAAAGGAATTTGGATTTTATTAGGAAATAAGGCAGAACATGTTCAGAATTGTGCTTTAGGAAGAACAATCTTAATTATTTTTTCTTAATTTTAATAATCAGTCAGTAGGTATTTATTAAGCTATAATTGTGTGCTAGTCATTGGAGACATGATGGAAAAGCAAAACCAGTCCCTGATCTTGAGGATCTGTAGTCTAGCAAGGCAAGAAAACATGTACTTGTTTGTACACATACAAAACAGCTAAAGAATCATTTGGAGGGGTTACAAAACAAGATTGGTACTCCTAGCCTAACAGAGTAAAAAACAAAAATAATACATTTTCAGTCTCTCTCCCACTGTTAATTTAAATCTCCCTACCCTGTGCACTAAAGTAAAGCTTAAAGTGTGAATCACAAATTCCATATGGGGGTCATGCAACTGAATGTGAGGGTTGCAAAAAATTTGACAATGGTAAAAAGTACCATATATTTCACTAAGGTTTAATTCTTTATATAAAAATAAAGAAACACCTCTATCTCATTCATATGTCATTTTGTTTTCATCTTTAATAAATGGCAAAATTATATGTATACCAAAGAATTATTTTAAAATATTTGATTTATATACCTGTTTTATATACCCACATATCTAACGTAGTATTAAAAATCTCTTGGGCAAAAAGTGATGGTGAGTGGAAAAGGTTTAAGAAGCCCTGGTCTAGGGCAGTGGTCCCTAAGTTACATGGCTTTGGATCCCTACTAGCTGCATATGTTGGCTTAGCAAACCATAAATTAACATCATCTTGTTGTAGTTTTCTTTATTTTTTTAAATGGTTCCCAATTACATTTTAATCTGAGCTTTACTTGGGATTTTGCAGGCTGGGAGTTTTATATTTTTTCTCTAGGATATATTTTAGAAGCTGATGGAGCCAGGAAAAGTCTCCTATAGAAGCTGGTACTCGAGTTGGGCCTAAAGTGAGAAGTGCAAGGAGACAGAAGTGAGGAGGGAGCATGCTCCATGCCTAAGGGAGGAGGGATTTTCTGTGTGCGAAAGACAAAGGAGGCCACTTGACTGGACTAGAGTCACAGGAATGAGACCAGGTCGTGAAGGATTGTAAATATCAAACAGGGGAGTTTATATTTAATGCTGCAGAGAACAAGGAGCCACCAGAGTTTGCTAATCACCATTTAAGGAAAATCCAAAGGCAACTGCAGGAAGGATAGACTGAAGAAGGCAGAGACCAGAGTCAGGGAGACCAGAGAGGAGGCTGTGGTGATGGTCCAGTTAGAAGTGACGAGGCCCGAGCTAGGGGAGAAGCCGAGAGAAAGAAGAAAAGGCAGAAAGTGAGAGGGTATGTGAGAGAGAGGAAGTAGAAATGCCTGACCATGATCACTGGATAGGAGGTTTCCAAGGGAGGGTGAGGATCAGGGACACCAAGCTTGGAACCTGGTGACTCTTAGGACAGCAGCAGCCTGGGCAGAAGTAGTTAAGTTTGGGAAAGTTGTGTTCTAAGATTGCAGTTGACCAGGCCTGACTGAAGAAATATTTTGTTATGTGGTCAGATTTACTTCTTCCTTCTGATCACTGAGAAAGCTACATCATAGCAGTTTCTGGGTTTTCCAGCGGCAGCAGAGGCCCAGGTATTCCAGATGAGCAGGGCTCGGGGAGAGAAAGCATCAGCCCTGTTTCCAGGCTGTGACCAGATTTTCTTTTCTCATTCTGGCTCCTCTGCCTTCTCTGGGGTCAGGGACTGGGGCAGCTTGCAGAACCAAGATAGGGGCTGATGCACACCCATGTGGTGCTTTTGCAAGTAGTTTTCATTCACCTGCTAGAGAAGTGGAGGTTCTGGTGTTTGACTAAGCCCCGAGAGGGCCTAGTGCCCAGTTCTTAGGATTAATCACTGGGTCCTCTTTTAGAAGAGTTCAGTTCAGTTCAATTCAACAATTCAACAAGTTAATCACCTACTGAATGCCAGGTGCTGTCCTAGGCTCTAGGACAAAAACAAAACTCTCCCTGCCCTGCCCTGTAGTAGGTACCCAGAGAGATGCAAAATATTTTCCATGGAATGAGAACCCACCAGTTGACAGAATGGAGACAGGAGGGATGGCATTCCAGGCATGCCTGGGCAAGGGCTGGAGGTGAGAGGGAATTTATATGAGGAAGAGGAAGAGGATATAGGCCAGTTTGACTGGAACAGAGAGAGAACAAAAAGAGAAGGAAGGAGAGAAAGAGGGAGAGGGTGTGTGAGTGTGGGTGTAGAGGAAGAGCAACTATATGAGCAAGCAGGCCTGAGGTGAGATAATGTGAGCATCTTCTGAAAACCAGATTGTCAAGGGCTTTTTATGCCAAACACTAGAGTTTATATTTTATGTGAGAGACAATAGAGACTGAGGTGTCTTGTATAGAAGAGTAACATCATGAAAATTTTGATTTAGAAATACTGGGTGAGTAGTAAGTATGTGGGAATGGATCAGAGAAAAGAGAAATGAAAGGCAGGGAGATCTCTTAGGAAGCTTCTGTGGTAATCCAGTGAGACATGATGAGGGTCTGCTGCAGGATAGTGGCCCATGAGACCAGAGAGAAGGCAACACGGTGACAATTGCCAAGAAGTGCCAAAGAAGACTGATTTGAATTTCTCTTTTTCTTGCCTTCTTTAAAGGTACTAATGCCTAATGAAAAGGGCAAGAAGCATTAGGAAGGAGAATTCCATCTTAGTGTGCCAGAGGGCCTGAATAATTGTTCAATCCAGCATTGAGAAATTGAGGGACGCATCTTAAACCTGTTCTCTCGCTAGTATCTATGGAGTTCTCAGAACCCCTTCAGTGGAAGCTCTGTTGTTACTCTGGGAAGACTGTGTTATAGACAACTTGTAGTTTCTTCTTATTCTCTTTTCTCTCTGTCTTAGGTCTTGAATGTTGAAAAAAATCAATTGAAATGTCTTCCACAGTCCATTGGGGACCTGGCCCAGCTCCAGACCCTCAATGTGAAAGGTATGAGAGTAAGATAAACTCCCCAGTACTGGTCTCTTCACCTGAGTAAAGATCAGTTAGATCTGAACTACCTAGTACCTGTACATGATTTGAGGAAGCTGATAGATAGCTTAGTGACTAGATCACTGGGTCTGAAGTCAGGAGATCTGAGTTCAAATCCAGCCTCAGACATTTCTGCTGTGGAACCCTGGGGAATTCATTTAACCTCTGCCAAACAAAATGGATCCACTAGGAGATGACAAACTGCTTCAGTATCTTTGCCAGGAAAACCTCAAATGAGGCTACAAAGTGTTAGACATGATTGAAATGACTGAAGAACAAAACCACATGTCTTGAGCAGATATCCATTGAAAGAGTAAAAGTATTTTGTAGGGAAAAGCTGCCACATACTAAATGAGCTGTGGCCAAGGATGAGCCTTGCAGTGTTGAACAATAAGATTTACCACAAATATTTTAAAGGATATATTTTTTGTTGTTGTCTTATTTTTATATTGTCCAGATTTCCTCCCACTTCCTACCTCATATTCTTCCCAAAAAGCCATCTCTTACAGCAAATAATTTTTCTTAAATGAGGAAAGGATAAATAATTCAGGGGATCAGATGAATACATTAAAAAAAAAACCCACCCTTGATGCTATATGTAGTCTTCTCCATTTGAAGATCTACCATTTCTGCAGAGAAGCAAAGGGAAGCTTCTTCTCATGTCCCTTCTTTAGAGCCAAATTTGTAATTATTTCAAAACATTCTATTTTGATAGATTTGTAGTTCTTTCCATGTACATTAGTGTGGTCATTGTGTATGTTGTTTTCCTACTTTTGTTTACTTTGCAGCATTTCAGGTAAGTCTTTCTGTGTGTCTCCATGTTCATTAGAGTTAATCTTTCTTCCTTTTTTTTTCAGTAGTATTTAATTTTTCCAAATATGTGTAAAAATAGCTTTCAACATTCATTTTTGTAAGATTTTGTGTTCCAAATTTTTCTCCCTCCTTCTCTTACCTCCTCTCATCCAAGACAGCAAATCATCTGATACAGGTTAATTATGTACAATTCTTTTAAACATATTTCCATATTTGTCATATTGTACAAGAAAAATCACACCAAAAAGGGAAAAAAAATCATGCGAAAGAAAAAAACAAACAAAAAAAGAAGAGGATGAAAATACTATGCTTCGATCCATATTCAGTCTCTATAGTTCTCTCTCTGAGTGTGGAAGGCTTTTTCCATCCCAAATCATTGGAATTGCCTTGAATCAATGCATTGTTTAGAAGAGCCAAATCTAGCACAGTTGATGATCACATAATCTTGTTACTATGTACAATGTTCTCTTGTATCTGTTCACTTTATTCAACACTGGTTCATGTAAGTTTTTCCAGGCTTTTCTGAAATCAGCCTGCTCATCATTTCTTATAGAACAATACTCCATTCCATTCATACACCATAACTTATTCATCCATTCTCCAACTAATGAGCATCCACTCAGTTTTCATTGCCTTGCCACTACAAAAAGGCTGCTATAAACATTTTTGCACGTGTGGGTCCTTTTCCCTTTTTGATCTCTTTAGGAAACAGATGTAGTAGAGATACTGCTGGATCAAAGGATATGCAGTTTTATAGACTTGTTAGCTTCAATAGTTTCAAATTGCTCTCTAGAATTAGATCATTTCACAATTTCACCAACAGTGCATTAGTGTCCCAATTTTCCCACCTTCCCTCTGACATTTATTATAATCTTTTCCTGTCATCTTAGCAAATTGATAGGTGTGAAGCGTGAAGTGAATACACTTCAGGTATCCTAATTTGCATTTCTCTAATCAATAGTGATTTAGAACATTTTTTCATCTAAGTCATTTTTTATAGCACAATAATGTGCCATTCCATTTATATATTACAGTTTGTTTAACCATTCCCTATTGTGTGGTTATCTACTTTGTCTCCATGTTGTTACTATGTTTGTTGCTACCATGAAAAGTACTGCTCTATATATTTTGGTGTATTTGGAGCTTGCTTTTTATCAATATTTCTTTGATGTATGTACCTCACAGAGGAATCCCTAGTTCAAAGGGTAGAAGCATTTTAATTACTTTATTTGCTTAATTCCAAAATATTTCCCACAATGGTCAATTCATAGGTCTAGTGGAAGTAAATTAACATGCCTGTCTTGCCACAACTCCTCCAACACTAATAATTTCTATCTTTTGTCTACTTTGTCAATTTTCTGGGTATGAAGTAAAATGCCAAGGTTGTTTTGATTTTCATTTATCATACTGCTAGTGATTTTGATCCTTCTTTCATATGGTTATTAATCGTTTGCATTTCACCTTTTGAAAAATATTTGTTCATGTCTTTTGGCCCTTACTCTTTTAGGGAAAGGTTTTCAGTATTATTTTTGTTCTTTTAATTTTCTGTATTTCATGGATAGCAAACCCTTATCAGAGAGATATTTGATACAAAGATTGCTTTCCTCAGTTGAACATTTCCCTAATCCCCACATAGGTTTTAATGACTTTTCAAATCCAAATTATTTTGATCTGGGGGTAGATGGAATTGGAAGTCAGGTTTGGGGGACTCAGCTTTTTACTTTTTTCACTGCTTGATCAAAAGCATGTTGCTTCTCCATTTAGAGCTTTAGTATTTCCATTTAGAGCTATCAACATTGTTTAGAGGCTGAGAGTTACGTTAAATTTATTGAATGTTTTGGGATAAGTGACAGAGGACTCCATTGAACCCCTGAGATGTGTCAGGCCCAGGGGCTTTATTCAGATGTGTTCAATGTCAATCAGTAAGTAGTTTGAGCACTGAGCTGTGTGCTTGGGATTTTTCCATAGATAACAAACTGAAGGATCTACCTGACACTTTGGGGGAACTTCGTAGCTTACGTACTCTTGACATCAGTGAAAATCTGATACAGAGACTGCCTCAGATGCTGGCTCATGTCCGGACCCTAGAGGTAAATTAGAGCCATGTTCATCACAACTTGTACTCCATATGTTTTTATCCACGAACAAAGTGGACAGCTCTTTCTTTTAGGAAAATAAATCAAGAAACAAGTTTTTATTAAGCACCTACTTTGTGCCAGGGACTGTGACAGACACCAAGAATGCAGTGACAAAATGAAACAGTCTCTGTGCTCAAGGAGTTTACAGTCCTTAGGGGAGGGATCATATACACATATAAATATACACAAAATGAACACAAAGTAATTTGGAGGGGGAGGCTGTAGCAGGTGGTGGGGATGGATGGGGGAACAAGGCCTCTTACAGAAAGTTGCTTTTGAGTTGAGCTTTGAAAGAAACTAGAAATTCCGAGACACAGAAATGAGGGAGGAATGCATTCTAGGAATGGGGGACTGCCTATGCAAACATATAGAGTTTTAATTGTGAGGAACAACAGCAGGAAGGTCAGTTTGTTTGGGCCATAAAATGCTTAAAAGGGAGTAACATATAATGAAGCTAGGAAAGTAAGTGAGGGCTTTGGCAGGACTCTAAATGCCAGACATGAGTGTATCTTTGATTATAGCATTAATAAAAAACAATAACTCTAGAGTTTATTGAATAGAGGAGTGTGACATGAAATGATGAGACAGTCCCAAGAGATGTTTGTCATTGGTAGAGCAAGGTTTCTCTTTCTTTTTTTTTTTTTTTTTTTGGGGGGGGGGGAAGTTCTAGGGAACTAGCTTCAGGCTGATAAATATTGGAAGAATGGAAGAGATCAGATATGTTGGAGGCTTTGTTTCTATCTCTGATGTTTTACAGACTCTGAGCCTTGATGCTGCATCCATGGTTTACCCCCCAGAGGATGTGTGTGGTATGGGTACCAAGGCCATTCAACAGTTTCTCTGCAAAGGTAAAAATTGGCGGTTTGGTTTCTGGTGCTTTTATCACTCCCTGAAACTCTTAAATATGAATATAGGCATCAGACAGGAAATTAGACATGTCCAGTATTTTCTTTGAGCCCTTTTGCTGTGTTTTATTCCCTCGATGGCCAGATGTCAGGGGCTTTGTGCAAAATCACAAGTTCCTGGCCCAGATCTTTTCCAGCTCACTTCAGATGCCTTGTCTCCCTTCTCCTCATTGTCCCATCCACTGTCTATTCCAAATTCAAATACTGTCAATAATTGTTTTAGTCTTGGGCTTCATTTGCTTCTGTTATCCATATTGATATTCTCCTCCATTGACAAAATTGGGTCCCTGTTAGAATTTGTGTGTCTTGTGTTCTTTTCAGTCTAAGGACATATATGCGGGTGATTGTTCTCAGGCAAAGAGGGCTGAGTGATCTCAGTGGGAGACTTGCATTTGTCAGAAAGATTTTTCTGAGTAGAAAATGAATCCATCTTGGATAATAGAAAAGTGGTGGGATAGGATGTTTAGCTTCAAGACCAGCTGGGAGGTCTGGTCTGGCCCGTATCCTTGCCCTTTGTTGTCATTTTGATAGACCTTGCTCTGCTCTTTTTCAGAATGTGGGCTTGAGTACTATCCACCCTCCCAGTATTTGCTCCCAGTGTTGGAAAGAGATGGAGGAGAGACTTCAGTGGATAGTACTGATGGACTAATTTGCAGCTATGTAAAGGAAGAGACTGAGTGGCAGGTGAGGGTTAGCATGCTGATTCAGAGACACTTCCCTTCCAGACCTAAATATTCAGGGGGCTAATGGCCTTTGGCCACACCTGCCAAAATGGTGCATGGCAGAAGCCCTAGTGCTGGTCGATTCTGTCGTGAACTAATTCCTTCAAGTTTTCAAAGACTGCTTTAAAGCTGAGCCTTAGATGGATCTGCTGTGGTCCTTGGACCACAACTCCCGTTCTTCTCAACTGCTTTTTTTTTTTGTTTGTTTTTCAGAATAAATTCTTAGATTATGAGAAGAGAAAGGTGAGCAAGCATGCAGAAATCCTATGTCTTTGAAAAATGGAAGCCTGAAAAAAACAGGAGGGTTGAGGTGGATATGTAGAAAAACCCAATATTTCATTCTCTCTGAGAAGAGATGATTTTCCTTTTTAGAAATAATAATTGTCTTTGAAAAAAATTGGCAGTCCCGTTCTTCTGTGCTATCTTGCTGGTTTGGCAACAGAGAAGATAAGGAGTGCTGATTTTGGACCTGTTTTCAATTGCTGATTCTGATATTTACTAATTATTGGGGCTTTGGGCAAGTCATACTCTTTCAAGTGTTCCTTCTCTAATCTGCAAAATGAGTGTACTAGCAGCTGTAGTATTCAGGCAATATAGTGTATGTTAAATGTTCTGTTAAGTTTAAAAAGTACATAAATATTAGCTTTATTATCATTGCTGTTTACCCTCATGGTGTCTTTAAAGGGAGAGCTAAGCTATATTGGCCCCAGTCTACACATAAACACTGAGAAGAGTCTTTAAAGGACTGGGAGAGCTAAGCTGTATTGGCCCCAGTCTACACATAAACATTGAGAATAGAGAAGAGGGTCTATCTCCTGAAGAAGTGTAATCCAAGTCCTCTTATCAGGCAGGGTAGAAAAGGTTTCCTGCTGCAGACCAGATTTAGCCTGGCCCTCTGCTAAAACAAGCTGTGACTGTTTCAACCAAGAAGCTGATACACCACCCAAACCAAATATTTCTCTATCCCCTGCAGACTTTTTATCTCTCAGTAATTCTTTAGAAGTTGGGTTGTAAAAGTGTAGGTATTATTTTTCTCCTGTAGTTTCGGCTTTTCTCCTGACCTTTTCTTGGATATGAAAGAACTAGGACAGGTGATGTGTTAGGTTTTAGCTTGGTTTTCACAGGGTGGAGCATTAGCCATTCTGATTCACAGCCCCAGAAATTCCCTGTGTCTGTCACCCACTGCCAGGCACTGCCACACTTAGCAAGAGAGATTCAGGCTTGGGATTTGGTCTTCTCTATGTTGGCCTCGGGGGGGGGGGGGCAGCTCGTTTCATATTCTTGCCATGATCCTTGCCATGAATCTCTGTTCCCTCAGGAACAGAAAATGCTGGAGAAATTAGAATTTGAACGTCGCCTAGAAATCGGGCAGCGGGAACACGCCCAGCTCCTCCAACAAAGCAATATTCAAAAGGATGAGATCCTGCAGACCGTCAAAGAGGTGTGTCACAGCCAGGATTGGGGGGGACCAGATTGTAGTTGCTGTTGGCATGGGGCTGGCCAGACTCTGTTGGGTCTCCTGAGACATTTTTGGCAGGGAGGGCATTGTGCTCATGCGACCGATCCCTGGGGACTACTTTCTCTTTCCCCTCTGCAATCCATGTTTGCCCTGGCCTAGGAATTCCAGATGACTAAGAGAGAAGTTCTGCTTTTGTGGCATGGAGAACTCTCCTGGTGACTTTATTTCCCAAGGTTTAGACTGTGCCCAGGACTGACTTGAGACCACATCTCTCTCAGTTACAGGCTTGATTTAGTGTAGAGGGAGGGATCCTGCCATGGTTTGGCTGGCAGTGTCATTAGTCACATCAGTCAGAGATTGTAACTTGGACTGACCACATTCCTGGCTGAGGTCCGAGTTTTAAAATCATTCCACTCTAGCACCGCTTAGACTCGGTCAGATTTCCCTCTCTCTCTCCCAAGCAGGAGTTTATTTAAACACCTTCTAAACTTTGTCCCCATCTGTGACATCTCGGAGATTGCCTGCCCAACCCTGCGTGATCCTGACATGGGATGAGGGTGTGTAGAATGCCCTGAGTCCTGGATTTGGAGTGGGAGAAACTGCTGTGAATCCTGACTCTGCTCGGTCATCTGCGTGACCTTGTCGCTTCACCTTTTCAGGGACTCAGTTTCCTTATTACAAAGTGATGGGGGGGAGCATTCAAACCCAGATTGATTTCAATGACCAATCTTGATAATGTGTGTGAAGTGGGAGAAGACTTGATGTTTCACACTTCTCCCCTCTTGGGGGATTATGTGGCTCCCATATAGTTATTTGGATCCTAGACATTAAGCTGGAAGGGGTCATCCAATCATATCCTCTCATTTTACAGAGAAGGAAACTGAGGCACTGAAAAGCAAATCATCTTTTCCAAGTCTCACAGTTAGGTGGCAAAGTCAGGATTCCCTCCCTCCCCCAAGGTGTCTGACTTCAGTGCTCTTTCATCCCACCACCCTGTTTTATCTGTCATTTTTACTCATTTTTACTCAACTATTTTCTGGTACAGTGTTCAGTCAGGTAGCAGCACTTTGGGAAACAATTAGAGTAAAAAAGAAAAGGCACTGATAAAACTTGGGAAAAAAATAAGTTACAACCAAAGAGGGAATTAAACCAAATCATCTAAGGTCCCTTCTGAGCCCAACTTCTGCTGAGGTGCTATCAATCTCTGGCGGAGCATAACAAAATTCTAGACCATCTCTTCCGCTACCATTGTTTCCTTTAAGCAGTGGGAGATCTTCCCAAAGGACAGGGATTTGTGAACATAGAGATATTTATGTGCTCCTTATTTCTGTCCTTCCCTCATCCCTAACCCTAAAAGCAACTGCATCTCAACTTATGGAGGAATGGGAGTTCTCACTCCTTGGATTTGCAAGCTTCTCTGTCTCAAGTGCTCTGCTTTCTGCTACAGGAGCAATTTCGGTTGGACAAGGGCCTGAGTGAGCATCAGCGCTACCTGGATGGAGAGCGTCAACGTCTACAAGAACAACTGAAGCAAACAGAGCAAAGTATCTCAAGCCGGATTCAGAGGCTTCTTGAAGATAATCAGAAGTAAGTCTCCCGGACTCCCAGAATCCTCCTTCTCGTGCCCCCAAATATCTCTCATCAGGATTTATGGATGCCTATGATTCTGCCATCAAGATGCATTCTTTGGGTGAAGGCATTAACCCTTTAAAATGCAATTGCCTCAGAAGAGTTTTATATCATTATCATTGTAGAGCGATTTATTCATCAGGGCTTTTCCAAAGTAACAACTAGCTGACAGCAGAAACTGTAGGGAGTCTAGGTTATCATAAAGACAGTGGACCCTTGAGACAAAATGAGGTGTTCTGGAGCATGTCACAGCATGGGGAAAGGAAGAGCCTCAGAAGACAAATTTCCTCTTTTTTGCTGTTTTGCTGAGAGCTGGCTTTGCCTTATCTCCTTTAGGAAAAGTCTTTTTTAAATTTTTATTTATTTATTTATTTATTTATTTTTACCTCAATAGTATTTTATTTTTTCAAATACAAAGATAGTTTCCCCAATTTGTTTTTGTAAGATTTTATATTCTAATTTTTTTCCCTCCCTCCACTCTTCTGAAGATAGCAAACAATCTGATATAGGTTAAATATAGGTGCAGTCCTTTTAAACATATTTCCATACTTGTCATATTGTGCAAGAAAAATCAGACCAAAAGGGGAAAAAACCATGAGAAAGAAAAAGCAAACAAAAAAAGATGAAAATATTCTTCGATCCACATTCAGTCTCCATAGTTCTCTCTCTGGATATGGATGGTATTCTCCATCCTAAGTTTATTGGAATTGTTTTGAATTACCACATTGTTGAGAAGAGCCAAGTCTATTACAGTTAATCATCATATAATTTAGGTGACAAGTCTTTATTGACTAAGTGTCCAGTCCTGGTGCCTCAGGAATCTCAGGGATATAAGAGCAGGTTCTTGCAAAAATAAAATAATCTGACTCCGAGGAACCTTTTGATCTTTTCCACAGACAAAGGAAAAATTCTGAAATCTTGAAGTCACTAGAAAATGAAAGGTAAGTGTTTAGCTTAACAAAAGCTTGTTGGAACTAACTTAGGGCAAGTTGTTCTTTTTCCCTTCCTTTCTTCTTTACTTTCTATGAACTATGAGAATTAGGTCAAAGCCTTTTACCAAAAAAAATTCCCAAAAGTAGGGGGTTAGATGTCTACTTTATTTTATCCTACTGAGAATCCATTTCCCCTGGGAAATGATTATATTAATTACTTACTAGCTTCAGATTGTTTTAAAATACCCACTAGAAATTTATGCTCTTAGATCATCTGGATTCCCAAAATACTATCAAGAATCTTCCACTACCATTTCAACTGCTACCATTAATCCACACCAACATCTGGCCCTCTCCATCATTAGTAGTTATAGTTAATTGGCAGGGTCTCCCTTCTGTCCATGAATTAATGCACTTTTCCTACTGTGAGATTTTTGAAAATTAACTCTTCAGCACCTCTCATTCTCTAAGGGAATTAATTACTGATGGAACTTTGAAAATGTAGGTGCTTAATTAGGATGGCCAATGAGCAGCTTCATCTGATGTAACTAGATTTGATGTTATATTTCTTTGAATGAATATAAACTTTCCAGGATAAAAATGGAACAACTCATGGCCATAACCCAGGAGGAGACTGAGAATCTACGCCAAAGAGAGATTGCTTGTAAGTTTTAAAGGCAGGTGGTGAGTCCTTTATTGATACAACCATTGGTTACATGGAATATAGAAAGATTTTATGTTGGGCAACTGACAGAGATTTACTTAACAAAACTATGATTGTTGTTTATACTCAGTGTTCTGAGGCTGATTAGTTTCCTCTTTCCTGTCATCTCCTAGGGAGATATAACCTACTCTTTATTATTCAGGGTAATGGGGGAAAGCTTACACATGTCAAAATCCTGGTTAATTGAAATAATATGCAAATTGTGCGTTAGGAATTAGTCTAAGGAAATGAGGCAATTACTTTATGTCTAAAATACTAAATTTTCAGTTTAGAATCCAGCATCTAGCATAGTTTTGTTCAGCCAGCACATGGTATTATATATTGTTAATATTTTCAAATTTGTAAGCAATACAGGGGAGAAGACCAATGTAATCCTCTTAAAATAATTACTTTTTTTGGAATATCTGCTTCTTGATTTTTTGCTCCATGTTGTCCCATTAGAGCTATTTCAGGTTTAGATTTTCTGAGGGCAATGATATCTTAAAATTCTCTCTATGAAGTGTTCTTACTGGAATAGGTCCATCCTCCTGTCTGAGGCAAGCCAGTAGGTTTGGTCCAGAGAAACTTAAATGTGGAGTCTGTAAAGAGATTGGGATGACTTAAGGACAGGGATGTGATACTGGTTAATGTATATATACTTTTTTAGGATACTTAGAATTTTGGGGACCAAGCAATTTTTAGAAAACAATTAACCTGGCTTCCCTAAATACTATATTTATTCATGTATTCCACCTCTATTTTGGGATTATCCAGATAAATATTATGTGAATTATGTAACAGGATAGGTCTTTGGGAGTTGTTGAACAAGCTGAATAGCTAACAAGGTTAGCTATGACCTATGTGGAAGTATGTTTAAAAGGGTTGTACATATTAAACCTTTTTCAGATTGCTTGCTGTCTTGGAAAGGGGGGAGATAAAGAAAGGGCAGAGGTTAAAAAAAAAAAAAGGATATTTTGGAATGTTGAAAACTATCTTTACATATATTGGGAAAAATTAAATACTCTTGAGAAAAGTGTCCCAAACCATCCTGAAAGATGACCAGTCTTTGACCAGACTGTGACCAGTCTTTGATGTTTTCCCCAGCTGCCATGCAGCGGATGTTGACGGAAAGCTGCAAGAATAGATTCATACAAATGACCTATGAGTCTCAAAAGCAAAATCTGGTTAAGCAAGCTTGTTCCAGGTAAGATCTGAAGGAATGCTAGAAGAATGAAGGATGGGGCTGGGCAGGGCAGGGGAGTTGGGCAGCAACCCACAGCTAGTCCCTGAGATGTCTGCATCCTCGCTTCCATTCTCAAGCACAAACTCACTGGGGGATCTGAGATGTAGTTAAAAGAGCACTGGCCTTGGAGGCAGATTTGGATTCAACTTCCTGTTCCACTAGTTAGTGACAGGGTCATCCAAGCAAGCCATCTTTCCTCTTCAGCCTCAGTTTCCTCACTTCTAAAAATGAAGATTGGATGAGCTAATTTTAAATTTTCCTTCCAGCTCAAAGTCCTGTGATCCCTCCCTTAGTGTTTGTGTAATGGTACTCTAGTTGTCTGTTCACCCTAACTAAGCTGGTGGGTTGTGTGCATCACCATGATATTTTTAAATCCAAGGAGTCCTTTGGAAGCTATATACAGTTCTAGGAGTGTGAAGCACCAAAGGAATAGGTAGGGTCATATTCTTCCTAGTTATTAGTAGCACTTCAGAGTCTGAGGTCTTTTAGTAAACCAGCCAGATCAATCAAGGCAGACAGGTAGGGAAACAAGGCCTCGGGAAAGCCTGAACCATATGGCCAACATTTATCGAGAAAAAGAAACCTAAATTTTTCCCTCTCTGCTAGAGACAACACACATGCAATTTCTTTGACTTACATTGGCTATTTTTTCATTTCTTCTTTTTTTCCTATTTGGATTTCACCTGTCTTTCTTGCAGCATGGCCCAAATGGATGAAAGATTCCAGCAGATCCTGGCTTGGCAGCAGATGGATCAAAACAAAGCCATCAGCCAGATTTTGCAGGAGGTGGGTTGGGGAGCTGAGCAGACAACTGTCACCTGAAGCTTGGAAGTTGGCCCAAAAAGGAGGCTGGAGTCCAGAGCTCTGGTGAAAGCTCCTAAACTGCCAGAAAGCTAAGCTTCATGCTGGTCTGTTAGGAAGGGAAAAAACTGTCTTCCAAAGGAAACTCTTCTCTGAAGGATTTGGAGAGTGTATGACTAACAGTTTCACTGCTATACCTATGTTAAACATCAGGGATGGAGAATCTACCAGGGGCCTCTGGATGGGCTTTTTTTATTCACTGTCTTCACATGAATTCTGCCTTCTGCTGGGATGCTCTAGCTGATCCTTGTAGCATGGATGCTATTTGAGGTGCAGGCTTAGAATAGGGACAGTGAATTACAAACAGTGGTTAGTTATCCAAACACCAATTCAAAGGGGAGGAGATAGTAGGCTGTCCCTCCACATCCTCAAAGACTTACAAATTGGCCTCAAAAACTTCATAAGGTATTCTTTATACTCTTCTTCCTACCTCCGTCTCTCTCATTCCCTTTTCTTTATACCTCTATCTCTTCTCTCTTCCTAAACATCTTTTCCCTTAGATTTCTCTTCTCCTTTTTCCCTTTTTGTCTTCCCCATTATGTATTTTAGTATTAACTGTCTTAGTGAAATTGAAGGTCCCCACTTTGAACTTTAAAAGCCAATGAGTGAGCATTTTAAGTTTCTCCAAGAAAAAATTAAATTCTCTACTTTTTTTTTTTTTAAGTATGTGTCCTCTTCAATTTTTCTCTAAGCTTAAAAACCTCAATGGAAAAATGGTTCTACCACTTGACTAAACAATGCAATCTCTTTTACAGAGTGAAATGCAGAAAGCTGCCTTTGAAGCCCTTCAACTCAAAAAAGATCTCATGCACAGGCAGATCAGAAACCAGGTGAGCTCCAGGTCACCAGAGGTAAACCCATTTGGGATTTCTAAATATTGTATACACCCTCTCACTCAGCAGAGAGAAACCTTATCCCATTGCAGTTTTTTAATGTTTCAAGGGCCATCATGTTCAAAAAGGAATCTCCTTGTACTGTCTTGCTCCAGAGGGCAAGAGAATGGGGATTGTATAAATTACAGGGAGGCAGTTTCCCAACCCAAATTTTATGCATCTAGAACTGTTGAGAAATCTAAGAGCTACTTTAATGACTCTTCAAAACTGTCAGTATTTGACAAGAGGTTAATGATCACCTGGGATGTTGTAGAAGGTTGATCTCCATGACTTCTTAGTCCCTTCTACCTTTAAGACTTAATATTTTATGATTTTACATTCATCATTACATTGATTTTTGTTTTTTTTTCCAGGACTTAATTGGAAAATTTTTTTAAAAGGTCATGAATTTTGAAAGTATAACATAGATAGAAACAGCATTGAAGTAGGAGTCAAGTTTCTAGTTGTAACTCACTGGGTAACCATACTTGACTCATTAAGCTCTCAAGAATTCAGTTTCCTAATTTCTAAAATCAGTTGGAAAAGGTAATTTTTTAAATTAATTTTTTTCCAACAAACAAAATTTCCTCTTCTCTCCTTTCCTATTCCTTCCCCTCCATGATTAAAAGAAAACAAAATCTTTGTAATAAATGTGCATAACCAAGTAAAACATTAGCCATGTTGAATTAGATCTCTAAGGTTCCTTTGAGCTTTCAGAGCCTGAGTCCGTGGCTGACTAGGGGAAAAGAGTAACGGCTCCCAGGGCCTGCTCCATATTAGCTGTCTCCATTACCTAGCCTTTCATTTGATAACCTCAAAGCTCCCAGTCTAAAGGGAAGAGTAATACTCCTGAGTGAGCTTCCTCTGAGTTAGTAAAGTTCACTGTGATACTAAGGGCAAGGCTGGTTAGTATCCCTAAACTCTTTATTGGCAATGAAGAACTGTTTGCTACCAGATGTTGTGTGGGAGGGAACTGCCCTGAAAATGAACCTGTCCGTAATTGCAAAGCCCGTCTGCTGTATAATATAAATGGTGAAGGCTCATCCCCTACATCATTCATGCCAACTTTTGCTGAGGCCCATTAGGTCTTCTAGTGAGCTGAGAAAAATCCCACTCCTTCATTCATTTAAAACTATCCACTGGGAAAATTCCAGAGATATTTCTGGGATTCATTCTGATGAATGAGGACTGGAGCTAGGAAATCTTTGCCATCCCTGGTATAGATATTGGAAAGAACACTGTGTATCAATAAAACTTTTAAAAAAAGAAAATGATGTGGGATAGAAAGAGAAAGAAAGAACATTGGGTTGTAGTCTTGACTCTATCCTTGATAACAAGGTAAAATTGATTAAATGATTTTACTTCTCTGAACTGAGGTGCTGTAAAATAGGGATAGTGTCCTGTCGACCCTGGGAAGATCGCATGAGAACATGTCAGGGTGCTTTGTAAACTGCAAAGTGTAAGGGATTATTATTTGATTATTTGAAAGTTTCATTGCATCATCATTAAGCATATCCAAATTTCACATCCTTGCATGATCTTTTCTTTTTCTGATATAACTTCCTTTTTTTATTTACCAGTTTAATTTAAATTCCACATTGCCCAACATGAAGCTCTTTTGTGTGATTTCACATGGCTGGCTGGGGAGTGACAAGTTAGGAGTAGTCTTGGCTGAATTGGACCCTCTGTCTCACATTGCACTTCCCCTTCTCCCAATTGGCTTAGAACTCTAAGCTTCCCCTTGGGGGCTTTGAAAGGAGACTCTTCCACTTTGAGAAATTGTAATTAAGGGTTATTTTGATATTCCAAATCAGCTGTCTCCTAGCAGTTTCTGAACTGGTGTCTTATAGGAAAAGCCAAGAAGCATTTATTGTGTTTCTTAGCATAACACAAGTCTTTTCCTGGGAGGGACAATTTAGCTAAAGTGGAAGTGCAGGATGGGTTTGACAGGTAGAGGGAAGGCTAGTAAGAGCCCCAGTAATAGTTCTGGGACATCTTTGCTGAGCAATAAAGAGAATACTTGGTTATGAGGTAATTAAAAGAACTTAGCAGAATTTCCATCATCCTGAAACTCCAGCCTCTCCCAGAAAGGCGTACTTGGAGTATCATTTAGGGCTGTTTTCTACAGCAGAGTAAATCAATCTTTGGTAAATGTAAGTTAAAAACACTGTCTCATCTTCTGTTTAGATTAAGTTAATAGAAACTGAGTTATTGCAGTTGACACAGCTGGAGTTAAAGAGGAAAACCCTGGACACAGAGTCACTGCAGGTATGTAGGGTTCTTTGCTCTGGCTCCATCCCTTCCACCTGCAATGGGTCTTGCTTGGGGATCTCTCAACCCCGTGTGTTTCACTTTTGGCTTTCTGCAGCCTCCAAAGCAGTTCATGTGTGAGCTAGAAGTTCTGTGGGAGAAAGGCTATTGAATGTCAGTGAGGAGCTCTGGGGGCCAATCCCAGATCTGCCCCAGTGTCACTGGACACTTTTGACCATGTCCTTTATTCTTTCTGGTGGAGGCCTCAGCTTCCACCTCTGTAAAGGGAGGGGGTCGGCCCAGACAATCTCCAAAATCCCTTTCAGCTCTTTCTGTTCTGAGATTTTGTGTTCTAGGGTCTCTTCCAATTCTAGCCTTCTGTGTTCTATGTGCTAAGACTTGATGTTCCAAGGCTCCTTCTAATACGCTGTAATGGCCCCAACCATGACTCAGACTCAAGTGTAGGGAGATTTGGTGATGCCAGGCAGGCAGGAAAACACCACCCCTGGTTGTTCTGACCCCCGTTCAGGCAGAGGTGGGATGGACAGCTTGTTTCTGGAAGGGCAGGAGTTGGGCGAGTTTCCATCTCAAAGCCCCTTCTCAGGGGACACTTCTGTGAATCTTCAGACGCTATAGAAATGTAAGTCATTGTCATGGTCATCTTGTGTTTTAAAATGGAGCAGCCATTGGGCCCTTCATGTGTTTAACTCATGCTTCTGGGCCTGCAGCTTTTGCTTACTTTGTTGCCATCCTGTCATGTGAGGGGAGAACTTTTTATGTTGGGGGGATGTGCTGGAGGAGAGGGAGCAGGAAAAGCTCAGGCCGGTCTCAAGGGATGTGACCCCTGTGTCCCTTCTAAGTACATTTTACCTCAACAGCTGTCCTCTGACAGGAGAGCCCTCAAGTGCCCCATGCCCCTGGACCTGGACTTCCTTAAACTGTGACCCAGACAGCTAATCTTTACACTTGTTCTATCTTTTTGTCCCTTTGAATGCTGATCTTTATGTCTCTCTTCAGCATGGCCTCCAGGAAAATGCCTGGAGTAACCATGAATCCAAACTGCCCCTCTGAATCTTGTGCTTGGCCTTCTGCCAGTCGTCAGAAAGTCCTTGTTGGCCCAACGGAAAGCACATCAGAGTAGGAGTCAGGAACCCTGGGTTCCAGGCCACACTGACGCAGGCAATTTCCTAGCTTGGAACTTCAGTTTCCTCATCTGGCAAAGGAGGGGCTTGGACTAGATTATCTCTAAGGTCTCTTCCAGATCTAACATTTTATAGCTCTCTCTCCTTGAAGGGGAATGATAGAAGCAATTGCTGTTTCAGATGTTCCCATCCCAGCCTGAAGTGTGCTCGTTCCAGGGTCTTTTTTTAGCTATTTCCCAAGGGTTCACTTCTAGGTATGAGAAGAGTGTGAGCCATGAAACAATTGCAACAGGTTCGCCTCCTAGTTGCTCTACTTATAGTCTTGCTCTACAGTCAAACCACATTGCCTGGTAATGCTGGCTTTTCTGCAGGTTGTCATTTCTACTTAAGCCCATCGCTGAGACCCCCGTGCCCAGCTGTGGCACTCAGAGAAAGTGGGAGCAGCGGAGAATCCCAGAAAAGTAGGGGTGGATGGGCTGCAAAAGGCCACCAGGACTCTTTGTCAGGACCTGGACCCCAGCTAGATTTCGGGGTAGAGCAGGGGTTGCTGGAAGAAGGGACAGGTGAATGGGGTCACAACTCAGGAGACATGGCTGTGTCTGGTGTTCCTGTCAGCACTCCTTGTAATCTCTGAAGAAATGTCTGTGATTTCGGCTTCTGACAACACCCTCCAATTCCCCATGTATGAGTGGCTATCAGTCTGAGCCGGAGCATTTTCCTGCAGTATGGAAAAGGAGTCTGTTTGTACGTTGTAGGAAATGATCTCAGAACAACGCCAGGCCCTCAGCTCCCTGCTGCAGCAGCTTCTCAAAGAGAAAAGCCAGCGAGAAGAGGAGCTCCAAGGCATCTTGGTGAGCCTCCCCCTTTGTTTGGCCGCCTCTGCGGGCCTGCCCTCCGCCCCAATAGCACTGCTCCCATGAACATGGGCCTGAGTCCGTCCTTTAGGACAGTGCCCAGGCCGGGTCAGAAGCACTGTAGAAAAAGTACACTGATCAAGATTGCCCTTAGCATTCACTTCACTTTTAACTTTTATTAACATTCTTGGTTTTTGTTCTTTACGTTATAATTGTTTCTCTGCTTACCCTTCCTCTTTTCCTTGCCAAACCCTCTTATAACAAAGAAAAATACTCACGCAAAACTGACCAACATAGCTGACTATGTCCACAT
This sequence comes from Antechinus flavipes, assembly GCF_016432865.1. NCBI lineage: Eukaryota > Metazoa > Chordata > Mammalia > Dasyuromorphia > Dasyuridae > Antechinus > Antechinus flavipes. The sequence continues at coordinate 498,285,356 of NC_067399.1, forward strand.
AGGCCACATTCAGTATCTGTAGTCTTATGACTTTTTGGGTCAAACATTCATTGGATTTATCAAAATTGAGTTTTTGGGTAGGATTTATTTTCCTTGTTATTATCATTGTTAATTGTCTCTTGTTTCTGCTTAATTTGCTCTGTACCAAGTCATGTAAAGCTTCCCATGTTTTCCTGAATTTCTCACATTTATTATATCTTTGAAATAACATTCATAGACCACAGTTTATTCAGTTCTCAAAGGGCTTCTGCTTTGTTTCTAATATTTTGCTCCTTCACGTTCATTTTAACCACATTTTCCTACAAAAAAATCCTTTCTCCAGAGATGATAGTTTGACTGGTTTGCATGTTAGGTTGGTCAGAAATTTGAGGTGAGTAATTTTGGGATGATCCTTCAAGGAAAACTACTCTGGACAAAAGAGCTATTTTCAAAGAAATCAGGTGGATGCTTCCCTCTGACTCCTTTTTGTAAAAGGCCAACCTGGTAATCCCTATGCCATATCTCTCTATCAAAGTGCTGTTGTCCTCTCTGTATGACCCTTAGCTCCTCCTTTCTTACTTACAGACAAGCTAGTGAAGTGAGCACAGTAAATCGAAGTAGAGCCTTCCTGTAGCCTCTCCACTGCCAGTCCTCTCTGTTTATGCTATCCCAGGTCCCTATCTTGAATGAATGCAAATATTTTTCTTACAAGCTGGAAAGATGAGTCCTTGAAAACATCTGATGACAGTTCCTTAGTGTTCCTTCTATGTCAAAAGATCAGTTAATGTCTTGATTTGGAACTAATAGCCTGCTTCTTTTTTGGCAGCTGGAGATGGAAGCCAAGAATGAAGCTACACAGGAAAATTACTGGCTGATTCAGTATCAACGCCTTTTAAATCAGAAGCCCTTGTCCCTAAAGCTTCAGGTAAAGACCAGCAATACCTACAAGTGGGGAGATTTCTTGTTCTAAGATTATGTTTCTCTTTATTTTTAAACTGCCACATTTGTCATTCTTTAAAGTGGGACTAGCCTCCCACTGTTGGTTCTATGCAGCCAAGTCCTATTTGCCAACCTCGTCAAATCTTCCCTGGCAAGCTCAGGCAGTAATTGGATGGGAGGAGCAAAAGTTCCTTCTCAGATGCCTTTGTGGTAGTTTTCAGTGTTCTCTCCCAGAGGCCAAATTTGTGCTAGCTTTGCCTACATGTGCTAGTTTGCCTTTCCTTTGGCCTTGAGGGGCTGTCAATTTGTGTTTATCATGTTTATCATAATAGATGAATTCTTTCCTTTTTATATGGGAAATGTAGACCTCACTGTCTGCTTCTTTAGGTTCCAGAATCCTAAATGGCTGTGATATAAACATTTTGAAATGGAATTTTTTTTTCTCTTGTTCTCAAAATGTGCCCCATGTGTGTTCTCAAAGAGTCAGAGGAGATTGGGGTCTTGGTTATGAAATGAAAATTTCTTCCCTTGCCTCTCCCATTTTTTTTTTTGGTAGCCACTGCAAAATAAATGTCCCTTTGTGAACCAATTCAGAGACATAGGCCCACAGGCCTCAAGTGTGGCCTGAAACAGATTAAAGTGTAATAGTTTAACAAAATAAGTAAAAATACAATATAATATAGATGTTGTTAATTTGTGCTTTTCTAAGTCAGCATGATGTTTTATGTTTGATATCACTTATCTAACTGGATTATTTTTGCCTTCCCCCAGGAAGAGGGCTTGGAGCAGCAGCTGGTAACCCTGCTGAGAGAACTTTCAGCCGAACATTATCTGCCCATCTTTGCTCACCATCGAGTATCACTAGATATGCTGAGCCACATGAGCCCCAATGATTTGGCCAATGTAGGGAATGGGATGTTATGCAATTTGGGGAATGGGGGAGGCAGAGTAATCATTCTAACCCTGTCCTTATTCACCTTCTTCAAAAATTCTTAACCAGGCTTGTCGTTAAGCAAGTGTATTGTAGTTGTGCAGGGCTGTTTATCTGAATAAGATGTCTGTTGGGTTCTTTGTGCCCATGGAATATACTTTAATCTAGTTTGGTAGATTCTGTGCTACCTCCTGAAATTACAAGCTACTTAAATTCTACCAGAACCAAGCAAATCTGCATTTCTCCCTTTATCAGTGACCCACATCAGGCTTCTTTCTCCCAATTATTTACACATACAACCTTCATCTATCACCAGGAATCTCTGGTGTTCAGTCTTTTCCAGTTTCGTTAAAAGCCTTATGTTTCCGCATTGCCACATGAACTGCTGTCATGATGCAGTGGCTAGGTTTAGCCCACAGGGGTCCTGTTTTAGCATACTGGAAGCTTGGCCCTTTTGGTTGTACTCTATATCCTCTCCATGCTTTGGGGAAAGCATTGCAGAAAGCCAGAACTGGGAGCAATGGTGTTTTCTAGGGTCAGGACTTAGACCAGAGAGAGAGGACTCTTCTGCATGAAGGGGCATCAATTCTTCTGCAGGGCTGTGGTTCCCAAGAGGAGCTTTCCAGCTCCCAGACATGTACCCATCTCCGACTAGGTAATCTCCAAAATCCCGTCTCACCCTGAAATTCTCTCCTTGTGTCCAGATGGGCATTTCTGAAACTGGCCTGCAGCATGCACTGATTAGGAGAGCCCAGGCGCTGCTGGATGTGGCGAAAACATTGCCAGGTACTGACAACTGGGGAATCTGGAAATAAGTATATTACACTAATGTTTCCCAAGAGAAAGCACCTGATATTACAATGCCTTCCTGATCTTGTTCTTCAGATGCCTGACTGCTGTTTGGTTTGGTGAACAAATAGTGGTTTTCATCTCCATTTTACAAAGTGGAAAATTGTAGAATGAGTCAGGTCGCAAACTTCTTTGAAAGAACTTTGACCAGAATCTAGGTTTTAAGTTCCTTGCACATTACTCCTCTATTACAGTGGTAGTCAGCTAAGAACTTACATCCTCAGAAAAGTGGCTTAGAGCAGACATCACTGGCCTGGGAGTCAGAAAGCTTGATCCTCTCTCCATTTAATTTTTTGTTGCTTCAGTCTCCTGACCTATAAATTGGAGCTCTGTTTTCTGCCCTTTACCTGTTACCCCTCACAACATTGTTAGGGTTAAGTGAGATCATAGATATGAAAGTACTTTGGGTATTGTAAATCACCTGGCTAACTGACAGTGAACATTGAGTGTGTCTTGTCTGGTGCAATGCAGAGTTGCTGCAGTCTGTTGAAGATGAGGGCCTGGAGGCCCCAGGACCTGCCACTGTAGAAGAGCCCCCTGAGGCTGTGACCCCGACAGCACCCCCTGCACAGCCGGACGTGCAGGCTTCAGAATGTGTGGTGTGCCTGGAACGGGAGGTATGGGCTGGCCAACGCGGGGTAGGGGGGACCTCAAGCATGTACATCTTGGTCTTCAGTCCTATTTTATTGGCAATAAGCACGAAGTGTCTTTGTTCTTAAATGTCTTTGTCCTTGTGGGAAATTATCTTTTTGCCTTAGGGTTTCTGGGGATGGCTTTTAGCCTAGGAGGATGCCCATTCTATCTATTTCTCTAAACTTTAGGCCCAGATGATTTTCCTCAACTGTGGTCATGTCTGCTGCTGTCAAATCTGCTGCCAGCCCCTTCGAACCTGCCCCCTGTGTCGCCAGAACATCGTGCAGTGTCTGCGCATCTACCGCAGTGGCTAAGCTGGGGAGTAGCCCGTTCTTAGACCCAGAACGGCTCACCATTATTCCCTGACACACCAGGCTGCTGGTATAAGGCTAGGGCCCTTGCTTCTCCTCCGTCCAACCCCCTATTAGAGATAGCATGTGGCCCTTTCCTCACAGCTTCCCTTCTCACTAGCTGGGAGGATGGGTTCTGATTGCCAAGCACTTTTTCTTCCTGGGATAAATAATTTGCTAATTTATACATGCTTCCTTCATCACCAAGCCCATGAAGAGGCTGGTTATACAGGGTGCTTCTAGAAACAGGAGTCAGAGATGTTGGGAGAGGAGATACTAAGGATTCTCACCTCAGAACAGGAGCAGAGTCCTTAACAGTTCCCACAGAGACTGAAGAACAGGGTCAGTTTACCTGTTCCCTTGCCTCTAGTAGCAACACAGGAGCCTTTAGGAGGTGAAGATTTTGACCTACGGTGCCATCACAAACTTGGGGTTTACTCCCACTATCAATATAGGCCTTTTCCTCAGGGTCTTAAAAGCCCTGCCTTATGTAGAACATAGAAAAGTCTATGGGGGAAGGGAGGGCTAACGGTTCACTGGAGGCAAGACTCCTGGCTGGTCTTGCCCAGGGAGAGAAATGACATCCTTTGTCTATCTGGCTGCTCTACATCTTTGCTTCAAAGACCCAGTGAAGGTTCGGAAGGTCTCTCGGCCAGACTTCTGGTTGGTCCTGACCAAATGAGGAAATGACACTGTTCTCTTTACCTCTGACCCTTGAACGTCTCTGCTTCAGGAGGATGCTCTCCTAGGCACGGACGGTGGATGCTGAAGTGGACAGCCAACCTCTGGGCTGTGGGCTCTTGGGAGATGTTCAGTATGAGATGATCGAACCATTATCCAAAGTATATGGTGCAGGGGTCAGCCCAGAAAGACCAACCTGCTCCAGATGAGGCTTGGGAAAGGGATTGTTCCTGGAAGAAGTGAGGCTCCTCTAGAGACCCAGCTCTGCATTTGGGGTACATCCAAGGGAGTGGCTATCTACATTGCAGACTGAGCGCAGGCGGCCAACAGGGCTGCACCTGGAGGGAGGCAGGAAGACACACCCAGCCCCATCCATTTCCCTTGTGATGCTTTGTTTTGTTCAAGTAGGTAGAGCTGCTATACTGTCCCTTATACCTCTGGCTCCCCAGTGCAGTGCATGAGCAGGGGGTGAGCGAAGTCTCAAAACAAATAAATTTCCACCTTCCCACCCTCAGTGCCCGAGTTGTCTTTGTGTTGGTATACCCTGCTGTGAAAGTCCCGATTAAGGGGCAAGTCGAGATTATTTTCCCTGTAGGAAAACAGCTGACAGCAAGAATAAATCTGAAACAGAAGATGGGGAAAGAAGAAAAATGGACCAGAGGCAGAAGGGAGCTTACAGACAGTGAGTTAAAATGGAGAAGTCTGGGCTCAGAGGGGTGACCTAGCCAAGGCCATTGAGGGCCAGAGCCAGGCCCAACACCCCAACTGATTCCCCTCTTCCTTGGCACATGTGAGTCCTGAGGGTTGGCTTAGCCTAAAAGGAAGAGTGGATGTGGTCCTCTCTCCTGCCTCAGGGGAGTTGGCTGGAGGCCCCCAGGGCTTAACTTCAGGAAAGCCAGAGCAGAAGCAAAGGGCACAGACTGCTTAGGGAGGAGGGCAGGGCCCGAGGCCCAGGCTTCTTGCAAACTCAGAGAGCAGGACGTCAGTGAGGGCCCAGAAGCCAGGCCAGGGCCAGCCCCCTCGGTGGTCCCTCTGACTTTGTTCCCCCATGATCATTTACATGAATTACCATCGATTCTTTCTCTGCATTTTTGGCCTTGGAGGGGAAGGAAACCAGATGGGAAACCTGGTCTGTGGCCACCAGAGGGTGCCAGGCTCTCAGGATGTACCAGGGCCTGGCCTCCAGGTATTGGTCAGACCTGCCCACAGCCGCAGTGCGGGAGGCGGGCACTGAGGGGGGGGTCCCAGCTGCTCCTCCCTACCTCTCCTGCCCTCTGGGAGGAGGAGCCACACTGCAGGGTTACCTGGCACCCTGGAGGGAGGCCAGCCCCGGCCTCCACCAAAGCCTTCCCCATCTGAAAACAACAAAGGAAATAACCAACACAATTAGAAAATAAGATGGCCTCCAAAGAAGAGGCATCCTCCGAGATCTTCGTGGAGCGGGCCACAGATGTTACACATTGCGCTTTCTTGGTACATCACTTGTGTTTTTTTCCCCCTATTTTTTCTTTCCTTTTTAAGGAAATATATGGGATAGCTCAAACATCAAAAATATTTTTAAAAAAATGTAAGGAGATGGCCTTTTCCCAAGGGAGACACTTCATTCTTGGTTGATATACATTACTCCCTTAGAAAAGGCAGCTGGCACTCCCTGAAGCAGGAGGTAGAGTCTCCATTCATGCCTTGTTCACCAAAGATTCTCCCCCTCATCCCCCAACACACACTGCTATACAGTCCCAGGTTCTGTTCTCCCCATAGGTCAGATCCAAGACTTAGAACAAGGTATGCCCCATCTCTTCCCCACCTGATTCTTCCACAAAGAGTTTACTGATCTTAGTATGTCTCATTCCTCGTTCCCTCCTCTGAAGCAGCAGACAGTGGAGCTGGCTTTAAATAAAGCATTTATTTAGTACAAGCATAAACATTTTGTATAATATTTTCAATATAATATCTTGAAGAGGCAGATTGGAAATAACCCAAGGGAAGGCACTTTAAGGGGGTCCTGAATGGTTCAGGCTGGACCCCAGATAGAAAAAGAAAACAAAGTTTACAAGGCATTTTTAAAAACGGAATGTGTCTGTAGAAGAACCGGGTTAGATTCATAGTGTGCTTAGACGGATCAGCTGTCCAGAGAGTTGATTCCAGGACCCTACATTCAGCACTCACTAGGCCACATGGCTTTGCACTGCCTTGAAGGGATCCTCTGGCTTCTTCCCATGTTCCCAAGGCTCTTGCCCAGGATGGAAATGTGAACCAGCCCCTTACTTGCCCCCAGCCTCAGGAAGCTGGTTGCTCCAACACAGGATGTGATGGGTCTGGGGGAGGGAAGGGAGGGACTAAGGGGGGAGGAGGAGAATTTCCTTCCCTGGCCTGCTTCCAAGCCACATCCTGAAGAAGCCAGTCTTTTCCTCCTCTGATTTTCTTCTCTTTTAGAAGGGAAATATGATCAAATCGCTGGTCACTGGTCAGGGGCTGTCTGTGAGTACAGATGAATTCTAGCACCGTTCACAAAGGACTCGCCATGATCTCACCCTTCCCAAATCCAGAGTAACTTTTCAGGAATAAGGATTGGATAAAAATGGAAGTCAACTGCAGTGCCAAAAGTAACACACAATGATGGATTAAAAAGCCAGGCAGACTCGGACTGAGCGGACGCGGTGACTAAGGTCACCCCTGAGTGCACCGTATGTGGGCCAGGCCAAAGCCGATAAGGAGATCCTCTGAGTCACAGGCCCGAGACGCAGGCGTCTCAGCAGGAGCTTAGGACGCCCGTCCATAAGCATTTAGTAGGTCCCTGTCGTGGTCAGAGAATCTACAGCTCCCCAAGGGGTGTGTGTGTGTGTGTGTGTGGTGTGGGTGTGTGTGTGTCTGGGTATTGGGAAGGCATGGATCATTTTTTTCAGAGTAGCTGGGGATGGGGTGGGTGAAAGAGACAATCCCCCTGCCCCAGCCCAACTCTTTGGTCTTTTCTCTTTTTTAAAAGGGCAATTGATTGTGGCCAATGTTTTTTTTTTTTTTAAAGGTGAGAGACCATGGCCTCTTCCCCATAAGAAGTGAGAATGCGTGGAGAAAGGAAAAGAAATGGAGAGACAGCAAAACCCCCGATCCCAAAAATGGGATGAGGATGTGCCGAGGCAGCTTGGTGACCGAGGGGAGCAGACACGGCAAGGGGTTCTGCACTGTTTCCTCACCGCCAGCATCACGATCCAGCTTTGCCCTCATGGAGCTCCGGATCACGCCTGCCTCTACTTCCCTAAGCCAGGACAGCCACAATCCTCTGCCCCACAAGGGGCCTTGGCCGCTTTGCCGTTCCTCCAGGGCAGCCGCTCCCTGTTCCCACCCCGGGCCCTTTCCCAAGGTCCCAGCTGGCCGGTCCCTTCTGGCTCTATTCCTGGCTCCCAACCGTCCACGCCTGCCTTCCGATGCACACAAATGAACTTCTCCCAGCTCACCCCTCGCATCCCTGACCAAATCCCTTTCTCCCATCCTCACTTAAACCCCGCCACTTTCAACCTCCCAGGGCATACGTTAGCCCCCCACTTCCACCACTGCCCCAACTGCAAGGACGACTGACGTTCCCCTCGGGACGAGACGGCCAAAGCCCTCCTTCCTTCAGAATTCCCACTGGAGAATCTCTCGCCCAACCCAGGCCTACAGTTTCCTCCTGATACGTTCTTATGCATGAAATTTCCTTAAGATCCATTAAAATGGACCAAGGGAAAAACGGTTCTCCCTCCCACCCCAGACTGGATTCAACAAACTAACCCCCAGAACTAGGAAGTCCTTACCCTGTCCACCCCGACCCCTGCACATCCACCTCTGCCAGCGCCTGCCCCTCCTCACCCTGCACGTGTGTGTACGTGCGTGCGTGTGTGTGTGTGTGTGTGTGTGCGCGAATATGCATGTGCGTGTGTATATGTGTGTGTGCTTGTGTGTATGTGTGTGTGCTTGTGTGCGTGTGTGTGTGTGCGTGAATGTGCATATGCGTGTGTACGTGTGTGTGCGTGTGTGTATGTGTGCGTGCTTGTGTGTGTGTGCACGAATGTGCATGTGCGTGTGTACGTGTGTGTGCGTGTGTGTGCATGTGTGTGTGCTTGTGTGTGTATGTGTGTGTGTGTGTGTGCATTTGTGTGTGTATGTGTGCGCGTGTGTGTGTGTGTGTGCGCGCGCTCAGACAGACCGTTACCCCTGGCAGCGCCGCTCCCAACAAGGCAGGCGCATCAAACAGCAGCTGCCAAGGCCATCACGGCGCCTCCCTCTGGAAGGAGAGTACCCTGCTGGCCTAGCCGTGCGGCGGGCACATCACTCACGGCCAGCCCCTCCAGCGGGGACAGTTAAAGACCAGAGCTTCCCGTGTGAGGGAAAGCGCTCCGGGTCGGGGGAGAGGCTGGGAGGGGGCTCGGGGCTCCCGGAAGCTAGAGCAGCACCCCCATTGTCAAGCCCACTACAACAATGGATTCTAGAGCACCTGGCTTCTTTTTCCTGATCCTCTCCTACCCCTCTGGGAGAGAAAGGACGTAGGAGAACGAAGGACACTTTTTACAGTCTGAAGGAGCGGCCAGAAGAGAAGGCAGCTTAACCGCCGCCCTTGGGATGGGACCGAGAGCCTGACGTCAGGCGGGCTGGGGAGGGGGAGAGCCTCACCTGGCCGCTACCAGGGGCAAAGCCCTGTTTCCGACTCTCAGCCTGCCCTGCCCGGCTGGCAGGGAGAAGCTCAACAGTCAGTCTGTGGCCCGTCAGACGCTGCCTTCTGCCTCCCTCCCTTTCAAGCTCGAACAGAAAAAGGGCCGTGGGGGTGGGGGTGGGGGGGCGCCAGGCCGGTGTTTCCCTTACGAGTCCCCCCTTACCTGACTGACTGAGGGGCCCTCTCTCCCATGGGGGCGCTGATCTATAAACATCTATGTCCATGGAGAGGCAGAGGGAAAGGGGAGCCCCATGGGGTCTGAAAAGAACTGGGTGCTGCTCAGCAGGGGGGCTCCCATCTCCCCTCACCCTGTCCTTCAACAAGACACGTTTACAACAGTGATGAGTGCAGCCTGGCTGGCTCCCGTGGGGGACCACAGTGCGGGGCGGGCACTGCTGGGGCAGAGGGATGGGGGGCGGGGCGGGGGCACTAGGGCTTCACAGCGGGCACGCACCTGACCAGAATCCAGAATCCATGGGGGGGAGGAGAGGCTCTGGCCTAAAACTCAGTCTGCACACCCGTGCTGTCCTCTGTGGTGGTCTGCACATAGGGGCGACCGCCCTGGCCGGACACCTCTTCCCCAGTCTCCTGGTCACTGGGCTGGGGGCGATCGCCGTCGGCTGCCGCCTCGGGGCGGGGGCGGCGGGGGGGACTGGCAGGAGAGACGGCCTCCCCGCCGGGGGTGATCGGCGCCGGCTCGCGGTGGGCGTGGTGGAGAGGAGACGCTGCTTGGCCGGGCCTCCTCTCGCTCTCGGGCTCCGGGGGCTGGGGGCTCTCTCTGGGGGACGTGCCATTAGTGAGGGGCTCGGCAGGAGACTGCGGGCTGTCCACCTGCAGCTCCTGCGCCAGCAGCCCCCGCAGCTCGGAGACGCTGTCTGGGGAGGTGGGGTGGGGCGGCGCGCCTGGGGACAGCGCCTCCGGGCTTGGCTCATAGGGCAGCCCGGCCTCCTCATCGTGGATCACAGACACCACCTGCTTTGCCCGCCGCCTCTTCTCCGCGGACAGGTCCGTCTCCCCGGGGCCACCGCCGTACTCCTCTCCCCAGTCAATGGGGACGCCCTCCGCCAGCAGGTGCAGGTTGGGGTCGCTGTTGTGCATCACCATGCTGTCTCGGTAGAGATTGTGCTTCCGCTGCACGGCCGCCTCCTTCACAGCTGCAACAACAACGAGGGTTACTGGTCAGCGATCGCTGCACAGCCAGCAGAGGCGCCCGGCACCCGGGCCAAGGACACGGACAGTGCGCCAGGTGAGAGACCAGGGCTGCCCCTGGGAGGGGCTCCGACGGTCACGCTCCCGACACGCCGGCGAGCAGCCCCAGCCTCTCCCCAAAGGCCCCTGGGAGCAGCCCCAGCCTCTCCCCGAAGGCCCCTGGGAGCAGCCCCCAGCCTCTCCCCGAAGGCCCCTGGGAGCAGCCCCCAGACTCTCCCCGAAGGCCCCTGGGAGCAGCCCCAGCCTCTCCCCGAAGGCCCCTGGGAGCAGCCCCAGCCTCTCCCCGAAGGCCCCTGGGAGCAGCCCCTTCGTAAGAGCTAGCCTGTGACCTCGCCGGCCCCTCCCCACCCCCCACTCCTGTTCTTTCTCTCGGAGTCAGCTCCGGGTCCAGCCCCACTTCCGTGGGATAGCCCTCTTTGAAGGGACAGCCCTTCTCCGGAGGGACAGCTTTTCAAGGACATGAAGACGGCTGTCACTCCCCTGAGCCGAACATCCCCACTCCCTTTGGCCAAATCTCCCACGAACTTCCCACAGTGTCCAGATCTAAAGAGCTGGTCTAACTAGAGCGGAGCACAGCTGGGCCCTGGCCTTCTTATCCTTGGAGCTGCCCTAGCCACGTGGCTTACGAGCCACGAAAAGGCCCCATCTTTCTCAGAGAAACTGCTCTCTAGCCATTCTTCCCCACCTATTCGGAACTGATTTATTTTTATTTAGTTTTGGGGGGGATTGATTTCTTGAACACAACTCTGGCAGATTTACATGTTTTTCCTATTCTTCATTTCGGGCCAGTATCTGTTAAGCTCTGACCCTAGTTCCATTTTTATGTCTTCTTTCAGCTCCGTGCCTTATTCAGATATGCTGAGCAGGCCATCTATGCCTTCGTCCGTGGCACTGACATGGATTTTTTTTTTTTTTTTGGGGGGGGGGGGGACAAGCTTTCTGGTACTTTATTTCCCTTTTTAATTTGTTTGAAACTTAAAAACAAAATAGGAAAGAAAAATGCCATGTATACAGTAAAACACGAGAGGATTCAAAATATAAATTAAGTTTCCATTTCAAGAAAGCCTATACGTTAAATACTACATACTGTGTTCAGAGCTCTCTTCGCTTTATTTGCTGTTCCTCCACACGGCGCTCCACAGCACATCTCCATGTCTGGAATATCTGGTGCCCTCATCTCTGCCTCTCTTTTACCTTGGCTTCGGGACTCAGATAAAACTTACGTGCAGGGCCCTTCCTCATCTCCTTAGGCCCTCCTCCAAGATTACCTCGCATCTAACTGAAACCTTGTTTGTATACAGGGGTTTGCCCGGAGGCGGTGGGGCCTGGGAGAGACGGATTTGTGTCTTTTTTTGTAACCCTATTACTCAGCACAGTACCTGGCACATGATTAAGATAGTTAATAAATGTGTGTTGATTTGTTCACTCAAATGCTCTCCTCATACATCACACCCACATCTACAAGTATTTCTCCCTCAATACTTCCAAAACATGCTTTTATTGATCTTGTTGCTTTCACATAAAGTCTACCAGTCACTGGTCTCATCCCCAAGGGTTAGTGATACCGATGGAGTGAAATATCTCGTTGCATTAGGGACTCTCATTTACCTTGCTTATTGTCCAAATGTTGTGTATTTGTATATAGACATTTGAGATTATGGGTTTATTGTCTCCTGAGACTTTTTTAGGTGTCACAAAAGCTAGTCTTTCTGCACTGCAGCTTTTATTTGTTGCCTCTAGTTTGACAGATATATATAGTCAATTTTCCCCTTCCACTCTCTTTTTCAGTCTAATGCTCACAGGATTAACTTTGCCAGAGACCAGGCAAATACAATCCGGGAAGCCCTAGTTAGCTATGTACCATCCTTAGTCTAAAGCCTGTCATATTCCTGCATTTTGAATTGTGGTCTAGAAATCCTAATCCCATTCTCAGACATCATCTTCTTAACCAGCTGTTCTCCTTTCCAATCAGCTTTTTCCTCTTCTAAATCCCTGGCCTTCAAAAGGGTAGAAATGATGAAAACCTATCAGGATTTCTACATCTGCCAGTTTCTTGCCTAAGACTTCATAATCATTGGCAAGGGGTGTGTGTGTGTGTGTGTGTGTGTGTGAGTGAGACAGAAAGGGGGGGAAAGAATATCATTTGTGTCCAGATGAATCACCAGAAGTGGGTAGTAATCACTTATTTTGACAAATCCTGGAAGGTTTTCTATTAAAATAATAGTTAGCATTTACATATGGCTTTAAATTTTGCAGGCCACTTTAAGTATATTTTTTATCTTCAGGACACCCCAGTGAAGAAGGTGCTATTATTTTGATTTTACAGATGAGGAAATGAAGGCAGACAGCCGTTAAGTGACTTGGGCGGGGTCACCCAGCTAGCCTGTGTCTGAGGCAAGAAGAGAACTTCTTGACTTCAGGCCCACTGCCCTTCCCATTGCATCACCTCACTCTTCCAAGTTGGAAGGTGGGACACTTACAACCACGAAAAGGATCATAAGATTTAACAGTAAGAGACAATAGTGGAAATGACATCATGAAGCAGTCCATGCCACAGGAAATGGCAGAGAGGGGCTGAAGTTGATTGCTCAAGAGTGTGACTCAAGTGTCTACATGCTAGTACAGACCTCTTCCTGCTATATCATTCTCCCTCCTCAACTTCATTCCCCAGGACATCACTGGATCTCAAGCTCACCCATCCCCGGTGGTTCAACTTATGCCCTCAGATGGCTTGGAAGTCATTTCCTTACAGTCTCTGTCCAACAGACCTCAGCTCTGAGGATGTTCTAACCAGGCCTGGTAGTGCCCAAGGCCAAAGTGCCAGGTACCCAATTGTGTGTGTGTCTGAGAGAGACAGAGACAGAAAGAGACAAAAGAGAGAAACAGAGAGAGAGACAGACAGAGACAGAGAGAGAAAGAGAGAGAGACAAAAGAGAGAAACACAGAGAGAAATAGAGAGAGGAGAGAGACAGAGAGACAGAGACAGAGAGCAAGAGAGAGACAAAGAAACACAGAGTAACAGAAACACAGAAAGAGAGCAACAGAGAGAGACAGAGAGGGAGAGGGAGAGAGAGAGAGAAACATGAGACGAGAGAGACAGAGAGAGATAGAGCAACAAAAAGAGAGACAGAGACACAGAGAGACTGAGAGACAGAAAGAGAAAAATACAGAGACAGAGAAAGAGGGACAGAGAACACAAATGACCATTGGCCAATCCATTGAAAGCTGCCCAGCTGATCGTCCCTGGCTGGTGGGGGCCCTTACCCTGCATGATATCCTTCATGACCGTCTGTAGCACGACCTCTTCATATGTGTTTTCTACCAGGATGAACCTGGCAAAATCTTCAAAGATCAATTCCTGGAACCTTGGGAGCTCCTAGAGGGATGGAAAGGAGAGAGTCCAAACTGTTGGTGATGAACATAATGGAATTTTGTTGCACCTTAGAGAATAAGAATTCTGAGGCACTTGGGAAGGCTTGGCGAATCGATATGCAGTGAAGACGGCTAAATTCAAGAGAAAATTTATCCACAATTCATACAATAAAAACAACATCCAGGAAATCCACACAAAGGTACTCAGATCTATGCTGTTACCAGCTGTGACTTCAGAGGCCTGACAATGATGCTTGTCTCCTCGCCTCTTGGCAGATGAAGGGATGGATGATGTGGACAGTCAGAGGCAAGCATTTTCTCAAGTGGCCACCGTGTTGATTAGCTTTACTCAAATGTACTTTTGTTATAAGGGAAGGGTTCCATAATAGGGGGAGGAGGGGAGGGAGGATAAGGAGTGGGAGCAGAGAGAGTTATTGGGAAGTGATGGTGATAAAAGAGCACCATTAAATACTGAAAAAGAAATGAGGTCAAGTCTACACAGGGCCAGGGTTGTGTCTCAGCTCAGCAGAGCCAAGGGCCCCTACCTTGAGGCAGCACGACAGAGACAGCCTCAGTGTTTCCAAAGAACACTGTTCGGTGGTTTTATTGGGCAGAACTTGTCACTGAGCGGGCAAAGAGGAAGCAAGCCTGGGGCAGCAAGTCTCAGTGGGAAAAACCCTGGACTGAGAAGCAGGACATGTAGGGCCCGGTCCTTTGTTTATGATCAATTTGCTCTGTGATTTGGGCAAAGTGACTACATTTGTGCAAGTCTCAATTTTTTCATCTAGAAAATAATGGCACTGGCTTAGACCATCTTCAAGATTCCTTCCCACTAACATTCTAAGATGCTGTCACAGCAAATAATCTAAGATTCCATGTTTATAAAATTTCATACATTAACAAATTCAATGCCATTTTGAGGAATTGGGATAAGAGACCTCCACTCTCTGAGTCCATTTAATTTATCTTTAAAATGAAATTGAATAAGATGATTGCTAAGGTACTTTTTTAGCTTGAATTCCTAAGAGACTAGTCTCTCCCCCACTTCATACCTTACCACCCTCTTCCCCACCTAGGGTCCCTGGCTCAGGCTCTCACCGACTTGCAGGTAGGGGCTAGTTTCTTCAGCAGGAATGGGATGGTGATCTGCAACAAGGCTTCCCGGAAGAACTTCTTCCGTACTGTACTGCTATCATAGTCATATTTCTGCCAGAAACAAGAGCACTGGTTAGGGCCAAGGCAAAGGTACACGGCAGGATCTTCCACTAGGACCCGAGTGGGAGCCCCATCTCACCTTCAGCACCCGCTCCAGGATGCGCTGGATGGACTTGCACAGCTCCTCTTTGGTGGGTCCCTTTCCTAGCTCCTGGTGTAGGAGTGTCTCAAAGGTGTAGACAGCATTGTCCATTTGCTAAGGAGGGAACCACAGAGCCCATGGAGAAGATGTTACTTGGTCAGTGGGAATGACTTCCCCTCACTGCGGAAACAGTTCTATTTAACCCTTAAATTCTCTGCCTACTGATGTCCTCTGCCCACTTATTCATTCATGCTTTTCCTGGTAAGTTTCTCTGACTTCCCTCCAAGCCCTTCTACAGGAAACCTTTCTTATTCTCCTCAGCTACTATCTTTCCCTTTCAGACTACCTCCCATCTACTCTGTCATGCATCTAGTTATTTACATGTTTCCCAATGCCAAAGGCCAAACTGCCAGGTTTGTGTATGAGAGAGAGAGAGAGAGAGAGAGAGAGAGAGAGAGAGAGAGAGAGAAAAAGAGAGAGAGACAGAGAGAAGAGAAACAGAGAAAGTCAAAAAAAAAGAGACAGAGCAACAGAGAGACACAACGAGAGAGAGACAGAGGGAGAAAGATAAAGAGAAAAAGAGAGAGAAACAAAGAGAAAGAGAGAGAAAAACACAGAGACAGAGAGAGAAAGAATGGAAGCTCCGACAGGGTTGTTTTTGCCTTCTTTTAATCCTCCATGCTTAGCATAGTGACTGGCACATAGTGTTTTAGAAATACTTGTTGACTGACTAAAGTTTCCAAGTTTCTGAACCTTCTTGTCTCTTGAATATTCATATCCCTCTTCACATAGTACCTTTTACCCCTCACTCAAAATTTTGATGGGAGATAAGTAGAGATGGGTAATAAAGGATCCACATAAGAAATGCTGCTGGGGTAAACCTGGGAGACAAGATCATCACCCCCAAGTGATAGAAGGCATTGATTATGATGTTCTAATAAAGATTGCTATGTTTATACGGAGGGCTGGAGAATCAGGCTATACAAACAAATGGAAGAGAAAGTAGAGGAAAAAAGAGGAAAGAAAGCATGTTCTTGGGGAATATAAAGTCCAAGGGAAATAAAATTTCCTTAAATTGTTTTAAATGAGCATACAGAATATTCTGTGAACTTTTTCAATAAGTACATTTCCATAGAATTTGTAATCCTATATATTTTATATTTTTTATTTTATTTTATGTTTTTTCTGAGAAGAGTTCCAGAGGCTTCACCAGATTGCAAGAGGGGTTTATACAAAAAAAGGTGAAGAAGCCTTGATATAGAGCACCTCTATCAAGTCACCAGAATTTATTAATTCCTAGACTCTAAGTTCAGACCCAAGCAATCAAAACTTGCAGCTTCATAGTATCTGAGCAATTATTCCCCAAAACCCCATAATCCCAGGGGCAATGTCTAGAAAAATGTGCTTTTCTGGCTTCTGCTATGTCCCCTGTTCTCTAAGTCTTCAAATATAGGGAGGGAAAATTTGGGGGTGACTTTAGGTCTTCGAGGCACCTACCTCCCGCATGTGGATCTGGGCTCTCTGTTTGAATACAGAGGCACTGGACACATCAAACCGCTGCTGCAGACCCTCAAGCTTTAGCTGGTCCATCTTCTCATAACAACTTTGCATCTTGACTGGATGATACGCTAGCTGGGAAAGCTTCTCCATGTACTGGGAAGGCAAAGGTGATATGAATCTGATGCATTGCCCTTCCCCTGGGCAGCATCTGACCCCTCCACCACTTTGGCTGAGACATCTGTGAAGGCTGATTTGTTTCAAAATGCGACAGACACAAACCAGCAGGATCTCACCTAAAGATGAACTGAACCCCCAGAAGGTCAGTGGAAAAGGCAGTAAAGTGGTCTTGTGGATAAAATGCTAGACTTAGAGTCAGGAAGAACTGACTTCAAATGCTGTTTCAGGGACTTATTTAATATGAGACCTTGAGCCAAGTATAACTTGGGTTTGCTTTGGTTCCTTCATCTGGAGATAATAGTACTTATCATCAAGGATTGCTGAGTTTCAACTGAGATAAAATTTGTAAAGTACTTTGCAAACTTTAAAAGAAGTTCTAGCTATTGTAGCTAGATTTTAGTTTAGACACTAATTTAATTCTTTCATTTTATAGATGGGAAATGACCTAATGAAATATCTTTGTCCAAGATCATTTGGCAAGTTGGTAGCTAGGCCAGAATGAGAAATCAAATTTCATAATTTTTATTCTAATGCTTTTCTCACCATACCATAATTTTCATATCTTATACAAAAAAAAAAAAATTATCCCCTCATACCCATGTTGTGTTGTATAAGGCCCTTATCTCTCCCCACAATCCTCCCCCTGGAATCTGTAATTCTGTGTTAATAATGTGTGTTCTAAGGCTCCTTCCAGTTCTGATATTTTTTGCCTCTGTGACTCTTTCAAAAAAACCCTATTTGGTTGGTCATCTGCCAGTTATTTGAGCTTCATGGGCTTTTACCTCTCCAAGTTTATCGATTCCTCCCTCGTTGATGACATTCAGGTTCATGTCTGTGACCTCTTTGAAGAAGACATCCCTAACTTCAGTGAAGCCTTGGCTGGTGGGGATCATCAAGGCTTCCAGAATGGAGGGGATGTAAGGCTGCACGTGGTTTCGGACACAGACCTCAGCTTTGGGGAGGATAAAAGCTAGACCAAGAAAAATGAGATGGGATTTGATCAGTGTTAACAGAATAGGTGACAAAGTCAAATTCCTCCTTTGCTTGTTTCCTCCTACCCAAGTGCCAGTTACCCATCATTTCTTCACCTGGAACTACTTTAGGTGAGAGGAGGGATTCTTAACTGGGGATTCACAAGCTTGTTTTTTAAATCTGATAACAGCATTTCAAAATAATTTATTTTCTTTGTATTTTTTATGTATTTAAAGAGAATCTGAGAAAAGACTCATGGGCTTCTCATTGTAAGAGAACAGTTGTTAAGTGACATGTGTTTGCCCTGCCTTTCTTACTTCAGGGTGGATTAACTGGATATTGAATAACTAAAAAAATTAAGTGATTCTAAAACACCCTTATACCCTCCCTCTGGAATGCTTTATCTTTACACTTCCATCATAATCTTTCTTCTTTAAAAATTAATTTAATATTTTCCCATTATATTAAAAAACAGATTTTTGTACATTTGTTTTTAAAATTTTTGAGTTCTAAGTTCTTTCCCTTATCCCCACCCACAATGAAGAAACCATATGTGGACATTTCCATAAAGAAAGTTGTGAAAGAAAACATGTATCTACCACCCTAATGAAAATAAAAACCCTCAAGAAAAATTAAGGTAAAAAGAAACAGAGAAAAGAGAATGCTTCAATCTGTATTCAGACACAATCAGTTCTTTTCGGGTACATCACATTCTTCCTTAGAATGCACCCTCTCTCCAGGAAATCTTCCTTGAAACTAGAATCACACATTGTCTTTCTTGGCACAAAAAGTCCCAAAGAGTAGTAAGGTTGGGCCTGGTCTTGAGTTCACATTCTATCTCTGCTACTTACTCCCTGTGTGACAGTGGGAAAATTGCTTCTAGGCATCATGTTTCTCATCTTTAAAATAAGGAAGTTCAACCACATGCAGCTCAAGATTCCTGGTCCTATGTCTAAGGGGTCCTTAGATGCTGCAGATCTATTCCAAAGGCTTCAGGATTTTCAGGAGATGGAATGAATTGATGCAGAATTGGGAACTATAGCAAAATATCAGGATATCAAATCCGCAAAAATGATCAGCTTTTCAAAATTAGGAACTAAATGCTTTCTGGGCCTTTCAGGATTTTAATTTTGCCTCTACCACACTGCTAGTGCTTTGGTGTAAGGACCCGGGAGGGGCAAGGATGGGATGGGGGGTCTGCGGACAGGGCTCACGGCAGTCGTGCCTTCACAACCAGCGGTACCTCGGATTTTGCTGGCCAGGTGCTCTTTGGAGGTGATAATCTGGTCCATATCTGTGCGGATAGCGCTTTCCATGGCTGGCCTGGCCATCTCACACTTGGCGGCCACAGCCTCAAAGTGGGCTTGGGTCTGCTCGTAGACCATCCTGTACACAGCATCGGAGATCTAGGGGAACGAAACAGCCGTCACTATTCCTCTCCGAGAACTGCCTTAGAGATTCCCTTTTCTGTGTCTACACGGAGGGGAAGGTGCTCTCTAGTCTATAAAGAGAATCCTCTTGGCCCGAGATTTTGTTTCCAGCGGATCCCACGGAGCCCTGCCCTGCATCCTCCACAGTTCCCTATTATACATCCTCGTACAATCCTGTGCTCTCTAGGGTGAAGTGACACAACGAAGTCTCCAACCTTGCCTCTCTACGGGTTTATTATCTGATTAGGTCAAGCTGCTTATTGCACAAAGCCCCGAGGCAACCTAGTCACAGACTCCCAGGCTGGCGGAAAGGCAACAGCCTGGAAAAAGGTCCACCAGGGCAAGGAGGATAGAGGGAATAAGAGAAGGGTTGGGTTTTCATCATTTGGAGGTGAGAGAAGCCTTTAGGGAGCTCCTCCCCAGCAGTCCCATTCAGAGAGGCAAGACCCTGCAAGTCACTTTGGGGTTACCACTTGCTTTGTGCCCACCTGTATCCACTGCCTTTGCCTCTCCTGGGGTTTGCCTTTCATTCGGGGACTTATCACACTCTTCAGTTCAGGTCCCAGCTCCTCCATCACTAGGTTGCTCAAGATCTGGATAGAAAGGAGCAAAGACCCAGAGAGACAGACAAAGAGAGAAAGATGGTCAGAGAATGTTAGGATTTCCTCAAAGTGCTCCTTCCTGGCTTTCCAGGCTTCTTATACTTCCCTCTCGTCCATAGGCCATATATTATCTAGCACATCTGCCTTCTTGGCCATTCTTCACATGTGATTCTCCATCTTCTGACTCAGACTTTTGCACAGGCTGCCCCCCATCCCTCGATTTCTCTCTTCCTGTACCCTCACCTACTGGCTTCCCTGCTTCCTTTTAAGAAAACACGAATCCCACCTTCTGCGGGTCTTTTCTGGTTTCCCTCACTCCTAGTGCCTTCCCTTTGAGATTTCCTTCTGTCTGCTTTGTAAATATGGGTAATCAGGTGGCACAGAGGATAGAGAGATGGGTTTGGAGTCAGGAGGACTTCTTTTTCTATGTTCAAATATGGCCTCAGACACTTTCTAGCTGAGCATATTATTTAATTCTGTTTGCCTCAGTTTTCCCATCTGTACAATAAACTGGAGAAGGAAATAACAAACCACTCCAGTATCTCTGCCAAGGAAACCCCAAGTGGAGGGTTACGAAAAGTTGGACACAATTGAAAAATGACTGAACAACAATAACTTTGTTGATATCTTGTTTGCACATAATTTATTATTTGCATGTTGCCTCCCAATTAGAATTAAGCTTCTTGAGGGAAGGGACCTTTTATTTATTTGTATGTTTTGCCTTTCTTTGTATCTCCAAACCCAGTGCCTGGTACATATTAATAAATGCTTGATAAGTGCTTAATAAATGTTTGATTTATGACTGAAGCTCAAATTGACCTGCTAAGCTGGACCCCTCACTATACATTCACTTCAATTCATTCAAAATCTTGGAATCATCATTCTTGGATTTTTCCTTCTCTGACATCTTCCACATCTTATGAACTCCTTCCCGTTGCTTCTACCTCTTCAATTTTTGATACATTTGGTCTCTTCTTTCTCTCCAACCTCCTTATCACCTTAATTCAGGATTCCTCTCACTTGGGACTATTGCAACTGCCTTTGAGTCAGACTCCTGCATTCTGGGGTTTCCTCCCCCCAAACCAATTTATACAGGCTACCAAATTTGCTTCTCCTAATTTGTTGTTGGTCTTCAGTCATTCTTTGTGGTCCCATTTGGGGTTTTCTTAGCAAAGATCCTGGAGGGGGTTTGCCATTTCCATCACCAGATCACTTTATAGATAGAGAAACTGAAGCAAGCAGGGTTAAGTGACTTGCCCAGGATCATGCAGCTAGTAAGTGGCTAGTAAGGCCACATTTGAACTCAGGAAGATGAATCTTCTTGACTCCATCCACTCTCTATCTACTGGATCACCTAGCTGCCCTAATTCTATTAATAATGTAGAATAAAGAAATAATTCTCCTTCTCAGAAATCTCCGGTGGCTTCTCACTATCTTCTTTCTTGCCCCAAGCTGCCTTTTTAGCTTCATCTCACATGACTCCCTTTCATGTGTCACACAACCACAGAATTTTAGATTTGGAAAGGACCTCAACAACTCTATTCCTACTGTACATCCCAAAAAGAAGAATCCCTGCTACAACACACGCAATCAACAGTCACCCAACCTCTGCTTAAACACCAGACCAAAGAGGGTTCTGCTCCATCCCAACCCCATCCCTCAAAGTGGCCCATGAAGCCCCAGTCATAGGAAGCACCTCTCTCCCTCTCTCTCTTTCTCTCTCTCTCTCTCCCCCTCTTTTTTTTTTGCTGAGGCAGTTGGGGTTAAGTCACTTGCCCAGGGTCACATAGCTAGGACGTGTTAAGTGTCTGAGGCTGGATTTGAATTCGGGTCCTCCCGACTTCAGGGCTGGTGCTCTATGCACTGCGCCCCCTAGCAGCCCTGGAAGCACCTTCTAACACCCCACCTAAATCTGCCTCTTGGTACCCTCTCCCCCCTCAGTGCCCCTGGTCCTTCCCCCTGGGGGAAGTAGGATCGCTCTAATTCTGGCTCCACATGACGGCCTTTCATGTTTGAATTCAGTGATAGTGTCTGAGTCTCTGCCGGGCTCTGCCCCCCTGTTTCTCGTGCAACACAGGCCCTAGGCCACCTGCCGTCCCGGCCGCCCGCCTCTGGCTTAGCAACACCCTCCCTAACCTCAGGTCCCCAAGAAGTGCACAAAAGAACCAGGTGTGCTCGAGCAGGCCGAGCACGGCCCGAGCAAGGCCCGAGCAGGCCAAGCAAGGCCCGAGCAAGGCCCGAGCAAGGCCCGAGCAAGGCCGAGCAAGGCCCGAACAAGGCCCGAGCAAGGCCCGAACAAGGCCCGAGCAGGCCGAGCAAGGCCCGAGCAAGGCCCGAGCAAGGCCCGAGCAAGGCCCGAGCAAGGCCCGAGCAAGGCCTGAGCAGGCCGAGCAAGGCCCGAGCTAGGCCCGAGCAAGGCCCGAGCAGGCCGAGCAAGGCCCGAGCAAGGCCCGAGCAAGGCCCGAGCAAGGCCCGAGCAGGCCGAGCAAGGCCCGAGCAAGGCCCGAGCAAGGCCGAGCAGGCCGAGCAAGGCCCGAGCAAGGCCTGATAAGGCCCGAGCAGGCCGAGCAAGGCCCGAGCAAGGCCCGAGCAAGGCCCAAGCAAGGCCCGAGCACGGCCCGAACACGGCCCAAGCAGGCCGAGCAAGGCCTGAGCAAGGCCTGAGCAAGGCCCGAGCAAGGCCCGAGCAAGGCCCAAGCAAGGCCCAAGCAAGGCCTGATAAGGCCCGAGCACCCCTCCTGGGAGCCTTACTGCTTCCCAGACCACACGGGCCGCAAAAAAGCCCTGGCTTTCAGCCAAGCTGCGACCGAGGCGCGCTTCCCCGGGCTGGTGAAGCTCAGCTTTGAAGCCCAGACTTTTCATTCACCACATTACAACTCTGGTCCCATCCAGGCCCGCGCTCTGCCCTGCTAACGGTCTCTTGGCCCTGTGTGTCTGTCTCTCTTCCAGCGCATGTGCTGGCCGTGCCCTCCAGGTGGTGAACACCAGCGCCAGGGGCCCGACACCGAGCACAGACCCCGTGGGGCTCACGGGACTCCTCACCAAGCTGATGGCAAACCAGCAACGCCTGTGTTTCGCTCCCGCCATTCTTCCCACTTCAAAATCCACCCTGCGCCTCTCCCAGTGAGTCCTGCCCCCAGGGCCTCACCTGCACCTCGTTTCCACAGAGCATCTCCCAGGTGCCGTACTGCTCCTTGGACTGCCGGTACATGCGGATGGCGTCGGTGAACGCTGGGCCCTCCACCTTGGAATCCTCGGGAATGCCTGTGCAGGAGAGGGAGAGTCAGCTGGAGCGGTGGAGGAGCCCTCCTTGGGCTCCGTCCTACAGGCTGAGAGAGTGGGGAGAGGGGCTCCAGGATGCAAATCCGTGAGAGCCCCCCGGGCTACTGCTGTTTCCCTAATCCTACCTATGGTATCCGCCAAGCTTCAGCCTTCTCCTGTCCCACCCATCCAGGTAGTGGGCACATGCTCGCTGGGGCCCCTGCAGAGCCCCCAGAGCAGACATCCTTTCCCGCTTCCTTCCCTGTCCCAAAGAACCCAGAGCCTCCAGGGGCAAGCTTGCTGTCCACAGGACTACCCCACTGAGCCGGTCGGGCCTTTGAGGAAGAGCCCTCCTTTTCCCATCGTGAGGGAATCTCTGGGCCGAAAGCTAAGAAGCCCAAGAACACAGGAAAGGCAGGAAGTTGCCAAACCCAACCTAGGGGAGAGAGTGGTTAAAAAGAAAACCAAATAAGGCTCTGGCTGAGTCATCACCAACACATGGTCAGAAAGCCACATGCAAAAGGAACGAGAGGAAAAGGGGAAACACGCATTGTGCTTCAGAACCCTCAACTCCCACTGAGATTACTGCAAAGTGATTCAACACCCCCACAGCCAGCATCACCAGCCCCAGCTCAAAAAAGGTCCCCTGAGTTCTGGGGCTATGACTATCTGCCACCCACCATCTCTCCTCCCCAAAGGGTCCTCCTCTCTGTCCTTCCCCCACCCCTCCCATCCCCCATCGAAGCAGAACCGTAGCGGGAGGCTGACTGAGCCCAGCTGTGTTGGCAAGGAACCGCTGGATTCCTGCACTGTGGGAACCACCAGCTAGAGAAGGTTCAGGAGTGGGCGAGCTGGCATCCCCGGCCTGGCAGCAGAGTCCCAGATGCCCCAGGCCCCTGGCCAGGCCCAGCAGAGGGAGGTGGGGCAGAGATGGGGAGAACCATTTCTGGGGATGGGTGCCAAACAGCCCCCTGTGATTCTTCTTGGTGAAAGGGAAAAAGCAAGTGAGCGAAGTGGCAAAAATAATAATAGCAATCAGCAAAATGATTTACATGCACTACCTAGTTTGAGAGATAGACCTGGTTTTTCAGGCTTCCAGATTCTGAAACAGAGGTGGGGGAGACAGCCATCCTGTCCCCCTTGTGCCCAAGGTTTGCTTCAGGTTCAGGCACGGTGCTGGATAGCTCCCTTTTTCTAACCTGCTCTGAGTGCTGGGAGTGAGGGAGGCAGGGCTCAGGACAGTGCCAACCTCAGATCCCAATCCTGCTGCTATAGGCTCCTCTCAATCTGGTTCAGCTGAAGCAGAATGAGTGTCTCCCGGAAAGGGGACCTGGCTCAGTTTCCAGCCAATGCAATTTCATTAAGGAAAGCAGCCAAGTAGGATATAAAGAATACTGAATCAAGAGTCAAAAGACCAGGGCCCTAACGAGGAATATATTGTACACAGCAACAGCAAGATTGTGTGATAATCAGCTGTGAAAGACTTGGTTCTTTTCAGAGGCTCAGTGATTCCAGGTAATCCCAATAAACTTTGGATGGAAACCGCCATCTGCATCCAGAGAGACAATTATGGAGATGCTAGGTTCACTTTTTTCCCCCTCTTGTGGTTTTTCCTTTTTGTTCTGATTTATTTCTCCCAACATGATTCATAAAGAAACATGTATTAAAAATTAATGTACATGTATAACCAGAAAACAAACAAACAAACAAACAAAAAGACCAGGGCCCTGGTTCTGCCATTGTTTGTGATCTTGGACGAGACACTTGACCCTCTTTGAGGCTCAGTTTCCACATTTATAAAAACAACGAGGCTAGACTAAGGGATCTCTAAGAACTCTTCTATCTTTAATATGCTATAATCCTTTATCATACACACACTTTTTCCTAAGGCTGAAGCAGTGTGGAACCCATGGGGTGGATCTCCCTTAATGCCCAATAACTGTGGCTTATTGAAGTGAGAATCAAAGCCCCAAATCTGAGGGTAGAGATGAGAGGAAAAGCAATCAGATTTTACTAGCATGATGAAATGTTGCCTGTATGTTTGGTGGGTTTTATTTTCCATGTGAATCTGTGATTTTATTGTTACAGAGAATCCCTGTGAAGAAATTTCCTATATCAATGCAGATCTGCAACTGTCCTATAATTCCATAGTCTTAGAGCATTACCTGGGCTGGAGAGGTTAAATGACTTGTCCAGCATCCCACAGTCAATCTCAGTATGTAAAAGAGGCAGGAAATAAAACCAGAGCTTTTGACTCTTGGTTTCCTGTCCCCTGGGTCATGTAGTGTCTCACTGGCATATCATTATATACAAATCCATATATTTAAATTGTGTGCTTGAAAAGCTTAGAATCCAAGTAGGATTAAAAAAAAAAAAATCAGATACATGTATCAGTACATCCAATAAGTAGAGCCAGTAAAGGAAGGGGCCTTAGGCTGCTCACCAAATCAGGAAGAGTCCTGGAGACAAGGGGCATCAAGGACACCACATAGCACCCTCTCCCTTCCCTCCCTTCCCCCCCTCCCCAGTTTCCCTGGAACTTATAAAGAAATGAAGTTGTGGTTTTCTGGCTTCTTGATTCTTAATTCCTTTTCCCCCTAGGTCTCCTATTTCATCCAGAGCCATCTCCAGTCATCCTGATCCTTATCTTGCCACTGGGCCCAGATGGTTCTGGAGAGGAAGGTGAGGCAGGTGACTTTACCCAGTCCTCCCTCACTTAAATTTACTTGGCATGTCACAGCATCACCTCCCTGATGTCATGGTCCTTTTTGAGAACAATGACAAAACAACAAAAACAAACAAAAAGCTAGGGGTTTGTCTTCCTTATCCCCCCAAGATTGGTCTCATCCCTGATCTACTGGCAGAAGGAATGGAAAACTCATAAATTATCCTTCTTATATGGCTTAACTGCAACACTTATACCAGCTGTTCTCTATAAATCCCTACTGAACTACACTAGGTTTTTTCTTTAATATTTTACTTTTCCCCAATTACAAGTAAAAACAATTTCACAAACATTTGTTTTTAAGGAGATTTTGAGGTCCAAATTCTCTCTTGCTTTCTCTCCCCACTGAGAAAGGCAAGCAATTTGATGTAAGTTATACATGTGCAGTCATGTAAGACTATTTCCATGTTAGTCACTGAACTGCATTTGTAACAAAGAATAAGTTAAGCGAAATCAATTGAGGGAATGCCCATATCTAAAAGAGTTGGCAAGAGAGTAGGGGAATTGAAGAGAAGCATTGTCAGAGAAGATAGAGAAAGACAATGCTGAGGTATGCTATTAGTGTGTTGTCTCTGGCTGGGAGCTCAGAGCTAAAGAGAACAAAGAGTCAAAATGAGAGAATGAGAGACTTAGAGATTAAGAAAGAGAAACAGAGAGTAAGAATAGGGTGTGTGTGTATAAAAGAGAGAGAGAGAAAAGAAAGAGAGAGGGACAGAGACAGAGAATTTATTTGGAGTGGAATGCAAGCAAATCTGATTTTTTCTCTTTTACTCAATAATTTCCCCATTCCTTTTCTTTAGGGAGAGCCCACATTTCTAGAGTAGGGGTTTTTAACCAGGAGTTTCCAGAGAAATTGTTCTATAAGGGGTTTCATGAATAGATTTTGGTTGGAGAGGGTGTCTAAATCTGGATCTATCTTTAGATAAAATTGGCTTCCTGTGCAATCCTATTTGTTTTATTTTATGTATTTAAAAACATGACTCTAAGGAGTCAATGGCTTCAACAGACTGCCAAAGGGCTTTATGACACAAAAGAAGAACCCCTTGCTCTAGAATCTCTACCCCCCAACCCCACTCCACACACACTGTGAAGACTAGCAACTATGGGGTCTATCAATATAGCCTCATCAATATTATTCTAGCCCAGAATGTTCCACACCCAAGTAATCAGAAACACCGATTAGTTTTACCCTGTCATCAAAAAAAGAGGAAATCCCGAGCCACAACATCAAAGCTTTCTTCTTCAAGGTTACCCAACTAATGAGAACCAGAACTAGTTTTAATAATAATAAAACTAGTAATTTAGTTTTATTCCATGCTTTATTGCCTACAAAGCTATTTCCTCACAATTATCCTGTGTAGCTGGTAGTGCAAGAACCTATCATCCCTATATTGTAGATGAAAGAAAGGTAAGATAACGTAGCAGGGCTGGAGAGTTAGCCTTAAAGTCAGGAAGGCCCTACGGTTCAAGTACTGGCTCTAACCATACTATATTAATTATGGTAAGTACAGATGTACACACAGATGATATACATTTACACAAATACATATAGTAAGTATAGACAATAAGCAAGTCATTTAACCTTTCAGTGATTCAGGAAAATAATTGTCAGAAGTTGACAATCTGAATTGGTGGAGGGAGTTTTCCACAGTAGGAGTTCCCTATGTCAGTGAAATAAAAGGTTCAGATCCTGCCCCCCCCCCCAGGTCCTCTTCCCTTAGGGGAAAAAAATTATGGATGAGGACATTGGAAGTCAGAGGTGTAGAAGCTCAGCATAAGATGGTATTCATCTAGTAAGTGACAGAATGGCAAAATAACCCAGTTTTCTCCAATGCTACTCGTCCTTTGTCCTCTGAGTATCACTGAGCATCTGCCCACTTTAATTGGTGAAACAACAATTACTTAATAAAACCTACTATGCTCTCAGCCCTGAGAGAAAAAAAATTATAATCCCTTCGACATATATAGCGATTTATAATCTAACAAAATATATCCACACACATTTTCCCATCTGTGAGACAGAACAGTAATGGTTCTATTCAAAAGTACTTGGGTTTTACAGATGAAGAAATTAACAGTCAATGACTCGCCCAAGAGGACACAGCTAGTAAATGGAAGAAATAGGGCCAAAACCCTGGTTTCCTAACTGCTGGTTCTTTCCCTAGCAGCCTTTCACATACAAATACAGGATGTTTTGTACAAAGAGGCAAGGCTCATTGGTCAGCATGGTGTTTCTTGATTTCATAATCAACTCAATGAGCTATTCTGGTAAAGGGGAAATAATGGCATCATTCATCTAAAGTGAAGATAATCCAAAATTATTTCTATTGAGCTTCGGGATGAATTCTGGTTTCTCCTCAACAGATTTCTCTTCTCATTTAGATTTTATCTAAGTAAGGAAGCAGAATAGTGTAGTAAATAGACCAACTGGACCTGGAGTCAGAGACCTGAATTCAAACTCCAGCTCTAACACTTAAGTTATATAAGGCAAATTAGTCATAATTTATAGTCATATCTGTAAAATGGATATAATCAATGTTGTATAATGACCACTTTACAGAGTTGTGGTGAGGAAAGCATTTTGTAGACTTTTAAGCATTGACACGATTTCATTGTCAAATGGTTGATAATTTAATTTCCTTGTTTATCTCTCTTGACAATGTCAATTTTAAGTTTTGCTTTTTCTCATCACATAATTTCAATTCTTGCTTTTTTGTGAATAATCTGATGCAAAGAAAAATTTGTTCTAGCCTATTCTTTTTATTCCATGTCTTCATCTTTTAGACTTGTTTCTTGTACACAGCTAATTGTTGTTTTTTTCATTTATTCTCTCATTCTTTTGTTTTATTGGATTGTTTAATTCATTCATACTTAAAGTTATGATGGTCAGGCTTGTGTTTTAATTTTTATTCCTGTCTTTTTTTTTTTTTAATTACAATTTTGTCCTTCTGCTTATGCTTCTTTGAAACTAGTCTATTTCTAGAGACTATCTCTTCTACTCTATTCCTTTCTTCTCTCATCTTCTTTCCTCTTCTTTTCTTTTTATCCTCCTCTTTTCTAGTCCAAGTAAGTATGTGGTTCAAACCTTTTCCTCCTCTCTAATGGCTTATTTTAAAAAGCATTCTTTTTTGCTGAATGCTTTTCCAAGAATTTTTCCTTTGTTCTGTCCTCCTTTTTACCTCTCTTCTAATCTATTCTGAATTCTTTCTGCTTTACAGAACCTTCTTTTACTTGTTCCTTCTTTATTCCGTCTGGCCTTCATGAGGGTAAAGTTTCTGAAATTTAAAATTTTACCGTCTTTATTTCATTTCTAAGTTATTGCATATATATAGATATTTTCTCTCTAATTTTTGGTGTGTCTCACTCTTAGAAATAGCTATTCATTAAGGAAGCAATGATAAACGGAAGCAATGATATAAGAATCACTCTGTGTCTCAAATCCTAGTATCTCTTGTCTTTTCCACGATCATGTCCAATTCCCAAGGATAGGCTGTCCTATTTCTGGTGTTATGACCCCTTATGTCATCCCAAATTGTCCCCTTACCCTGTGTCCTGGCTACTACTGAAGGCTTCTATATCTCCTCTTCCATAGGTTTGGAGTCACAGAATTTGAGAATCTGAAGGGACCTTGGCAGCTATTTAAACCATCCATACTTAAAAGAATCCTCACTATTAAGTCTTAACATGTAGTCACTCAGCCTTTACTTAAGATACTTGTAGCAATTTTTTCTTTAATATTCATTTTAAAATTTTCAGTTTTAAATTCTCTCCATTTCTCCAGTGCTTTTTTCCACTCGGGAGAAGGCAAGCAATATAATAACCATTATACATGTGAAGTCATGCAAAGCATTTTCATAATAACTATGTTGCAAAAAAAAAAAAAAAGAAAAAGAAAAAGAAAATTGCGTGGAAAAAACGTGCTTCAATCTGCTCATCAATTCTTTCTCTAGAGATGGGTAGCATTTTTCATCATGAGGCCTTTGGCGCAGGAATGTATCAAATAGTTCCTGTGTTAAAGATCCATATCATTGGTGACTAGAATACTCCTTTTTGGGTTGCAGCTTGAGTTCATTTGCTTTTTGGAATATCCTATTCCATTTCTTCCTTTGATTTCTCATGACTGAGAAGTAAACCTTAGGATAGTCTAACTGGCAATCCTTCATATTTAAAAGTCTTTTTTCCTAGGTGACTATAAAATTTGTTTTTTGTTATTGAAATTGAAATTGTTTAAAGCATGGTTTTTGTTTTTGTTCTGATGCCACCTGATCATTGAATTTATCACTGCTTTGTTGTCGATAACAGTTCTAGACAGTTTTCTTGCATTATGATATTTATACTTTTTAATCAGTCAAATTCTTCTGGGAGAGCTATAGTCCTCATATTATTGTTTGTATATATCCTCACTTCAAGGTCAATGACTTTAAATTACATAGAATACATGTGTTTATTTGTTTAACATGGCTGACTTTTTTTCTTCTGCTTCTGTGTTCTAAATCAGTTCTTTTCTCTTTCAGACCTTCTATTTTCTTTGAAAGAAAATCTCTCAAATCTAAGTTCTGCTGAGCTCTAATTTCTAATATAATTTCACTTCTAATATTATCTAAAATTTTATTTTTCTTTTAACCCATTCTAGAGGTTTTTTCCCCTAATTTTTTCATGATTTCTGGATAGTCTGTAAGCATTGTCATTTTGACCAAGGAACTTAGGTCCATTTTTCTTCATAAAATAACCAATTATTATTGTTTTATTCATTCTTCTTTCTATCTTCACAAGCCTTTCAAGTCGGCTTATCTACTTTCAGGCTGAAAGACTCAAAGTCCAAAGGACAAATCATTGTCTCCATTTTCACTCCTCATTTTGTTGTCCTTTCCTCTTCTACCTTCCACAGTTGCATGGGTCCCAAAAGCTGCACTCTGAAGCAGCAGGATATGAAGTTCTTTGTACTGCCTGTGTCTACCACATAGAGTGGCTTAGAGACTGGAGTAGGGGCACTGAAGTTTTTATTTCATAGGGGCTTTTTTGTGGTTTCGCTTTATTTATTTTTACCTTTTGGAAGTTTCTGTCTCTTGAGGCTTCAACTTGAGCACAGTTTCTTTTTCTGAGGTTTTTGAGTTGCCAAAGTTTGTAGAAAACAACCATTTCACCCCATACCAAGCACATGACCAGACCCATAGATGTACGTGCTATATGGATGTGAGATCACTATCATTATTATACGTTACCATTAACATATTTGCATTCTCCAAGAATCTGAACTGACAGAAAGATAAAATATACCAGATGCCTGTTGAAGGGCAGGGAAAAAACAACCTTGGGTGAAAAATCTGCCCTGGATATGCTTTTGAGGAGGGAATTCATCCAGAATGTGACTATATAACCACTGAGACTACTTTCCTTGGGTCACAAATTGCCTCAAGGACCTTCTCCATTTCAGAGGCTGGGAGTCTATTCTTACACCCATGTTACCAG
The DNA here is from genome assembly GCF_016432865.1 of Antechinus flavipes. Classification (NCBI taxonomy): domain Eukaryota; kingdom Metazoa; phylum Chordata; class Mammalia; order Dasyuromorphia; family Dasyuridae; genus Antechinus; species Antechinus flavipes. The sequence goes on from NC_067399.1 coordinate 498,316,416, forward strand.
ACTGAGGGCAGAAAGGTCATAGACTCCTGGGAGAGATCTCATAGATTATCTAATCTATTGCATCAGTTTCTAGAAGAAGGAACTGAAGTTCCAAGAGGGAAAGTTTCACGTAGTAGGAAAGTAGGCAGGTAGAATCTAGGCCATCTGATCCAAATCTACTGCTCTCCATTACGCTTCTGTGTCAGAACAAAGGGTCAGCAGCCCCGTCTTGGTTCCCCAGTCTTATGCTGAGCTCTTAAACAGTGACTGGCCCCAAGGAGTCTCTGGACAGACCTGTTGGATTTGAGAGATGGTTCCAGCTCTAACTTGCCTGGTGACATCACCCCATTTGGGAACCTGGATGATCACTCCCTAACTTCCCTAGCATAAAAGGTAGCAGATCACTGGGGACTCTGCGTAGAGGGAGGGGACAAGGTGCAGAATTTCCACCTGTGTCACATCTTGGTCCCCAGCCTCCCACTTCTCACGGCCCAGCCTTTAAAACAGCAGGCCCTCCATCCTCACAAGGTCCTGCCGTTCTCAGCGTCCTCCTCACTCAGTGCTAGGCTCACAACACCGGCAAAGGGCTAGAGATTGCCTGCCAGGTCTGTTTTCCCCCGGAGCACTCTAGACTCGAGAGCACAGCTGGTTTCAGTTGTCCGAAGCATCTCCTGAGACCAGAATGACGCTTATCGCACAGATGGTAACAGTGAAGAAAAGAACGGTATCCACTTTACCCACTACATGCATCCTAGAGAGTGATGGCCTTGGGAACAGCCAGGCAGCTTGGGCTGGATGCTGCTCGACAGCTGTTCTTCTCAAGGCCCCGAAATCTACCTCAGTTCAGAGGTGAAGAAGGAGGGGAAGGGTCCGGGGTGTATGCTCAATGTAGGCAGCTAGAATCCCAGCAGGCTGCTGGACCGTGGCGTCTGAAACGTGGCACTCCCAGCCCAGACCCTGCTCCTTCTCCTCCCATGCTCCACTAGCCCCCAGGGGAACAGCTGAACAGACGGCTTTTTGTGGGGTGGGCAACGTGCCCAGCTCAAGGTGGCAGAACCAATTCAGATGTGATTGATGATCTGCTTCTCACCAAGGAGCCCTTTAAATCCTCCCGCTGCCCCCCTGCTTCCAAATTCCAGCCCAGCCTGGACTCAAGAAGTAGCTTTTGAACTGGCCGAGAGATTAGGGAGGACGGGGTGGGGTGATATGTAAATGCCCGGAGTCCAGGGCCTTGTGCCAGGACCCAACCCTGTCAAGTCTGTTCCCAGCCTGCAGAGACATGCAAGGTGTAACCTGTGTTGGGGCATGCCATAACAGGAGGGGGATGGGAGAGCGGGGAGCTCATCGGTGCGCCTCTGAAGCATATGAGCTCACCTCTAACTCTCGGCCATCCTCCAGGTTTGTAGATTTAAAGTTTAACCCCCTCCCAGAACCCCAGGACACTGGAAAGTCCAAGAGCTCAGGCCATGACTGGGCCCTCTGCGCCGGGAAGGAGACTGCGATCCTAGAAGTCACTGGGAAAATTAATAAAATCACGGAATCTCGGCACTAGCAGGAAGGTTAAACATCACCTCTCATTTCAGAGATGCAAAAACAGAGGATGAGAAAATAAGGTATCTCACCTAAATGTTACAAAAAGAACAGGTACCAGAGCTTGGGTCCCTTGACTTCCTGCTACATCACACTACTTTTAGTTGAGCCAAAAAGCGAAATAGTTTGTTCAAGATCACACAGCTCTTCAGTGAGTTGGCTAGGTAGCCCTGAACAAGTCTCAAGAGACTTGTTCTGCTAGTATCCCACTGCCCTCTGAAGGTGTTCAACCTGGTACCAACAGTCCAGGGGCTAATACACACTCACTCTTCAAATTTGCTGAATTTCAAGAAAATTGTATAAATATGTTATTTTATATATATATATATATATATATTATATATATATATATATATATATTATATATATATATATATGTATATATATATATATATGAATTGAATATATAAATTTGAAATATATATATATATTTCAAATTTGCTGAATTTCAAGAAAATTGTATAAATATGTTATGTTTTATATATATATATATATATATATATTGGGTTTAACATATATATTTTGGATTGCTTTGTCATCTAGGGGAGGGGATGGGGAGAAGGGGAAAATTTGCAACACAAAGCTATACAAGGGTTAGTATGGAAAAATTATGTTTTGAAAATAAAAGCTTTAATTAAAAAAAAAATTAACTAGTGGGGAAAAAATTAGCTGAATTTCATGGAATCAAATTCTAAGAGGAAAGCAGCTTTCTGCTCCACTCCACAGAGGTCTCATTCCCTTTCATTTTCCCCATTCTCTGGGATCCTTTCCTCCTTTCCCGGACCCAAGCTCCCCCTCAGGCAAACCACACTCACCATTGTTGCAGTGTCGGACACAGTCCTGGAACACGGCCAGCCACTTCTCCTGCTCAGGCTCTGTCATCACACAAAAGTAATAGTGTCGAGAATACGGATGCCAGAGGATCAGGGGATACTGGGTAGGGCACTTCAGAATTGGAGCAGCACCAGATTTGGGAGCTGGCCCTGTAGATGAGAAATGAAATCATACTGTCATCATATTGTATTCCTACAGGGATTCTCTATCACATTGTATTTTATCTTAACCATTTGAGGTACAAAGGAAGGCAAATATCATTTTTCAACACATGAGGAATCCATAGCAACTCACTCATGCTTAATCATAGATCTGGAGCTGGAAGGGACTTCAGAAGTGATCACTTCCACCCTTCTCACTTAACAGATGAGGAAATGATGTTTTTCTGAGGAAGTGACCCAAACTCTCACAAAGGACTCTTACTCAGCTTCTGGGATTCCAAGGTTAGTCCTCTTTCCACTGTCCTTTGGATCTAAGGTCATTGCCAGTTGATGGAGGTGGGACTAGAAAAACAATCCTTTCCCCACCTCCCCAATCTAGGGGTCCCAGATTTTTTATTTTCTTTTAGGGTCAGATCAAGTCTAGTTTTGACAAAACTCAGGCTAATAAGTCTCTTCCTTCCAAAAAAAGATCACTAATTTAAAAGTAGAAGGTGTCTTGGAGGCTGTCAGTCCAACTTTAGCTTTTACAGATGAGGAAACTAAGGCACAGAGATGATAAAGTGGCCTGCCCACAGTCACACCAATATTAGGTGGCAAAGTTGGGATTCCATGCCTTCCAATCCAGCTTTCTTTCCACTACATAAGGGCTGAATCTCCTAATAGCCAGGCCTTCCTTGGCTGCCATATCCTAGACAAAGACCTTTTCATCCCCTCAGCCTCCTATGGAAACAGCGTTCCTCTCACTCAGAAGGCCAGCAAAAGGGGAACCTTTGAATCCATTGGTGTTTGTTTAGACACAACAGATCTGGGGCAGATTACACAAACTTCAGGCTGATCACAGACACACTGCAGCTGTCCCTTCTGGAGGGCAGTATTATACCTAAGTGACTAGAGACTTTGCTCCTGGGAACAAATCACAACAGGCCCCCTCTTATTTCCCAGGGAGGAGGGAGGATGATTTGCTAGGTGGCAAATTACCTTTTTTTGGCGGGGAGTATTTTTTCAGGGGAATAGGGTAGCAGTTGGGGGGGGGGGGATAAGGAGGAATCTGGGGCAGGGATGGGGAGGGGTGATAAAGAAAAGTAAAAAGAAAAGAAGGTAGGGGAGAGCCAGTGTGGGGGTACCGGCTAGGAGATGGGAAACCTGGATTTTAATCCCATCTTTGCCACCAACTGGCAGCAATTCTTCACCTCTTTAAACTCTCATTTCCTCAGTTTAATAAAAGGTTGAAGTAGAATAGGTGATTTTGAAGTTTCCTTCTAGTTCTAACATTCTATAAGATGGTTCAAGAGCAGCTAGATAGTGCAGTAGATAGAATATCAGACCTAGAGTCAGGAAGGCTCCTCTTCATGAGTTCAAATCCAGCCTGAGATACTTAGCTGTGTGACCCTGGGCAAGTCACTTCACCCTGTTTGCCTCAATTTCCTCATCTGTAAAATGAACTCCCTTTGGGAGAAGGAAATGGCAAACCACTCCAGTGTCTTTGCCAAGAATACCCCAAATGGGTCACAAAGAAAGGGACACGACTGAACAACAACTAGACAATAATAGATATAATTCAAGAAAAATGATAACTATCTTGGGTCCTAAGACTTCACCATGAATTCTGCACCACAAAATTGGCATCCACATTGGTCCATTTTCTTTTCTTATCCTCCCTTTGAATTCTGGCTCCTCATTTTCCTTGCTTTAGTTTGCAGGGATGAAGCCAAAGTTTGCAGCATGGCTGTGCGTCATTGAGTGTGCAGCTCAGTTGGTTACAGCCTAGTCTTATGAAGCTAAAATGATGTGTTCAAAACTCATCAAAACCAACGAACCCACTTTATTCCACAAGCAGCCTGTAACCTGAAGCCCACAAGGCTCTCCCACCGATGTGTGCCACTGGTCACCGGGCCACTTTGCTCTGTGTAAACCCATTCCCCTATAAGGAAGGTATTTTACCCCACAATCATCTCTCTCCACCCATGGCAGCATGTTACCTGGCAAAGAGTTACTGACGAGTTCCAGATAGTGATCCACTGAGGTAAGGATTTTATAGCCTGCACTGTTGATGATGGCACGTGGTGGGATCTGTCTCTCATAGGCCTGGAGAGATTGAAAAGAAAGTCAACCTAGGGAGGGGCCATTGCTGAATCCCAGTCACAATTCCTGGCCCCTAAAATGCGATTCTGGCTGCTTTAAAGTAGTACTAACCTTCTCTGACACCATACCCCAACCCCAATGGTTCTTTTCCTGAATATTCTATATAAAGAATTGAGGCTACTTGAAACCAAGAAATCTGTTCCACATCCACAAACTGCAAAATGAAGAACAGTTTAATAGAAAAAGTACATCTTATCATTGGTAACAGAATCTGCATTGGTGAAGGGAGTTTCCTCAGCAAGGAGTTCTCCACACCAGTGAATGACTTCCTACAAAACACCAAGGCAAGAGAAATACCTTAATAATCTATCCAAACAGATTCTAGACAAAGCACTTGTCTAAGATGTTGTAGGAGGAATTTGGGTACCAGATACAGTCAGACTAGATGGCTTCCAAACCCTTCCAAGACTGGGGTCATGTTAACAGAGCTGGGCTGGCATTTTGCCCTACCAGTAGGCGCCACCACCCAACATGTGAAGTATTCCATCCTTAAAATGCCTTTATAAAGCTTCAAATTACATAAAATGAACCAGAGCCGGATTTTTATCAATGTTGTATATCATTTTTGCTTAAGCAAGGGACATGACACCATCCAGGAGACAAAATTCAGTTTAACTGCTCAGAGCTTGCTTGGAGGAAGGTTTTGGTGGGAAAGGAAGTAGTAACCAAGGGCAACAATCAATTCAGGCCTTATCTGTCTATTCTGATTATCCATACCACCCCTTCCCCACAGGAGATGCAGATAAAGAGAGTCAGCTTTTTAAAAAAATCTACCCCAGCTTGTCTTTCCTTTCTGCTCCTCTCCTAGAACAGTCAATTAATAAGCATTTAAGCGCTTACAGTGGCCAAAACTCAGTGAGATATATAAAAACTGAACTTGAAGTCAGGGAGACCCCAGTTCGAGTTCTGCCCCATATATACTGGCTGTATGACCATAGCAAAGTCCTTAAACCTCCCAGGGTGCCAGGCAAATCTCTAAGACCAAGATACATCTTATTTATACCCAGGACCTGGATACGCCATGATACTAGCAAAGAGGTCTGAGTTACAAATTCAATCAAGACGTGGGCTACTTGGAACCAAGAAATCTGTCCCACATCCACAAACTGGTAGAAACTTGCAAAATCAAGAACAGTTTAATAGAAAAAGTACATCTTATCACTGGTAGGAGAATCTGCATTGGCGAAGAGTTTCCTCACCAAGGAGTGCTCCACACCAGTGAAACCACAAACTCAGTGCTAGTCTCTCCCTGACTATGGACCAGGAACATAGTGACACTAGTAATTATACTGGGTTTATATTGAGTAGAGATGAAGAGAAAAGGTGGAGGGTTAGGCTGCATGCTGGGTAGGGAATTGGGGTGGGGAGCAGGACTGACAAGGCTCCCTGAGCACCCAGACCCAGGAATAAATTATAATAATGACGATCATGATGATAGCAAAGCCATTATAACAAAGGACTCAGAGTGAGGGGGGATCTCATGCCAAGGAAAGAAGGTGGGCTCGACTCCCAGAAAGCCTGGGCCTGGTCCCTCACTGCCCCTCCCCACAGTCCAGCTGTTCCAGTCCCGTTCCAGTCTGGTCCAACAGAACTCACAGCCTTGTTCTCATAGAGCACGAGCCCATAGTTGTGTGGCACGAGACTGAAGCGATTCCTCCACTTCTTGCTGTCTTCCAGGTACTGAAACAAGTTCCCAGAGAAGATGACTCGTTCGTCCAATGGCACCTGTGAAAGAGAACACAGCAGAGGTGGGGAAGCAGGGCCACAGCAGGCTCAGGACCGACCCAAAAGAATCTGGCCTGTTTCTTCACTATTATCCCAGGGGGCTAAGAGTTCTGAGCGATGGGTTCAATCAAAGCAGAGGCCACTTGGAACAAAAAAAAAAATCTGTTCCACACAAAACTGGTATAAACTTAGAAAATGAAGTGAGGTTTAATGGGAAAAAGCAATGCTCCGATAGTCACACCTGGCTCTATTTGGTTCCCATCTTCTTTCTGGGGCTCACAGAGGGGCTGGACTGAACAGCCTCTAAGTTCTGTTCTAGCTTTAACATTATATGTTCAAATGTCTCTTCCAACTTTAAAATTTTCTTGTTTTCCAATTCCCTTTTACCAAGACTATGAGAAGAAGGACCTTTGGAACTTGCTATCAAGGAAGCTCTTCCCTGATGCTTTCATTTGATCAAAATCTGTTTTCTAGTTCTCCCTTGAACTCTCCTATATGTTTAGAACTCCAATCAATACAGTGATCAATCTTGACATCAGAGATTTGACAGTGATGAAAGTCTTCCACTTCTAGGCAAAGAGATGGTAAATTATAAGTATGAAATGAGATATGCTTTTTCCATTATGGTTGATTTTTTTAAATTAAAATTTTTAATTAAATTTTATTTTCAAACAAAGATCTTCCTCCTCTGATTTTTCTCTCTCTCCTTCACCCACATGCACAGCCATTGAGAAAGCAAGAAAAACAGAACCCATTATAAACACATATAATCAAGCAAAACAAATCTGTACATTGGTTATATTAAAAAAAAAAAATCTCATTCTCTACTCTGGATCCATCATCTTTCTATCAAGAATTGGGTAGCATGTTTCACCATGAGATTTCTGGAATTATAGTTGGTCATTGTATTTTTCAGAGTTTTTAATTCTTTCAAAGATTTTTGTTTCAACAACACTGTTATTATGTTATAAATTGTTCCCTTGGTTATTTCATCTCACTTTACATTAGTTTATATAAGTCTTCCTAGGTTTCTCTGAAATGGTCTCTTTCACTATTTCTTAAAGCATAATGGTATTTCATCACATTAGTAAATCAAAATTTGTACAACCATTTCCCAACTGATAGACATTCCTTAGGTTTCCAATTCTTTTTGACCAATTTATTAACTTAATTTCCATGAGTCTCCTTATTCATTATGAGAGGCTTCTATTTTGGGAATGGAATGGTGATGTAAAAAAAGAAAAAGAACATCAATAAAACATTGGGGAAAAAAGAACTTTGTTTAATGACTGGAAGATCTGACTCCTTAGAATAATTAAGTTCAAAGAATATAGCCAGTCTTCAAGTCTCAGATAAGACCACTGAACCATAGCAGAAAGCAAAAGTGGACCATTCATTCAGATCATAAACATTTTTTAAAGCAGCTCTGATGTGTGTATATACATATACACATACACACTAATATACATGTATATACATATTACATATATATATATATCATACTTAGTTCTGGGAATACAATGATGTAAATGAAACAGTTCTTTTCTCAAGGAATTCATTTTCTGATGGAAGGGAAAATATGACATATACAAGATAACACAAGGTAGAATGTGATGAAAGCAAAAGAGGGATCCAAAAAAATATTTTCAAGAAAAATATAAGGATGGAAAGGACACTTTCAGCTGTACAAAGGATAGAATCAAATCAGGGAAAGCTGCAAGAAGGAGGTGGCAGCTGAGATGAGTGTGGAAGGAGGAAAAGGATTCTGAAGAGTCATAAAGAGAAGCATGTGAATTCCACCCTAATCAGTCTGTCACTCATGAAGCATTTATTGAGCACCTTCTATGTGCCAGACAGTTTGCTAAGCACTGGGGATCTAAAGAAAGGCAAAAGGCAGCGCCTGCCCTGGAAGAACATAACTTCTCTTTGTCAAAGCAGGAACTGAACCCAAAGTTCTCACAAGACAACTTGGTTGAGAGCTAATACCAAACAGGTATATTCTGAAACCACTGAACCCACCAAAACATTTTCTAAAATGAAAGAACAAATGCTTCATTTATTTGGTGCTTCTGCATGGACTAGGACACAGACCCAGGCCATTGTTCAGAACCTCTCCCAAGGAGCACAATCGGAACATGATTTGATGCTCCTGTTCAGCAATATACATCATTTCCTCCTGCTCTTCAAGGGGGAAACTCAGATAAATTTTCCTTTTTTTCAAGTGAAAACCCATTGTACACAAACAATAGGGCCTCTTAAGCTGCTTCCTACCCAGGGATTAAAAATATTTACCAAAAAAAAAGAAAAGAAAAGAAAAGCGGGAGGGGGGAGGCAGTCACTTAGAACTGTGCCTCTGCAAAGTCACAAAGCACTCGAAGCTTAAAGGTCTATATTTAGAATCTAAAGCAGACGCTAAATTTGGCAAACACATCTTTCCCCCATTTCTAGTAAGGCACAGAAGGATCTATTTTCTCAGTCTCCCAGCTTGGCCTCTTCTGGGGCGTGTCCGCCCTCCACAACGGAGGTCCTTTCCTCGGTTCAGACCCACCCATCCCCCTCCTTCAGTTGGTCTTCCTTCCCCTCTCCAGACTTCCCAGAAGGATGGGACCATGTGCGTTCTTCTCAATGGTGGCCATATACGTGCAAGGGCTGATTTTCCTAGCAGGATCTAGGTTCAGGCTTCTTCTCCCTGCTTCTGCCCCCACTCACTCTTAGGCAGCTTATAGTAGGTGTGTGTTGGGAGATTCGCCGGTTTGAGTATTGTTTACCAAATTTCAGAAACAGCCTGACTAGAAGAGGAAAAGAAAACTGAATTTCGAGGCTGAGATTATTGTAGAAGCAGCATAACTCTGTCATAAATCCACACAGAATCATAACTGCTGAAATCAAGAGAAAATGAGAAAGATCATTCCCCTCCACGCGGGGACTTGGTGAACCAAGTTTAAGGTTGGAAGAGAAGAAAGAACTCTGAGAGACAGAATATGGGATTAGGAATTAAAAGAGCTGGGTTCCACTTCCAGCTACTTAACGCGAAATTTTGGAACATGAGGGTCCATTTCAGGTCTAAGACTCTCCGATGCTATAGTCAAAAAGAATCACTAAGACTCTAGAAGAAAGGAGCAAGAGAATAGAAACTAGTTAAGAACCCCTGTTGCCTTCAGAAGTTGAAGAAGGTTAACAGGAAAGGGAATAAAGAATCTTGCTGAATAAATTCTTCCATTGTAAGATGCAGGCATTCTTTACTGGGAATTTCCAAGGAATGGGGAGTCATTCACCCTTGATTTCTCCCCTAACCTTTCTCAACTGTCCAGTGGGAAAAGAGACTGAGTCATAGACTCATGCAATCATGGAATAAGAATTTCACAGTGGTGGACAAGACCTGTAAACACATCCAAGGCCATACTACAGACGAGGAAACTGAAGATCACAGGGATCCGGCGATTTAAAGTAATAAATATTGTTAGTGCAGAACTAGGACCAGAATTCATACACCAGCTTGAGGTTCTCTCATCGTCACATCACCACACAACCTCATCTCTTTCTAGTTTTGGACCTGATGGATTTCTCTGACTATTGGCTTGTCTCAGGAAATGGCAACAGCAGAAAGTGTCTTTCAGCAGCAGGTAATAGAAGTTTCAACAGTGAATGGTCTCAGGCTTGTCGAATTATATTATGAGTCACTCTTCTTCCAGTCTGGAGCGCTTTCCTCCTAATCCAGTGCTGTAAGGCCAGATCATGTTCCTCCTTCTTCATTGAAGTCTTTCTGGTTAGCTAATCTTTTCCTTCTCTAAACTCCTATATTATTTCCACATCATTCATTTCAGTGTGAAATCTTAATCAGATTCCATCACATATTTAGTTGTTGAATGCATAAATACCTTGTTTCCTGTAAACTAGCTGGAGGAGGGACTGTGTCTTAGATTTTTTTTTTCCTGCATCTCTCACCCAATCTCTCACAAGGTAGAGTTTAAGTATTTAAGTATATTGTGGCAGATTCTCAATAAATATTTATTGATTAGTTCATTTCAAGGGTTCTGAAAGCTCCCAAGGTCCCAGGTGATTGTTGTTAAATCAATCATGGATCTCAGAGGAAATCATTTCCATTATAATCCTTAGCCTTATCAAGGGCCCAAGGACATGGTCTAATCAGAGCTTTAAGCCTTCTCTGCTCTGGTTGATACAAATTCATGCAAAGTAATACGCAAAAACACAGTTGGGCTAAGAAAATGTATCACCATCACTTCCAGAAGGCTTAAGAAATTTAACCTATCTTTAAAGGGAAAAAAATTTATTCTTAAACCCCTTTTATGAACCAAGAAAAGAGAGGCTATTCTCAAGAAAAGATATATCCTGACATCTAACCTATGATACAAGGGAAATGGAATAGAGACTTCTGTCCAAATATCTGTAAGAAACATTTTTCTTTGGTCCCTTGTATACTGTCCTCTGATAAACCTCGGAACTAGAAAGAAATTTGTTCTGATTTTTCTCGTGTAGCATGACAAATACAGACATATGTTTAGAAGAATTGCACATATTTAACCTATACTGGATCGCTTGCTGTCTATGGAAAGGGATGGAAGGGAGAAATATTTGGAACACAATATTTTGAAAGAGTGAATGTTGAAAGCTATCTTTGCATGTATTTGGAAAAATAAAAGACTATTTTTTAAAAAAAGAAAAAGAAAGAACTAGGAAGAAAGAAAGACAGTTGGGGATGGGAAAAGGGTTGAAGAGGGGTGATGAGAGAGATGCCTCCAATTAGGGAGGCATAGGTTTCAAATTCTGATGACTAGGTTCAAATCATGTATCTGATGCTTACCACTTGTAAATATGTTGGTCAAGGCACTTAAATCTTCCTAGACCTCAGTTTCCTCATTTGTAACATGAGGAAATTAGCCAATGGAGGTTCCTGCAATCTAATACATAGGTGGTAGGGAGAGATTAGGTTGGTGAGCTTGTTAAAGGCCAGGTACCAAATAAATGCCAAATAAATGATGATCACCGTGTTATAGTTCACAGGACCTTGTGCTCAGCCTTCATTCATTCTTCTGTCTCCTATCACTAAATCTCCTGGGCCTGGAACATGAGCTGGATTTAGAAGGATATATACATGCGCGCGCACACACACACACACACACACACACACACACACACACACACACAGTGTCCTCACTTGTGAATTTAACAATAATAATATATCTTCTCTCCTTCCTCTTTCACAGGATCAGAGGACTTGAAAGGTCATCTTAGCAGTCTTTCTTCGTTTTACAAGGGCTAGAGAAACTTAATGTCTGATCTACCATTACATGCGTGGCAAAGCCTGGATCAGAAGTGGGTCCTCTGATTCCAAAGTTAGGACTCAGTCCTTCCCACTGTGTTTTCTTCATTTGATGTAAAAATGTGTGTGTGCGTGAGTGCGTGTGTGTGTGGTGGTGACGTGTCCTTTGTTTTTTAAGAGGACTAATGACAATATTGGGCAACTTGCACATGAATTGGATTTGTGGGAGGCAGAATTGAGTAAAGTCACCAGTCACACTCTCTTTTCAGTTATCAAAAGTCCAGTGAAAGGACAAAAGTCAAGACAATTGGAGATGTGACGTCTGTGCTGTCTTTGATGTCTGACCAAGCTCTTAAGTATTCCACAGTGCTTATCTCAAGCACCTTCAAGGCTGTTGAAACAAACTCTTCTCCCCCACCCTCCGCCAGGAGAAGCCTTGTACATTTATAACAAGAACTTGTCTTCTCCAGGAGAATGTGAGTTTCTCGAGAACTGGGACTTCTTTGTATCTTCCCACAGGGTAGGTCATCACATCCTGACACACAGTAGGTACTTAATAAATGCTCACTGATTGATAAATTAACATTTATATAACTACATACATGGATAAGTATATAGATATAAACTATGACTAAATATATGTATATATGCAGACACATAAATATGTGTGTGTGTGTGTGTGTGTGTGTGTGTGTGTGTGTGTGTACACATAGATATTAAACTGTGTGCTAGGCACTGCACTAAGTGCTTACAATTATCATCTCAGTTTATGCTCACGACCAGTTTAAATCCCTGTTGGTGGCACTGTGAGCCAGGGAGCCTACTCAAGGCATCATCGAGGCACCACTGGATCATGGATTTAAAGCTGGCAGAGACTTTAGAGGTGTTCAAGCACAATTCATTTATTTTTTAGACGAGGAAATGAGAAAGGTTAACAGATTTTTCTCAACTCAGCAAGCTGTAATCAGGTGGGGATATTCCATTTTAAAAGGAAGATTGACAAATTGGAGAACGTGAGCCAAGGAAGAGGATCAGGAGGATAAAGAATTTTTCAAGCCAAGGATCTGGGAGAGAGGAAAGATTTAATGTGGGAAGGGACAGGATGCCATCCTCCACTTTTTGAGAAGCTGTTTTACAGAAGATGTATTAGAATTTTGCTGTGTCCTATCCTACTCCAGAAGACAGGACTAGGACCAGTATGTAGAGAGTGACATATTTCAGAAAGGACCTTTTTAAAGTAAGAACTTTCTATGAGAATAAAGGCTTTTGGACAAGGAAAAGGTTGCCAATTTTTAAGCATTGGGCTTCCTATCACTGGAAGCGTCCTAGCAAAAGCCGGATGAGTTTCTGACAGAGATGATGCAGGAAGGACACTAAGAATGAGAAGTAGGACTTGGATTCCGAGGTTTCTCCAGCTTTAAGATTCTGTCTGTAACAACAGAGTAATTTTAAAATTGCAGAGTTTTCTATTAGCTAGACATAAGGAAGAAACTGGATTGAATTCAATGCTTGAGCTCTCCACACTGTAATCTGTTTAAATCATATCATCTGTAAAATAGAGATAATGATAGCTTTTTCTTCTTTCACTCTCTTACTGATAAGGTGTGAGGATTAAATGAGAGTGATACATTCTGAACTTCTTAGGAAAATGTGCTGCACAAGCATTGGATGAGATTAGTCATCTTCATGACTGCCATTTTCCTCCATACCCCTCTGGGGAAGGAGAGTACAAGCCAATGTACACATGAAGCATACAGGTGGAGACCAGAGAACAAGAGCTACCATATGTTATGCTCAACACTAATGGATTCCTTTCTCTTTCTCCTAGAGGGGACCAGCAACTCCAATGTCTAGTTCTCTACTTTCATTGTCCTTTTCTGGACTGGTATTCTTCCTATAGATCTAACTGATGCAAAATGGCAGAATCCCAAAGTTGGAAGGGACATCAGAGGGCAGCTGATCCAATCTGTGCCTGAACAAGAATTCTCTTTACAACTCCAAGAGGTAGCTATCTAGGGTCTGCCTGAAGATCTCTACAACTGAGGAGCACACTACCTCAAGGTAATATCCATCTTTTGGACAACTGAAATGGTTGGGGTTTTTTTTTCCTTAAATGGAGTCAAGATCCACTTCTCTGCAACTTCTTCCCAGTTGGTCCTAGTGTTGAGATCTGGGACCAAGCAGAAATTAAGTATGATCTCTCTTCTTTAAAATAGCTACTTAATTATTTGGCTATAGCTATTATGTTCCCAGTGATTCTACTCTGTCCAAGCAAATATCAACAGTTTCCTGAAATAATTGTGTGTGTGTGTGTGTGTGTGTGTGTGTGTGTGTGTGTGTGTTTAGCATGTTTAATTCCCTTCACCATCCCAGTTCTTTCTTTGGATTCCAGTTCAGTCTTCCTAAATTGTGGCTTCCAGAACCCTACATAATATTCCAGATATTGTCTGACTAAAGCAATGTACCGTGGAACTATCATCTCACTTATCCGGGATACTATGTCTCTCATCATAGCCTAAGAAAGTAGTGCCCTTTTGGCTGCCTTGTTCCCCAGAGGGAGAGCTTTTACAAAAGTTTAGTAGCATAGGTTTTCCTCCTGTCATTGGAGAACTCTGAGCCACTACTGAACCTTTCCCATTTCTCATCCCTACCCTGCAACGACTTCTGGGTAACTCTTTGACATCAGTCCTCCTTCAAACGCAGCTTCTCACTGACCACCTAAGTGGTGCTGTACCCTGCCTTAATATTGCTGTAACATTCACTGCCCTACTTATAAGTTTACAGCCTACCCAGTCATGCTAGTTATTTCCATTTATTGTCCTCCTTCCCCCATACAGCTTAGTACAGAGCCGAGTAAGTGCTCAGGAAATATTTGCTGATAGATATTATCACTCTCTTAACGTCAAAAAGTCAAAGCTAGGATCCTAAGTGCAGAAAGGGGGAAAACATACCTTTTGAAAAGGCAAGAGGTTCCAGTGAAAACAATACTGGAAAGAAACACAGCTTTTTACTCCTTTAGACTGAGGGCCCAGCCTGGCTTGCTTAGTTCAAATTTTCCAGCTTCCTCCTGATTCCAGTAAATTCAGAATGGACCAAACAGAAGGAACAGGATGGAAGAACAAAGGCTGAGACATGGCTCTCCAGACCTTGAAAGAATAAACAAGTTCCCTTCCATTGCTGGAATTCCTAATGTTTTGGGCCTCAATGGACTTTCCTGAGTTTTCTCCTCATTTCTAGATGTCTGTCTAGAAGGAATACATGTCAGTTATTCCAGAGGAATGGCAAAAGTATACAACCTGGCAGGCCACAGAATCAGATGCACGGTGATGAGTTGGTGCCCTGCCCCTGCAAGCCTTTTTAAGCCCATTTCTTCTAGGTCTTCTGGGTCCAACTTACCCCTCATGTCTTTTAGCTTTAACTCTCTAATCTTTTGACAAGCATTTATTAGCTCTTGCTAAGTGTCAGGCACTGGTCTGGGTGTACAAACACAAATATAAAAATAAAAGCATCCCTGCCTACAAAGAGTTTCCACTCTATGAAGGGGGAGAACATGTAGTCAGAAAACTAAACGCAAAGGAGATACAAAGTTGTCATCAAGTAATATCTCTGGGAAAGGATATTAGTAATTCTATACAGCCATCTCTCCAACTCCTTTCTTGTGCGGATGGTAGTATACACCTGTCCCATCAGAAAGATGATGGCAATATAAGCTGATCCATGCTGTTTCCCCTCCGGAACTGTAAGCTCCCTTCAAGATGGGAATTATGTCTGGTCCCTACTGGCAGGGAGGCCTTGCATGTAGTAAGGACCCAATGAATGCTTGTGGACTTCTACAGAGTAAGTCAGGGGTCCTTAAACTACAGCCTGTGGGCGGATGCGGCAGCTGAGGACGTTTATCTTTATTTAAAGGCCCACAAAACAAAGTTTTTGTTTTTACTCTAGTCCAGCCCTCCAAGAGTCTGAGGGACAGTGAACTGAGGAGCCCTGGAATAGGTATTCAATTAAGGTTTGTGGAATGTCTCCGCTGAGACCCTGACTCCAAATCTTTGGATACGTGGCTTCCTCGGAATCATTTCTGGAGCTGTGAGACTCTGAAAGGGTGGAACCACAAAGGAACGCTCCATCCAGATTGATCTTACAAAATGCAAGAAAGCAACAAGGAGTGAACAAAAGAGACCAAATGAGAAATACATTTTCAGACATAGTCAATGTTCCTTTGTCTTGTCCCTGGGGAGAGTTAGAGGAAGTAAGACGTGGCAGTAATGAAAATAAAAGTAGGAGGGGAGTTTAGTAGAACATTTTCTAAAAATTTAAAGCCCCAAGCAGTATTTTAAAAACAATACCTTCTTGGAGGGATTCAGTGTGAAGTTAAAAGTACAAGAGATCAGAGTGAAGCTTTCAGCTTGATGTTCAGGCTGTTGATAGTAATAATGGACATAGTGTATACACCCTCTTACCTTTCGCCAGAGCAGCTGGGCTTGTGGCCCCCCAGTACCTTCGATCTCATAGCGCATGCTGTTGAAGAGAGCAACTCCATACTGGTCTTCATAGAACTGGAAGAAATCTTTCAGAATCTTCCCAGTTTTCTCTATAGGGAAAAATAACAAATAAGAGGAATTGTATTTAGTCACTGGCTTAGAGAAACAGTATCTTGGAACATTTAAAATAATATAGCCTATCCAACACTCAATCTGTGAAATGGGTGGATATTTGAAGTGTTCTCAGGTTTTATTACTGTCAGGAACAATGGGTAGGGAATAAACTTATATACCAACTGATCAATAAAGATTGACTTCTTAAGTGGCTATTATTAAGTGCCTTGGGCAGCTATCTAGTGCAGTGGATAGCATGTTGGGCTTAAAGTTGAAAGATTCATCTTTGTGAGTTCAAATATGGCCTCAGACGGTTAGCTGTGTGACCTGGGCAAGTCACTGTTTGCCTCAGTTTCTTCATCTGTAAAATGGGTTGGAGAAGGAAATGACAAACCATCGAGTCTTTGCCAAGAAAACCCCAAATGAGATCACAAAGAGTCTGATGTGACTAAACTAAATGACAAAAACAAAAGTTAAGTAAAAGTTAAGGAAGGACTTAGAAAATTGGGGGAGGGGACAGGAAAGACATGGACACAAAAGATGGAATGCTATGAATGAAGAACAGAGAGTTCAATTTGGCTGGAATGTAGCATGTAGGAAGGTCAATAAAGTATCATCATCCAGGAAGTTGGGCTGGGGCCATGTCATAGAGAACTTTAAAAGTCAGTTATATTTTATCCTAAAGGCAACAGGGAACTACTGGAGTTTACTGAGTAGGGTGAGGGCATGGTTAGAAGTGAGTTATGAGAAAATTACTTTGGCAGCTGGATGGAGGGCGGACTCATCAGCCCAGAATTCTCTCCACTTTCTAGCAATCCTGAAGGATGATCCCTCTTGTACCACAGATATAAAAGGACTTTGACCAGCCATACAAACTCAGTCCAATCTACACAACCTACTATGGATCTCCCAGGGTACCCCCTTTCACCTTCTTTCACAGAAGGAAATTCAGTCATGATTAGTCACAGCTCTAAGAAAAGAAAGGAGAGATTTGTAGAACTGCTGAGGATGGGAGAAAAAGGGGGAGGAATTAGTTCAAATCCCAGAAGTATGAAAAGACAATCAATCATTAACTAGAGAAAGACTCTACAATAGAACTGAAGCATTACCATTCTTAGGAAGGTGAAGCCAGGGGCTAGCCACTTTCCTAAGATTTGCAAGCACTGGTCTTAGGACTGAAACTTCAAGAGATCACTGAATATTGCTCCCTGACTTCATGCACATCACATGTTATTTAGTTTGGGATAATGAGCTTTAAATATGAAGTCACAGAACCTGGGTTCAAATACCTACTCCACAATTTGCAAGCTGTGTGACCCTGGGAAAATCATTTAGACTTATTCAACTTCAGTTTACTTACCTACATAATGGAGTGGGGGAGGGCACTGAGGAGAGAAGAAATGAACTAGATGATATCCAAGTTCCCTTCTAGTTCTAAATCCTGTGATCTCCATTTTATTGATGAGACAATTGAGGTTATATAAGCTAATAAGTGACAGAGAATAAAGACCAAGCCACAATGATCTTGCATATAGTATCTATTTTACTCAAGGAATAGATGTGAGAGAGGAACAGCTGTGAAAAAATTGCTTTCAAGAATATGTAGCCTGGGAAATGTGTATGTACACACACACAAATACAGAGAGACAGATAAGGAAAGGAAGAGGGAAAGAGAGACCTATAGAGAGAAAACAACCAATATTTCAAATGAAATTTCCACCCTGCAGTAAACAGCAACTTTGTATTTGGTATAGAGTTAGGCTCTGTCAGGGAGACAAAAACATGTAAGCTATGATCCCCATCCTCAAGAAGTTAGTTAACAGCTATCTAGTTGGGGAGATAGGCCTTATTCCCATGAAATAGTTAAAGAACAAGACTAATCATATTATTAATCATATTCTAAATCATGTCATTTGACAATAGGGGCTTGAAGAAGGAAGGGTCATTGTGGTGTGGAATAATCAGTGAAAGCTTCCTGGAGGAGCTGGGACTTGAAGAAGAAGTGGAACTCCAGGAGGGAGAAACTGTGTAAGTGAAGACTTGGAGGCAGGAACAAATATGTCATGTGTAGGAGTATGATAATTTTCTCAGTGAGTAAAGAATTCTCAGGGACCTGAGATTCTGGAAACTGCTTAATAGCTCAGCATTGTGGGGGTTTTCCTTAGAGAAGGCATCCATTTTGAAATCATCTATTAAAATGGACTAAGAGGATCCCTTTTCTATTTCTCTCATGTACAAATTTTCATGTAAGCTGATTTGAAAGATTTATATGATTATTAACTTCTTCCCCAAATCACTCTTCTGCCAGGGTCTAGCAAGATAAAGGAACAGGATGTTACTCTAAATTGAGCACAAGTGTTGCCAAGTCATCAACACACAAGCCAACCAACAAATAAGGATGCCAATTGGCCACTGCCAAAAGCAAAGCACAGGATTGATTGGTCCTGGTCAAGGCCAGGTGGCCAGATGTCAGCAGAGAGAAGACAGAGGCACAATTAGAATTCTTTATAAAACTGTGTACTCATGGCAGCTTCTGCAGTGGGGCAGAAACAGCTGCACTTAAGAAACTGGAAAATCTGTAAAAATGACAACATTCTTCTCCCAGACTGGATGCCAATATAGGGCAAACACCTTGGAGTCATTCAGCAGCCAAAGAAGATCCCAAATGTACTGGTCTCTAGTCAAATGTCTCTCTGAACTGTGCCAGAAGTAGCCAGTATCCACACATCCACTGCTCAAAGTCCTTTCCTTCCATGATGTTTTTCAAAACTTTATCTGATTGAGCCTCAGTTTCTTTGTAATGTGAGGTTGTTATCAGATTACCTTGGAGGTATCTTCTAACTCTAAACCTCTGATCCTGCTAATCCACTGCCTCATTAACCCTCAGTTAATTTTTGTTACTCAAGGACTTTAAATACTTCCTCTCCTTAGATTGTGAACCTCTGGAAGGCAAAAAATGTGCCTTCTTCCCTCTAACTTGGCCCAGGGATGAATATACAGAACAGCTGGAAAACGTGGCGTCGTAGGAGAAGCCTAGGAAGACTTATATGAACGGATGCAGACTGAAGTTAGCAGAACCAGAACAGTTTATATGTCAATATAAAGAAAAGAAACTTTTGGGGCAGCTAGGTGGTGCAATGGATAGAGCACCAGCTCTGAAGTCAGGAGGACCTAAGTTTAAATCTGACCCCAGGCACTTAACACTTCCTGGCTGTGTGACCCTGGGCAAGTCACTTAACCCCAATTGTCTCAGCCAAAAAAAAGAAAGAAAAAAAAAAACTTTGAAAGACATAAGAACTCTGATTAGTGTAATGATCAATCTGGATTTCAACATATCAATGATATAGCATGCTTCCCATCTCCTGACAGTAAATAAACATTAGAGAAACTAGTAGTTTCTATGTCCTAGGTACTATACTAAGCTTTGGGGAGACAAAGAAAGGTAAAAAGCTCATAATTTAATCAGAGAAATCATATGCAAAATAATATGTACAAACAAGCTATATACAGAATGAACTGAATGGAAATAATCAATAGAAGGAATAGAACCAAGAGGATTTGGGAAAAGCTTCCTGTAGAAGGTAGGCTTTTAGTTGGGACATGCAGGACACACAGTAGGCATTCAGACATTTGTTGACTTGATTACAGGGGATCCAGAGAAAGCCCTCTGGATTGTGAGTAGGCACTCGTTGTATACTAATTGCTAGGTTGGATGAAGGGAGAGGGGGAACATGACAGGGCTAACCAGATGTGGGCTGGCTCTCATTCTTACCAGCAGCTGAATTCTCACACATCCCAGTCCCCATCCTCATGCTACTACCCACCAGCTTTCTACCTGGCACCTCGGATGGGCGAGGAGACTGTATGTGCTATTTCTTCCTAGCTAGGATGGCCTCAGGAGACTCTGTAGACCTGTAAAATCCTGACTTTCAAAGGTTCAGGCCAAGAGGGAAACCAATGGCCCTTCCTGCAGGAGTCAGCATGTGGGCTGGGCGGGAAGCCAGAAGTCCTTGCCAAAGGGGGCCTCCGGCTTCCCAATCTTCCCCAAACCTAAACTCAGCTATCCTGGTGCTTTAAGAGGAACCATCATTGATGCAACAGGAGAAATAGCAACAACTCCTTTCAAGAGGAGCTGAAACAAGGTGCTTGTGGTTTCCAAGTAGCAAAGAAACAACAACAATAATAAAATGAAGTTATCAGTTATCTCTTAACAGCTTCATCATGACTGTCCCTCCCAGAGACTCCTCTGGATGAGGTGGGAAAGGATTTGGGGACAAACTATAAAAGAGTCCTGGATCATCTCCCCAATGAGGGAATGCTTGGTGAGGAGGGAGTGAGTCTAATTAGATTTGTTGCAATTACTGACCCCACCACAATGTCCAGTGTTTCAGTCTAGCAAATCTTGTAAAAATACCTTGAATCTTTTTCTTCCTCATGCCCTTTTGAGACAGGCTAGAGGGGAAATGGCACAATAGGTACACAAGTTCAGAAAGGACAGAATAGTTTGCCCAAGATCATGGTTTGAGTTCAAAGACAGTCTTAGACATTTCCTAGTTGTGTGACCCTGATTCACTTAACTCTGTTTGCCTCAGTTTCCCCATCAGTAAAATGGAGGTAGAAGGAAAGGGCAAAGAGAGATTCTCTAAAATATCTCTGTTAAAAAAAAAACAACAACAACCCAAAAGGTGCCATGAAAAGTTGAACATCACTGAAATGATGGAACAACAAAAACAATAAATATGTATGGCTTTGGGAAGGCCACATAACCTCTCTGAGTCTCAGTTTTTTCAACTACAAAATGAGGGAGTTGAACTAGAGGGACTCAGTTCTGAAATTATGATCCTAAGATCTTATGAATCATTATCCCTGCCCCATTCAATCCAATTCCCAGTGACCAGGCATTCAACTACAGGCATAGCAACCTCCAGTTTTGTCCCAGATTTGCCCCTAGGTTCATAGGTTCTTAAATCCCGGGACTGTTCTAGATAGAAGGTACAACACACATTTTAGGAGCTCTCTGATTTCCCTCCTTCTGTCCAGCCACAAAGAGGTTTGTGGGATGAATGTGAAAACGATGATCCCTAAAGACAAAGGAGAAGGTTCCAAATTCTACAATTCAAATCAGTTAATTTTTGCTGTGACTTGTATGTGCAAGCCATCGTACTGGTGTTAGGGACCCAGAAATGAAAGCCGACACAGTCTTTGCTCTTGAGGGATTTGAGTTCTATGACTGTTCACTCATTAAAGTCCTGTGGAGAACTTGAATTGGCCAGTCAGGTAGGTTTCTATTCCCGTTGCCGCTGTACTTACTCCAAAATGGGCATCCTGAAAGAGCCAGAGGACCACATCGAGGCATAAGGTTGATAGATGGAACTGGATACAGCCACAGAAGGCAAAGGAGGAGTAAAACACAACAGATTTGAGGCTGAATGACAGAGAATGGTGACAACAGAAACCGGAAAGTCAGAGCTGGTTTGACAGAGCAGGTCAGGAAGTATCAGAAAGGAGCCGATGAGCCAGGCAATTAGAAAAGTAGGTCAATAACTCAGGAAAGGTGTCAGGTTGGAGATAGTGGTTTGAGAGTCTATCAGAGGTTAATTAAAACTATAGGAACAGATAAAGCCACTGAGAGAGAAGGTATAGAAAGAGATAAATGTACTCTTTGGGAAGTGTCTGAATTGAGGGGCTACGAGCACAAAGATGAACTGGCAAGGAGACAGAAATATGATCCTGTTAGAGAAGTGGGAGGAAAACCAGGAAAGTGTTGGTGTATCATGGGACCCAAGGAAGAATTCCAATTATAAAGGACATGGTTGAAATGTTTAATGCTACAAAAAAGTCAAAGATGATGAGGACTGAAAATCTTGGTGATGAGAGGTCATTTATGAATTCTGAGATAGCAGTTTCCAGAGGAGCCATATTATAAGGCTTTGAGTGGGTAGCGAGAAATTTGAGGATGGACAACTCTTTGAGGATATTTAAAAGGAAAAGGAAGAAGGGAAAGGCTGGTAAACTTGAGAGCATACTGAGCTGAGGGAGGGTCTTTTGTTTGTTTTCTTTTGTTTTTAGGATAGAAGGAAACTAAAGCTTGTTCGCAGAAAACATGAAAAAAGCCTGAAAGTGGTTATCAAATGAATGCTGTATGTAATAAGTGCAAGTGGGAGTCCACTGCAGGCTAGCTGTTTCCTTAAGGCTTCATATAGGCAGTGGAACTAATAGTGAGCCTTGAAGGAAGAATGGGATCTGGCCAGGGGGAGCTGGGGTAAGGGTAAGGTAAGCAGGGCAAGTAGCATGGGCAAAGGCAAGATGCAGGATTGTGCATGGTGTGGTTGGCAGGAATGGAATGCTCAGGGAGGGCTGTGGGACAAAAGGCAGAAGAGGTAGGTGGAAGCTAGAGTGCAAAGGGCCTTGAATTCTAGACTTCTAGAGAAGTATGCATTTAAGTAGTTTCACTTGGTCCAAATGCTTGACAATTCCTACTTCCTTCTGCTTCATTGGTGTCTGCTTTGACGCAAGGCCACTGACCTTACAAACCAGCATCCACCTTGCCCACTGTTCCAAGGGCCTAGCATACACTCCCAACTTCATTTAACTAAATGGGATATTTGTACAATCTGTCCTTTTTCTTCCCGCATTCTTTTACCCCACCCTCAACACTCTTTTCACAATTCTTTCATCCCCCAAATTTGAATTACAGTCAACACATCCTTTGGAACCAACCAACCCTAATGATTTTATTGCTCAAATTCCTACCACATGGTCCCCGTATGAACATTTGCTAAGTTCTTTCAGAAATCTGATTCTTATTATGTCTTCCTCTAAATAACTCAGTAATCAGTCTTCTCCTTTGGTCTTTCTTATCCAGACACCTTATAATTTCTTATTAAATACCTATAACCTAAAAAAAAATAAAATAACACAGATTTTCATAGAGCCTTAGAGCTAGAAGGTACCTTTGATATCACCTAGTCCAGCACTCCTTTTATTTATTTAAAGACCAAAAAAACCAAAAACCTAAAACTAAACAACACTAATAAATGAAATGACCAAACACAATTCTGGAAGACCCACAGAGAAGCATATTGCCCATTTCCTTTTTTTTTTTTTAATTGAAATTTTTTATTTTCAAAACATACAGCCTTGTGTTCCAATTTCCCCCTCATCCCCTGGATGGCAAATAATCCAATATATGTTAAACATGATAAAATATATATGTAAATCCAATATAGGCATACATATTTATGCAATTTCTTGCTGCACAAGAAAAATCAGATCAAAAAGAAAATAAAATTCAAGCAAACAACAACAAAAGAAGTGAAAATGCTATGTCGTAATCCACACTCAGTTCAATTAAAAAGAGATCTCTCTCTGGTAGCACTCTTATTTTACCAGTGAGAAAACTGAGGCCTAGAGATTAAAGTGATCTGTTGAAGGTCATTTAGTTCATGGCAGGGCCTGGAAGAGAATAAAAGATTTCCTGACACTCAAGGTCAGTGTTCTTTGTTTCCTGAAATATGATTTTTATTTAAAACATCACTTCCACAATAGAATCAAAGGAATGCAGATCTTTTCCTCCCATGTCTTTCCTCTCCTGGAGTATTAAGTCCTTTTCTGGAAAGCAATCCCAAACTTTTAGATTATAGTTCCTAATTCAATTCCAAAATATTTAACAAGTATCTACCACAAGCAAGGTTCAGTGTTGGCTTTGGGGGTACAAAGACAAGTAAGTTCTTCACCTAAAGGAGCTTACAGATTAGTAGGGGAAATGAGACATGTACATAAATTGCAATCTAAACTGGAAAAAAAAATTATTAAGAACATAGAAGAATCAAGACATAATTGCCTGAGAAATATCAGGGCAAAGAGTGAAATGGAAAGTTGGGTCAGAGATACAAGAAATTTGGTATCAAATAATTATGAATTTAATTCTGTGGGATGGAATAGGAAACAGAAGGGATTTATAAAAATAGCTAACACTGATAATGACCAACTATGTTCCAGACATTATGGTAAGTGCTTTACAAATTTTGCCTTATTTGATACTTATAATAATCCTGGGAGGTATGGACTATTATTATTTTCATTTTATAGTTGAAGAAACTGAATCAGAGCTAGGTAAAGTGACTTGCCTAGGATCACACAGCTAAAAAGAATCTGAAGGTGGATTTGAATTCAGGTCTTCCTGATTCCAGATCCAATGCTCCATTTATTAACTGGGATTTACAAATCTTTTATTTCCAAATGTTCCTAAAAGGAATTCATTCAACTATGGCACCAGAGAGAGTTAAGTAGCTACACAAAATAATATTCACTTTTGGTTTGGGATGGGGAAATTGGAGCTATAGCATCAGAATGGGGTCTTAAAGAATAAACACATTCTATTGAGATATTTCAGGTCAAGGGAATAATATGAAAGAGACAGAAGGGTATAGAACATGTTTGGGGGAAAAAGGAGTATTCTAATTTGACTGAAATAAAAGGTTTTGTGAGAATTATTCCCAGTCTTTGTAGGGTCATCTGAAGTTCCAACCTCATCTTGCTCCCTTGCATAAATCATGCCTGCTGCCATTTGAGCATACTCAGGTTGCTTTCTGATGCCCCCAGATCACTTTCCATTCACCCCATCACAATAGGGGTCACTTTGCTCCCAAGGCCCTCTTCCTCCGGGATCCACCTGCTACAGCTACAAAAACAAACTATTCACCCCCATGTCCCTAAACAGCAGTTATTCATCCACAAACCAGACCCAGAACTCATATTGAAGGCAACTAATTGGCATCAGTTTAAGTCCCAGAGAATTTTACTGACTTGTCCAAAAGTCACCCAAAAGTCAGGAGCAATGACTTCTGGGTCCTAAGTAGCCAATATGATTAGGATGCTTAGAAATCACAATAGACTGTGAATTCAGAGAATAGGGTCATGGTCACAGAACTCACTCACGGGGCAACCTTAGGAAAATCAACTGTTTCTCCATTACTCAATCCTTGCAGCATGTGTAAAATGAGAGGGCTTAGGCTAAATCCCTTGTAACGATTGAGATTTTCTATGAAACTACAAGTCTATAACAGCATTCTAAGACCTCCATGGGAGAGCTTGTCTCCTCCATGAGGAACCATTTCTTCTCTCTACTCCTCCAATGTACCTCAATTTTAAAGCTATACCACAATTCCATCATGAGGTGAAAAAACAGTTGGAGTAGGATGGGGATCACAGGTGCACTCTCAACAAAAGAGTGGGGCCGCTAGGTCTTATGGGCCTGGGAGAGGGAAGTCAGATTTGGAAAGGGAAGTGCATAATAAAATGGTTCTGGAGGTCATGGCTCCCCTTTCTCTGGTTCTGTTTACATTATGATTGCCACAAGAAATGTGTGTCCCCCAAAATGTCTTCCCCAGCACAAAGCCCAGATTCTCCAAACAAATTATAGTTTTATGATTAGTCCATCAACTAGCATTAATCAAGCACCTGCTATGTGTAAGAAACTGTCCTAAGTCCTGGGGATACAAAGAAAAACAAAAAGTCCCTATTTTCAAGGAATTCACTGTCTGATAAGGAGAGACAACACGCACAAAGTACAAGTAAGATGTACACACACACATATAAGACATGCATAATATATATACATATATGTATATCAAATACTATATATGTATATGTGGGCACCTAGGTAGTATAGTGGATAGAATGCTACACTTGGAGTCATGAAGCAGTACTACTCTTCTCAAGTTCAAATCTGGCCTCGGATACTTCCTAGCTGTGTGACTCTTGGCAAGTCATTTAACACTATTTGCCTCAGTTTCCTCATCTGCAAAATGAGTTGAAGAAGGAAATGGTGAACCACTTCAGTATTTCTGCCAAGAAAGCCTAACGGGGTCATGAAGAATTAGACACTACTGAAATGACTGAACAACAAATATGTAAATATGTATACGTGTATATATGTATATCATGTATGTGTATTGTGTAATAAATAGGTTCACTTCCAAGGGAAGGTACTAAATTTAAAGACTGCAAAAGGCTTCTTGCAGAAGGTAGAACTTTAACTGAAACTTTAAAGAAGCCAAGGAAGCAAGGAAACAGAAATAAGGAAGTTCCAGGAATGGGAGATAGCCAATGAAAATGCCAGGAATAAGAAGATGGAGTGCCTTAAAAGCCGTAAGATTTCATACTTGATTCTAAAAGTAATAGGAGGCCAATGGAAGTTATTGAAGAGGGTGGTGACAAGGTCAGACTTGCATTTAAGAAAGATCAATTTGATAACTAAGTAGAAAATGGACTGGAGTAGAAAGAGACAAGGAAGGAAGACCAACCAGCAGGCCATTGCAATAGCACAGGGGTAAGGCAATAAGGGCCTGAGGCGTTTTAGGAGAAGGGATGTGTACAAGAGAGGTCACAAATGTGTAAATTTGATTTTAAAATAATAGAGACATAGGGGCTGAGAGGTCGCAAATGTGGAAACAACAAGCGTTAGTAGTTGTTGGGATGTGTTTCCAGCCTAGATGACTGCGAGATGTTAGCACCCTCACAGTAATAGAGAAATTAGGAAGCGGGGAAGAGAATGAATTCAGTTTTGGACATGTTGAGTTGAAGAAGTCTCAGCACATCCAGCGTGAAATGTTTGAAAGGCAGATGGGAGGCTGAGGGGCAGGAGAGTCATTAGGGCTAGACAAACCGAACTGAGAATCAATCACCTATGTAGAGATGATAACTGAACCCAGGGGAGCCGAGATCACCTAGAGAAACATTATAGAAGGAGAAAACAAGAGGCCCAGGATGGCGCTTGGGGTGACAGTGAGTGTTAGGGAACACAACCCGGATAAAAACCCAGCAAAGGAGACTGAGGAGGTGTCAGAAGGAGAAGTAAGAGAGACACGCAAAGAAGTGAGGAGAGGGAGAGGAAAGCCAATTACATACAGCTTCTCAAGGGTTTTTGCACAAAAGGGAAGAGAAATAAAAGACAGTAGTTAGCAGGGATGGATGGGTTGAATGAGGGGTTTTTGGAAGGTGGAGACATAAGCCCATTCTTAAACAGTAGGGAAACAGCCGGTAATCAGGCAATGACTCAAGATTAAGGACAATAAGGAAAATTATTGCCCTTATGGCAATAATTATGGCAATATTAAGGTCAATTATGAAAAAAACTTTGCACAACAACACACTAGCAAATAAATATCAGAAGCTACTTCAGGGGACATAAGATCTGACCTACATTCTGATGGAACAGCCAATGTAGCACCCAGACAACTATGTTCACCTGCATCAGGAAAGAGTTTGGTTGGGTGTATAAACATGTGACTCGTCCTTACCCCTGAAAACTTATAAATAATCTGATGCTAGGGACTGTCTTAATACTTTTCTGTATGTCACAGAATGTCTTGCCTAGAGTATCATTTATTCCTTCAAAAACACTTAATTGTGGAAAGAACAGTGCATTCTGAGTCACAGGAATGATGTTCAAATTCTGGCTCTGCTATTTACTATCTATGTTATCCTGGGCAAAGCACTTGATCCCTTTGGGTTTCCTCATTGATAAAGGATTTCACTAGATAACTTCTAATATTCTGGCTTTCTGTTAGCTCTAACAAGGATTATTATTTTAAAAATGAACAAGATAATTCCTGTTGTCTAGCAGGGTAGACAAATAATACAAAAGTAGAATGTGATAAATATTCTAAAAAGAATTTTAGAAAGAAGAATTCAAGTCAAACATTTATTTACTGGGCACTTATATTATGGAAAGCACTCTATCTACTTAATAAGCACTGGGTACATAAAGGTGAAAACAAAACAGCCCCTGTCTTTATCAAGAGCTGATTTAGATGCCAAGTTGAAGAATCTATATTTTATCCTGAAGGCAATGGGAAGTCAATGAAAATCCTTTCCAGGTTTTTCTGAAATCTGCCCACTCCGCATTTCTTACAGCTATTCCATTACATTTATAGTATTCCATTACATTTATATACCACAACTTGTTCAACCATTTCCCAATTGATGGATATTCCATCCCCTTGATTTCCAAATCTACTATAAATATTTTTGTAAAAGTAGGTTCTTTTCCCTGTTTTATGATCTCTTTGGGGCAACAGACTTAGAAGCCACTGAAGATTCTTGAGCAGAAGAGTAATATATAGCCACACTTATGCCATAGGAAGATTATTTTGATGAATGGTCCTGGATAGGTTGATATTTGAGGCTCTACAATCTGGCTCCAAATTACCTTTCCATCCTTACTTCCCATCACACACACACACACACACACACACACTCTCTCTCTC